>NW_020950326.1:8445975-8828615 GCF_900497805.2 Vombatus ursinus | reverse complement strand
CTACTACTACTACTACTACTACTACTACTACTACTACTACTACTACTACACCACTACCTCCAGCTCTACTACTACTGCTATTACTACTACCACCACCACCACCACCACCACCAGTGCCACCACTACTATTACTACTGTTATTTGAATTGGATTGTAAATCCATCTGGCCCTTTTTTTTTCCCCTTTGGGAGTTCATTTATGGTTTATTCAATTTCTTGTTCAAAGTGTGAGTGTTTCAGATTATGCATATCTTGTTCTTTTAATTTGGACATTTTATATTTTTTAAATATTTATTCTTTCCTTCACATTGTCAGTTTCATTGGCTTATAGTTGTACAAAGTAGTTTATAATTTCCTCCATTCATTGTGAATTCTTTTTCATTTAGAAATACAGGGTAATTGTTTTATTTCTATGTAAAGGAGTTAAATTGTCTCACAGTTTATCTGTGTTGTTTAGCATTAGAAGGACCAGGCATGTCAATTGATGCAAAAATCACATAATTTTTTCTTTTTTTTTGGGCTAGACAATGGGGTTAAGTGACTTGCCCAGGGTCACACAGCTAGTAAGTGTTATGTGTCTGAGGCTGGATTTGAACTCGGGTCCTTTTGACTCCAGGGCCAGTGCTCTGTCCACTTCATCACCTAGCTGCCTTCATAATTTTATCTTGAAATAAACATTTTCATCCTACTATTTCTGTTTTCTTTGCCTTATGGATAAAAAAAATGTACTCTCAATTGACTCAGATTGGTCCCTTTAAGTATTCTTAAATTCTGTTCCTTCTACTCATGAAGAAAAGTGCTATCCACCTCTAGAGAGAGAACTGATGAACTCTGAATACAGATTGAAGCATGCTTATTTTACTTTCCTTATTTTTTTTTTTTGGTTTGTGTGTGTGTTTTCTTTTGCAGTATGCCTAATACGGAAATGTATTTTGCATGACTTCACATGTATAATTGATATTAAATTGCTTGCCTTCTCAATGAGGGGCAGCCGGTAGGAAGGAGGGAGAGAATTTGATTTTTTTTTTTCAAAGCAAAAGACTTTTAATCAAATAGCTTAGCAGATTAAGTGAAAAGAAAACATACTCTATATCCACAGAAATATAGTCAAGGGACAGAATTTGAAACTCAAAATTAAAAAAAAATGAATGTTACAAATTTTTTACATGTAATTGGGAAATATTTAATGAAATAAATATTTGTGTTGTATATACATATGTATACCTGTACACACACACATATGTATATATGTGTGTGTGTGTGTATATATATATATGTATAGATATATTCTAGTCCTTGTGTTTCAAACCAAACCATACCTGATTTTGATTCATTGTGTATGTAGGGTTTTTAAAAATTTTTTCCTTCATTTTGTTAATCTCTTCCTTGATTTTTCAGAATTCCTATTTTAATCAGGTTATTTTATTTTATTTTATTATTTATTGGGTTACTTTTTAAGTTCTGAACTGTGTCTCTTGCCACCCTGTAGTAGGCTACTATCTCTCTCTCTGTCTGTGTCTCTCTCTCTCTCTCTCTCTCACTCTCACTCACTCTCACTCTCTCACATACACACACACACACACTCTCACACACTCAGACATATACACACGTTAAAACATACTATGCATACTTCTGTTTATCACTTCTTTGGAGGTGGATAGCATCTTCTTTCATAGTTCCTTCAGAGTGTTTTAAAATTTGTTTTAAGTTTTCAGGTTATTTTAGTTCTATGCCTAGTCTATTGATTTGTTCTTTTCTCTTTTATTGATGAAAGTTTTAAGGCAGAAAACATTTCCCCTAAGGGTTGCTCTGGCTGCATTCTGGCAGTTGTATCATTGTTGTCATTGTAAGGATGGAATTATCTTGTCATTTCTATGATTTCTTCTTTGATCCACCAGTTTTTTAGGATTAAATTATTTTGTTTATTTAATGGAGAGAAACTTGGGGCAGGCCAAACCCATCAACAGGCTATTACAGTAGTCTGGACATGAGGTGATAAGGGCCTGTACCATGGTGGTAGCAGTGTCAGAGGAGAGGTGGGGGGCATATGTGAGAAATGGTGAAATTGACAGGCCTTGGCATCAGATTGGATATGGGGCATGAGAGATAGTGAGGAATTCAGGGTGACTCCTAGGTTGCGAGCCTGAAGGACTGAAAGGATGGTGTTATCCTCTGCAGTAATAGGAGAGGTAGAAGGGAGGAGGGTTTAGTTATTTTCTTCACTTTACATTAGAAAATGTTGTGGAATGAGTTTCATACATCATTCAGAATCCTAATTTTTCAAGGTAAATAGTTGCAAAGCCTTTTGTCCACATCTTCTGCTTACAAAATGCCACTGTAAATTAAACTAATATTTATTGATCTGCAATGTTTCACCCAGGATATGTTTGTAGACAGTAGTGAAAGAGCCAATAAATGGGGCAGAAATTGAATATTAAAAAGGGGAGTGAGAAACTTAGGTAGAAAGGCATTTTGGGGGGAGAAAGACGCTCCTTTCAATTTTGAATAGGTTGAGTCTGAGATGTTATGGTACATTAATGTGGAAATGTCAGGAGTCATTAGAAATGCATGACTGGAGCTCATTGCCAGACATGTAGATCTGGATGTAATCTATATAGAGTTGTTAACTGAACCCATGACAGTTGGTATTAAGGGATTGTTGAGAAGAGGTGACCCACACTTGGTGTGGGTCAGATGATGATCCAGGGAAAGGAAAACAGGAAGGCGTGTGGTCAGAATCTAGTAGAAAAACTAGAAAAGGAATGTCATTGAAGACATGGGAGTTAGCTGGTCATCAGTGTCAGATATTACAGAAAGGTCAGGGAATGTGAGGACAAGAGAAACCACATGGAACTTGACATTTGAGTCATTGATGACCTTGAAGAGAGAGTACTTCAGTAAAGTGATAGAGACAGGAGCCAGATTTCAAAAGTTGAATGAGTGATGGGGAGGTAAGAAGTGTAAAGCACTTTTACTAGAAGTTTAGTAATAAAGAGGAAAAAAAGGCATAGGACAATAATTTGGGAGAATAGCACAGTTGAGGAAAGATTTTTTTTTAAATAGGCTAGGGAGATCCAAGGATGTTTGTAGGTAGAGGAAAAGGGGTCAGTAGAGAGGGAGACATTGAAGATTACAAGAGGGATGATTGTTGAAACAAGTTCCTGAAGGAGAGCCTGGGGCATGGGCATGGGTATGGGGAGGGTGGCAGGATTAACCTTGGCAAAAAGCAGGGCTGGCTCTTCCTCAGAGACCAATGGAAAAGAGGTGAAGACACAGAGAGCTTTTAATACAGGAATTGAGGACAAGATATTCATGAGTATCTGAATCTTCTTCTCAAAGTAGGACATGACATGGTTGGGGAGTGGGGGGAGGTGGCATTATGGTTTGGAAACCTGCAAATCTCTTCTTCCCCAAACAGCTGTGTATTAGGAGGTCTATTAAAGGTGAGTGAGAGTTGCCTTGCATAGGTGACGGTCTAGCTGAGGTTGAATAGTGTGAATTTGTAGTGGGCCCAGGTAACAAATGTTATAGCTTCCTGTACTAGTACTGGAAGGGAATGCAGAGAGTAAACGTGTGCCTTCCTCAGCAACTGTAGCACAGCACTCAACCCACTTTAGGTGTAGGCAGGATGGCAGAATGGATCAAATGTTGAATTTAATTGGGAAGACTTTAGTACCTTAGCCATTTATAATCTATATAAAGCATTTTATACGTAAGTGTATGTGTGTAAGCACAAATTATCTTAAATAATTACATATACAATTTAACATATGTTCATGTATATATGTATACATATATGTATGTGTATATATGTATATATAACACATGTTTTATCATGTGTATTTGTCAGTTCTTTAATAAATGTTGAATTAAATTTGGAGTGATCCAGGGTTAAGAATTACCAGGATAAACAGGAGTAATGAAATGGTAGAACAGGAAATATTAAGGCATTTGGGATGAATAGATTTAGGGGGAGTGGGGCAGTAGGTGAGTAGAAAACAGGTGATTTGTGCTTAGAGAGGTGAATGTCAGATTTCTTCATCTTTGTGGTAGAACGTTTTCAGGTCTAAAGTTTACCACTAGTGCTTACTATGCAAGGCTGGGATATGGTGAAGATGTCATAAGTGTTGATTAGGGTTGATGAACTGAAAGACTAGGCTGTTAGGAAGTGTTATATAACAATGTTCATGTATTGAAATCATCCGGGACAGTAATCAAGTTTGAATTGGAGTCTAAGTTAGATGCCAAAGTTATCAAAGGAAGTGGAAGAATGTTCTGAAGATCAATGGATGGCAATGTCAGAGTTACAGACAGGGTAGCAGGATTAGATAGTAGGAATTTCAAAGGGGAGGCTGAGTGGCCTACCAGAGTTCCAGAAGTGGCAGTGAGGCCACAAATAATATGCTGGTTTTTCATATAGGTCCTGTGAGAAAGGGCATTTATGGAAGTATCTGTTGGAAGTATTTATGTAAGTATTGAAGAGAGTGGTGAAAAATAGTTGTCTTTAGGAGACACATCATCATCTCACAGGGATGGTCACACTTTTGATCTCTCAATCAGCCACAAATGTTACATTTCCATGATCAAGAGTTCTGAACTTCTTTCATATGACTGAACATAAGCTTCTTTTATTCTAACTCTTTTTGTGTCACTCTTCTTAAACCTATACTTCATCCTCACTGAGATCTCTAGGCCATCATTCCAACCTTGGTTTCACTTTCCTGTCTTCCTAGTCTTGATCTGATAGTTAAGCAGCTCCATATTCTACTGTTTTCTGCTTTTAAATTTCTTGCCCATTTGTTCTACCACTGCTCGTGCCTTTCAAACCCAAGTCATGTCTTAATTGGGCCCTCTCTACAGCAAAGTGATTCTTTTACTCTTTCTGAATTGATTCTCACTTACCTCCATAGCTGTTCCAAACTTTCCTTTCTGTCTTTAGACTTCTTCCATTCTCTTAGTAGAGGACCTCACCTCATACTTCCTTTAGGGTAAGAGAGCCTATTTACTTCCCTCCTATGCATCTCAATACCTAGCACATCATTCTTTAACTCTTCCTTTATTCCAGTCTCTGACAGTGAGGTAGTTCTTATTCTCCACGGTCCAATGCTCTTCATGTATCCTTGATTCTGTCCTCTCTCATTTCCTCCATCAGATTGTGCCCATAATCTTCTCACCCAACTCCAATCTTCAGTCTTAACTTTTCTGTCTCCTTCCTTGCATTCTGCAAACATGCATAGGTTTCCCGTAACCTTAAAAAACAAACAAATAAAAAAACCAACAAAACCTCACTTACTCTATCAGTTCTTTAAGCCATTGTCCTTTTCTTTCTTCACTTTTATAGCTACACTTCTAGAAAAGTTCTCTACTCTTGTTGCCTCTACTTTTTCTCCTCCCATTCAGTTTCTCTACTCCTGCAGTCTGGTTTTTGACCATCACTCAGATGAAACTCTTCCTTCCAAAGTTACCAGTGATCTCTTAGTTGCCCAATCTGATGACCCTCAACCTTCTTGACCTCATTGCAGCATTTGTTGCTCTTGTGTACTCTCTTTTCCCAGATTCTCTTTCCTCTCTGGGTTTTCATGATAGGGCTTTCTCTTGATTCTCCTCCTTCCTGTAGTCATTATCCTTTGCTATACTATTATCTGTATCCCAAAAATTATAAGCATATGCCAAGGCTTTTTAAGAGATCCTGGCTCTTCTTTTTCTATTCGCTTGAAGACTTTATCAATTCCCATTGGTTTAATTGTCATGTCTGGTTACTCCCAGATTTATATATCCAGTGATAATCTCTCTCCTGACCTCCACTTGTACATCTGCAGATGCCCTTTGGATATTTTAGTAAGTATAGGCATCTCAAACTCAACTTGTATAAAAAAGAATTATCTTTCCTCAAAACCGTTTGTCTTCCAAACCTTTCTATTTTTGTTAAGAGCATTACCATCCTTCTAGTCACCCAGATCCAAAAGCTTGAAGGCATTCTCAACTCTTCATTCTCCCTCTCCCATATCCAATCAGTTGCCAAGTCTTCTTGACTCTTATCTCTCATTAGTCCCATTCTTTTTACTTACAGAACTGCCCTCCTAAAAAGACCCCATCACCTGTCACCTGTGTTATTATAACACTTCCCAATTGGTCTTCCTGCCTCTTTTTTTCTGTTCTATCTTTCACTGTGCTGCCAAACTGATATTCCTAAAATACAGGTCTAATCATGTCACTCCTTCGTTCAGTAAACTTCAGTGACTTCTCGTTTTCTTTTCTTTTTTTTTTAATTTTTCTTTTTTCTTTCTTTCTTTCTTTTTTGGTGGGACAATTGGGATTGAGTGACTTGCCCAGGGTCACACAGCTAATGTTAAGTGTCTGAGACCGGATTTGAACTCAGGTCCTCCTGACTCCAGGCCTGGTGCTCTATCTACTGTGCCACCTAGCTGCCCCCAACTTCTCATTTTCTTAGGACCAAATTCACATTCTTCTCTTTGGCATTTAAAACTCTTTACAACCTGGCTCCAACCTATCTTTCTAGTCTTGTTAATCATTACTTCTTTTCACACACATTGTATAGTCCTAGCTTTTTGTTTTACTTTCCACGTGACCCTCCAATTCTTGTCTCTCTGCCTTCACACTTATTGTCTCATGTCATAGATGGACTTCCTCTGCACCTCTGCTTCTTAGAGTCCTTGGTTTCTTTTTAAGCAGTTGACATGCCACTTAGAGGAGGCTTTTTCTAATCTTTCCCCAGCTACCAGTGCCTTTCCTCAGAAATTACTTTGGATTTATTTTGTATATACTTATTTATGTATATGCCTTTCCCCTCAGAGAATATAAGCTTCCTTGCAGAAAGTATGGTTTCATTTTTGTCTTTGTAACCCCAGCACGTGACACAGTGCCGGTACAAGGTAGACACTTCATAAATACTCATTGATTAGTTGAGAAAATGACATTTCATATAGTGCCAAAAGGTAGTTGTGAAACAGAAATCAACAGAGAACAAAAGAAAGGTTTTAAAAAATAGATTTTTATTGATATCTTTTGTTTTTACATTGCATTGTTTTACCCATTTTCATTCCCTTGTTTCTTCCTAGAGAGGTATCCCTTTTAACAAAGTGTTTTTTTTTTTTAAGAAGAGAAGTTCAGCAAAACTGATCAAAACTTTGAAAAAGTCTGATATCATATACAGTATTTGACACCAGTGGATCCTCACCTCCATAAAGGAGCAGAGGGAGGTGCCTTCTTATATCTCTTCTTTAGGGGTTAAGTTTGTTCTTTATACTTTAATAGCATTTAGATTTAACCATTTTATGGCGGTTGGTCTTTCCATTTACATTGTTATAGTCCTTATGTATATTGTTTTCTTGGCTCTACTTATTTCACTTTGTATCAGTTTTTCTAAGTCTTCCAGTTCTTTGTACTCATCACACTTGTTTCTTATGGAGCAGTACTATTCCATTACAGTCATATATCACAACTTGTTTAGTCATTTCCCAGTCAATGAGCATCTACTTTGTTTCCAGTTTTTTGCTTCCATAACAAATGCTACTATAAATATTTTGATGTGTATGGAGCCTTTCTTTTTGTTAATTACTTCATGACACCATAACTGTAAGATGTATGAACATTTTTGTCTCATTTTATTTACATAGTTCCAAATTGCTTTCCAGAATGGTTGTACAAGTTCACAGTTTCGTCCACAGTGCTTTAGTGTTCCCTTCTTTCTATACCTTCTTCCCGGCATTGCAGATGGGAATTTGAAAATAGAGTGAATGTTCGAGGAGAAACTGTGGAAGGGGATGAGGAGAGAAAAATAAGGATTGGGGTGGGTTGATGTAGATAAGGGTGAAAGTATGGGGAGAGAGGTACCTGGGCAGTGCTACTAAGTAGCAGGAACCTGTTAGTCAGTAAATAAATATTTATTAAGCTCCTGTTGTGTGCCAGGCACTATGCTAAGTGCTAAGAATACAAATAAGGGCAAAACATAGTTCTGCTCTTAAAGAGTTTACAGTCTAATTGGGGAGACAAACACACAAACAACTAAGTACAAACAAGCTATATTTAGGTTAAGTTGGAGATACTCAGAGGGAAGGCACTAGAATTAAGGGGATTTGGGAAAAACTTTCTGTAGAAAGTGGGATTTTTGTTCATCAGGAAGGTGATGTCATGACTTGCAAGTGAATTGGATTTAAGTGAGGGAGGGCTGTGCAAGGTCATCAGTCTTACTTTCTCTTCTGGAGCCATTTGGGCCCAGTGGCAAGATGAAGATGACTGGATGTGGCCCTGGATGCAATGGGAGACCTTGGCCTTTTTAAGCTAAGGTCTTTCCCAAGTCTCAGTTTGACTGAGGCAACACCCATTCAGTGATTAAGGCTAGGTAAAAAAATGAGGTAAAGAATGACCTCTTTTACCTAGTCAAAAAAATAACCCCACAATCTGGAAGGGGACATGGGGGTTTCTGGGCAAAACAGAAACAGTTGCTCTTTACACTTAACTCTGAGCCATCAGAGCTTGACTTGAAGGAAACCAGGGAATCTAGTTGTTGAAGATGAAGAGAGAAAGCATTCCATGTATGGGGCGCAGCCAGTGAGAATGCTCAGAGTTGGGGGATGTAGTATTTTGTTCAAAGAGCAGCAAGGAGGCCATTGCCATGGATCACAGAATGCATTGGGTGGGATGAAAGGTGTAAGAAGATGGAAAGGTAGGAAGGGGAGGCAAGTTATGAAGGACTTCGAATTCCAAGCTAGCATAGCAGTAAGTGGGAATTTATTAGTTATAGGACAATGTGAGGATTAATTAGTTCCAATCTTCTCTTTGGTTTGTTGGCTTGATGGAGTAGTTTTAGATGCACCTGCCATCTCTTTGGTTTGATTAAAACTGGGAGGGACTGGATGTTGTAAGGTTGAATGAGTGAAACTTTCCCTCCGTTTAGTGGCTCCTGTAGCTTTGGGGTAAAAGGCCCCAGGATAATTGAAGAGAAGGAAGGGAGAAGATAAGACAGAAACAAAGGAGATGTGAAAGAAGGATAATAAAAGAAGACACTTCTAGCATATAGGACCCAGTAAAGGGGGGTGAGAGTGTGTGTGTGTGTGTGTATGTGTGTATTAATATTGCTTGTAGTTTGTTCATGGTAATTGGTAGAAACAAGGATGCAAATTGTTGACACTTTTTGTTTCTATAAATAATCCCCCCCCCCCCCCCCCCTCCGAACACCCAGTATTAGTGTAGACTACGTTTCTGGCTTTAGCTGGCCTTTGAACCTACCTGAATTCCTGCATGTTATTTCCAGGGTAGTTCTGGGATGTGGTTGTTGATTAACTGGGGCCACCAATTACTTTATAGTTCTTGATACTGAAGTGAGAAAGTATTTCAGGTCTTTGCTTCAGGTCTAAGTGCTTCATTTCTGGTTTGACCTTTTGTTATATTTTTCTCTCTTTCCAAAATCTAGGTCATAACCAGTTTAACCCTTGGATATTTTCTTTTAAATTACGTATCTATTGTATTCTGGCATTTTCTTGGCTTTATATCATATATTCATTGCTTAGCACAGTGTCCTGTCACATTTATAGGCCTTAATAAATGCTTTTTGATTGGTTTTTCAATAGTAACCTAAAAGTTTTTTTCTGATAGAATCTTTAGTAGGAAATCCTAATTTAGATCTATATCATGAAAAAAATGAGAGGTGATGGAAGGTGGTTAGAGTAATAGCTTGACTAAAGGTATTCAAAACCTTCTATTATCTGTTTTTAACTTTTCCAACCTTAAGTTCCATACAAGAATCTTCTGATCCAAATAAAGTGGTGTTATTAATTTTTCCTTGAGCACGTCAGGCTTATTCTCACCTTCCTGCTTTTGATTAGCACATTCTTCCTTTAGAATGCTGAACTCAGCTCTAAAGAAATTCTGCCAATTATTAAAAGGTAAGTTTAAGTCCTGTATTTTGAGTGAAGCTTCCATGACTTTTAGGTCAGTTATCCCTCCTGAATTCTTACTATCTCATGCCAAGTGGTGGGCCATTTTATTGTCTTATTTGCTGTTTAGGACTTACATAATTTTTCTCACATGTATAAGATTTTGAACTCCTCAAGGACTGAGACCATATATTATTATTTACCTTTGTATTCTACAGAGTGACTAGCTGAGTAGGTTTGGGATCATCAGTCAATCCGCAAGTGCTTACTGCTCTCTAGGTATTTTGCTAAACTGAGTGCACTGAGATACAAATGAAACTGTTCATTTCCTCAAGGAATATACATTTTAATGGAGAGATAACAAGCACATGTGTAAGTGCATATGTAAATATATAGAGAACATATACAAAATCAATACAAAGCAGATTTATGATAGAGGAAACTAGCAGCTAGGGGGAGGAGGGGATCAGGAAAGACTTGAATGTAAAAGCATAGAGAAAGGAGATGGAGTGTCATACGTGAGGAACAGCATGAAGCCAGTATTGCTGAACTACAGAGAGTATGGACGGGAAGAATGTCTAAGAAAACTGGGAAGGGGCCAAGTCAACAAAGTGAGTATGGCATTTTTAAGAGGCTATATACTTGGTCCATTGGAGGTCTTTTGTCCTTAAAACATCTTTTGACGACCTAATTTCTCTGCATGAGGTCCCAAATGACTAGTAGGAGAATAGATCTAGAAACTTGGAATTTTGAAGGAAATCTGTATTTATTTGATCTTATTTTTGTTACTACTTCAGGAAATTCTAGTCTTCTTCCCAGATTAAACATTGCCTTTAGAAGAAAGAGGATTTGGGTGATCATGATCAATGTCATTCAAGTATTTGAAAGACTGTCACATGGAAGAAGATATAGATTAGTTATGCTTGGTCCTGATGGGCATAACTAGAAGCTACGGGTGGAAGATAGAATAAAGAGGAAAAAATTAGGCTTGACTTAATAGAATACTATCCAAAAGTAAAAGTGGCTACTCAAAGTAGTAGATTCCGCTTTACTGTAGTTTCCAATAAAAGCTTGGATAACCATTTGTTGACAGTGTTATAAATAGGATTCTTCAGGTACTCTTTGGACAAGTTGAGCTTTTGGGTCCCTTCCAACAATGATATTCTTTGATTCCGTGACAAAGAGCAGAAAGAAAACAACAGATGTGTGGAGATGAAGTAATATCATCAAAGAGGTAGGACTTTTGTTGCTTGAGTTCCATTTGAAAGAAGGGATTAAAGTCTTGCCTCCCCAAGGAGTTGAATTATTTGATTTACTGGCAGCACCTTGAATTTCATGCTTTGGAGCTCACTGAAGTAATGAAACTTAATGTAACCCCATAAGCTGCATTACTGAGGTCTTAGGGGAGAGACTGAAGTCTGATGCTTTCTTAATACTGTGGGTATAATGTTCTAGTGGGTGAAGAGAGAAGATATTCTACTTACTCTAGCTTTAACAATCTTTTTGAATTCTTTCTTTGGAAAGACTGATATTTTCCAGGGAGACTTTCTTTTCCCTTTAGAAATAAAGTCAAACTCTGATATACATTACTTCTGACATAATGGAAGACTATGGAAATCATAGTAGTCATAGTCATTGTCACTGTAGTAATAGCTATCATTTATATAGTCCTTTAAGGTTTGCACTTTTGTACATGTTATTTTATCACACAACAACTGTATGAAGTAGATGGTATTATAATCCTCATTTGTCAGGAAACTGAGGCCTGTAAGGTTAAGTGATTAATATTTTTTTTTAATTAACAAAAGTCTGCCTTCTCTCCCTCCCCCACACTCTCTTTCAATCCCTCACCATTGAGAAAGAAAGAACAAAACCTATTACATAGACAAACAAAATAAATGTCTACATTGGCCACATTAAAAAAAAAAAATTCTCATTCTGTACTGAGTTCTTCACCTCTCTTACCAGCAAGTGGATAGCATGTTTTGTTATTAGGCTTTTGGAATTGTGGTTATTATGCTGATCATAGTACTTTCAAAGTTGTTTGTATTTACAATATTGTTGTAATTTTATCTCCTGATTCTGCTTAACATCACTTGACATCAGTTCATACAAGTCTTACCAGGTTTCTCTGAATCCATCCATTTCATCATTTCTTATAATAGTATTCCATCACATTTCCGTACTATATGTCATTTAATTTAATATTCTCCAATTGATTATTATCCCCTCAGTCTCCACTTTTTTGCCACCTCAAAAAAAAGCTGCTGTAAATATTCTGTACATTCTAAGTTAGTTTGTTTTGTACTATTTTCTCCCTTAATCTGCCCTCCCTCCAATTCCCCCTTCCCCGATGTTTTTCTGTGGAGTGAAATGTAGTTCTATACCCATGTAGTTCTGAGTGTGTGATAGAGAGAGAGAGAGAGAGAGAGTGTGTGTGTGTGTGTGTAGAGACAGACACTGTATTCATCTCCTTTGACTACTTCAGACAAGACTGAAGTTCATGTGTTAGCTGCTCTCTACCTCGTTTGTATGAATATCTGGATATCTTCTTGTACATTCTGATTATGAAATAATTTTCCCTAGCCTTCCTCTCTCTTTCCAACTAATAGGTTCTCCTTTCCTGTTCCCAGGTCTTCTTTATAATTAAACTTTCTCTTTGACTCCCCTCCTCTATGATGGGTTTTAGTGGGGACGCATACTATCATCCCATCTTAAAATGTAAGCAGTTTATTGATGTTGACCTTTAAGATTATTTATTTATGTGTTTATCTTTTTATCTTTCTCTTGACTGCTATATTTTTGTTTCAGAGTTTCTGTGCAGCTCTGGTCTTTTCATTATGTTTGGAAACTGTAAAATGAAAAAAAAATGTAAAATGAAAGGAATGCTTGGAAGTCTTTTGTTTCATTAAAGTTCCATTTTTTCCTCCATTGCATTATGCCTAGTTTTGCTGGGTAAGTTCTTTATAGTTGTAAGCCTATGTTTTTTGCCTTCCGGAATGTCATATTCTAAGCCTTCTGCTCCTTTGTGGTGGTGGTTTCTAAATAGTGTGTGATCCTCTGATTGTGGCTTCTTGATACTTGAATTCTTTATGGCTGTATGCAGTATTTTTTTCCTTTTAACTTGGAATCTCTGGATTTTGTCTATAATTCTGGAAGTTTTCATTTTGAGTTTTCTTTTAGTTGTTGACTGGTGGGTTCTTTTAATTTCTACCTTGTCTTCTGATTCTAAGCTATGTGAGTAGTTTTTATGATTTCTTGAAATATGATGTCTAGTTTGTTTTTTTGGTAATTGCTTTCAGGTAATCCTGTGATTCTTAAATTATCATTCCTTGATCTGTTTTCCAAATTGCTCTGACATACCTTAAATTGTCTTCTGTTTTTTCATTCTTTTGACTTTGTTTCATTTTTCTTGTTGTTCCACTAATTCATTAACTTCTGTTTTGGTTTATTCTGATTTTCAGGGAGTTTGTTTCATGGGAAAATTTCTGCACCTCTTGGTCTAAGCTATTAATTTTCTTTTCTTTTTCTTCTCTTTTCTCTTTTTTTTTTTTTTTTGGCGAGGCAGTTGGGGTTAAGTGACTTGCCCAGAAGTCACACAGCTAGTGTTATGTGTCTGAGGTCAGATTTGAGCTCAGGTCTTCCTGACTCCAGGGCTGGTGCTCTATCCACTTGCCATCTAGCTGCCCCTAAGCTGTTAATTTTCCTTCCATAGCTCTCATTTCTTTCCCCAGTTCCCTCCCATTTCCTCCCTTCATTTTAGAAATAATTTTTAACTCTTTAAAAAAAAAAACAACTCTTCATCTCTTCCAGGAATTTTAGTTGAACTTGAGCCTAAGCTATGTGTTTTCTTTGAGCCTTTGATTGTAAATATTTTGGAGTCATTCTCTTCTTTTGAATTTCTTTCTTAAGTGTCTCTGTCACCATAATAGCTCTTTATGGTGGGATTCTTTTTTCATTTACTAACTTTGCCAGCTTACTTCCTGACTTTGGACTTTATGATAGGGCTGGACTCTCATTTTCCTAGAGGGAAGGCCTGGGCTCTTGCTACTCCTTTCTTGGAGAATTGAGTATTATTTTATTCCAGCATCTCAGGAACAGCAGCTCAGGCTAGGAACCTAAAAGTCTGAAGCAGGGCAAGGACTGATAGTTGGCCCCCTGGTCTGAGGTCTGCAAGTTCCTGATGTGGGTTTTGGGCTGAGCAACACACTTATGAGCTACTTGACCCATTTGGAGTTCCAGTACACTGTTGATGGACTCACCCACTATTAGTTGTCCAGAAAGTTCTGCTGTTTTTTAGGGACAGAACTGGGATTTCTACCCTAGTCATTCCACTGCAGGCTTCAGACTGACCCCTGGAAGCTAGAATTGAGACTACACTTCACTCCCAAGGTTCCAGCCACAGAACTACTGCTTGCTTCTGAATTTGCTCATTGCTTGGCACATATGCTAGGGGCCTCAACTACTACTTAGCCTGGAGGGCCACTCCAAAGTTGGTGTCTGCCTTTAGTCTGTGACTTGGAACTGGGAAGTCTGTGACTTTGCTGCCAGTTTGCACCCATTCCTGCGCCCTACACAAGTTTAGGCCCTTGATGCTAGCACCTGGTACCTCTTCTTGCCGTGGTGCAGAGACTCTACTCTAGCATGCGCCTGACCAGATCGTCCCCAGTTTCTCCGACCGTGGACTGGAAAAATGAATCATGATTTTTTTTTTTTAATTCCTGATTAGGATTCAATCTTGTGTGTTTTCTAAATCTGGTTTTCTTTGGTGGAGGAGCTCACTGTATTTCCTGCTACTCCACCATCTTATGCCTCTTCAGTGACTTGCCAGGGTCATATAGCTATTATGTGTTGGAGATTTCTTTAATATTAGTTTCCTTGTCTTTAAAATGAATGGATTTGGTAAAATTGACTCTAATTTCCTATGTAAGTCTAAAAAGTCTCATTCGATACAAAGTAGGAATTATCCCTACCTAGCTTAAATTTTTTTCTTAGGAACTTTCAAACATTTTGCATTTTTGCTTTTATTTTAACCATAACCAGTTTTGGAAATTGCTTCCTGTAATGTTTTATGTCTAAGTTAACCAATATAATAGAGAGGGTGATGATCTTAAAGGGAATGAGAAAGAAGCATTCATTGAACTTAGTGATTTGGATGAGCATTAATGCTTACGAGGCATAAATGCCCTTTTATCTTTTTTTATTTTAAAAATTTTTTTATTAGTTTATTTTGATTTTTCAACAATCACTTCCATAAGCTTTTGAGTTTTAAATTTTTCTCCCCCCCCTTCCTTCCTCCTTCCCTAAGATGGTGTGCAATCTGATATAAGCTATATATATACATTCCTATTAAATATTTTCACATTAGTGATGTTGTAAGGAAGAATTAGAACCAAAAGGAGGAACCACCAGAAAGAGGAAACAAAAGAAAAAAAAAGAATGTAATAGTATGCTTCACTCTGCATTCAAACTCCATAGTTCTTTCTTTGGATATGGATAGCATTTTCCATCATGAGACCTTTGGAGATGTCTTAGATCCTTGCATTGCTGAGAAGGGCTGTCTATCATCGTTAGTCATTGAACAACGTCGCTGATACTGTGTGCAGTGTTCTCCTGGTTCTGCTCACTTCACTCAGCATCAGTCCATAGAAGTCTTTCCAGGTTTTTCTGAAGTTTGTCTGCTCATCATTTCTTATAGCATAATAGTATTCCATTACATTCATATACCACAGCTTGTTCAGCCATTCCCCAATTGATGGGCATCCCCTCAATTTCCAATTCTTTGCCACCACAAAAAGAGCTCCTATAAATATTTTTGTACATGTGGGTCCTTTTCCCATTTTTGTGATCTCTTTGGGATACAGCCCTGAAGTGATGCCCTCTTATCTTAAAGGAAAAAAATAAGGAAAGTGAATCTTTTGTGTGTTGTGTGTTGTGAGTCCGGTAATCTATCTCATACTTTTTGTTGCTGGCTAATTCTAAGTTTCCCCTGAGTTCTAATGGTACAGATTGTTTTCTGACAAATATTTACTGGGAGAAAAGTCATGTGGCTCCAATGGAAGGGTTACTGCCACAGATAGCGAGAGAGAGAGAGAGAGAGAGAGAGAGAGAGAGAGAGAGAGAGAGAGAGAGAGAGAGAGAGAGACACACACACACACATGATTATACTTAATTGAATTGGATAGATAAATACTGATAGGAATCTTTTCATTTTTATTTAATTGGGCTTTATTTTCCTTGATGCCTGTTTCCTGGTCCTAGTACAGTGTAACCTCTTTTCAGTGTGTCAGAGTAAAAAGTAGGACAAATTTCTAATAATAAAAGTTTGAAAGCCGGAAAGGAAATGACTGGAAATTCTGTTTCACTTTTCATTTATGAAGGGGCATGAAAAGCCTTAGGCTCACTGCTAACTACTTGTTAACATTGGAGTTTTGAGGACATAATATAGGATTTAATTCCCCTGAATTAGTGGAATTGCTTTGGAGGAGACACTTTTTTCATTTAGGAGTGAATTATGGTTTATGAGGGGAGGGTGGAAAATTGTTGAGTGTTTTCTGAGCAAATGTTAGGTATAGGAAGAAAAGGCCCAGATTAGATTTAGAATATATAATGCCTTCTTTATTGACCTTGCCCACTATAATAGGTGTTAGAATATAGTAACTCTTGGTAGCTGTTAGCCTTCTTTTGGTATAATTATGGAAGAACAGACATTGGCTCTAGAAAATTACCCCCAAATATTGAGACTTTACAACTTAGATGGTTTTGTAAATAACTTTCAGAGGGCCTTGTCTCTGAAATGAAGCAGATTTAGGACATCACCATTCTGTCATTTGGAAAAATTAAGAAGCTTTTTTCTTGGGGGGAGGGGGAAGAGGATATTAACCATCATTTTCCAGTTCCAGATGAGCACATATTTCTCTTAGGAGGAAAAGAAAGGCACTTGGTCTAAGATCCTCTGAAGTCTTGGTCTTGTTTAAAACCTGATTCTGTTATGAAATCTAGGTGGTGGAAATTTTTAGTTATTAAGAATCCATATTTTAAAAAATAATACATATTTTTGATTTTCTTTTCTCTGGTAATAATTTTATATCCTACATTTTGGTGTTATATTGGTAGGTAATTATTTCTACAGACTAACATCTTTGTTTTCCCTTCTTTGAATAGACTAGACCAGTGGTTTTTTACACTCTTAAAAATTATTGACTCTTCCCCAAAAACTTTTGTTGTTATATGGGTTATTTCTATTGATTTTTACCGTACTAGAAAGTAAGTAAAACATCTTAATATTATTATGAAAATAATTTTGACCTCATGGAATCCCTGAAAGGGTTTGAGGGATCTTCAGGGATCCATCCTTTGAGAATCACTGGGCTAGACATCATAGCCATTTACTGTGTTACCTAAACTGCATATAATTAATTTATTCAACAAAAGCCCACCGTCTGCTAATGTTTGTAGCACCCACTATATTTGGAATTGTGGCTAGATACAGTTTCCTTGTCTGTAAAATGAAGAGTTTGGACTAAGTGATTTTTGAGGCTCATTCCTATTTTAAGATTCTATGATTACATGAATTTGAGCATGAATTGAAAGCTGCCTGCTCTCAGAAGGAATGACATACACATAAAGGGCTAACAATAAAAGGCAGAATGTGATTGTTGTTAGGTAAGCTATAGAGGCCATAAGTGGTTTATGAATTGGCAAACTATTCTTACTGCTATTCTTTTATTTTGTGTTCTCACTTTCATTTTTTTTTGGTCAGGTTCACTAGACTGCTCACTCAAGGAAGTGCCATAGGTAATAAGAGTTCTTGAGTTCATTAAGGCATTTTATAAAGTCTGCCCCATATTGCTTTAATAATAAAAATATTTTGCATTTACATGGCATTGTATAGCAACAGACCTGTAAGGTAGTCAGGGCAGGTATCTTCTCTGTTTATAGGTGAAGAAACCAAGGTTAAGAAGGAATACATCATTAAGCCAAAATTACTTAAATAGTTAGGTGATGGAGCTGGGATTTAGAACACAAGTCCTTTGTCCTCCGACTCTACTCCTCTTAGAGCAATATTTACCAGTTACTGGGTAATTTTCACTGGTCAAAAATCAAGTTCACAGGTTCAAAATAGGGTAGGTGGTGTCAGATGGAAGAAAACTTGGGGTTTTAGAAACTTGAGGTTTCAACTTCAAGTTGAATGTCCACCAGCAACATGATATGGCAGCCAAATAAGTGAACAAAATTTTAAGCATTAAGAGAGGCATCAGTATACATGACTGCTGCCCTGCCGAGACCATATCTAGTGTTGTGTTCAGTTCTAGGGTACCACTTTTTAAGTTGGAGAGTGTCCAGAAGAAGGGAGCCAGAATGGTAATGAGGCTGAGAGTCATTCTGTCTAATGATCGGTTGAAGGAAATGGGAATGTTTAGTCTAGACAAGAAAGAGATGACTTAGGAGAGGATATGACAGCTAACATCCCTCATAAAAAAGGGATAGCATTCCTTCTTTACCTCCACCTTTTTGAACGCCCAGTTTCCTTCACAACTCGACTTACCCACCACATCTTACTACTTAAGGCCATTCCTGGTCTCTGTCTTTCTCTTCTCCCACCTGCTAGGTTCTTTCTTTACAAATTAGCTTATATTTATTTTGCATATACTTGTGTGTCTGGCTCATTGGCTGACTATTTCCTAATGTTCTCTTCAGTGTAATATCCTTCAGAGAAAGAACTGTTTCACTTTTTTTTTCTTTGTTCCCTTAACCCCTCGCACAATATCTGGCACATAAGAGATACTTAATAATTGCTTATTGTTTAAATGATTAGGCTTGTTCTCTTTTGCCCCAGAGGGCAGAATTAGAACTTATAGGTATAGGTTGTGAAGAAGAAAATTTAGTGTTTCGTAGAAGAGATTTTCTAACAATTAGACCTAGTCAGTTGTGTCATGTATTGCTTTAGGAGATAAATAGAGGTTCCTCTCTCATTGGTGGTCTTCAAGCAAAGGGTGGATAATGTTTTGTTGGGTATAATATAGAGAGGATTCTTATTTGGGTCTGGGTTAGACTATTTAGCTTCTAAGTCCTTTTGAACTCTGAAATTCTGTTTATTATTTACTAGGGGAATTTGTTACAAAGGAATTTTTTAGTGAATCTTTTCATAATGCATGTAATCATCCCTCCATTTTTCTTTTATTTCCTAAGTTTAGTTTTTTTTAAAATTTTTGGACTGTGCTTGTGATACTCATTGCTATAGAGTATGCCAGATGAGGAAGTTCCCTCAACCAGAACAGATCACTACCTACTCTGTTAATTTGTTTGTACTGATGGGGTTAATAAGATTTAAATGACTTCACCTTAGGAGTTGAACATGATCTCAGGTCTTCCTGAATCCAAGGCTGCCCCCTTTTTTATGGATATATATTAATATCTTATACATATATTATACACATACACACACATTAGAGATTTCAGAAAGTGTGTGTGGGGTACATCTGTAGTATGAGTAACACCCTTACTGTAAGGGAGAAGGGCAGGTGTTAGATGCTAGGCTTAATCAAAATTATGGTGGGAAGAATTGAATAGACTGGTATTTCTGAAGTAGGAATTAAGAGGCATTAACTATTAATAACTGAGTAAGCTAGCTAGTTTATAAGGAAAATTCAACTAACCAATTATGGAACTTTTCCTCTCTTTCCCACATTCCTTCACTTTTAATGCTTAAATGATTGTTTCCTGATCTGTGTTCTGAATTGGAATTACCATATCCCAAACAGCTATAAATTACAACTGCTATACTGTGAGTGTTTGTGAAATATTTTAATGTTTAAAAAAAGTCCCTGATACCCAAAGGTTGGTAACCAGTGCTGTACATACAGTGGTGTCAAACTCAAATAGAAACAGCACCATTAAACTGTGCATAAGGATCCCTGTGGGGCGCATATTGAATTCGTTTTAAAATGTAACATTTGTTTTATTGTATTTTTATTTATTTTGTTAAATATTTCCCAATTACATTTTAATCTGGTTTGTTCTACACTCAAGTGTTTGACCCCCTTCGGCCTTATTCCCATGAAGTGTTTCTCCTAATGGCATAATAATTCCCAAGCAAAAGTAGTGCTATTTTAAGTTTTGCATATTGTGATAGGCTTGGGCTGGTAATCCACTAGAGGGATAAGTGACAGAGACTGAATTTCTTCTTACTTTGAGTCTGGGCAGCTTGTACACCAACATTGCAAAGACTGCAATTAGAAGGCAGGTCCCACATGGCAGACTTAAGTTAATGGGGTCAGGTGGCAAAATGGTGTCAAATATTTCTGTGGGAGGTGCCCCTGTTTCCAGTTCTTTGGTTATTTGAAAGAATGAACTTAAACTAGTGAGCTGCTATACTTGCAATGAGTCAGACTGGTTAAGATTCAAGCTTGAAATTGTGTGCTAAAGGGGGAAAGACTGCTTTCATGCCAACTGCATTTATATGCTATAAAGTTCTGAAAATCATATGTTCACTATGGAACTCATTATTTCTCTTCTTTGGGTATCAATGTATATCCTGATAAAAATAATAATTATGCTGTTCAGATCTGGTTGCCAAATGTTAATGTTTCTCACTCCACACATAATTATAACTCCGTACAATATAGTTTACTCTGTCCCTGATTTTGATGTTTCATAACATTTATGCCTGCTTAATCTCTACTGATTTTTCCTCTTTTTCTTCTTTTTCAGAATGGACTGCTGAATTATGAAGTATTCTAGAGCCAATAGCATAGCATTGCTGCGCTACTCAATACTTTATCTCCTGGTAGTTATTTAAATTGGACTTTTAATATCCTCCCAGCTGCTCTTGAGACACACATGGTGCATTGTTGCCATTCCCCGGATTGCATCTTTGAAACCAAGGCCTTCAGTAACCTTTGTCAAACAAAGAGGCAACCTCCAGGCAGCCTTCCTAGTGGGGGATTCAGCCTGACTGCCCTCTAGCTTTCTCTGGCTCAGGCTGTATTTGAATTCCACCATGGAATACCGAATGGAGTCTTGCTTGGCACAGGTGTTGCAGAAAGATGTGGGGAAACGACTACAAGTGGGCCAAGAACTAATAGACTATTTCTCAGACAAGCAGAAGTCTGCCGATCTTGAACATGATCAGACCATGTTAGATAAGCTTGTGGATGGACTTGCCACTTCTTGGGTGAACTCTAGTAATTATAAGGTAAGCTTTGCTTAAGAAGACTCTTCTATAGGTGGTTGGGTTAAGTTATTCCCTTTCTGCAGTCTTTCCATTAAAAATATTATATGTAAGAAACAGTGTGGTTTTTTTGATACCAGTAAAGAATTATACACAGTGATTTGTGGTTTTGAGATGTTTGGTACCAGAAGAAATGGTAATTCCCTTTCTTTGGATTTGTTAAGTAATATAAAATCCTTGTCCAGCGTATCTTTTTAAGGAAGCCAAATTAATAGAAAAGAGAAGGTTATATATTGGAAAGTTTATAAACATTTGCAACCCTAAAGTTGTGTCTTGGGACTGATGAATGTGGGGTCATGGGAGAATATGTGAATGGTCCTTCATGAATGGCAAATAGTCTCTGTTGATAGCCTCTGGGGGATGGGATTGGTAATTGGATATTGAGCTTTTCACCTTAAGGTTTCTGGTTAAAAACCAGCCCAGGTCCCTGGCCAGGAATGGCATTGATTGCCAAGAACTCTTTTGTGACCTATGTGTAATGGACTGGCTGACACATTGCAGGTTCTGGAAAGACAGATGTCACATGGTATCCTTGGGGACAATGATAGTAGGGCAGGTTCCATAATTGAACTGTCTGGGAAAGTGAACCACTTCTCCATTCCAAATACTGAGCTCTTAATAAGAAAAAAAAATGAGACTAGTGGAAGTCAAAGCTCTTGTACTTTCTTTTGTAAATCTGTCTTATTGGTTCTTGATCATTCATTTGCTTTCTTCAGAATCAATTCTCTGTTCTTTTTTTCCCCTCCAAATTCATTGTGCTTCTAAATGTCATCTGGAAATTGTATGTTTGGATATTATAAATGAACTGTCATGTCCACAAATTGATTTGGGCACATTGTAGAAAGCAGGGGCAAGCATATCCTGACTTTTGACTCTTTGCACTGAATTTGACATATGATTCCTAATTTTATCTCCCTTGGCTTTCAAAATCCAAGTCAGATTTGGATCTTTCAAAGCCTACCTTAGAGGCAGTTAGATGATGCAGTGATAGAGTACAGTACTCCTGGCCTGATTTCAAATCCAGACTCAGACATTCACTGAGACCTTAGGCAAATCACTTAACTTCTATTTGCCTTAGTTTCCTCAACTGTAAAATACAGATAATAATGGCATCTGCTTTCCAGGATGTTTGTAAAGATCACATGAAATAATGTTTATAAAGTACTTAGCATAATACCTGCACATAGAAGGTGCTACCTAGATATTGTTGTTTTTGTTATTGTTATTATTATCCCTTTTCTGTGAAAATTCCTTAGATGTGATACTCTGTCTTGTGACATTGTTTTGTATGTGTTGGTCCTTCACATTAAGATTTTGAGGGGAGGGATCAAATCATTCTGCTTCTCATCTTCTACAGTGGTTGACACATAGTAGGTACTCAACAAATACTTCCTGGCTAGTTTATTATGGCATCAAAGCTGATTTTATTTAGATAAGAGTTTAATTTTGTAAATTTAAAGTAAAAAGAAATGGGTTTTTCTGAAGTTGAAAAGAATTCTAACATAAATATTTACTCATTCGACATGTTTTGTCAACAGTGGTTTGAAGAGACTGGATTTATTATTTTTTTCAAATAGCTTTTGAAAATGCAAAATTTCCACAACTCTGCTTCTTCTTTTGTTTTTTTCTGTTAAAGCCTAAAAGTTAATAGGAGGAAGAGAAAGGGGAAAATAATTCTCTTCTTTAAAAAATAGCAATTGTGGCTCTGTTTCATGTTCTTAAAACAGAATGAGATAAATACCAATTTTTCATTGACAACAAATATTGTTGGCAAATTCCTGTTTGTTATTAATTGCATCTTGTATAGTTGTCTATGAGGAGACTCCCTCCTACTGAGTGCACACAGCAGGAAGTGTTTTTTTTGTAAATAGTATTTTATTTTTTCCAGTTACATGTAAAGATAGTTTTCAACATTCATTTTTTAAAATAAGATTTAAGTTTCAAGTTTTTTCTCCTCCTATTCCCCCCTCCCTAGGATGGCAAGCAGTCTGATATAGGTTATCCATGTGCAATCATGTATTTCCACATAAGTCATGTTGTGAAAGAAGAAACAAAACAAGAGGGAAAAGCCACACACAAAAAAAAAACCACAAAAAGTGAAAATAGCATGCTTCGATCTACATTGAGACTCCATAGTTCTTTCTCTGGATTGGATAGCATTTTTCATCATGAGTCTTTTGGAATTGCCTTGGATCATTGTGTTATAGCAGGAAATTAGTAAAAAAAAATGAATGAGGCTTTGCACAGTCAGCCATAGGGGAGCAGTGGCATTGATAATCCAAAAGGCATTTTTTGGGGGTTGTGGGGGATAGATTGCATTATATAGTATTCTTTCCCTTGTATTCTCTTCTTGACTATTCTGCTTAGGCCAGTGATATTAAAACTACTTTGCTGTCTGCTTAGCTAGGAAAGTTGTGACTTGTCCAGGTTCACAGAGGTAGTGAGTGACTGAGGCAGAATTTGAACCTCTGACTTTTGTTTCCTCATCTGTAAAATGAGAAGGTTAATCTAGATAGCCTCAGAATTTACATCCAGCTCTGAATCCATTGGATCATGGTGCCTCCGTAGGAAATATATTTTGCCATTATTATTATGGAGTCAGATTTTTTTCTGTCATTGCATTGACCAGAGTCCTTACATTTCCTTTGCTCTGCTGTGGTTGTTACGTAAATTGTTCTCTGGATTCTGTTACTGTCATTCTGCATTAAGAAACTTAGGAAGACAAGTTTCTCTGAATTTTTCATTTTCAGTAGGTCTTATGACACAATTACATTATTATTTTTAATATTGCATTACATTCACATACTACAAATTGTTCAGCTCTTCCTAGTTGATGGGCGCCTACTTTGTGTCTGGTCTTTTATTACCACAGAAAGTAAAATATTTTTGTATACATAGGAACTTTTCCTTCATCTTTGAACTCTTTAGCCTATAAGTTCACTTCTAGTATTGTGAAGTCAATGCAAATATGTGATTTAGTGACTTTTTTTTTAGTATAATGAATTTCGTTTTCAAGAGGGGGAAACCAAGTCTAAAGTAGGTGAAAAACAATCCATCAGACATTTGGTGGGCAGCTATATGCTTGATGTTGTGCTAGGCATTGTGAGGTTCTAAAATAGTACAGGCGTTTCTTAGACTTAGTCTTGTGTCCAGGGTGCAGGGTGAAAGAGGGATGTGAGAGAAAAGCACTGAAAGAGATATCATGCTGATATCTCGTCACCCCTATTGCATTTCTCTTCACCTTGGTTGGAGAAGGGTCAAGCTTGCTTGGAAAAGACAGCGGGTGAAATAGGAGACTAGAATGCCTGGATCATGGAGAGAGGCTAAAACTTCCAGGCCTCTAGACTCCTTCAGGGTTGTAACTAAGATCCATGGAAGAAAAAGAATGTTCCCTCCCTCCCTCTCTCTTTTTCACTGAACCTCAACTGTCATCAAGTTGGGGCAACATGGCTCACCGTGTGCAAATAATCACAATCAAGACTGTTAATCAGTCAGATTTTCATATGTAAGAGTTTAGCTATGCCTCTAGGAGCTAGTGAGGAGGAGGAGACAAAACTTACATGCTTTGAGCAGCAATTAACAGCGTGGCCAGTTAAAAAGGACTTTGTGAAAGAGATAGAATTGAGCTGGCCGTGAAGGCAACTGGGTGGGCAGTTTAGGCAACACAGTGGATAGAGTGTGGGACTTGGACACAGGAAGACCTGAGTGTGAGTCATACCTCAGACAATTAATAGCTGTGTGACCCTGGCAGGTTACTTAATTCCCTTTGGGTTTCCTCATCTGCAAAATGGGAATAATATTTACCTTCCAGGGTTGTTGTGAAGATAAAACGAGATTATTTTTGTGAAGTGTTTTGTAAACCTAAAAATGCTATATAAATACTATGATGGTGATGATGAAGAAGAGACTGACTTGCTGGGCCTCATAGGGAAAAGGTATTGACAGATCCTAGGGGAGCTTTCTTTCCTTCAGGGAAGTACTGGCAGACTGTGTTAGTTAGCAAGAGATTCTTTCAGAGTAGACTTCCTACTGTAACCACTGGGCCACACATTTATGGAGGGAGAATCGGGAGGATGTTAAAATGTTTTCCTGTAAGATGCTGAAAAGAAAAAACCTTTCCTGTTTTATCTTCTAAAACTTGATTTTCATTGGTCTTTCCTCCTTTGTGACTTTGAGAGGAGAGCTGGAAAAGATGATGGAATTCAGAAGGCACTCAGCCCTTTTTTCTGGGTACTTAAAGTAGTTTCTAGTGCTTTTGTAAAGTGAGTTATTAAGGGGGATAAGGCCTTTCAGAAGTAGTCTGTGCATCCCAACTTTGGAGTTGGTAATTTATTGAAGTTTCCTATGTGGAGGAGTTGTCCTAATATTTCCAGTAAGACGAGCTCTGATACAATGTGTAAATACCCACAAATCATATCAAAGCAGAGATTTCTGGCTTATGGAGTAGGTAACAGAAAGCAACAATATCTTCATAAAGCTTTTTTCACTTTGGCAGGCATGCGAATAACCACAGTGAGATGGTAAAGTTCACAGCTATTACATTGAAATAAGGGTGGGGGGGAGTTGATTGTAATGACCAGCATATGTTGCCAAAGGCCTAATGATAGAGGTAGAGCTTAGTTGAATGGTTATTGGTCAAAATTTCATTCATTTCTTGAACTTATTTTATTAAAGTGATTTTTTATGAAGGATAGAATCTTAGTTTTTCAGATGATAGAGGCTGTCCTATCACGTACAGGAGGAGTTTCTAACCTTTTTGTGAAGGGAAGCTGCTATTCATTTCCAGAGTCCTTTAGGTGGCATAGGAGGATTGGTGTGTCTTGTGAGGAAGAGTATGAGAGAAACCCTGAGAGGAACAAAGTCAGTGTTGACTGAAGCCTTCAGAGTAGAGTGAGAGTGTGGAGGGGCGAGGAGGGATGTCACAGCAACCTACAGAATTACAACTTTTACTAGGTGATGAAAGTTTCAAAATAGACTGACAGATCTCAGATTACTGGTTGGGTTTTGGTTTGGCATTTCTACAAATAAATCTGTTAAAAACTATACAAACATGGTATAGGTAGAGTACTTAGTTCCTGTTTTTCCTTGCAGAATTTTATCCATTGTAGTGTTTTATATTTGTATCCCTAGTGCTTAGCAGAGTGCTTGATACATAGAAGCACTTAATTGTAGCTTTTCCATTCATTCATCTTTGTAACCTGTCCTGGTACCTATATAAACAAAGTAAAGAGGTGATTTAATAATATAAAAAATAATAATATAAAAATATAGCCTGCATTTCTGAGTATTATTTTTGAAGGATAGGGAAGGGGAGAGAATGTTGATGTGTTTTTTGTTTTGGACCTGAGTTAAATAAAAATGACTTATTCTGTGTTTGAAACTTCATTCTAAGAGTCATAGACTAGACATATTTATAATGGTCTATTTCAGTACTTTCATGGATATGTGTTTTATAAATTTGGTTTTTGAAAATAAAAAAGGAGAACTTATAAAAGCAGAGGAGGAAGTAAAGGAAATTATTTTAACCAATTATATGCCAATGAAACTGATAATTTAAAGGAAATTGGTGAATACTTGTAAAAATATAAAATATATTAACAAAAGAAAAAATAGACTATTTAACCCAATATTAAAAAAAAGAAGAAATTGAACAAGCCATAAATGAACTCAGGACCAAATGGATTTACAAGTGAATTTTTCAGACATTCAAAGAACAATTAGTTCCAATGCTGTATAAATTTTTTTGCAACAATAAGAAGGCACCCTTTCAATCTCTTCCTGTTATACAAATATGGTCTTGCTATCTAAATCAGGAGGAGACAAAACAGAGAAAGAAAACTGCAGACTAATATACCTAATAAGAATTAATGCACAAATTTTAAGTAAAAACTAGAAAATGCTGTCATACCATATTAGAATGATTATACACTATGGCCAAATTGAGTTTATACCAGGAATGTAGTGTTGGTACAACATAAGAAGACTGTAAATAAACCAATCATGTTAATAATGTAAATAAAAACCACATTATTATATCAACATGCTGAAAAAGGTCTTAACAAAATCGAACACTCATTTCTATTAAAATCTCTAGAAATTGCATGAGGATGTTTCCTTAGTATAATAAATAGCATTTATCTAAATGCAAGGGCAAACATTATATATAAAGGAGAAAAGTTAAAGGCTTTTCCAATAAGAACTGGGGTAAAGAAAGTATGCCTATTATCACTGCTACTATTTAACATAGTGCTAGGAAGGAAGATAGGGAAGGGAGGGAGGGAGGAAGCATTTATTAAGTGTCTGCTTTGTGCCAGGCACTTTGCAAATATCATCTCATTTGATCCTCCTAATAACTCTAAGAGGTAAGTGCTGTTATTATCCCCATTTGACAGCTGAGGAAACTGAGGCAGACAGTGATTAAGTGATTACCCAGGGTCACACAGCTAGTAAGAGTCTAATTTGCAGTAAGGTCTTTCTGACTCCTGGCCTAGCTCTCTATCTAATATGCTGCTAGCTCCTTTAGCTGCTTATCTTAGAAATTGTAGCTAGTTATAACAATAAGACAAGAAAAAGCAATTGTGGGAATTAGTTTAGACAAAGAGAAAACAAAATTATCACCTTTTTTGCAGATGATATGGTGATATATTTAGAGAACCCTAAAGGAAATTAAAAATTAAGTGGAAAAAATCAATAACCAGCAAAATTGCAGGATAAAAGATCAATCCATATAAATCATCAGTATTCTTGTATATAACTGACAAAACTCAACAAGAAGAGCTAGAAAGATAAATTCTATTCAGAATAACTGTAGAAGCTCTAAAATATTTTGGAGCATATCTGTCAGCATTCACTCAAGGACTTTATAAATCCAATTATAAAAAATTCTTTGCAGAAAAAAAGACAGCCCTAAATAATTGGAGAAACATTAATTGCTTATAGATAGGTCTACCTAATATAAGAAAAATGATGATACTACCTAAATCAATTTACTTATTCATTGCTGCCAAAAGACTTTTATTGAAATAGAAAAAATAAAAATGTGTGTGAATGACCAAAAGGTCAAGAATTTTCAAGCTAATAATAGGAAAAAAAAAGAAGGAAAAAAGAGGTCTCTTTAGTATCAAATTTCAAACTGCACTACAAAGCAGTAATCATTAAGACAATTTGGTGCTGGTTCAAAAAAAGAAAAGTCAGTCAGTGGAACATATTAGGTATGCAATATAATAAACCAAAAACAAAAAACCCAACAACAGCATAGTATCATATTGTCTTACGACCATTTTAATAAACCATGGCTGGGGGAAGGATGAATTATTTGATAAAAAAACAAAAACAGCTGGGAAAATTGGACAGCAGACTGGCAGAAAGTAGTTTTAGACCAGTACTTCACAGCTTACACCAAGATAAGCTCTAAATGGAACTATGACCCAAAAGGTCACATCATAAAGAAATTAGAGGATTAAGGAAGAAAATACTTTTCAGATCTATGGATAGTGAAAGAATTTATGACTGAAGAAGTGATAAGAGCATTAGACAAGATAAAATGGGCAATTTTGGTTATATAAAATTAAAAACATTTTTGCACAAGCAAATCTAATATAGTAAAAATTAGAAGGGAATGATAACTGGGTGGATTTTGTAGTTAAGTTTTGAAGGCTGTGTCTTGGGTTTTTTTTTATTTGCTCAGTGGGGTAGAAGGGTAACAGGATGGACAGATTAATTAAAAAATAATTTAAAAAATTTTGGCTATTCCCTTCAGACATTTAGATCTTAACCCATCTGAGCCTTCTCATTCTGGGAACACTTAAGGCAAATAGGTGGCATAATGGGTAGAATGCTGGGCCTGGAGTCAGCAAAAAATCTCTTCCTGAGTTAAAATCTTGCTTCAGTTACTAACTGTGTGACCCTGGGCAAATCACTTAACCCTATTTGTCTCTATTTCTTCATCTGTAAAATGAACTGGAGAAGGAAATGGCAAGCTACTCCAGTATCTTTGCCAAGAAAATCTCAAATGGGGTCCAAAGAGTTGGACATGACTGAAATGATTGAACAGCAACAAGCTCCTATTATACCAGTTTGTGAACTTGTCTATGTAGTTATTTTTTTCTCTACGTTAAAGAATATGATTTTCTTTTTAAGTTTAATATCTAAAGGAGTTAGTTGCTTAGGATAAAAGACAAGTGGTCATTTGTAGTTATATAGAACATAAAAAGTCCCTTTGGGCAAGCTTGGTTCTAAAGGTCTACATTCTATTTTTTCTCCTTGTTTTAAATAAAAGTACTTACTGTGATTACACTTGACTTTATTATACATTATAGTTTGTATTTGTAATTTTGGGTAGACTACTTGGTGGAGGTTTTGTTTTAAGTTAGGTGCTCAATATATCCTAAGCTTGATGAATATTCCTTTATGAAGGAGAACAAGATACTTGATTAACTTGGAGATCTTATTTAATAAAAACATAAATATTTTACATTCTGTTCAAATGAACTGTTAATATAGATTTCCAGGGTTTTTTGCTTTTATTTTTTTTTTATGTAAAATGCTCTTTTAGCATCCCACTGAATTTAGACCCTTTTTCACAGACTTCTTATTTCGGATTCCTGTTTTTCATTTCTGCAAGTTTGTAATATACATAAGCCCATTGGCTTTTCCTTTTTTTTTGTAATATTCCCTTTTCTCTTTTCCCCCTAACTCCAATCTGGCAACTGAAAGTGTAAAACATCACAACTCTGTAACCTGAAGGCCATCTCTTCCTGTCCTCTAATTTTACTAAGGAGGTCATTGTGGCTCAGAGAAATTACGTGACTTGTTCAAGGTCATACAGGTAGTTAAGTAGCACAGTGGGGAGTCAAATCTAGGTTCCCTGTTCCCGATTCAATGCTTTTTCCGCCTTTATCGTGCTGCCTCCTTATGTAGGGGACATAAATCATAAACATTGTGTATTTTAGCCATGCAGCTAATCCTGTTATGACAAACTCAACTCTACAAATTCATTTAGAGTCAGAATCCTAGAATTCTGGAGTATGAAAGGACCTGAGACCGTCTTGTTCAGGGGTTCTTCACCTGGGGCTTATGGACACAGGGCAGCTGTCAGAGTGTTGGTGAACTTCCATGAGAACAGAAATGGTACTCTGTATAAAATTTACATTTCTTTCTATTATTTGTGTAGTTGACCAACATTGTTCTGAAAAGTGGTACATAGACTTTACCAAACTGTGAAAAAGGATCCATTCCACAAGAAAGGCTAGCTGTCCTAGTCCATCCCCTTCCTTTTTATAGGTGAGGACACTGTGTCCCAGAGTGGGGAAGTCATTTTCTCCCAAGGATACACATTTCTTGACCAGCAAAACTGGAACTAGAAATGTTCTTGGAATTTTGTTGTATTCACTGTAATGGAAAATTGGTCTGAATCTGGAGCAAGAAAATTAACTTGTTATCTAGAAATGCTTGTTAGGATATTTGTATTAAGATTTGAATTGCATTCAGAAGTGAGTATGTAGGATTGAGAACGAGGAGGAAGCTGCTAAATTGTGTTGAAATTAGGGGAAATATTCTGAGACAAGAGTGGGATGTCAGATATTTTAAATCTTCATAAAAAGAGCAGAGGAGGTGGGGAAATAAGAGATAAAGGGGTGGGAGCTAACAGTAGTAGTAAAAGCTAAATATTTATAATACTAATAATATATATTAAGATCCACTTTTACCTGGCAAATGTCTCAATCAAAATAAGGCTTTGGTGGTTGTTGCTTTTTTGGCATATTTCAGTATAGGTAGTTATACTTTTTGCTTTCTGTTCATATGCATGTAAGTCTGAATACTTGTTTGTGTGGGCTTTTTTCTGGATACATGAATGAATTTGCTTATGTTCAGAGGCCTCCTACTCAAGGACATTGTGCTTGGTATTTTCAGGGAGCCATATTTGAAATATTCATTTATGTTCTAAAATCAAACTTGAATACACCATTGTGTTCAAATAGAGTGTTCCAAGGCAAGGGAGTTGGCATAGGGATCCCAGGGATGGTTAGATTCAACTTTTTAGTACTTCTGTTTCTTCCTAGCCCTTGGTAACCCCTACTTCAGAGCCACAGAATAATGTTCTCTGTTGTCCTGACATTAGCACAGTATTTGTCTGCCCACTCAACCTGGTAAGATATCCCTGTTCAAGATTAGGGGAGAAGGGAGAGTGTGTTTAGCTACTCAAACTTGTTAGTTCTCAACAGGACAGACTGGTACAAGGTGAATAAAGCTTGGTATACTAGATATCGAATTTCTTGCAGCTCGTATTTTGGGTCCTTGGAAGTGTGAGTGTTGTACTTCAGAGTGGGCACTATAACCTGAGAGGAAGTATCTTACAGATCTCTGGATCTTGATTTGATACTATTTGTTCACGAGATGTCCTCAGTTGTTTAGTCATTCAGCATTCATTGACATCTGCTAGGCAGTGGAGGTAGATATTTAAGTGTTTTTGTTTTTTTTTTGATGAGGCAATCAGGGTTAAGTGACTTACCCAGGGTCATATAGCTAGTAAGTGTCATGTGTCTGAGGCCGTATTGAAACTCAGGTCCTCCTGACTCCAGGGCCAGTGCTCTATCCACTGCGCCACCTAGCTGCCCTGATGTTTAAGTTCTTACGAGGCTTTTAAAGAAGAAAATTTAGTTGCTGTGGAAAAGACCACTGGATGGAGAGCCAGAAGATCTGGATTCCCTTCTGATATCTTCAGTTTGTGTGAGTTGGGGGAGGTCCCTTCACTTCTCTCTTAGTCTGTTTCCATATCTTTAAGATAAAGGGATTAGCTTGCAGGCTTTTCTAAGGTTGATTTATTTTTTGCACCCTCTAATTGCTTCAGTGTAAATTTCTTTTATCTCCTCCCCTACTTTACAGGTAAAGAAACAGGCGCCAGAAGATGATTGAGCTGTTCATTTAGTTAAGTTGTAGAGTAAATCGAAGTTGAATTGAGATGTGAGTCAAGGGCTTCTACTCTGTTACATAACTGTTAGAGTAGTGAATTAACTCTTTTTGCCCAGTTACCACTGGAACCACCACCTACTATTAGTAGAGTAAATATTTTCTCTTTATGTATATGACAGAAAAAAGCAGTGGTGTTCCCCCCCCCCCCAGGAGAGGAAACTATTTTTAGAAAAAGAACCAATGTCTATAGTGATTCTTTCAGTTTGTCTTGATTTTCTGGTGAATGTACTTCTTATAGTTTGTAAAAGGGATGCAACTTTTGTACAGACTCTTTAATTAAAAGCTATTCAGTTGAATGCCAAAGAAAGAGTATTTTCCTCCCTCAGCCCTTTCTGAGATCAAACATTCTTTAAAAAGGAAGCTAAATTCTATGACTTGATGATTCTCAGTCTTTTAGGTGCAACTGAGTTTTGGAAGGATATTTAGGTACCTGTGGTAAGGAGGAACTCAAAATGGCCTTATGGGGTCCCTTTTCTAACACTTGTGATTTGATAGTATTTGGTGTCTTGTTGATTTATTGTTATTTAATTTGATAGTACTGACGAACCTTCTGTTGTACTTTGGAGGAGCCACAGTTTTCATTGCTGTGAACACACTACAGATGAAGATCACTAACCTTTCTCATCCTGTGCTCTTTTTGTCCATGACTTTTGAGATTTAAGGTGTTATGAAGAATAGTAATAATTTAAAAGTGCTTTACTTATAGTTAGATGTGTTAAATAAGTAATATTTCTACAGTGCTTTAAGGGTTTTGGGGGCTTTTTTTGCCTTTAAGGGTTGAAAAGCACTTTCTTCACAGCAGCCCTATGTGATAAATTGTTCAAATGTTTATCATTTTCATTTTGTAGATAAAGAAACTGAGGCTTAGAGAGAGCCATTCCAGTTTTGAGCCCTCCTTAGTTCTCAAGGTCTCTTGCTGCCATACTACACTGCCTCTTAATTTAAGATGAGCCTTTTTCTAGAGTATAAGGGTAGTTATGATCAGCTCACTTATCATAAAGTACATTATAAGCTTTTTCATAGGATTGATTGCTGTATGATATTTTAGAAAAGAGCTCTCTTAAAGAAAAAAAAAGTGATTGCTAACAAGCCTTCTCTAATCATATGACAATTCAGATGGACTTGCTCTGGAAATTCCAGTGAGGCTCATTTAAACATAGTGTGGATTGCTACTGTCCTTTCCAAAGGTGAAGAACTTCTGTCAATTCTCAGGGCTGTAGTCACCCTTAGCCTGGACTTCGTTTTATTTTGTTGGCAATAGTGGCATTTCTGTTTCTTCGTGATCAGTTCTCTTAGCTGTGCTTTTTAAAAAAAATCAAGACATCTTTATCTGAGTTTACTGAGACTAAAATTATATAGGAAGACAAGTTAAAGAAAATATTCATTCAATAACTTGAAATCCAACAGTTTACTTTAGTTATGAAGCACTATGTGGAAGGCATTGTGCCAGGCTCTAATGCTATAAAGACAAAAATTAAAAAAAAAACAAACAAAAAACCCTGGAGGAAAGGCAACTTTGTGGAGTGGAGAAGAGGAGATAGTAACTGGCTTTAAATAGACATATGGGAGGAGGGATTAGGCTTGTTCTGCTTGGCACCAGTGAACAAAACAAGGATGGAGAGCAGATAGGGGAAGAGTACATAGGCAGATTTAGGCTGAATATAGGGGAAAATTATCTGTGTCTGGAGTGATTGGGTTTATTCTTAATAGATATGTTCAAGCAAAGTTGGGTGACTATTTCGGGGGTATTTTTATAGAAGAAATTTTTTTTCAGATGGCCACTGAGATCTCTTAAATTGTGATTTTTGATTCCATGAAAAATGTGACCTTGGCCTCAAAAAGCTTGAATAATGCAAGATAATTTTAAGGAGAGAGAGAATTAACAACTAGGATCAGGAAAGGCCTCCTCACATTTCTGAGTTTAACCTTGAAGGAAATATGTATTTTAAGAGGTAGGGGGTAAAGAGAAGTGCATTCCAAGAATGGGTGACAGCCTGAGCAAAGGGTCCAGAGGCCGCAGGTGGCATGCCCAGTTTGAGGAACAGTTCCAGTCAGGCTGGAACATGAGAGAATAGCCCAGAGACAGCTTATAAGTTTTCAATGCTAGGCTAAAGAATTTCTGTTATACTGGAGGCAGTAGGTAATCACTAGAGATACTGGAGCAGGGGAGTGACATACTGAGATTGATTTGAGGAAAATTATTTTTAGCATTTCTGTTAAGTATAGATTGGAAAAGAAAGAGATTAGAGGCATAAATTCCAATTAAGAAGCTTTTTCAGTGACCCAGTTGCTCTGTGAGAATTCTTGTGGACAGAAGTGAAAAGGTAACACACTTAGCAATTGATTGGATGGAAGTCGAGGGGATGTACAAGAAGGAGTTAGTGAAATGGGCTTGGAGTTCAGAAAGGAGATAATGTCTGGTTGTATAGATATGGGAGCCGGTGCTCCCATAGAAGTAAGATACTTAATCATTCATGAAGATCAAACCACATGTTGTCCATAGAATCTCTAATATCATTTTATATCTGTCTGAAACTGAGCCCATTTGATCCATTATGGATACTTTCACTCCTGGGCCCCTGCCCTGTCTGTTTGAAGGAGTCTGCCTCTGCCTTGTAATTTAATCCTGTTAGGGCATTGAAGTGTATCAGAAGCATGGTCTCCTGTGTTTATGATATATGTGCTGTGTCAGAGGAGATGGCAGCTGGATCAGGACTGGCTTATATGGGGCTTCTGAGTTCTTTATAAATTAAAAGGGGAAGGGGAAAAAGTCATCTATTTAAAGACTGGTGACAAAATGGTATTATCATTTGAACTTTGCTTCAGTTTGTGTGGCATAGCGTAAAGAGCCTAGTACTGGGTTCTAGGGTGCTTTAGCCAGTGCTGTGGCCTTGATAAGACACTTAGCCTCTTATAGCTTTGGTTTCCTCATATGGAAAATTAGGATTTTGATTTGAAATAAATAATCTCAAACATGATTCTTTCAAATCTAACATTTTATGACTATATGAAATCTGCTTAGGTAGCAACAAATGATGGTTAATTTAAACAGGTTTCACTCTCTGCACAAACAATTTGTGGCTTTGGAAAAAATTATGGCTAGAATACTTAGAGTGCATGGGAAGGGAAGGAAATAGAAGGGGGGTGGGTTTGCATTTGTATAGTACGTGCTATGTGCCAGGCACTGTGCTAAGTGCTTATCTCATTTAAATGATTGTTACAATAACCCTGCAAGGTAGTTGCTGTTATTATCCCCATCTTACAGTTGAGACTGCGGCAAACAGAGGTTAAGTGATTTGCCCAGGGTCACACAGCTAGTAAATATCTGAGGCTGGAATCGAACTGAATTTGAATTTCAGTAAGTTTAAAGTGCCCTAATTATAGGGAGAACAGCCCATAATTAGATTTCTTTCAGAGTCCTGTCTTAAAATGATTTCTTAAAAATTGATTATCTAAATGTTATTAAATACAGATGAGCAGCATACTGCATTCAGGTGATCTGTATTCATATTCTACCTCAGACAAGAGGTAGAGAAAGTCACTTTACACCCAATAACCATGGGTCTCCTAAAGGACTGTGTCCTCAGTGCTCTTCTGACCTGCTCCAAGAGCTGAGATCAGCTTCCGTAGATTAAATGATTGTATCTGTGCTGATGATTTTCAGATTTACCTATCCAGCCCTAATCTTTCTGCTGACCTTTAGTCTCACATCTTCAACTGCCTCCTGGACATCTCTAGCTGGATGTCCCATAGACATCTTAAACTCAGCATGTCCAAAACTGAACTCATTATCTTTCCCTCCAAATCCTACCTTCTTCCTAACTTTCATGGTCCCACCATCCTCTTTGACAGCTAGATTTATAACCTAGATGTCATCCCAGCACATCACTGTTTCTTACCCCCGTATCCAATATGTTGCCAAGGCTTTTCAATTTTACCATTGAACCACCTCTCCAGTGCACCCCCTTCTCTCCTCTGACACTGCTACTAACCTGATGGTAGCATCACTTTATGCCTGGACAGTTGCCATAGCCTTGTGGTTGATCTCTCTGCACTCCAGTTCATCCTTCACTTAGCTTTCAATGTGATCTTCCTAAACACAGGTCTGATCATGTTATCCACCTACTCAGTTAACTCCAGTGACTCCTTATCACCTCCAGAATCAAATATAAAATCCTCTGGGATTCAAAGCGCTTCAGAGCCTGCCCTCTCTCCCCACCTTTTCAGTATTTTTACACTTTGCAACCCTCCCCCCAACCTCCATATCCGTACTCTGTGGTCCATTGACATTGCTTTCCTGGCTGTTCCTCAAACAAGACATCCCAATTCCTGACTATAGGTATTTTCACTGCTGCCCCTCCCCTCTCCCCATGCCTGGAATGCTCTCCTTTCTTATTTCTGTATCCTGGCTTTATTGACTTCCTTGAGCTAAAAATTCCAGCTTCTGGAATTTTTCTGGAAATGTCCCAGCTAAAAATCCCTGCTTCTACAAGAAGCCTTTTCTAATTCCCCCTTAATTCTGGTGTCTTCCTTCTGTTAATTATTTCTAATTTATCCTTTATATAGCTTGTTTTTATGTAGTTGTTTGAATGTTATCTCCCCTATTAGACTGCGAGCTTCTTTAAGAGCTGGGACTGATTTTTTTGTTTTTGTATATAACTAGTCTTTTATTAAATCCCAACTATATTGCCAGTTCTATATTAGATTCCTGGAATACAAACACAGAAAAAGAAATCTGTCCTCAGGGAGCTTACATTCTGTTGAGGGGAAGGATTTGTACATGTATAAGAAAATGGAAAGTATATCTTATGCCAAGGAAAGAAAAAGTAACTGAGAGTTCGAAGCACTAGCAACCTGAAGGGGTGCTGAGGAGGGAAACGTGGTGGGAATGGTAATGATCAGGAGAGGCATTTGTATGAGGTAGCAATTGAACTGTACTTTGGAGGAGAAGCTAGAGAGTGAGGAGGGAGTGTATTCCAGGATTATGGAACAGTCTGTGCAAAAACACGGACAGATGGAACACATTGCTTGGGTTCAAATTGTAAGAGCACCAATGAAAAACACAAGGTGGTAGTAAAAAGAGCTTTTTTAAAAAAAGTTATAGAAAAAAGATTAGTTGGAGAGCACATTATTCTATCAGCAGGGAAAGCCTTGGTAGAAACCCTGCACAAACCCTTTGAAGTGGTGGCAGTGTATATAAGGACTCACCTAGGCTCCATTTTGTTCAGGGATTTTTAATATGCGTGTTTGACAGTCTGGTGAAGCCTGGGATCCCTGTCAGAATAATATTTTTAAATGCACAAAAATAAAACACATAGGATTGCAAAAGAAACCAATTATGTTGAAATATAGCCATCAAAATATTTTTAAAAATAAGTTCATAGACTCAGGTTATGAACCTGTTCTAAAATAGAAGCTTCAACCAACCACCTAAAATAGTTCCTTTAATTCTGACCATCCTTTGGTATGCAATTTGCAGGCTCATATAGGTCAGATTGGCAGTTGATGGGGAAGTTTTGTTTGTCACTACCTGCAGAGCAGGGGTTTTATTGCATATAGTTCTGGCTATGATACTTTGAGAAAGAGAGGTTCTTTGATCACCCTGTCTTTCCGTAAAAAATCTTCTGTAAATTTTCTGTTTCTTACAGGGCATATGTGCCAAAGTATTTGTAGTAGCCCTTATCTTGGTAGCAAAAAACAAACAAAAAACAAAACCCTCAAAAAAAACCTGGAAAGAAAATAGGTGTCCATTGATTGAATATCATTTCGCCATAAGAACGATGAATAAGAGGAATTCAGAGAACCAGAGAAAGACTTGTGTTAACTGTTGCAGAGCAACAAAGCAGAAGCAGAAGAGCAGTATACAAAATGACACTACTGAAAGACAGCTAAAGGCCATTCAGTTTCAGTTGGTCTTGAAGAAGAGCTGATGAAATACATTCTCCTCTTGGTAGCAAGGCCCAAGACCACAGGTGTGGAATGTTGCATAGGTTGTCAGGCTTAGTTACTATGGTTGGTTTTACTTAACTGTTTCTCTTTGTTGGATGGGGCAGTTCAATTAAGGAGAACAGAGACTAGACCATCACTTGCTGGATATGCTCTGATGGGGATTACTTTTGAGTATGGGTTGTACTAGATCTGGGGTTGGCAATTATTGCCTGTATGCTGTCATTTTCAGACCTCTGGACTAGAAGGTTACTGAGGTCCTTTCTAACTCTCTCTCTCTCTCTCTCTCTTTTTAATTAATTAATTTTTAGTTTTCAACATTAACCTTCATAAGCTTTTGAGTTTTAAATTTTCTCTGACTCTCTCAGCAACACATCGTGCAATCTGATATTGGCTCTATATGTACGTTCCTATTAAACATATTTTCTCATTACATGTTGTACAGAAGAATTAGAACCAATAGGGGGAACCACAAGAAAGAAGAAACAAAACAAAACAGAAGAGAAAAAAAGAGCAAATAGTATGCTTCGATCTGCATTCAAACTCCATAGTTCTTTCTCTGGATGTGGATAGCATTTTCCATCATGAGACTTTTGGAGGTGTTGTAGATCCTTGCATTGCTGACTTTCTAACTCTTATATTATGTTGCTGACTTCTCAGTGGAGTAATTTGTGTGTTGTATTACTTTCTTTTCTTCCTTCTCAACCTGTCTTCTAGCTGGTTTAACTATAGCCAAAACAAAGAGTCACGGGATTAGGGCATTATAGATTTTGAGCTGGATTGGACCTCAAAGGCCATGAGGCCAAATCCATTTTACAGATGAAGAAACAAATATTTAAACATGAAAAGTCAACCTTGGAGAGAAGCGTAGAGAAATTAAATGACTTGCCTAGGGTCACACAGCTAGGAAATATCTTAGATCACACAGCTAGGAAATATCTTAGATCTTAGGCAGGGTTGGAACTGAAGTCTATGGATCTCAAAATCCACCATACTTTCCACTAGTTGACATGAATTCCTGTTACCATAGTTATATTTTGGTGTTCTTCCCCTCCTCCTTTTTTTTTTTTTTGAGAAGCCTCTGTGTAGTAGTGCATTGAAATCATAGACATCAACGGAGAGATGAAATTAGCCCTAATTGCAGTTGGCATGAACTTAGAAAACCCCAGAGGATTAGCAAGGAAACTGATTTAAGGTATTTAAGGCTATTTAAGGTAATATATAACTTCAGTAAATAGAAGATAAAAAAAAATCCATAAAAATCATCAGCATTTCTATATAGCAGTAACAAATAGGAGGAGGAAATAAGAGTGATAGTAATTAAAAAATAAATCCAAATACATAAACTATTTGGAAGTCAGTCTGTTAAAAGGCCCTCAAGATATATTTGTCTACAGTTACATAATCTTCCTTGTAGAAATAAAAATAGACTTAAATAATTGGAAGGAAGTTTGCTGTTCATGGTTAGACCATCCCAAAATAATAATCATTAATTTATAGATTTATTACTATATCAGTGAGACTATCAAGGGGGCTAATTTATAGAGTGAGACAAAATAATTACATTTCATTTATTTGGAGGAATAAAAGATTTTGAATCGTAAGGGACATAATGGAGAAAAAGAAGTATGAATGAAGAAAAGATAGCATTGTTAGCATTTCCTAACCTCAAGCAACAAAATAAAATAGTAATAGGTAAAAACTATTTGGTATTGGTTAAAAAAAAGAAAAGTCAACAAGCAGGTATCTACCATGTGTCAAACACCATGCTAAGCACTGAGAATGCAAAGAAAGGCAGAAACAACTCCTACCCTCAGAGAGCTCATAATCCAGTGGGGTAGACATCATGCAAAGAACTGTGTACAAACAAGCTACACACACACACACACACACACACACACACACACGCACACACGCGCGCGCGCGCGCGCACGTAAAAGCTTGTTATATTGGATAAATTGGACATAATCCTGGAAGGAAGGTACTAGAATTCAGGGGGATCTGGAAAGGCTTCTTGCACAAGATGAGGTTTTAACTGAGACTTGAAGGTAGCCATGAAAACTTGGAGGCAGAGATGAGGAAGTAGAGCCTTCCAGGCATGGGGGACAGCCAGAGAAAATACAGGGAGTGAGGAAATGAGTTTTTGTTGTTTACCAATGGCATCACAAGGATATTGTCTTCACTTTCGAGTGAAATGGATTTAAGTGAGGCACAGCTGTGCAAAATCAGCCTCATTCTCTTCTCCATAGTCCTTGAAGTTTGATGGCAAGACAAAAGTCAAGATGACTAGTGATGACCCAGGATACAGTGGGTGACTTTGTTGTTTTTGTTCATTTGTGTCTAATTCTTCATAACCCTATTTGGAGTTTTCTTGGCAAAGATAAATGGAATAGTGTCTTGTGAAAGGAATGGCCAGGAGGCCTTTTCACAGATTGCCGAGTGCATGGGAGGTGGTTGAGAAGTAAGATTGGAAAGTTAGGAAAAGGCCAGGTTATGAAGGGTTTTAAGAACTAAACAGAGGTTTTTATATTACATCTTGGAGGTAATAGGAAGTCTCTGGAGTTGATTGAATATGTAGGTGACGTGGTCAGACCTGTGCGTTAGCAAGATCACTTTTATACCTTAGTGGAGGATGGACTGGAGTGAGGAGAGACCTTTGGCAAGGAGATCAATCAGAAGGCTATTGCAATAGTCCAGGCATGAAGTGTTGAGGGCCTGCATCAAAGGGGTGATAGTGTCAGAGAAGAAGAGATAGAGGAGTATATGAGAAATCTTCCAAAGGTAGAAGTGATGGGTTTTGACAACAAATGATTGGCTATGGGAGATGAGAGAGAGTAAGGACTAGAAGGATAACACCTAGATTTCAAGTCTGGGTAACTAAGGAGGATGATGGTGCCCTAGCACTAATAGAGAAAAGTAGACCAGCAGAACAGACTAGATAAGCAAGAAGAGAAATCATTAAACTCAAATATTCTAACTGTCTCTCCAGGCACCTTGACTCTGCTGCCTTGATTTTTCCCTCCCTAAAGTAATGCTGTCTAGACTGGATCTCCAGAAGTCTGATCCTTTGTCCCTGGAGGAGTTAATCTACTCAGTCTTGTAACCCACCAACCTGGGGCTGACTGGTCTACGGTTGGGTGAGATTGTGATTCATATCCTATTCAGGCCCTTTACAATCTCGGCCTCCCATAATCCCTGCCTTCCTCCTTTAAGCCTCTTGCTCTTTGCACTTTACCCCAAAGTACCGCTGCCATTGTTTCTGGAAAGAGAATGTTAATTGATTGCTCTTTGTACCAGCTCTCCATTCCTGTTGCTCTCCAAAAGAGAGTTCCCTTCCCTGGTCACTATTCCCTTATGTATGTTGCCTCCCTGTATTAAAATATAAGCTCCTTTAGAGGGAACTGCCTCAGTGCTTACCACTGTGCCTGGCATGTAATAAACATTTAATAAATGCTTTTCTGTTCATCCATTCATTTAATCCAGGGTTTGATGAACATAAACTTCCTGGGGAGGGACTTCAACAAAAATTCCTGGGAAAACTTGAAAATGGTTTTGCCCCCCCCCCCAAATAGTTTTAGACTAGCATTCTACACCCTATATCACTATAAATACCAAATGAATTCTTAACTTTAACTTGTAAAAGGTCACATCATAAATAAAAAAGGATAAAAATGAATGAAAGTTTCCCAACTGTGGTTAGGGGGAGAATTCTTAAAGACTAGAGATCACAAAAGGCAAAATAGATGATTTAGATTGCATGAAATTGAAAAGCTTTTTCAAGGACAAAATAAATGCGGTTAGAATAACAGAAACTGCCAACAAGGGAAAACCTTTTGTCAAGTATCTGTGATAAGGGTCTGTTGTCTCAAATATAGAGAAAATTAATACAAATATATAAAACTAAAAGCAGTTCCCAATAGGAACAAACAGTTCTCAAAAGAATTGCAAACTAATAACAGTCATAATGAAAGATTGTCCTAAATCATAATGAGAAGGGCAATAAGAGAAATAAAATTTAAAAAACTGAAGTTTCATCTCAAACCCAGCAAATTGTCAAAGATAGCAAAAGATGGAAATAGTCAATATTATAGTGTTTGTTAGAAGATGTATACACTAATACATTCTTAGTGGAGCTGTTGCCATTCTTGAAAATAATTTGGAATTATCTAAAAACAACAATTAAAATGTCTGCACTTTCAGAGATCTCACTGCTAGATTTATACCATGATGATAATGATGATGATGACAGCAATAGCTAACAGTTGTATAGAGCTTACTGTGTGCCAGCCACTAGGTTAAGTGCTTTATAATTATCTCATTTGCCACATAAGTGCTATTATTATCTCCATTTTATAAACTAGGAAACTGAGATGAATAGAGGTTAAATGACTTGCCCAGGGTCACACAGCTATCTGAGACCAGATTTGAACTCAGGTCTTCCTGATTCTGGGCTGGTCTCTTTATCCACTGAGCCACCTAGCTTCCTCCTATAAGGAGGTCAACAGCAGATGAAGAGGTCTCATATATATCAAATTATTCATTGTTGTAGCACTTCTTGTGGTATCAAAGAAGTGGAAAAAATGTAGGTCTCAGTTGAGCAATGATCAAGCAGATTTAAGTAGAAGAAAAGTAATGCAATATTACTGCTCCCTAAGAAACAATGAATATGAAGAATTCAGGGATACCTGGGAAGAATTATAGGAACAGATGCATTATAAAGTAAGCAGAACCAGGAAAATGATGTGCTCACTGACTTCAACAATAAAAGAACAGTAAAATGAAATTGAATGATGTAGTTAAATGATGAAATTTTGCCCTACAGAAAGAGACAAGACAATGGACCTCTCTGTCTTCACTCCAGAGGTGGTTGATTGTAGTTGTGGTTGTTGTATATATGCTGCCAGATGAGGTCAGTGTGTTGATTTACTTTGCTGAACTGCATTTTCTTTTTAATCTTAGAAGATAAAGGTCGCTGGGTAGAGGAATGAGGAGGGGGGTATATTTGGAAATGAATGTGTTATAAAAATGAAGGCTATTTTTAAAAACAAATTTAAAAAGAAAACATACAAGGAGACAGGAAACCTATATTATAATGCCTTCTCTACCACTTGATGACTTTTCTAGACCTCTATTCTTCATCTATAATGTGACGATAATGTTTTATGTTTTTGAAAGCAGGAAATTGGACCAAATGGTCCCTGATGTTCCAGTGCTAAGATCTAAGTAAAAAAGGCAGATCATATAAGTGGACTTATACAAAGATGGGCTTACTTTTATGTGTGACTGTTCTATATTTTAGACTGTTCAGCACTTCATCTATTTAATTGTTAAAGGACAAAAGTGGATGTCCAGGTAAATATGGAGGTTCATGTACCTTTGAGGAGTGCATGTTGAACCTCATTTGTAATCGTGAGACCTCATACCCCAATGGAAGCTTTTATTGTAACATCTCAAATAAAGAAGTTAAGAAAATAAATTATTTTTTGTTTTTGGATTTATAAAAAGTATTATACATTTTTGGAAATAAAAATTTTCTGGTTTTGGTTGGGGGGTAGCATAAGGGGTACTAATAAGTAATTGAAAACAAACTTTTAGAATTAAAGTGTTATCGCAACCTTTAAGTATTGAAATCCAATAATAGAATACTTGGCTGCTTGAATCCTCTTAACTCAGAGCTGTAGCAACCTTCTGTCTTAAGCATTAGCTTCTAGAATAGTTTGGGTCCAGCTCAAATAGTCATCTGAGGAACCTGATCAGCTGGAGAGGAAGCAATCTAAGTTAGAATTTCAAGTTCTGCTTGATAAATATCCACGGAAATAATCCATTTGCCAAAGTGATACACAGGTAAACAAAATGTACCTTTACTCCTCTAAGGTCTTTAAATACCTGTTGGAGATCAGGTAGCAATCTGATTGCAGATCCAGGGGAGAAAGTTTTTTTTTTAAACTCATAAGGCAATAGACTTTACTTTTTAGGTGTCTTAGAAGAATTCAAGTCCCATTGTTCTTTCCAAGAAATGATATAGGTGTTGGGTTCTTTTAGGAAGAAATGCGGTTCCTTTGATTTATATGTCTGTAAAAACTTAAACGTAAAACAATAGTTGAGAACCAAAATACATGTGGTTCATGTCATGCTATACCTCACAAAAGAAATTGGTAGGTGTTTTTAAAATTTATAATGTGAAAAATCAGGACTTTATGAAATGCTCTTTGATTCAATGTAGAATTGCTGTTAATGTCTTTGTTTTGATAGCTAAATAAAAATTGAATTGCCAATCAGCCTGTGCCTCTCTTATAGACACTATTACAGTAAATTGTGAAATGGAATGGTAATATGCTTTTTTTTCCCCTCTCTGGTGAGGCAGTCAGGGTTAAGTGACTTGCCCAGGGTCACACAGCTAGTAAGTATCAAGTGTCTGAAGTGGGATTTGAACTCAGGTCCTCCTGACTCCAAGGCGGGAGCTCTATCCACTGTGTCACCTGGCTACCCTGGTAATATACTCTTAAAATCATTCCTTGGCTTTTCTGCTTAGAATCATAGATGGTCATGTAAATTTTCCCTGAGTCATTAATGAGACCTTGACAGCAATTGCATACTTTTGAGGATCTAGCCCCTTAATGGATGATACTCAGGATAACCAAGCTGACATTGTATAATTTATCCAAATCCTCTACAAATAAGTCCACTGAAGACCAGTTTTTGTATTTGCATAAGACTTATTTTACTGTATACCTTTTGTTTTTTAAATATTTAAATGGTTTTATAGCATATTTAATAATACACATTTAGTTTTTAGGTTTTAAATGTAATTATAAACTTAGCTTTGTGTATATTTGTGAGAGAGACAGAGAAGGTGGAGAAGGGATTAGGAGGAAGACAGAGAGAAGAGAGAATAAGGATGAAAACACAGATTATGGGATTAAAGAGAGAGAATCCTAACATAATAATGGTTGGAAGTTTCGTGGAGCTAGTTTTCACTCCATCTTAAGGAGATATCTTCCTAAAAATTAGACCTAACAAAAATAGGATAGTCTGAGATGGTTGACAGTGAATTCACTATCACTTGAAGGTGGATGTTCATCAGTTAGTGATGTTAGGCTGGGAATTGTTTCTTGTGTATTTTAGTATTAGATGTCTCACAAAATCTGTGATTCTGTGAGTTTATTGGCCTTTTTTGAGTGTTGAGTATCAGGAAATTCACCTTAGCAGCTGTACAACTGAAGTAGATTGAGTAGGGGAGAGATTGCAGGGGATTAATCAGAGTAAGAGAGAAGGAAGTAGAAGAGATTTAGGCTTGTTTGTAAGCTATAGGGAAGGAGCCAGTAGACAGGGAGATTAAAGTTCAGCAGAGGGAATGATAATGATGGTATTTCGTGGGAGGGAATGGGTTCTAGGATGTGTGTAAAAACCTTTGTGAGGAGAAAGGCCTCTTTATCAGAGAGCAGAGTAAAGGAGAAAATGTTGGGGGTGATATGAGGGGATTGTAAGGTAAGGAGGTTAGAAGAGGGAGTTTTTGGTGAATAGTTTTAAATTGGTAAATTATGAGGTGATGGCCTTGGCTGAGAGGGTGCTCTGAGGGAGTTCAGTTGAAGACTTGAGTAGAGAAAAGGGTTTAAAATTGTGTGTGGAGAGTTGGGTAGAGAATTAATTAGGGAGGAGTCAAAACATTGTTTTGCTTCCATGAAGTTCCACTTGAGATTAGATAGCATAAATTTATTGGATCCAGTCATCAAAATTACAGGAGTTGGGGTGGAAAGGGATATTGTGTCAGAAAATGGAAGGAACATAAGAATAAGAGATCTAAAATGAAGGGAAATTGGTTAAATATTGTAGTACTTTTCTCTCTACAATGCTTTTGAGAAATGAATTAGGTTCTCAAATGCTCTAAAGTTTATTTTCTCATGTGTTTCCTGGAGTTTTTCTTTTCAGATCAGAAAGTCTTATTTGAACGATATAGTACAGACTCTTAAGTGAATCAACACTTGTCTAAATGTTTGTTCATTTTGTCTCCAAATTTATTAAGATCCTTGAAGGTATCAGTTACATTGCCTGAGCCCTGGCCCCCTGGATTCCCAATAAGTAATCATTTTTTGTATGTCCAATTTAAATTGCATATTTTCCTTTTTATCTTATCCTGTTTTTTTTTCTTTAGCTTATTCTCCCTATGCCTCCAAAATAATTCCTGCTTCAGCTTTTTTTATATTAAATCACAGTACATGTATGAAAACAAGGTAAAAAGTGTAATTCAGAATGAGAAATACTGAACAAATATTCCAGACAGAAAACTGGGACTTTTCTTTCTACCCCATTTTCTTTTATTTCATTTAGAATTTCTCATTATCCCTCTGTTGAAGCCAGCAGACAATAAAGGGCAAGAGTGTTTTAGGTATTGAACATAATACCAGAATAAAGCCTTGCTACTCCCTGCTTGTCATCGCGTCTGCTTGTTAGCTTGCCTTCTCCCCAAGTAATTTAGGATTTCTCTAGCAGCAGAGTATATCCAAAAAGGTGATTTTTGTTACTCAACGTCTTTTGATTCAGTCATCTGTAAACTATTCTTCTTAAAGTGCTTAGATAAGATTATTGAAGTAGCTCTCTAAATGTGTCAAGTTTTTGGAAATGTGAAAGTTTGCTTAAGTAAAGTTAAAATTAGATATGAGGCCCTCAGAGTGATACCAATGGTATTTTTTGACCTCAGTGACATTTATTCTTCATTTCTCTGCAGGCCCCTGATGGGGGCCCTCCACTGTTCTGACTGTTTTTTTATGAAAGGATGTCCTATCCCCCATTTATCAATAATATGTATTTCATAAATGTGGTTTTTTCTTCTGTTGAGCGGTTTTTTATTTTCAAAGCAAATATAATGAGGGTTTTTTTTTTTTAGGTAATTCATTGTAGTGAATATTTACTAAGTTCCTACTATGTGTAGCTCACCATTCCAGGTATTGGGAAAATGACCACAAATCTCTTTCTTGAAGGAACTTATATCCTATTCTGTGATTATGGAAACTAATACTTATTTGGTTTGTGTAAAGAGCACTAGTCTAGTAGTCAAGAGAGCTAGATGTGTAAGGGATTCACAGCTGACTTGTTTAGTTTTAACCCCCTCTTATTTTAGAGGTGGAGAAACTAATGCCAAGAATGGTGAGTGACTCGTCCAAAGTCACACTGGTATTAGCAGAGCTGGGGATCTAACTTGTGTCTTTTGACTCCACATAACAATGCTTTTTCCACTCCTGTGGCTGACTTGTTGTGTGGCCCTAGGCACACAATTTCATCATCTATAAAATAAGTACATTACGAACATGCTACACTCTTACCAAGTTATGAGATGATGTAGGGGTGAGGGACCCTTGGTAACCTCTGGGAACAATTACATGCCTCCCAGCAGCCCCTCCCTCCCTAAATCCTTTACCCTACCAGCTAACCAGGTACCATAAATCAAACACCAAAGCTTTTAATTAGGACAGGATAGCAAAGTAAATAACAACAGTAAATCTCTCACCACCTTTCATAAAAGCTACTGTTCTCTGCTTCTCTGTTGAATTGCTGCTGTCTTTGGTGCTCAGCTACTGTTTCCTCATCAGACTGTGACCATCTATGCTTCTTTGATCTCAAAGGAAGTGTTATCACTTCTGTGATAGGGCTAGGGCCAGGACTTGTGATTTCATTGTGTAGGGAACTCCCAGATGCACAAACTCCCTCTGTTAATGCAGACTGGCACTTTCTTTGCAACTTATAGTCTTAGAGAATTGCCTAGCACACTGAGAGGTTTATGGTACCCAGGGTCACAGAGCCAGTATGTGTCACAGGTGGCACTTAGACTCGAGTCTCCTTGACTTTGAGACCATATTACACTGCCACTTTTGTAAGAGAAAGAGAGAGAGAGACGTATAGTCTATTTTAAATTACATTATGTAAAATATTTACTGTTGGGGCAGCTAGGTGGTGCAGTGGGTAGAGCACTGGCCTTGGAGTCAGGAGGACCTGAGTTCAAATCCCACTTCAGACACTTGACATTTACTAGCTGTGTAAGTCACTTAATCCCATTGCCTAGCCCCCCAAAAATATTTACTGTATTAAATTACAGATATTATTGCTGTGTATGTGGGAATGCATATTAGATATATTTATGTAATATTATTACATGTAATATATGCCTGTATAAAATGTTAGGTACCATGGAAGATGCAAATATAATTTAATTCAGCAAACACATTACATTCCTACAGGCATACCTTGTTTTATTGTGCTTCACAGATTGTGGGTTTTTTTTGTTTTTTTTTTTACAAATTGAAGGTTTGTGTTGAACAAATCTGTCAGCACAATTTTTCCAGTAGCATGTGCTCATATCGTGTCTGTGTTACATTTTGGAATATTTCAAACTTTTTTGTTATTATATCTGTTACAGTGATTTGTGATCAGTGATCTTTGATATTGCTATTGTAATTGAGGGGAGGGGACACCATGAACTGACCCATATGACAGTGAATTTAATCGATAAATGTGTGTGTTTTGATTGTTTCACCGACTTGCCATTCCCTGATTTCTCTCCCTCTCCTCAGGCCTCCCCATTCTCTGAGACACAATAATATTGAAATTAGGCCAATTAATAACCCTGCAACGGCCTCTGAGTATTCAAGTGAAAGAAAAGTCATAAGTCTCTCATTTAAAATCAAAAGCTAAAGATGATTAAGCTTCGTGACAAAGCCTGTGAAAGCTTGAGATAGGCTGAAAGCTAGGCCACTATTCTGATTAGTCAGCAGCCATCAACATTGAGGCAGGACCCTCCACCAGCAAAAAGATTACGACTCGCTAAAGGCTCAGACGATGGTTAGTATTTTTTAGCAATAACATATTTTTAAATTAGGGCATATACTTTTTTTTTTAAAGACATAAAACTATTGCACACTTAATGAAATCACAGTATAGCATAAACGTAACTTTTACATGTACAGGGAAACAAAAATATTCATGTGACTCACTGTATTGTGATATTTGCTTTATTGAGGTGGCCTGGAACCAAGCATGTAATATCTCACAAGGATGCCTGTACTATGTGCAAGGCATTGTTCTTGATTTAAATGATCTTATTATTCTAGTTGGGAAGATTCTTATGTGTTCTTTCTTTTTTAAAAAAACTTGGCTTTTTTTGTCATTTACAATCAAATGTTATTTGTATACCTACTTTTGTTACATTTGATCTTTTTTGGGAACTAGAACAAAAAAGCTATAATTTAGACAGCTGATCATTTTTTACATGATTACTTAAATTTATTAATAGTTACTTTGAGTTTTTCCTTATTGGTTTTAGAAAATTCACCCACTTTTTAAAAAAATTGATTTATTTTGAATTATCAACAATCCACTTTTTATAGAGCTTAAATGTTGGCATGCATTTTACTTCACACACTCTATGTCCGCTTCTATAAAGGTCCCTCCTGGGTACCTAATCATTTTGCATGGTCCACACCATGTGCCTGAGAAGTCAATTACTACTAATTTGTCTCTAGCTTTTTTCAGTTCTAAATCCAAATTTTCATTGCCCTCTTTCTGTTTCACCGTTTTTGAAAGTTGTGTCTGGGAATTTGCGTGGAGAGCAGGTGATCAGTGAGCAAGAGAGTCTCTATTTTGAGTACACGATCTATCTACTGGAGGCTCCATCTAATAGACCTTTTATAACATGGACGGAATTTGGTCAGGGTTAAGTCAGTCAGGAGAGAGGGAGACTGAGAAAGAGGATGGGGAAAAAAAGGAAGCTATTTATCTTTATTAACAACACAATATATGTTCTTACTTTTCTTTGATATAGTCTTGTATTTATACATGTTTCAGGTTATCCTTCAGGGCCTCATTCAGATGCTGCCCTCCCTGATACTTCCGGCCAGAAACAACTCCTCTGTCTATGAACTCAACAACACTGGCAGTGGTATTCTAAATGTACTGGAAGAGAGATAGGCTTTAGGCAGAAAAGCTAGTTAGGCTGTTTTGGTAATAAGGAACTTTGCAAGCCTTAGGGCACTATATGAATGCTAACTTTTATTATTATTGTTAGCAAGGACCTGAACTAATACTAAGTATTTTGAGTGTTGATCCTTTTCAGAAAACCTCCCCAAATAGTAAAGAATATAGTTATGAGGGCAGAAATCTGACTGCATACATATTACCAAAGATGTACTTTCTGTGAAAGAAACTGAAAAAGGAATCCCAAACTACCAGTAACTTTATTATTCTTAAATGCTGTTATCATGGAATGCAGCCCTTGGAAATATCAGAAATTATTCTGAAATGATTAAATAATAGATAATAAAGGTACACTTTGGAAATAGGTAACAATGCCTGTATAAGTAGTCTGCAAAATATTTTTAGATCTCTCAGAATCAAATGCCAGAGAAACCATTTCCTTCCTAGAACAATCTTTTGTCATTATGGTACTCCACCCCTCACCCCAACCCGAATCAAGGAATTATTAAAAGAAATCTGAAATATTGTGCATATGTTTTAATAAAGTCAGTATCTACCTAAGAGCCATAAAATTTAGAGTTAGGAAGGGACTTCAGGGATCATAGGGTCAAAGGACACTAATCCAGAGCAAGATTTCTTAGGCCTGTCTTCCCTGAATCCTATGCCCCAGGAACCTTTTAGGCCTTGATGTCTGTTCTTTTATACTCTCATCAAGGAATGTGGAGGTGAGGTGGGAGGTGGGGTGAGAGTTTTGTTTGCTCTCTGTTCTCTTGATTTTAAGTCTCTGAGAGTAAACTGGGCAGTTTCTAGGCTTCACCTTTTACATCTTTGGGATCAGAACTGGAGCAGACCTTAGATATAATCTAATTACAATCACAGAATTTGAGAGTTGAAAGAGGCATTGGTGGCCTTTTAGTCCAACACCACCATTTCTCAGATTAGAGATAGTGTCCAAGGTCACATAGCTAGGAAGACCCATGTCTCCTGATTCCCAATTTGTAGGGTCTGCTTTTTCCAATAGACATTTTTGCCCTTGGGTGTCATTCTCCCATTTGGGTACTTTCTTAAAGTGTTTTGAACTAAAAAATGAGATACTTCATGGTATTATGAAGTATAGTTCTGGTGATGCTTGTCACCACCATTATAAACTAGGGGTGCTATTTTGTCCACAGCCTGTAAGAATGTTTTATATAAGTGTGTAACCTTTATGGTAAAGACCCATGGATGTTAATGCTCAGGCTGTTTTTCAGAAGTATTACTTTGACATTGGCTTTCATCTTCATCCAGAGAAAAAGGAGATCCCCTTTACCCTATTGCCTAGTACAGTGGCATTCTGCTTGGAAGCTTTTTTTACCACTGTGCACCAAAAAGGAAGGAAACCTTATTTATGGTGGACAAATAATACTGACTGACATCAGTGGTCAAATTCCAAACTTGGGGTGAGGGTAGAAGGAGGGAGAGAAAGGAAGGGGAGTATGTGTGTACACTTTCCTCTGAGCCTTTAATTTTTTAGCTGCTTAAGCATCATTGTAATATGATTTTAATATTCAGGATGACCTATATCACTGATATAGTCTCAACTGTGACTTAGAACAACATTAGGAGCCCTTCTTAAAGGGGCAGAGACTGTCCTGACACTGCCAGGCTGTCACAATTGCTTCTTAGTTTATTCTGGTGAAAAGCTGGGAGTGTGTTATACAGGTTAAGCAAGTCTTGTCTTCTATAGATCATAAATATTAAAATACTTGAAAAATGAATTCCATATCATAGTATTTCAGGCTACCATAGTAATTATCGTTAAGAAATTTTTTACTGTAACTTGAATGAAAATGAGAACAAAAGTTTAAAAAAAACCTGTGAAATTGTCACAAGTAATGGTATATAATTTTATAGCCATTGGGGAGACTTGCTCATTAAGGCTTCTGTTGTTTACCTCTTATTTGGTGACAGACTTAACGAAATAAATAATATAAAGTTGCTAGCTTTAAATTGTTGAGGTTGACCAGTCAGGAAGACTTTGGGTTCCAGTGTTGCTACTGACACTCATTGTTTTGGACCATGGGCAAGTCACTTAGCATTTCAGTGCTCCAGACCACCCCCTGAGACTACAGTTCCCCCAGGAGCGGATGTTCTGTCTTTGTGGCAGGAGCTATGCTGTTGAAGTCCCAGGTCCATATCCTCTTCCTTCCCCCTAATCTCCTCCCCCCTCTTCCAATGCAAAATGGCTTTGGTCAAAATAGTTTATTTTATGAGAGATGTGCCTATAGTATATAAATAATATGACCTATGCCAAGTTTGGTTCTTGTGCATTTTTTAATGAATCAGAAAATTTATAATTAGCATGTTTTTGGATTGCAAATGGGTGAACACAATTTTTTAAAGATCCTTGAAAATAAACACCACTTTCTACAGTCTTATTATAACAAATAACATCATTAATTTTATTAGAAAGCCTTTTTCTTTCCCATTGGCAATAAAAATGAAAACTATAGCTTAGTGCTAATCCAAACGACTGACTGAGTTGGCAAAATTCAAATAAACAAAGTCTTAGTATGATTGATGAGCTGGGGGTTGTTTTTCAAAATGAGTTTTAAACAAGGTTCATGAAATGGTGAATGAACATTATAGGATGGAAAAAATGGAATTATTTTATAACTTTAATGTTGAGCTTATAAATTAACCATAATGAATGAGACTCTTGGTGAAGTTAGGTTTTTGAAGACATTTAATAAACACCTTGTGGAATTCTCTCCCAGTTCTCCTGCTGAGTCTTGGTACTTTGCCACCAGGCCTTAGTTGCCTTCTTCCCCTGGAACATCCTTTTGCCCCTGCAGCTCCTTCTCCCTCTGAGGAGTTCCTCTGGGACCTCTGGGTTGTAGAGGGCCTAGGCCAGTCATCTCTCATTTCTTCTCAGACTCTGCTTTTGACTTCACTTTTTGGCTCTCATTTGTGTGCTGTCTTTTCCCCATTAGAATGTGAGCCCCTTGAAGGCAGGAAATGACTTACTTTCTGCTTGTATTTTTATTGCCCATGCTTAGCACAGTGCCTGCCACATAGTAAGCACTTAATAAATGCTTGTTGACTGATGGACTGAAATCTGTTGCATCAAACCTGGTAATATATATCAAGTGTTTCACAGACTTTGCTGTGATATAGATGATATTACGATGGTGATCAGATTCTACAGGGCAGAATTTATCTTCTGCTTGTGTGCATCCGTGATTGCCTTTTTCCCACCTCTCCTTTGTGTCCTTTACTCTTTTTCAAGTGTCTGCAGCAGTTTGACTATTTAAATGTGTGCCAAATTGTCGTTTGATTATGTGATTATCACATTATGGCAAGGGAACAACAGTTGTTAGAATAGGTTCATTTGTTAAAAAAAAAAAAGTGAATAATAAGCCAGGAATATTTCAAACAGGCCATGAAACACTACTAGTTTAAGCTACTGCGTATATATACACAACCCTGCTGCTATAGCTGAGGTGTTAACAGTATAGTTTTCTGCCGGCCCTCCTGTTAAGTAAGTTAGGAAATTGAGCTTAAGTTGCCATCTACTCTAACCTTTGCCAACACAAAAAGGTCACTGAGTTTTAAAATTGCAGTTCATCTTTAAAAATAACAAGGGCACATGCATTGGCATTTATAAGACCTGAATATGGATTTAGAAGCATAGGAGAAGGCATAGATTTGAAGTTCAGATAAGAAAGAGGAAAAAAAAAAAGAAAGGGAAAAAATGGAAAAAATAATTTCACAGTTTTGGAATGAGAGAACCTGGGCCTTCAGATTGCAGGTTATGATATGTGTGGTCTGTGACAGTAGATGTGGTGGATCAAAAGCTTTTATGAGTCTTTAAGAGTTCATTAAAAGCTATCTGCAGCTATTAGAAAACGATCAGTAGGACACATGGGATCTTACCATGTTATTGAAATGTTTGGTATGCTTGTCTCTCACCACAGAATTCTTCACATTGTGGAATTGAAAAGCCTTTCTGAGCCAAAAGGACTGCTTTTATTGTATGAGACCAACTGCTCCTTTGAGTAGTATGTAGGGCAAATTCTACTAATTCTTTTTTTTTTGGTAATGACACTCACCACAGTGGAACTGAGAAATCTTCCTCTGATTTTATTTGCTAGATAAGCAACACTGACCAGCTGTCCTTTTGTTTCTCTCAGTGAGAAACTATAAAGATTAATTTTCTAGTATTGGTTAAAGGCTTCTTAGAGAAAGGTACATGATATTTTTCATTATTGGTGCACTTCATTTTGAAGATTTTAATAAGGAAAACAAAAGAGGAGTAATATTTGCTCAACTATAGTTGTAGCAACTCAGTTTGAGATTTTAAGCTCTTATCTGTGTGTAACAAATAACATTATATTTAAAATGAGTCTTGAAGGTACTATAAAAATCCTTCTGAGAAGCTCCTGTCTTTTTTTTTTGTCTAGGCAAGGGGGTTAAGTGACATGCCCAGGGTCACACAGCTAGTAAGAACATGTTATGTGTCTGAGGCTGGATTTGAATTCAGGTCCTCCTGAATCCAGGGTGGGTGCTGTATTCACTGCACCACCTAGCTGCCCCTGGAAAGACTTCCATAGAAACTTCTTAATATGGGAATCAGTTTTCTTATTTGTAAAATGAGAGGATTTGACAAGACAACATATTTATATAGTACCTATAGGCAGCTAGGTAGCATACTGGATAGAGTGCTGGACCTGGGTCAGACTCATCTTCCAGAGTTCAGATCTGGCCTCAGACACTTTTGGTCAAGTCACTTAACCTCGTTTGCCTCAGTTTCTTCATCTGTAAAATGAGCTGGAGAAGGAAATGGCAAACCACTCCATTATCTCTGCCAAGAAAACCTCAAATGGGATCACAGAGTCGCACACAACTGAAACGACTGAACAATAGAAATGTGCCAGGGTGTTGTAGTAAGTGCTTTACAAATATCTTATTTGATCCTCACAACAACCTTTCAAGATAAGTGTGGTTATAATGCCCATTTTTCAGTTGAAGAAACTGAGGCAAAGAGAGGTTAAGTGATTTGCTCAGGGTCACATAGCTTGTAAGCATTTGAGGTCAAATTTGAACTAAGGTCTTCCTGACTCCAGGCTGACTGCTCCATCCACTACCTCTAGATACATAGATATGTCTAGCTCCAGATATAAAGCTATGTTCATTTAAATAACTAGTAATAGATAACATTTACATATTTCTTTAAGGTTTGCAAAATTCTTATATACATTTGCTCATTTGTTCAGACAGTGGTCAGATGTTTAAAGTGGGTTGTTAGCCACTTAATGGATAGTCAGATAAAAGATTAAGGACTTGATAGTAATGCCTATTTCTGATATTAAATATTGAAAATGGAAAGGTGTAATAGAAGTGTCAGAATAGAAGCTCCTTGAGGGCAACGATTGTTTCACTTTTGTCTTTGTATTCTTACCACTTATCATACTGCCTAATTCATATGGTGCTTAATAAATGCTTATTGATAGATTGATTGGAAAGAACACAGGATTTGGTCCTGGTTCAGCATTTTATTGCCTGAGTTACATTGAGGAAGTTGCTCTTTGGGCCTTCTTTTTCCTCACCTGTAAAATGAGAAGGTTGGACTTAACTAGGTAATAATTACTTTTTTTCCTTGCTTCACTGCTTTTCAATTTCAGTTTCATTCAAAAAACATTCTATTTCCTGTATGTAAGAAACTACTATAGGAGCTGGTGAATACAAAACCAAAACTGAAACAGTACCTTTCCCTCAAAGAACCCTCATTCTACTATAGGGAATAAAATAGGTCAGTGAATAAGTATAATATGAGATAGAGAGTGAAGGGGTCAGAGGAGAGTTTAGACAAAATTCTCTAGGAAACTATAGGGAGGACCAGATTCTTTGGGGATTAGGTAAGGTTTCATAGAGAATATGACATCTGAACTAAAGCTTATTATTATTATTTATTTGCAAGCATTTATGTAGAACTTTAAGGTCTGCAAATCACTTTACATCTGTTACCTCATTTGATCCTTACAACAACTCTGTGGGCTAGGTACTATTATTATCATCGTTTTACAGAAGAAGAAACTGAGGCTGAGAGAGGTAAAGTGACATACCTGAGTCACACAGCTAATAAGTGTTTGAGGAGTCTTCCTAACTCCAAGTTACTCCACCATCTCACTGCCCTCTTGAGGGAAGATAAGGATTCTGAAAGTCAGAGTTGAAGAAAGAAGTGCAGGCCTGAATTGATGGCTTATTCAAAATCATGAAGGTAGAAGATGCCACCTTAGAGTTTAGGTAATAGTACTTTGACTGTAGAGTGTGTGAAGAGGTAATGAGGAGTTAGGCTGAAACTAGATTGTGGTTGGAGCCACTATCAGGTTGAGGAGTTTATGTTCTATTCTCTTGGACTCCTCATTCTCACCTCCCATATTCAGTCTGTTGCGAAGTTCTGTTGATTGTACTGTTGCAGCGTCTTTCATATTCTCTCGTTTCTCTCCTCTGACACTGCCACCATCCTGGTCCATGTCCTCATGAGTTGATGCTGGACTATTGCAGTAAGCCTTCTGATTGGCTTTTCTGCTTCAGTTCTCTCCCCACTCCAGTCCATCCTCCACTAACCTGTCAGAATTATCTTTCTGAAGTGCAGATCTAACCATGTCATCCTCCTATTCCATAAACTCTGGTGGTTCCCTATCACTTCCAGAATCCAGTATAAAGTCCTGCTTGGCACTCCACTATCTGGCCTCCTCCTGTCTTTCTAGTCTTTTTACATCTGACTCTCCTACGCATACTTTGCAATCCAGGGACACTAGCCTCCTGACTGTCTCTTGCACAGGACATTCTATTTCCTCACTTCATGCCTTTTCATTGCCTGTCTTACATGCCTGGAACATTTTCCTTCCTCATCTTCATCTCCTCCTGACTTCCTTTAAGGCCCAGCTAAAATTCTACTTTCTACAAGAAGTGTTTCCCAGTACCCCTTAATGCTAGTTTCTTTCCTCTGTTGATTATTTCCAATTTATCCTTTAAATATCTTGTTAGTACATAATTGGTTTCATATTATCTTCCCCATTAGATTGGGAATTTCTTGAGCAGGGACTGTTGTTTGGCCTTTTTTGGGGGAGAAGTATACCTAGCACTTACCGCAATGCCTAGCATATAGTAGGCACTGCTAAATGGTTGTTGACTGACAAGAAGCCCCTGAAGGTTTTTGAATAGGTGAGTGAAATGTGAAGACTTGCCCTTTATGAAGACTACTTTGAATTGGGGAAGGGAGCTCTTGGAGGAAATCAGGAAGATGTTATACTGTTAATAATAGTCCAAATGAGAAGTGATGAAGAGATTAATGATATTGTGCCCTTTTCTAGTGAAGGACTTAAGGGTTAGAGTGGTACCTGGCTTTGGAATAGTGCTTTAGACCTTTTCAAAAGTGCTTTCACATCTCTGGTTAAAGTAGATCCTTACTGGTAGAGTGAGTTTTTTTGTCCTTTTTTTGAATAGGAAGAATCTGAGGTAGCCAGAGCTTAAGTGATTTCACCAGATATCACTCTGCAATTAGATTCTGAGCCCCTCCATTAGTTTGTGAACTCTTTGACGGCATAGATTGTTTTTATCTTTATATAAATCCTCAGTGCTTAGCACAGTGCCTAATACACAGTAGATGTTTAATAAATACTTTTTGATTTAGTGATAGATTTTGAATTAGAACATAAATCTTTGGATTTAATTTGACTGTATTTTGTCATGTTTCATAATAAACTTTTATGTTGTAAAAATAGGAATGTTTGGGTGCCAAAAATGAATTTTGATTAAATTTCTTGCTGCAGAAATTACCAGGTGAATCATCAGTGGTAGTACACAGTGCATACTGGAAACAGGCTAGGGTTGCTGACTACTGGAAAGAAATGTCGGCAACTACTTTACCTCTGCTTGAGATGTTTGCATTTCTGATGAAGTTTGCTTTTGTAAGGCTGACAATATAAAAGAGCTTGTTTATTCAGTTGAGGATGGACCTTTGATTTTTCTCTCAACCGAGCCATTCTGGAGAGAGCAAAATTTGGGCTCTAATTCACTGCAAGGCAAAATGAGAGGTGTTGTTTCTTTGTTCTTCTCACCTTGGTTTTTTGCTCTGTCTTTCACAAATTCAGGTGACTTTGTGCTTGGGTCATCATTAAGTTCCATGCCCTTTCCAAAAATGTCCCACCTGAGTGTTGGTCTTTGAGTCAGTTATAGAGGAGTTGAGTCTTAGCCATGATGAGAGTTGAAGACAAGCAAAATAGGTTCACTTAAGAGTTCTTTTAAATTGGATTTATTTGTATCTCTAATAAGTTTTGGATTTTTAAAAATATTTTAGAAGGCTGATGAGAAGTCAGGATCCTTAACGTATTTTCTGAAGGACTTTGTAAGAAAATCTGAAACAAAAATCTGCTACAGGAGTGTGTGAAGGAAGGCCTTTATTACGCTATTTGAGAAGTGAGCATGCTTCACTGATAGTGAGTATGCTGATAGAGAAGCAGAGCCAATTTTTAAATGGTTAGTAAAATCCATACTCCTCCCATTTGAGCTGGGATTCGACCAGCTCATTTGGGTTACACTCTTACTGAACCACCCATCCCATGTTACTCTTCTTCATGTTTATTCCTCCCTGTCCATACGTCCCATGTTAAAAAATGGCAGCTATCTCCACCCTTGGGGTGTGTCAGTTAATATTCAGTAAGCTTATTAAGCAAACGCAGTGGAGAAAAGCCTTTGCCTGGTCTTTGACCCTGACCAGGTGCAATCAGTTTAGCCTCTAGGGCTCTGTCTTAAGGAAGGTAGTGGTTTTGAAGAATGTTCTGGACACTTTCTGATTGGTTGAGGGACTATCCACAAGATCTTGGAAGTCCTCCTCAGAATTTCTGTGTTCTGCTGTGGAAGCGTAACTTCTAAATCTTTCCCACAGTTTTGTGTACTGGCCATCTCTTGTGGAGAGATAATTGATGTTCTTAATTCAGAATAATGGGTCACTGAAAATTTTTAGTTGGCATTGAAATGTTCCTTTGTATTTTCACATGAATACTTAGGTACTGAGATGATTTAGAAATTCACAACAATTCAGCACAGTCAAGTCATTTCAAACACCTCCAGTCATTAGCTGCAGTCTAGCCACTCCAACTAGTCTTTCTCCCTTCCCCCAGGTATAGCACCCCCTCAGGCTGTCGTAAAGACTTGTACAAAGTAAAAACTATCTCTGCTTTTGGGTTTTTTCACTGATTTGGTGGGGTTCCTGGAATATAAATAATTAAGTCTAATTTGGAGTCTATGACTGTGGAGAATTACTGCTGAATTGATCTTACTTAAAGTACCTGGACAGATGACTTCTTGGTACGAAAAGGAAAAACCCTTTCTACCAAAAAGCATTACTTCCAGAATGGCCTAAAATTCTGTAGTTATAGAAGGATTATCTTCTTTTGGGAGGCGCCTCCCCCCTTCCCTCCCAATGCAGAAAACTCTGGAAAAATGCATGGTCATTTTGGGAAAGGGACACTGGTTTGGAATCAGAAGACCTGACTTTGAATCCTGGTGCTGCAGCTAATTATGCCACCAGTGTGATCTTGGGCAAATAACTTGCCCTGAGCCTCAGTTTGCTCAGTTATAAAATGAAAGACTTGGATTAGAGCACCTCTAAATTCTAATTAATGAGATTGATTTGAAAGATAGAAGAGACTTTCTTTTTTTTCTTTGCAGTTTAATTTTTTATAAAAATTTGTTTTCCATTCTGAATTCTCTTCTATGCTTCTCCCCACTGGAGATGGCTAGAAATATCCAATACCCATTATACATGTGAAGTTATGCAAAACATATTTCTACATTAGCCATATTACAAAAGAAAACAAAGCAAGAAAAAATAAAATGTGCTTCAGCCTGCTCTCAGAGTTGCTCAGTTCTCTCTCTGGAGGTGGATATCATTTTTCATCATGAGTACTTTGGAATTGTCATGGATTGTTATATTGATCAGAGCAGCTAAGTCTTTCACAATTGATCATTACAATATCACTATTACTGTGTACAACATTCTGTTTCTGTTCACCTCATTCTGCATCAGCTCATTCAGATCTTCCCAAATTTTTCTGAAATTATCCACTTTGTCATTTTTACATTTTTTCAATTCCATGTAAACAAACATTAATTTCTGTGTTCTGGCCATCTCTAGTCTAGTGTATACAGCTATTGTAGCTGTTGTAGTTTGGTCTCTGTGAAAAAATAGTTGGTAAGTACTCAGGAAGAAACAAAGATCCAAACACCAGGATACTTGACAAACTGTCAAGTTGTTTGGTAGAAACGTGATTTATGTGAGCACCTTACACCATATGGTATAATAAGCTTCAAATGGATACATGACCCAGATAAATTAGAGAATGAAGGAAGAACCTTTCACAACAGTGTCTAGGAAGATAATTGTAATGGACAGTTACCAATGGATAAAATGGAAGATTTTGATTGCATAAAATGAAGAGTTTTGCAAGAACAAAATCAGTGCAACTAGAATTAGGAGAGAAACGTTAAAATAAGATTTTTTTACATTTAAAAATAGATTTTGGTCTTTCATCTATTGTATACATTGAAATGATAAGAACATTTGTAGCAAATATCTCCAATAAATTGTTTCAATTCCATATATAATAATAACAGCCTTTTCTTATAGTATAACATAATATTTGTCAAAGGACATACAAGCTATGAATAAACATGAAAGTATGCTCTAAATAACTAATAATGTAAAAAATGACAACCATGAGATTTTACCTTGTACCATCAGAATAGCAAAGATAAAGTCAAGAATGGTGGAGAGGCTGGCACACTATTGCACCATTAGTAGAGCTCTGTTGGTTCAATAGTGGTAAAACACTATTGGTCTAACTGTTCTTGAAAATAATTTGGAGTTTAACTGAAGAAATTTACTAAATTTTTTATGCTGTTTGATCCAGCAGTATTTTTCCTAAACGCATCCACTCATTCCATTGGGGTCAAGAGACAAGGAGAAAGGTGTCATATATACAAAAATATTTATAGTAGTTCTTTTTATAGTAATTAAGAACTGGAAAAAGGTGGGTGCCTATTGATAGGAGGAATAGTTAAATTGTGGTATGTTAATATAATGGAATATCATTGCACCATAAGATATGACAAATATGAAGAATTTGGAGAGACTTGAAAAGACTTGTATGAAGCAATACAAAGCAAAGTAAGCAGGACCAAGATAATAGTTTGTACAGTTGACCACAATAATATGAAATAAAACATCATTGAAAGACTTCAGAACTCGAGTAAAGTTAGTTTTAACATCAGTGCATAAATCAATGAATGAAAAAAAATTTATCAAGCATTACTATCTGCAGAAGCATTGTGATAAGGGGTAGAAGTATAATTAGCAAAGTAGAAACAGTTCCTACTCTCAAGAGGTTTGCATTCTAATGGGGGAAACAGTATATAGGAGTTTAATGGAAAGATGACTTGGTCCTTAGATTGTAGAAGCAAATGCATTTTATTTGACATAGTTTCAAGTGGTAAGATCATATCTGTTTCTGGATTTAGAACAGTTTGACAATGCCAAGGATTTGGAGGTTAAGAACCTTCTTTTCTGAGTCTTCAGTAGCCATGGTTGCTGAAGAGGCAGAAGAGTTGCCAGGTTGCATCTCCATAGAGGTTGTTTCCTGGGGTAATGGCTGTGGGGGCTAGGCTGGAGGCAAGTCTGGTGGTCTGGATAGCATGGCTGTTCCCAGGGTTCTTGGGCTTATCTGCTCCTTGGTGTCACACTCAATGCTGGTTCAAAGGACTTCATGGTGAGTCATGGCTTTTACTTCTAGGCAGAGAGGTGGTAGACTGTAGTAGTAGAATGAGGCATATGTTTTTAGGTATGACCAACATGTCTTGTTTTACAGTTTGATTATTCTTACTTATTCCAAAGGAAGTTTCTATTGGGATGCGTAGTGAGGAGGAAAGTCATTGGGAAAGTCAGTGATTCCCTGCCTTCTCCCCACCTCTCCCCTGCAAAAGTGCATTAATAAAACATTTTTTAAAAGAAAAGGAAAAAAGTCCTATATAACCATACTGTGGTTGCTTCGATGCTAGGAAAGGAGTCCTTATTGGCTAGCCTTCTATGTGAAAACAGGGTACAAGAAGGAAGAAATATAGAAAAGGGGAAGAGACTACAGAGATGAATGATGACAGTGATGAGAAGTGGAAACGAGGGAGAATGAGCAGCAGACTTGGACAGCACAAGAGAGCCCTGCACAAAGACAGTAATAAAACACCTCTCCAGTGCAGCCTTGGGGAAGGGGCATCACATGGTGCAGCTGAGATAGAATGAAGGATAGAAGCTGACAACAAGCTACACCTATGTTTTCTTCTTCACTAATGCAGTGAACCATGTTTTGAATGGAGTTGACAAGTTAAAAGAAACTGCCAGGGTGAAGTTGATTTTCTGCAGAATGGGATAACCCCTCGGGAGAAGGAAGGTTATTTCAACCTTTGATTTACTCATTAATTTTGCAGAAGGATGGCTGTGTCTATTGCTCAGGCAGGCAGGCAGTGTCATGTGCTTCACTCCATCTTTATAAGGGAGACAAGAGACTAAGAAGGAAACTAACTCTAAGAACTTTTTTCCGAAGGCAAGTTTAGTGCGACCATCAGCACCTGGGCTCACCCAGCCTGGTGCCCCCGACCATGCATGTGGCATTTTATCTACTTCAGCAACTGGTGTTTATATTACACTAAGCCATACAGAGAAAATACCAAAGTTATGTCCAATCAACTATTCAAAAAACAGGACATTGTTATATTTTAGGCAGCTCCTAATAAGTTTGGAATTCTAAAAGGTTAACAGTCAGCTCTGTGGAAAATGTAGCCATGAAGAACAAAGGTTGAGAGTCTTGGATAGCCCAGGTTTTATTGTATACAATTCAAAAGAAATCTTTTATCTGCTCCTTTCTCTTTTGGCCAAAGTAGAACATGCTGATTTCTTTTGATTTTTCTTCAGTGGGAGGAAAGGGGTTTTATTTCTTTTTATAACCAATGTCATCTGTGTAAGTTGATGGTGCTGAGCCAGCAGTGAATGCCCTTAATGGTTTGTTGTGCTGGATGGAGATGAGCTCTTAGGGTGAAAGACAACTATGGCTCTGTGGCCTATGATTTTTCTCTTCATTGTTTCTGCTGCTCATGTCAATCTACCTGGATTGTGTTCGAACCAGGGCCTTCAAGTTTCAAGGCCTTTCGTTTGAGCTAAACAAACTCTCCTTCTCAATTACTTAAAAAATCCATGCTCCTGTGATCACACTACAGATAGGTTTGAAGTCCTTTTGACAAACTATGTATGCCTCTGTTCTGTGTGGGCCCTTCTTTTCCTGTTGGCATTTAGTGAAGATTTAAAACTAATGAAAGATCAGTCAGCAGTTTAACAAACATTAGAAATCTGATCTCTTTGCAGTATACTGAGTATCTGCAACACCTTTATCATTTTCCCCTTATTCTTTTCAAGGGTGAAAAGAAGTCTTGGAAACCCCAGAAATTTACCAGTACACTGAAATTTACCAGTCTGCTAATCCCTTTCCTCCCTTTTTAGGAGACAGAGAGGAAATCAGGATTATTTATTGCTCAATCAAGCAGGAACCTCCTAGAGTTTGTTTTTGGCTTGGTTTAAGTTATTTTTGCTGAAGTGATGGTTCTTAATAGCCTAGGTTTCTTATTATATTATTTATCCAGACTAGGTGAGTAGTTAGCACAGACTAATTCATTCAGTATACTATTTGAGTGCCTAATATGTAGGGGATAAGAATATGAAGAATAAAAGTTTCTGTAGGGCAAGGATTATGATTTACTAACTTTGTGTCTTTAGAGTCTTACTCAGTTATTGCCTTGCATATAATAGGTGCTTAATCAATGTTGAATATATATGATAGACTTGTTCCCCACGTGGAGGTTACCTTCTAATTGGAGACAAAAAGTCGATCATATGTAACTGTACAAAGCAATGTGTGATAAGTAATACAGAAAGATATAACATATAAGTGTTTAGAGGTGAGAGAAGAATCTTTTTCTCTGAGGCTAATTGAGAATGACTTCATAGAAGAAATGGTCTTTGATTTGGGCCTTGGTAGATGGGTAGGATTTTGATAGGCCAAGAAAAGGGAAGGTTTTCTAGGCAGAGAGAATGAAGTTTATGTGCAAAGATGGGGGTGGTAGGTGGTGTTAGGGAATATGCATTTATATAGTATCCAATACATGCTAGGCCCTGCACTAAGCACTCTTACAATTATTATCTCATTTGATCCTCACAACTCTACAAGGTAGGTGCTGTTATTATTCCCATTTTACAGATGGGGAATCTGAAGTGAACAGGTTAAGTGATTTGCCCAGTGTCACATAGCAAGTAAGTGCCTGAGACTAGATTTGAACTTACATATTCCTGACTTCAGGCCCACCATTCTATCCATTGGGCCATCCAGCTACCTCTTGCAGAGACGGGAGAAAACTGTGTTTGGGAGAGTAATTTGATTGAAACATACAGTTAATTTTGGGAGAGGAATAAAACAAGCAAGATTGTGGCCATGTGTGCCTGGCTAAGGATTTTGAATTAATTCATTGATAGCAGAGATCCATTGGGGAGGGATGTAATAATGACGATGATGATGATGATGATATAGTATTTTAAGGTTTTCAAAACACTATGTGTGTGTATATACATATATATGTGTATGTATACATATACGTATATGTGTGTGTATATATGTATATGTGTGTGTGTATGTGTGTGTGTGTGTGTATATATATATATATATATATATAATTCATCATGTGTGGTATTCAAAACCCTTCTGGGTTTTACACAGAAATAACACGGATCAGACTTGTACAAGATGATGATGATGATATAGTACTTTAAGGTTTTCAAAACACTATATGTGTGTGTGTATGTGTATATGTACATATATACATATATGTATATATATAAAACATATACATATATATGTATATATAAAATTCATCATGTGTGATATTCAAAACCCTCCTGGGTTTTTCCACTGACACGGATCAGACTTGTATGGTAGGAAGATTAACCTGACGTTGATACATTTATGTATGCTTGATGGATTGAAGAGAAGGAAAGACCAGAGACAGGAAAGTCATTTTTGAGTCTGGAACAGTAGTCCACCTGAAAGGGAATGAAGGTCTGGACTAGGATGGTAACATGTGGGATGTCAAAGAGATGGGTTTGGGTAACATAGTGAAAGAAGATTGGATAGATTTTTGAGCATTTAGCTCAATTAAAACATAGCTGAAATTAATGGAATTTCCCTGACTCAGCAAAAGAGATAAGTTGTATTCTTTTTGCTATATACTGGCTTAGGTTGGAGGATTGTCTATAATGAATGACTGTCTTTAGTAGTAATGACCTGCCAACCTGTTTTTTTTTCCTAATGATTTAAACAGCCTATGTGGAACAACTGTTAGGAGTAGTGGTGATCTCTTCTTTCTCTGTCTTGTTGCATGGTCTTTGGCTGGTTCAACCTCTTCCATCCCTTATTTCTCAGAATCTTGTGTGGACATCACCTTTCTTCCTCTCAGTTCACCTAAGAAAAGATTGTGGGTTTTTTTTGTTTTTTGTTTTTTTTGTAAGGACCTAATAATTAAGGGGGGAAAGGAGAGCAAAACAAACTTAAATAATAGAATTATTGCTGTTTCTAAGTACCATTGGTCTTCCAGATTTTTTGTTTTCATTACCATACTCCTGCTCCTAAAATATCTTTTCTTCTATTCTGTCTCCCCAATGCACACTTCTTCATATTTCTGCCAGACTATCTTTCTTAGGTATCTTAAGGAGTTTTTTGTTTGTTTTCTTTTTGGCCCAGGTTTGCAATTTCAGAGTCATCCTTGACTACTCACTCTCCCTTACCCCGCGTATACAGTTATTTGTCATGTCTTGTCAACTCCACCTCACTCCCCCTTTTATCTGTTCTTTTCTCTCCACTTCCTACCAGGAGGCATTTTATCCTCTTTATGGCCTGGCTTCATCCTACCTTTTTCCAGCCTTATTGCTGTTCCTCACCCAGGACACTTTCTTTGCCTTTGCCCACACTGTCCTCCACCTCTTAGGATCCATAGTTTCTTCCAAACCATTCTAGATGGTTTTTCCAGATCTTTCCTCAACCATCTCTGGGTGCTAGGGCCTTCCCTCAGATGTTACCTTGTATTTATTCTGTATATGCTTACAGATGTACATTTCCCCTGATAGAATGTAAGCTCCTTAAGGGCAGGCAGGGATTGTTTTATTTTCTTATTTGTGTCCCCAGTTCTTTTCACAGTGTCTGGCACACAATAGTTACTTAATAAATGTTGTATTGGTTAGTCCATCTTCTGCTCAAAACCTTTTAAACCCTTCCTGTTGCTTACTCAGTAAAGTTCATAAGGTTATACCCCTTTGTCTGTCTTTTAATGATCCTTTATAATCTGGCACTGTCCTTCATTTTCCAGCTTTATTGTCATCTTACTTCCCTTCCTGTATGTACACTGTTCCCTGTTCCCAGAATACCACCCCATCTTCTTTTGCTTTTTGATTCTGTCTATTCCTTAAAACCCAATTTAGATGCCAGTTCCTCCAAGAAATGTTTCCATATCTCCTTAATCATGACTTTTTCCCCTGTTAGACCATTGTTTGTCCTTCATTCTCGAAGAGGACCATGACATCAGTAAGGTGATGTCATGATTTGCAAGTTAACTGTATTTAAGTGAGGGAAGGCTGTGCAGAGTCACCAGCCTCAGTCTCTCCTCTCAAGCCATCTGGGTCCAGTGGCAAGATATAGATCAGGACAATTGGACATGGCCCAAGACGACTCAGTGGGAGACCTTGCCTTTTTTAAGCTAAGACCTTTTCCAGGTCTCAGTTTGACTGAGGCAATGCCCATTCTGTGATTAAGGCTACGTTAAAAAATGAGGCAAAGAATGGCCTCTTTTACCTAGTCAAAAAAAAACCCCAAACCAAAAACCCAAACCCCATAATCTGGGAGAGAACATCAGGGTTTCTGGTCAAAACAGAAACATTTGCTCTTTACACTAACTCTGAGCCATCAGAGCCCAAACAAACAATGACCAAGTGAATTTTGGGCTGGGATCCAAACAGTGAGAGCCAGAGTGATATGGGAGTAAGGCATGGTCTCTAAAAGACCCATAAACTCCAAGATATCTTGAGAGGTTTCAGCGATAAAATTTATATTCACTTGGGCAGAGCACCCACAAATAAGACTATTGAACCAGGGTTTAGTGGAATACCTGGAATATAGTAGGCACTTAACAAATGCTCATTGACTTGAACTCTATATAGCCCTATGTTTATTAGCTTTGTAATACACCTTTGTATTATTTTGTATTGTAGTCATATCCCTTTACCAGAGTGTAAGCCTTTTGAAAGTAGAAAGACATTGTCTTAAAAGGGTAGTGGGGCCTAATGGATAGAGGGCTAGATTTGTAAACTTGAAGAATCCTGCCTCTTACACTTAGTAGTTGTATGTTGTTGGGCCAGTGATTTAGCCTATGTAAACCTTAAAGTGCTATGCAGATGTCAGCTATTATTATCTAAACCATGTGCTTCCCTCAGGGCCCAGAACAAAGGTGGTGATTATAGCTAAAGGACCTACACAACTGCCTGGTTTCAGATGACTAGAATTTGGCTTACCTCCCCACCAGGGAAGTATTCATTTCCAAAGACTTTAAAGCTTATCATCATGTCCTGTATACAGTAAACCTACAGGGGACATAATTCCCACCCACAAGAATGATCATCATAGCCTCAGAGCATAGAATCACAGATTTAGAGTCAGAAGGGACTTTGAGATCATCTGGACCAGAGGTTTGGAATCTAGGGCCTGTGAAGCCCTCCAGGACTTTGCGAACTTGAATGGGAAGAACATTTTATTCTTCACTACTCTCTGAGATTTAGGATTCCCTTTAATTATGAATTTTTTCAAAAAAAAAAATTACTCCAAGAAGGGGACCATATGCTCCTCAGACTGCCAAAGGGGTCCATGACACACAAGAAGGTAAAGAAGTCCTGATCTATACCAGTCCCCTCATGTTTATCTGTTCATTTTACATTTGAGGAAACTATGGCCCAGAGAGATGAAAGGACCTCTCCAACATCATACAGGTAGTAAGTGCCTGAGGTGGGATTTGAACCAAGTCCTTTGACTAAAAATCTGTCATCGTTGTCATGGTACCATAATATATTGCCTGTGTTTTCCTGATACCACTTAGCACAAGAGAACACTTGTGTATGGACAAGCAGGTATTCTGCAAAGATAACTCCTTAGATTGGCATTCTAATATGATGTTAACTGTTTTTTAAAAAGTGGGGTCTGCCAATATTTCATTTAATAAATTCTGTTATGTGTCATGGTCCAATATAGAGTTTTAAATCCAGTCATAATCTAGCTTTTTGGTGGCATAAACCATGGAACCTAGGAAGGGGAGGGAGCCATAACAGCTGTCACTCTCGCATGAGATGTCAAGGATGGAACAAGGCAAAGAGCCAAAAATCTGATTTCTGCCTTAGGCTCACATCACATCTGGTTAGAAACACCTCCTTTCAAAATTTTCACTTAGGTTTTGTGGGCAGTTTCTGATGAGAAAATAAAACGGGGCTCAGGTCTTTCAAGCTAGATCTTTTTCTGAAGATGAATTATGAAAGAACAACAGACTTAGGATTTCTCAGCCCACATTGAAAGTGTTCTTGATGCCATGTTACTACATTGTTTTCTTGAATATTTAGGGAAGAAAATCTTAAAATCCACTGGTCATGATTGACTGTTTTTTTTTTCCCCTGACAAACCTGGTGGTTGTGTGTGGGGGGTGTAGCCTTACTGGCCCTGGTCCTTTTCAAGGGGTCTGGGGCTCCATAGCATGGTGCACCATCAGCTGTCGCTTTAGCTCTGAGCCACCTGACAGCCGTAAATGGAAGGGACTAAATATGTAAGGTCACAGGGAGTTCAGAAGGAAAACAAGTTTAGGGGAAAGAATTCAGATGGTTACCAGTGTGTTGTGAGTAGCACCTTATAGATTTTCAGCATCTTTTAGAATGGAATTTTCCTTGTGGTAAGAAAATTAACAAATAGATTTTAGCACATTAATCAAATGTAGATTTTTTTTGGGAGGGGGTGAGGCAATTGGGTGACTTGCCTAGGGTCACACAGCTAGTAAGTATCAAGTGTCTGAGGCAGGCTTTAAACTAGGGTCCTTCTGACTCCAGGGCCGGTGTTCTATCTGCTGTGCCACCTAGCTGCCCCAAATGTAGAATTATTAAGGAAAGCTTTTGTTCAAATGAGTGAGGTAGAGAAATTACTTACTTTTACCCCAGTTTAAGTTGATTCAGATGTGGGAATTTGACTCCAGGTTGAGGACCTTAAATTTGATCTGAATGTTTTTTAGTATGAAAGGGTAATTCTGCTGAGGTGATGGTAAAAAGGGTGATATAGTGGTTCTCTATCCTCCCCCATCTGCCCAGAGGAATAAATAATGCAAATATGCACTAACAAATTTTCTAATGAGTGTTTTCCTTTCAGCATGTTAATACAGAGAATCTATGTGCCCTTTGTTGGGAATATGGGTTTGACACAATGGTGTAAGAGAAATTGTGTAACTGACCTACAAATGCTCAGCTCCTATGGACTAGAGGGACTGTATTCGTGGGCAGGATCTGGAAATTTATAATTGGTTCTGGATAAGGGAACCAGGGGGTAGAAGGAGCTAGCTGCTAAAAGCTAGGATAGCTGTACACTTAAAAGAAATTCATTCTGAAGGTTGAGCAAGTTCCATACAGGTAATTTCATGAAGTATTTTCAGTCCCAGGATTAAAATGATGTTTTCTAAGTGCTTATGTCTACTGTGACTCTCTGGTACATACTTAGTTAGGTTTGCATTGTGTGTCCACAATGTCACAGACAACAGCCTTCTTTTGGTTGAGATTGGTGCAAAGTGTCTTCAGAGCCCTTTGTATCCAAATTCTACTCATCCAGTGGGGGGAAAACCCCCCCCAAAACCAGCTTAAAACCCACCTCTTCTTATCTACAAGCCTTACCTTATAAACCTATGCCAAAGTGATTTCTCTTTTGGCAGCTAGGAGGTCCAGTGGATAGAGCACTGGGCCTGGAGTCAGGAGAACTTGATTTCAAATCTCACCTCAGAAATTTACTAGCTGTGTGATCCTGAGCAAGTAATTTAATCTCTCAGTACCTCAGGGTCCCTGTCTGTGAAATGAGGATAATAATAGTACCTATCTCCCAGGGTTGTTGTGACAATAAAACGAAATAATATTTGTAAAGCTTTTTGTAAATCTTAAAGAACTGTATATGTGCTAGCTGTTACTATTATTTGAACTCTTACTATCTCTAACACTCATTTAGCATTTCACATACAGCTGTGTGGCATCTCTTGTATGGTTATCTCACTGGTTTTTAATCCTTCTTAATTTTTCACATATTGTTTTCTCTACCATTTTGTTTTGGGAATCTCAAGGGCAGGAATCATATTTGATAGCTCTTGGTGTCCATTAGGTTAATCCTTATGTAGTAGTTTCTTGGTAAACTATAGTGACTTGGCTTATTTCAAAGACTTGCTTATCTGTGAGGTTGCTGAGACTCTTTAACAGGGCATCGCATATTGAAAAGCACATGTGTTGTCAACTAGGGGCAATTACACATTATATGGTTGTAGTTTCATGGTTGCAAAGATAAGAGATAAAGACAGCTGTTCTCCAAACCCCCAAGGGAAGATGCTCTACTCAACTGGAGAATCTAACTACTACTACAAAAATAGCTTAAAGGAAAAAATAAAAATGTAATATATGGACAGGACTGATGGATATGTCAAGATACTTTTGTAACTCTTAAAATCTACTCCAGCATACACCTTAGGGTGATGGTGAAAAATATGTAGATCTCCCCTGGGGGTGTGTGTGTGTGTGGAATAACATTAGGGAAAAATCCTGAACATGTTTCACTTTTTTTCCCATTTGGGGAGGCCAAAGGGGTCAATGGCTTGCACAAGCTGTCACAGCAATCAGTGGCTCAGTAGAGTCTGAAGGAACATCAGTTAACTTTCTCATAATTTCAATGGAAAATGAGAGGTTGGCTCTGAAGAGAGAATCACTGGCATGCTTACAACATACACTAATAGCCATATCCTCTTGTTGGAATAATGGATAATTGTGAGATTGTTTCATATTTCATGTTTTCCTTAATCAAGCACGTTAAATCAGGCAGTGTATTTGAAAGAATTTGACCATTGAGGCTTCAGTTAAATTTTCACCTTCATTCCTCGACTACTTTCTGAAATCTGAAATCAGAACTTTTTGTGGGAGCAAGGGTTGGTTTAGAAACAATGGCCAATCTTGTTCCTGAGCCTTCCAGGGCCGCTTGTTTTCTGAAGGGTAGGGAGCCAGAATAGATTAGGTGGCCTAATTTTTCACTTTGTAAATCATCTTTGCAAATAGTTGGATGAGTTCAAATGTATTCTGGTTCAAAAATAAAGAATATAAAATTGTATTTTCCCCACCAGTCCCACTCCTCAACCAGAATGAGTCAAAGTTTAGTTTTTGGTGAATTTCATGTTTTTAGTGTAAAAATGAACTTTTGTGGATGAAAGGAGAAATAGTGTTTCCAGTTTTTCTTTCCTGTTACTCTACTTCTAAAATAAATCTAGGTGGTCAGCTGGGTGGCTCAGTGGATAGAATGCTGGGCCTGGAGTGAGGAAGACTCATCTTAGTTCAAATCTGGCCTCAGACACTTGTTAGTTGTATGACTGAGGGCAAGTCACTCACCCCTGTTTGCCTCAGTTTTCTCATCTGTAAAATGAGTTGGAGAAGGAAATGGCAAACCACTCTAGTGTCTCTGTCAAGAAAACCCCAGATGGGGTCATGAAGAGTCAGACATGACTGAAAAATGACTGAACAACAACTTTAAAATCAATCACTAAACCTTTGTAAGATAGGCTATGATCTCTGCTCTGAATTCTCTTTGCTTCCTAATTTGAGCCCCTTTCAAATAATAATAGGATCATAGACCTGGAAGCCATGTAGACCAATACCCACATTTTACAGGAGAGGAGACTGAGGCCTACGAAAGTCAGGTGACCTTCCCAGAATCACATGGCTACCATGGGGTAGGGGTAGAGATGCAAGTCTGATTTTGGCACTGTCTTCACTACATCATACTGTCTCTCCCATCATGCTTCTATTTCAGGCTTGTTACCTGTTTCCCACACTCTCATTTTCTTCTGTCCAGGTGGTCTGCAGTCTGATGTTATGACCAAGTGTTTACTAAAAACCTACTCTATGCCTCAGTGCCATATAAATATGTAATATGGTTCCTGTCTTTTGAAACTAATTCACTGAAACAATTATTAAAGTAAATCTTAAAATCCAAAACCGTGTGGCAACTCAGAGATACAATAGCCGTTTAGATAAGGTAAAGACCAGTCTGGTTAATAGTTAATCATGGAAGTTGATAGAAGAAGCTAATAGTAAAATTCACCGAGAGAAAACTTGAGTTGTAGGATTTGGATGGACATGATATGAAAGAATAGACTGAGAGCTCTCCTCCAGTGAGGACAACCTGGGAACAAATTCAGTGTCTAAAACAAACAAATTTAGATGAGCATAGGCACAAGTTATATCACCTCTCAGTGCCTTGGGTAACTCTTAAGACCACAAGTCGCAGAACGATTTACCTGCCTATCTGTTTTGCTAGGGGAGGTTTCCTCACTGGGGAGCTGTGGACATGGATAAAATCACAGAGGTGGAGTTGAAATAGGGTAGGGGCACTGCAGATGACGAATAAAGCTATGGAATTAAAAAACACTTGCTTCTTGTAACAAAAGCTGTGGCAAATGTGGACGGTATGCCAAAAAGCAGAGACATCACGTTGGCAGCAAAGGTCCGTATAGTCAAAGCTATGATTTTTCCTGTAGCAATGTATGGCTAGGAGAATTGGACTATAAGAAAACTTGAACAACACAGAATCAGTGCTTTAGAATTGTGGTGCTGGAGAAGACTTTTGGAAGTCCCTTGAACAGCATGGAGATCAAATCAGTTAATACTTAAAAGAAATTAACTCAGTATTCACTGGAGGGTCAAATACTGAAGCCGAAGCTTAAATACTTTGGCCACATAATGAGAAGACTGGAAAAGACCCAGACATTGGGAAAGATTGAAGGCAAAGATTGAAGGAAAAGGGGATGGAAGAGGATGAGATGTATAGATAGTGTCATGGAAACAGTGAACATGAACTTGGAGAGATAGTGGAGGACAGAAGGTCCATGGGGTCACAAAGAGACACAACTGAACAAGGGGAAGGGTGCTGATGTGTGTGAAATTAAGGGACAAATATAGCTAAACCAGGGAGGTAAGTTTTTCCTTTTTTTTTTTTTGTGAATAGTATTTTATTTTTCCAATTACATGTAAAGATAGTTTTTGACATTTGTTTTTATAAAATTTTGAGTTCCAGATTTTTCTCCCCCTCTCCCAAGACAGCAATCTGACATAGGTGATACACTTGCAATCATAGAAATATATTTCCACTTACTAATGTTGTGAAAGAAGAAACAGAACAAAAGGGAAAAGCCAGAAAAAAATAACCAAAAAAGTGAAAATGATATGCTTCAATCTGCATTTAGACTCCATAGTTCCTTCTCTGGATGTAGATAGCATTTTCTGTCGTGAGTCTTTTGAAATTGTCTTGGATCATTGTATTGCTGAGAAGAGCTAAGTCAGCCATAGTTGATCATTGCACAGTGTTACTATTACTGTGTAAAATGTTTTCCTGGTTCTAATCACTTCACTCAGCATCAATTCATAGAAGTCTTTCCAGATTTTTCTGAAATCCACCAGCTCATCCTTTCTTATAGCACAATAGTATTCTATTACATTCATATACTACAACTTGTTCAGCCATTCCCCAATTGATGGGCATCCCCTCAATTTCCAATTCTTTGCCACCACAGAAAGAGCTGCTATAAATATTTTTGTACATGTGGGTCAGGGAGGTGAGTTTAGTGCTGGATAATGTACATACAACCTTAAAGCACAATATAAATGTTAGTTTATTGGGGGATGGTGAGCACTGGTGAGCAATAAGGATAAATAATAATAATAGTATCTATGTAACACTTTAATTAGTTTGCAAAGCACTTTACACATATCTTATTTGTTTATAAAGTACTTTATACATATTATGCATAGATGTACTCTATTGTAGCACCTGTGGTACCTACCTCTCTGGAGAAATTTAAGAGCTCTTAGAGATCATCTCTCCTGACTTGTACCTATTTTAAGTTTGTATTCACTTATTTTAAGTAACTTTGTTTGGACCTCATTTTCCTTTAGGTTACACAGTTCTGGGCACCAGCAGGTGTTTTCCTCTTTCCTTACACAACATCATCCTCTGTATTAACTTGTAAAAGAACAATACAAATGAGCAAAGAGCAGAAGAGGATTACCTGTACCTTCCCTTTGTATTGGAAAAACAAAACATTTTAAACACAAAACACAAAAGCACCAGAACTCTTCAAGGCAAAAAGACCATTGTAATCATATGGGGTCTATTGTCTGACTTTCACTTGCTTATCACTCTTCTGCTTCAAATAATTGAAAGTCTGAGATAGGTAGAAAGATGGTTTGAGTAGAAGCTGTTTTAAAACTTGGTTTGCATTTTATTTAAATGTCTTGAAAAGTTCATCTTTATGGAGTATGTTGCTGGGGCTGATTAAATCCATGAAGCACTCCCCCACGCCACAGTGGTACTCAGGTGACTGCCGTGTTTGGAGAATATTTGTGGCTTTTTTTTTTAATTAAATCCTGACCAAAAAAAATTTTTATTGGAAGTGGGGCAGTGTGGAGAGAGAAGAGGGAGGGAGGTTGTGAAGCTTGGATTCTCAAATTATTTTAAGAAAAACCCGTCTTGATTTTTTTTTTCATCTACAACATTATTGACTGTTATTGATTATTAATCTACCAAATGGGTGTTTCTGACATTGGGCATGTTATTGGTTGTATAGGAGAACTCTCCCTGGCCTTGATAGAATCCTTTCTTTCTAACTAGACTGCCATAACAGCAGGAATAGGAATAGTAATTGGCCCTGAAGTAGCATTTTATGGTTTGCCAAGTGCTTTACATCCATTATCTCATTTGATCCTCCAGAAAACCCTTTGAGGTAAGTACTGTACTATAGGTGGGTAGGTATTATCCTCATTTTATAGATGAGGAAAATGGGGTTAAGGGACTTTGCCAGGCTTAGCACAGAGTCCTTTCTGGGATGACTAATGGTTAATCTATTTCTTTGCTTTTGTGGGGTGGGAACAATTTCATATTCTGCTTGGTGATCTCCTTCCTATTCTTCTCACAAGACACTCTATCTTTGATACCAGACATTGTCACTGCTTCTCCTCCATGCCTGGAATGCTCTGCATCCTGGCATCCTCAATTTCCTTCACATCACAGGTAAAATAACCTTTTTTGTAGAAAGTTTACTGATATCCCTTTAGTCCTAGTCCTTTCCCTCTAGGATTATGTTAAATTTATCCCATATGTATCTCGTTATGTGAATTGACTAAAGAAAGCAACCCCTGGGAATGACGTGGCTCCGTTACTACTTAAAAAGATCTGAGGATCTCATACACTGTAGTAAGAATCCAATAGTGTTGCCCCAGGTGAAATAGGTGAGTCTTGTTTTTCTCCCTTTTATTTAAAATTCCAATCATATAGAGTTGAAAGCCACAGAAATCATTTAAGAATCTTTTTCTTTTTTTCTTTTCTTTTTTAAAATTAATTTATTTTGATTTATCAACAATCACTTCCCTAAGTTTTTGTGTTTTAAATTTTTGTCCCCCTCCCTCCCCACCTTCCTTCCCAAGATGGCATGCAGTCTGATGTAGGCTATACATATACATTCCCATTAAACATATTTTCACATTAGTGATGTTGTAAGGAAGAATTAGAACCAATAGGGGGAACCAGAAGAAAGAGAAAGCAAAACAAAACAGAAGGAAAAAAATGGCAATTATGCTTTGATCTGCATTCAAACTCCATAGTTCTTTCTTTGGATGTGGATAGCATTAAGAATCTTTTTCTTTAAAAAAATAAAACAAAACAAACACTTTCATCCATGCTTTTTTGTTTGTTTGCTCGGCATAGTGGATAAAGTATTGGATGTGGAATCAGGAAGATCTGAGTTCACTTAGTAGTTGTGTGACACTGGGCAAATCCATTAACCTGTCCTAGACTTAGTTTCTTCATCTGTAAAAATTGAGATAATAATAGGATCTATCTCATAGGGTCATTGTGAGGATGAAATGAGATAACATAGTTAAAGCACTTTGTAAACCTTAAATCACTGTAAGGTGTCCCAGAAGTCTTAGTTCAGTTTTAAGCAGCACTAAGATTTAATGCCTTAAAACTGCTGGAAGACTTGTGGGACCTGCTGAGCTCTTTTACCCTATTATCTTCTCAGTTAACCCTCCCTCCCACTTCCTACTCAACTTTCCCTTTTAACAAAGAAAAACAAATAAGAAGTCCCAACAGCTGTACTTGTCTACATATGTAATGTGTGCCATCTGTAGTTCATCAGAAGAAGTATATTTCATCAGGGCCCTTTGGAACCAAGATTGGCACTTAATCATAACTCTAATGTCTTAATTTAAAAAAAACTACATTAATTTTGTCATGCGTATTCTCTTGGCTTCAGCTTTTTTTTTTCTTCTTTTGCATCAGTTCATGCAAGTCTTCCCATGTTTTTCTGAATGTGTAAAGAACTTTCAATAGAAATCTCCAAGAAACCAAAGAGAACCACATTTAATACCTCAGGAATTGGTTATTTACTTGGTTTGTATATTGCCTTTCCTGAAGTAGATCATAGTTATGGCTTCCTAGATGGTCATAGAGTTGCTTTGGCCAAAAAAATTGTTACATTGCTTGCCAAGCTTGTGATGAGTCTGTAAGAACTTAGTTGGGCTGGTCTTCCAATGAGGCATATTACTGGGCCCATACTTCAAGCCTTTCTAACTCATTTTAGAATTTGCATTACAACCATTGAGACGGAGAGTTCTATCAGTGGTTAGTGTGGATTATTATTTATCATTTATTAGTATTGTTTGAAAGCTTGTTGTAGAGGTCAGGCTGACCTCAGAGATGCTCCAGGCAAGCTGGATGGCTGTAAGGAATGTTTAGATCCCACAGTACTTGTTTTGGGTCCCCTCAAGTCTTGTTTTGGGTTCACCTAAACCTTGTGTTTTTGGTTTGCCAAATAAGATGACTACCTGCTGATATACATCTCAAACTGCCCTTCTCTTGGAGACTATCTGACCTTTGTGAGACCAGTTAGGCAAATGTCTTAATGTACTTGTCTAAATGCTATATATGATGTAACCTCACAAAGATTTGGGGAGGGAAGCATACCTTTTTTCCATATCTCTCTCTCTCTCTCTCTGACACACGCACACATACTCTCTGTCATCATTGCAAAGCTATAAACAGAACCCAAGTCTTCTGATTTCCAGTTAGCTAACATTTATTAAGTACCTACTATGTACCAGACACTCTGCTAAGCATTTAGAATGGGAATAGAAAGGAAGACAAAAAATTAGTCCCTCTTCTCAGTGAGCTCAGTCTAATGGTAGAGAAAACATGCTAACAACTGTGTTCAAACAAGATATAGACAGGATAAATTAGGGATAATCTCAGAGGGAAGGCACTAAGATTATGGAGGAGTATGAAAGGCTTCTTCCAGAATGTGAGACTTTAGCTGAGACTTGAAGGAAGCCAGGGAAACTGGAAGGAGGAGATGAAGAGGTAGAGTGTACCAGGCATGGGGGACAGCCATTGAAAGTACTTAGAGTCAGGAATTGCAATGTCTTATGCAAGGAACAGCAAGGAAGCCAGTGTCACTGGCTTGTAGAATATATGTAAGGGAGTATGGTATAAGAAGACTGGAAAGGAGGGGAAGGGATCAATTTATGAAGGGTTTTGAAAGCCAAGTAGTAAATTTTATATTTGATCCTGGAGGAAATAGGAAATTATTGGAGTTTACTGCAAGGGAGTGGGAGGAATGATATGGTCAGACCTGTGTTTTAGGACAGTCATTTTGACACTTAGATGGATTAGAATGGGTTAGACTTGAGAGAGACCAGCTAGCAAGCTACTTCTAGTTCTTGTAATCCAGGTGTGAGGCATGGTATTGAGGCCCTTCATAAAGATGGTGGCAGTATTAGAGAAGAGAAAGGGATGTATATGAGAGATACTACAAAGGTGGAAATGATGAGACTTGACCATTAATTGGATCTGGGAATTTAGTGGGGAGTCTCAGACACTTAGGTTGCAAGTCTGGATGTTTGGGAAGATGATGATACCTTTGACAATAATAAGGAAATTAGGAAGAGAGGAGGATTTTAGAGGAAAGATTATGAGTTCAGGTTTGGACATGTTGAGTTTAAGGTATCTATCAAGGTTAGGGACTAGGGATAGGAGAGGAAGAAAGGAAACTCTTTTAAAAAAAATCCACAGAAAGGGGTGTCCGGTCTATGCTTTTTTGCTTTTGATTTCCCCTATAAGAAATATTGATATAGAGCTAGGGAATGATGATTGAGTATATAGTGTCATCTTCTTTAGATCTAGAGGAAGAGACTCATAAATTCATATGCCTACTATCACATACCTTGGTTCAGCATTTCCTAGCAAGGGTGGGGAACCTAGATGGTCTTAGAGTTAGTATTTTCTGAGTGTAGTTATGTATCGATTTTGTAAAAAAGAAAACCTTATGTTATTTTGGTTCCAGTTATAATAATAATTTGAGTTTCATTAAATCTAAATGATAGGATTCTTAACTATCTGAAAAGGGCCTTTTAAGCTTTAGGTTAATAGATGAAATGACTTGCTTACTGTCACACACATTTTCACCTAGGAGAGCCTAAGTTTGAATTGAATCTTCTAAAATCAAATTAATATTCCCACCATGTTGCCTTGCTTTATAATCTCCAACCCAGGCATGTTGTTTCCCATCTATGGTTGCTTCATTTGGAAATGAAAGAAAACAGGTATAGAGATTCGTATAGTCCTGCCTGAAGAAATGAGCAGATTAGAGAATCCAGAAAAGCTGGAGCAATAGTGTCTCAGAACTGGCAAGAATCTCAGATGTATCCCTTGATCTACCCCTGCCATTTTCCAGAAGAGAAAGTTTGAGGCCTGTTCGAAATAAATTTGGATCCAGTGCTCTTGACTTCCAGTTCACTGCCCTTTTCTTGATACTATGTTGCTTTTAATAATGCTGTTGTCACGTCATTACGCTTTAATTTTGGGATCATTATTTATGAAAGTTGCCTTATGGAGTGGGAGAGATTGCTGGTGGCAGAGATCACAATTCAGGCTTTACCTATTTCTGAGTCAATAAAAAGGAGCAATTCACATTATGCACATTACGCTTTTCTGAAGTGAGAGGATTATAAAATCGATGAAAAAAGATAATGGAACATACTGTTCTATTTCTTGACCTGCTAGAAGACATCGGCCTTTGTATTTGAATGAGTTGACTGAGCAGATGTCATGTTTTTGATTCAGACTATGAAAATATTTTTAGCTGCATGTTAATAATGAATGAGCGAATACACAAACCATGGGTCTTACAGATAGTTTTTGGTAATTGTTCTGTTTGGGTTGGCTAATCCACCCCACATATACCTTGACTTCCTTGTCCACCTTCTCCACGTGCACTTCATACAGCTGCCAGTTCAGTCTCTGAATGTCAAATAATGTACTTGTGTCATTTGTACTCAAAAGTTTTCCATGAAAAGACTGATGTGAAAGGCTAACGAAAAGAAAATAAGAAAAGAGAGACTAGGGTATATTTTAAGCTCAATGACTCATTTTCATCAAGACTATTTTCTGATTTCTTTTAGGCTTTAGGAACGGCAGCCAGTTTTTATTTTATTTTTAAAATGTGTTTTGATCAACCAAAATTCACTTCCCTTCCATTCCTCATACTGTTGAAATTGAAGTGGGGGGACACACACAAAAATCAATACAAACATGTGTAGTCAATCAACACAAATTTCCCTAATTTGGCCATGTCCAAAATATATTTGTTTCATTCTGTACTCTGAGTCCTTCACCTCTCCACAGGAGGTGGGTAACATATTTCATCGCTAGTCTTCCAGAATCCTGATTGGTCATTACATAGAAAAAAAAAGTTATGACATGTTAGAATTCCATTACGTTGATATGTCAGTTTTTATTTTGATGGCTGCGCTATAGTGATGTGATATATGGAGGAGTAATGGGATCTGAGGCTTGATTTGGGCCAAGAGGAGGGGAGAAGGGAATAAGGAATTGTTGTTATTAAAAAGAAACATTACAAAATGTTTTTCTAAGTCTCATTTCAGTCTGATGATAGTCCTGCCAGGTATGTATTACACATTGCAGAGAAAGCGAGAAACAGGCATCCCATTTTTGTGGGGGGGTTAGAGGGAGAAGAATTAGTTGGATCATAGGATTTTAGAATTATAAGAGACCTTAAAAATCAACGTAATCTAACTCCCAGACTTTATAGATGGAATAACTGACGACCAGAGAGACTCAATTTATTCAGGATCACACAGCCAGTCAGTATTCAGGGGAACACTGTCCTGCTCACCACCTTTTGGAGCTGGTAGGGAAAATATCATGTGGTTCCACTTTCTTTGGTGAGCAGATGATGTGGCCTGGTAAAAGACCCTAGAATATGAGCCACCAGGTGATAAATGATGTGTCTGGGGAAAGTCATGTGCTTCAGTACAGGAAGGTAGCTGAACCTTCCTTAGCCATTCCGTGACCATAGGATTGGATCAGACAGCTCCATATTTTTCTGTTGTGTATTTGGACTCTAGATTAGTCAAACTGGCTGCTAGCTTGTTAGAATTTGAGCCCTCTGAGAGCAAAGGCTATTGCTTTTCACAGTGCCTGACACATAGTAAGCATGTAAGCACACAAATGATTGTTGACTGAGAAATCAAGTTTTTACTGGCTGTTCTCACCAGTTAGTGTCAGAAACTCCATGTAGGTCTAAATATTCTGACCAGTGTGTCTAGGCAGTTTGCCTGGCATAGGGTTTTTTGCCCTCCAGGAGAGAGCCAGACAGTAAATAGCAACACAGAAACAATATTAATAATAGCTGACATTTCTATGGCACTCTGAAGTTTGCAAAGCACTTCATATACACTGTCTTATTTCAGTCTGACCACAGTCCTGCCAAAACTGGGGCTCTTGAGAACTTAAGTGACTTCTTCCAGGTAATACAGCTCATAATGTTGGATGCAAGATTCAATACATCCTTCTGCTAGATCCTGAGGTCTTTTTGTGACAGGCTTGATTTGCAGTTCCTTGATAGGTAGTATTAATACTCTTTATTTGTATAACACCATATCTCATTCCTTCATCAAATATTCGAGTGCCCACCATAGGCATAGGTGTGGGAATGCCTATGGTGGGCACTCAAATATTTGATGAAGGAATGAGATACAATGTTATATATTTTAGGAGGGGCAGGTTGCATAGGCTAGTTTTTGGGAATGAGTATTCATTCTGTTCACAGAACAGTCAGGAAAGTGGCCTAGCTGTAGTAGATGATACAGATGGAAAATAGAGAGAACACAGGTTAGGAAGGTTGGGTTGCACAAGATGATGGACACTCCTGAATGGCAGACACAAGAGCTTTCTCTTAGAATATTAGTGAAAGGGCAGCTAGGCAGTGCAGTGAATAAAGCCCTGGTCCTGGAGTCAGGAGGACCTGAATTCAAATATGGCCTTATACATTTACTAGCTGTGTGACTCTGGGCAGATCACTTGAGCCTGTTTGCCTCAGTTTAAAAAAAAAAAAAAAAGTAAAGAATATCAGTGAAGACTTCATGACAGACCCGTTCCTAGATCACTACTTGTAGGGACTTTGGTGTGTGCACGTGTTGAGTTGGTTCTGATGGTTAACATTTAAAAAACAGTTCCAGAATACCTGGGTTAGGAACCATTGAATATGGGTATAAAATTTAAAAAGTGAGATAGTGAGAAGAGGAAAGGTCTAGGTATGTCAATAGCTCCCACAGGTTTGTCCAGTTCAGGCACTGATTTAACTCCTAGTGTTTCTGTTGATGATTTCTTAAGGACAGTCAGTGCTGGCCATATCTGTGGGCAGAAGCACAACCTGGATCCCACTGCCTGTGTGGCACTGCTTTGTTCCAGCCACCACATTACCACAGATATCTTAAAATAGTATTAATTAAGTACCTTAAAAAGGCATTTAATGACAGACACCTGGCAATTATTGGTAGAATTCATTCTGTTAACTCCTGACTCTAGTGGCTCTTCTAGGGCTTAAGGCTATTGATTTACCAGGTAATGATTTTCAGTTCATTTTTAAGGTTTCCCAAAGTCAAAATAGGGCAGCTAGGTAGCACTGTGGATAGAGTGCTGGGCCTGGAGTCAGGAAGACTCATTTTCCTGAGTTAAGATCTGGCCTCAGACACTAGCTGTGTGACCCTGGGCAAGTCACTTAATCCTGTTTGCCTCAGTTTCCTCATCAGTAAAATAAGCTGGAGAAGAAAATGGCGAACCACTTCAGTATCTCTGTCAAGAAAATCCCAAATGAGATCATGAAGAGTTGGACAAGAATGAAAAATGACTGAGTGAAATAAAAAGTGACTGAAAGAATGTCCAATGTAGTTATCTAACCAGTTTTTCCCAATAGCATCTTTGGATATAGGCAAGGAAAATAAGTATTGTCACTTTTACCTCACAGCTGTAAACAAGGGTAGAGTTGAAATGATTTTTGACCAACCTCAAAGTGAACTTGGTGGTAAGGAGGAGGCTAAGTATAGCCAACATGTATTAAGCTTCCCAGGTTGCATGTTGAACCAAATATGAGATTCTTTAAGGGGAATCTGCCCAAAGGCTTAATTTTATTAGACTTGTTGATAGTATTACTTTGGGTACTAGTCCTATAGTCCAAAATGAATTTTAATCCTGATAGGCCATTTTGATCATATTCCTGAGCAAATTACCCAATAAGAAAGAATAGTCAAAAAAACTCTAGAATGGTGGTCTTAAAAACAAATTTTCATTTCAGAGGGTAATGATAAGACTTGTTGGCTCTTTTGAAAGCCTGATGGGAATTAAGGGCAGAGCAGTTAGATCACTCACTAGCTTTGTGCCTTTGGGAAATCACTTTCCAATTCTTTGGGTTTCAATTTTCTTTCTTTCTAAAATGAGGTTAACAGCCAAAATCTCTTCCAGCTCTCAGTCCTATGATTATCTTCTTTAATACTTCAGAACCTAATGAACTTTCTATCTCTATTTTCCCAGGCCTTCTTCAGTGCCTTTTTCCTTTCCACCCATTTCCTTTCTTTCTTTTTCCTTTCCCCCTTGTCTTTCTCTTTTTTCTCCTCATTTTCTTTCTCCTCCATTAAGACTATATTATAAATTTTGAAATATGCTCTTAAATATTTACTATAGTTGTGTGATTATTTTAAAAAAGAGTTTGAATTTTTATGGATTTCTTAAGAGAATCTTAACTAAATTCCATTCAAGTTGACATTTAATTGCTATGTGGAGACACTCTGCTCGACCCTCTGGATACCAAGATAGGGGCAGAAAAAAACCTTGTTTCCTGTACCCAGAGACCATTGTCTCAACTGAGTGATGGTGATGATTATTTAAACACTTTTTGCATGTCTGAGTGGCTAGTCAGGCCTGCCCTGGTTCTTGAATCAGGCCATTTGATAGTGAAAATGGGAGTCTCAATTTAGTTTTTAGAGGTATCACTGACCTAGATGAATGTTTCACCCCTTGAAAACATAGAGGGGGTGAAAAATCAAAATTTATCTAAATTCTCTGAAGTTCTTCCAGGAATGTAAGTCTAAATTGTGGAAATGACTATTAAGACCTCTACCGGTTCTTAACTTCTTAATTCTACCAGCTCAGGCTGCCTGGTGACTTCTGCTGGAATCCAAAACTTGCCATCTGCCTGGTGCTTTGGTTTGTTGAGCTGGGTTAATAGGTCTTTTGAAGGATGATGGATTCACACTGGAAATTGGGGTTGAGAATCATGGAGTATTTTAGAATGAAGGCTACCATTTTTAGCCAACTTTCTCTGGCAATTATTGTGCCAGGACAGGAGAAAAACCTGGGTGATGTCTTGGCTCATATATAAGATCATAGATTTAGAGCTAGAAAGGCCAATCCTTTCATATTATAGATGAGGAAACTGAGGCCCAGAGAGGTTTTTGTGTCTTTTCCAAGGTTACACAGCCAGTAAGTAGGAGAGCCAACTCTGAATCCAGGTCCTCTGATTCCAAACCCAGTGTTCTCTACTGTTATCAAATGATCTCCCCCACCCCCTACCCCCAAGTTATTTAGATTTCCTATCTTGAAAGTCGTGAGCAGTTTTACCTTTGAATCTTGAAGCATTTTATTTGAAACCAAAAGGATTGTCAGTATATACAAATGCATACATATATAAGATATGAATTATTTTATCTTTGTCCAGACCTGTGGACCATCTCTTTAGGAAACTCTGACTGTGGAAACTTCTAGCAAAGCAGAGCACCATCAAGTCTAGAGTTTTCTTCAAGTTCCTGCTAAAATCTGCCTTTGTATAAGAAGCAATCCCAGGTCTTCCTGGCTCCATTCAGCCTGATGGTGTGTTTATTTCACATAATCCTTAGCTGAATAGTATTGTTCAGCTTTATGCTGGTTGGCATTCAAGGCTAATGCTTGCTGGACAGAGGGCTTCCTTTGGCCGAGGGAAGCTGAGTTTTAGAGTTCTCCTGGAGGTCTTGGAAATACCCAAATGTCTCCTTCAAATGTTGTGTTGTTCATTGACACAGTTCTATCTGCCTTTGTAGAATAACTTTATTAGGGTAACACAGTTTAGTTTACTGAACTCCTGGTGATAGGTACTAGCTTGAGAAATTTGTTGGGTGGAATTTTCCACTGACCAAATTGAGTATTTGAATGTTATAAACACCATGGCAGCAGAATGTATTTGATAAATTTGAGAATATCCCAACTCTAGGTAATTAATATGCTCCATCCAGGGAAAGCGTGTCATGAGAAAATCTTCCCAAAGGGCTTAGGTCACACTGAAATGGGGAGTGGCCAGGAAAGTCCTCAGGATTAGAAGTGAGTTGGTACTGGAACACTGAGCACATGCAGCCAGTGTAGACTAATATGGAATATCACTAACCATTCAAAGAATGAAGCGTCAGTAATAGCTGGTATTTTTATATTGTTTTAAGGTTTGCAGAATGCTTTTTTAACCTCAATTGGTCCTCATGACAATCCTTTGAAATAAGTGCTATTATCATCCTCATTTTACAGATGAGAGGAAACAGTGTGGTAGAAGTTAAGTGACTTACTCCAGGGTCACACTTACTAGTATCTGAGGCAGAATTCAAATTTGGGTCTTCCTAATTTCAAGTCGGGAACTCTTCACTATGCCACGGGAAGGGATGTATGGAGATAATTTTAATCCAAATCCTCAGTTTACAAATGAGGAAACTGAAACCTCAAAGGGTCAAGTGACTTGGAAAAAATCACCAAGAAAACGGCATGAGATTCCAGATCTCAACCTTCTCGGTCTTTCTGTTACGTCACGATTTGATATTTATTATCTGCCGAGAACACCTGAGAGTTGCTATTATTATAAACCTTACGGGCTTTTGCTCGAAATTTCCACTAAATGAATCCTACTTTGTTATACGACAAAATGTTGTTCATCCTGCAGTGTACTGACTAGGAGTCTAGCATCTGAGATCACTGCCCATTTTTCATCTTTACTTGGAAGTAGCGTAAGAATGAATCAAAGAAAAATGCATTTTTAAGTACTAATTCTGTGCCTGGTAATTTGATAAACTCTGGAGGTGTAAATACAAAAAGCAAACCAGTTCTTGCTCTCAAAGAGGTTGGGATTCTAGTAGGGGAAGACCAGGGAGCAGTGGCTGTGAGGAGGAGGGACTTGGGGAAATTGACTGATTTGTCCTTTCCGGGAAGGGGGAACAGGGGATAGAGTGCTGGGCTTAGGGTCCAGAAAGGCCTGGATTCAAAAGTAACCCATGTGATCTTGGTTAAGCCGCTGAACCTTGATGAGTCCAGGACAGTTCTTTGGACCCAGAGATGCTCAAGTCCAACTTGCTTGTTTCACAAATGAGGAAATAGAGGCTTAAAGAAATCATGGCTTAAGATTGCGCAGGTTATTGTTAGTGTCTGAGGCAGTGTCCTAGTTTTCCTCTTGTCTGACTGTTTCTTTCCAGTCTCTTGGTTGATCTTCATCTAGGTTACTCTGGTGAACCATGGGTGTTCTAAAAGCTGTGTCCTAAGATCTCTTCTGTTGTCTCCCTTATCCTGTTATTTCACTTAGTGATCTCATTGGCTCTCATGGATTCAATGATCATCTCTATGCTGCTCGCTCTTAGATCTACTTTTCCAGCTCTAATCTGCCAGACTCACATTTAAACTGCCTATTGGACATCCAAACTAGATGTTCTATAGATATCTAAAACTCAACATGTCCCACTGTAAATCACAGATTTAGAACTGGAAGGCACCTTAGAATTCAACTAGTCTAACTCCATCATTTTACAGATGAGGAACTGACTCCTCAGAAGGTAAGTGACTTACCCAAGATCTTATAGATATTTAAGGAGCAAATCTAGGATTTGAACCCAGGTTCTCTGATTGTAAAACCAGTGTTCTTTCCACTTGGCTAATATGCCTTTATGCTAGAAGCACTAAAGACATCTTTTTCCCCCTTGTTCCCAATCTTGAAGTTAAAAAAACAAAATAGAGCTCTTTGTTTTATTTCGATGTTGATAGTTGGATTATATGGTTGTGTTAAAAACTGAGGTGAAATCTGAAGCCATTTATCATTATCATTACCATCACCACCATTGACATTTATATATCGCTAGCGCTTATAAAATATTTTCTTTATGATCTTGTGAAGATAGGTATTGTTTACACCTCATGTTGAGATATGTTTTTAACAATCAAAGACTCTTTGTCAACTTCTCCACTACCTATTTTTAAAAAATACATTTAATTGATGTCTTTTGTCTTTATATCATAATCATTGGGGAAAGGGACATTCTTCTTCCTCTTGAAACTTTACTTCTAACAAAAACAATTAAGTAAAAACCACATAAAATTGCGTTATCTGTTTTATAGAAGAGAAAACTGATGTTTAGAGAAGCAGCTTGTAAGAAAAGAAGTAGGTAAGATAGTGTCAAAAGAGCACTAGTCTGGAATTCTGAGTATACCATTATTCTAGTTCTGGATCTTAAATTCAGTTTCCCTATTCTCTATGTAACATTGGGTGAGTTGCTTTGTTTCCCTGGGTCTCAGTCTCTTCATTTCTAAAACAAGACAGTTGGATTAGATGTCTAAGATTTCTTCCAGCTCTAAAATAGGTAAATCAGGGTTGAGTTCATGTTTATACAAAGGATTCCTTAATTCACCCGAGGATTCGTCAACTCAGCTCCCATTTTAAACAGTAAATTTCCCTAGAGCACTTAAAGTGCAATTTAATAGGCACTTTTTCCTCACTACCTGTTGAGTGAAGCACGACATACACCTGTCCCAGGTACTTACATTTTCCTACCAGCAGTGTTATATTCGCAGTGTTAAAGCCTCACACTTGTCCTTTCTTTCACACACACTCCACTTCCCTTAGGGGAATCTGGTGGAAGAACTTTTCCAGGTTTTCTTACACGGGTGTGAAATTCATGTGAGTCTAATGGAAGCTCTTGAAGCTTCCACTTTATCCCATTCTTATGAAGATACCCAAAACTGTTTATTTGTCCTCCCTTGCTGTGTCTGGGTACCTGTTGGCAGTCAACTCTGGACTTGAATTTTCCCTAACTCCATTCTAGATTCTTCCTGGACCCTGTTGCTCCCATTAGCCCTATAACAGACCTAGTTTCCCTGGTCTCCTGTACACTCCTCATCCTAGGCTAAAGAGGCTGTACCTTGGCCTGCATTCATAGATGGGCCTCAGAGGCCATCTACACCATTCCTCACATTCTTAGATGAAAAAAAAAAAGAAAGGAAAAAAATGAGGCAGGAATGTTAAATGATTGGCCCAGGGAACACTAAGTAATAGGCACCGTAGGCCAGAGAGCCACTTTATTGTGCTGTCTAGATATATTCTGCCCTTTTCTAGGTCTTCTGTGTTTTGGTCTTTTGCCCTGGGCTGAGCCAGAACTGACCCTGTGTGTCTCATAACTCAAGTGCCTTCTGCTTTCATCCTAAGAAGATGAGAATTGCCTAGTCATGCAGTAAGAGAGGCTTTGTTTCTGGATTGGTATTGTTAGATGCTTCTGAACTATTTCCTGCATTAGAGAAGCCCTCTTCCTTTCTATTATATCTTCCTCCTTCCCCAGCCTAAGCCGTACCATCTCCCAACTGTCTTCTGCATTTGGGTATGTTACAGATTTGCTTGTGTTTAAAAGCCTTCAGAATGACTGTACCCTTCCAACTCTTGGTGGTCTGGGGAGGATAGGATCAAGCTTTTTAACCAAGCTCTAACATTTCCTCCATTTAGCTGTCTACATGACCACCTCCATCTTTAGTAGTGGTTGGGGTAATCTGTCAATTTTAAATACTGACCAAAGATACTAAAAGGTTGTTTGTTCCTCCAAGTGAGTGAGGAGTGTGTATGAATGTTTAAATGTAACTTATGTGAATTGCAGCCTTGTTCCTTGTGATCAGTGTAAGTAACCCAAGATTAGTTTAGATTCTAGGCCTCTGGGCTCCCGTTTTAACTGACATTTCCATGTGTTGTTGCTGAAATGCATGATCAGTGCTAGAAATAGTGGAGGTAGTTTTAAAAAACCTAGATAGGTAGTTTGCTGCCTTACAGGGATATTTGTGCCTTTTGTAGTCAGACACAACAATTTTCTGGAGAAATAATGAGAACTAGGTTGTTCAATCATTTGATCCTTCTTATGGAACAGAATGAGTGTGTTGGCTGGCTCACCTTGTCCTTACCAAATGAAATATTGACTGCTTGATTATCTGGTCCTTTGGAATTGTAAGGACAAGTCTATGCAAGGAACATGAAGGAAAAGGTTATTCTCACTTCTTCTGCCACACCCCCCTCCCAACTACAAAAAATGACTAATAGAGAACTAAAGGTAAATATGAATTTAAATTGTTACCTTTTTTGGGGGATAAGCAGGTACCTTTCTTAAGTTAAAAACAGAACTATTTTGAGAATTACTGTACACTTTCTCCCTGTTCATCTTCACTGTTAGGGCCACCAAAAAACAAAAACAAATGAAAAAAACAGTTCTTTGAACACCTCTGTTGGAAGATAAGTTGAGAAAAACAGTCCCTCACCCTAGGACATTTTAGGAATCTCCTATCATCATATATCAAGAGCATTCCTTTAGAAGTTGTCATAACTGAGAACACAATAGCCTTCTTATATATAGCACCTGCGTATTCATGTGCTTGATATGAGAAAAGATACGGTGAGAACCAAAGGCAAGTTGTAGTTTTAATAGTAGACCATTGAATTAACATCATAAAAATGACATCTCCACAAGTCCATATTGTAGTGGAGGAATAAAAGTAAGAGTTGATGTCAAGACTTCCATTTGTAAAGAGTAAACAATATTAAATGATGGTTATGTTTTTTGTGAAGAAAGCCAACACCTTTTAGCTCCTCCAAATAGATTTAGTAAGATCTTCTGTTGTAACAATCCTCTTATCAAACTAGTTGGTCTCTAGAAAAACAATTGTTTACACACCTCTGTCTGATTTTCATGTGATTGATCTTTGTTGGAAATATGAGCAGCCTTTTAAAATTTTTAATCCTCGTTTTAAGCCATTGTTCAAGGCTAATACGTTCAAAATACAAAGAATCAGATTTCAGACCTGAGTAGGAAAATTTACATTGTGACGTAACAAGTTAAGAGACATTTTTGCTTTAAAACAGTCACTGAACAGTGAGGCAAGGAGTATAAAAAGAAATTACAATTGCCTGGTCAGTCATGGATGATGACTTAATCATCATCACATCAGTGTTTTTCATTTGTCTTGACTGCCAAGAGTGAGTGCTCATTGTGATAACTTATTTGTAATTGCTCTTGTGTAGTAATAGTCTGTTTCATAAGGAAAAACACTTATCGAAGGGTCGTTTAGCATTTGGAATCAGTAGTTACTCGGCTAAACACAGATTAAGTTCCATTGCAAATGAGATAGAAACAGCAATTTGAAAACATTAATAACATTTTCTGGGTGGGACACAGGGCAAGAAAGCAGAAAATCATTTACAAGTTAGAACGGGCATTTCTTCTGCGCTGTTTAGGAACACTTATTTATTGAGATTTTCTCTGCCACCTAGCGGCAGAAAATTAATAAAAGCAGCTGTAGAAACCCAAAACTCGTTTTTTTGGTTTTAAAATAACTATTTGTGTGGGGTTCCAAAAATTGCACCATGTTAAAGCGATGCTTTAAGAGATGCGTGTGTGTTGTGTAGGCGTTAGCAGTACTGTCCTCACTAAACGTTCATTGGGCAGTAACGCAACCCCAAGAAAAGGATGGTTAGAAAACACATTTCCCTTGTCCTCAAGTGAGGAGGAGCGAATGCCAGGTTACCTTGTGGTGACTAACTCGCTGTGCAAGTCCATGCTGACAAGTCACGAAGGATGCTTCTGTTGACAAAATAACAAATTGAAACATCGGTGCCCTCTTAAGTAGTTGTTTTTAAAGCTTTCCTTGAGCTGTACCTGTGTAGATCTTTCTACCCACAATGCAGCGCGCCGCTTGGTTATTGCTATTTGCATATGCGGCCTATTCAATTCCGAAAGCGCTCAGGGAAGGGAACCGCGTTGGAAAAAGAGTTTTCTTTCTCTAGTCTTATATCTCGCGTCGGCTTCGCCCGCTCTCCCTTCCTCCCGCCCCTCCCGTTTTCTTCTCTGGCTTTACCTTCCTACTGAGGTTGAGCCCAGTTCTGTGCTGACGGGGGCGGGGCGCACGCTCCACGCGCTGCAACGGCCGTCCCCGGAGAGTCGCTCTTGCTTCTCACCGGGGCCGTCAGACGGGCCGGAGCCGCATCTCCGGGAGCGCTGGCGGCCACTGTTCGGTCAGGACCCTAATGTGCCCCCTGGGTTTTTGTCTTGTAGGTCGCACTTCTGGGGATGGACATCTTGTCGGCCCTGGTGTCCCGGCTGCAGGATCGGTTTAAAGCACAAATCGGCACAGGTGAGGCTCGCTCGCTCCCTCGGCCCCGCCCCTCCCCGCGCTCCGCCCCGCCCCTGCCCATTCCCAGCACGCTGCCCAAAGCGGCCCTCCTTCCCGCCCCGCCCCCCCGTCACGCCTCTCTACCTCTGTTCCCGCTCCCCCCTCCCCGCCACCCGTGCGCGTACGCGCTCCCTCTGCTGGCCGGCGGGTCTTGCTGCCATTCTCCGAAGCATCTCCGCCTCCGCGCTGGAGCTGATAAATAAAGGCTGGCTTATGGAAAAGGCAAAGTACGGGTCAGCGGCCTATGAATGCCGGCTCCTGTTTCATCTGCTTTGTTGTTAGCCAGTAACTCTAGTTAGCCCCTAGGTATTGGGCGGGGGCGGGGAGATCCTACAGCAATACCTCCAATCTGAGAAAAGCCATCCATTGCTGAGTTTAAACGTTTATACGTTAGTATAAAAGCAGTTACTTTTAGTGTTTATTTGCATTTCATTTGTGCATAGAATTTCAGGTGATTTTAAAGGCCATCTGTTTTGAGTTCACGGGTAGAAAAAAACTATACAGAATCCCTTCCAGTTTATACAAAGCATTTATCAAGTATCTTCTACTTGCTTTACATACTCCGTGTTTAGCTTCCTGGGAATACAAAGGCTAAAGGAAAAGCGGTCAGGTAGCTAAAATGGTGGGAAGGGAAAGGGGAGGAAGAAATACAACATGTAACATAAATATTTAGTGTAATTTGAGCCGGTAGTGAAGGAAAATGAAAATATTGACAAGATGAAAATGTCTCATTAAAAATCAAAAGCAAAGAAAAACCACAAACATTCATAGGAGCATAGTGGAAGAGAGGCTCAAGGCCACTCTAGTCCAGATTCATTTTCCAGTTAAAGTAATTGAAACCTGCAAAAGTGAAAGGATTTGCCCAAAGTCACATAACTAGCACGTAGCAGAGGTAGCATTCAGACCTAGCTCTTTCTGACTCCCAGGCTAGCTTTTTCTTCATCACTGCAATCCTGGGACTTGAATCTAAATCCTCCACCCTGATAGTTTTGGAATGCATTTTAAAACTCATTTTCCACACACCTGGGAAAATAAGATGATTCTCCTTAATACAACCTTGATTTTGGCTGGTAGGGTAATGATTACATGTATATATTGTTTTGATAGTTTGATATTCCTTTGGTCAAAGTTTTGAACATTTTTTCCTTACCCAATTGGTATATGGTTCTTTTGACTTACTTTAGAAAGAGCTTTTACAAAGTGATAAATTTTTTATCTTTAATATAGCTTATTTTCCTAGACTAGTTTACCCTGAAATAGGGTAAAATAAATTTTATTTCACAAAGAATCTTTAGCTTAGTCTTATTCAGAGGCAACCTAGGTGCCATTCAGGCATAAAGGGCTATTTCTCACTTATTCAAGGGAAAGATAATGAACAACTGATATGGTTAGGATCCTGGTCTTCTAGTCAGGAAGACCTGAGTTCATAATTTTTTTTTGTGGCCATGGGCAATCATTTAGCTTCTCCTAGGTTCCATTTCCTTATCTTTAAAAATCAAGTGGGGTTGAATTATGCTCCTATGATCCACAATACAGAGCTAGTATTTTTTTGTTGGATTTATAGAGGACCCCAACAGAGCCCCTGCTGTGGAGGAAAAGGGAAACACCACTGGGTTGTCATGACACGACCTCTAGGCTTAGGAGACTGATTTTGCTAATGTATTCTCTTCCCCTAATCACTTGCCCCTCTCCTTGTCACTTAGGCAAAGGTGGTACTGGGAGGCCAAAATGACTTGTTTCCCCTGTTTTGATTTTTACCACTTTCTAAAACTTGTATTTAAACTTGAGTTCATCTCTGTGAAAATGATCTATCCTTCATAGAAATTGAAAGAGTTTATTAAACTTGGTCATTTTTCTGACTGAACTATTTCCTTAAGGGCATAATAATTCACACATTCTCCCTAGATTGAAATTTTTGTGTTATCTTTGTTTTCCTTTTCCTAGACCGCTCTTCTCTTGTACCTGTGCCCCCTTCTCTTCCCCTTTTACCTTTACCACCATCTTAGGATAAACCCTTACTACCATGATGTTGACTGCAGTGGCCTCTGGCACAGATCTTTTTACCGCCTCTTTTTATCTTCAGTCCATCCTTCATACTATACGAAACTTTTCCTGATTTGCCCCTAGTTTTTAGAGCCCCCATTCTCTTCAAATTATGTTGTATTTGTCTGTTTAAATGATGTTTCTTCCCTGTAGAATATAAATTCTTTGAGGGTAGGTATTGTTTTTGTTTTGTCATCTTCAGAATCTTGCTTATAGTAGAGGCTTGATAGAGATTTGTTGTTGAATTTGATTCACTGCTTCTGCTAAAATAATCTTGCTTATGCCTGGATCTGTCTGGTCATTTCAGCCCTTTATACAAATGTCTTTAGTGGTTCCCTATTGCTTGTCAAATAAAATTCAGATTTTGTTTGGCATTTTAGATCTTCCCTTCCCCTTCTTTCCCTCATCAGATTTAATGCCTCATACTCCTTCGGTCCTGTATTTTAATCTCCAGACAATGAACTGTCTCTGTTACCGAAGAACGTTTACTACTTTTTTTTAACCTCCTTTTTACCCAATTATCTGTATAATATATGACCGTCTTCACTTGTTGAATTTCTTGTTTATTCTTTAAGGGCCAGCTTGGAGAAGTCCTTCCTGAGTCTCCAACTCCCTTTGGCCTCCCTTCTTCCTCCCATAACATCTTTGTATTTAGAATCCAATGGTTATGTGATCGTTAGTTTGTCTTGTAACGATCTTTGTATAATAGCCTGGGGTAGTAAAAGAGCCCTGGCATCAGGAGATCTGATCTGAGGAGATCTGAGACTGTAGGCCAATCCCTTCACTTCTCTGAGACACACAGTTTCCTCATCTATAAAAATGGGGCTGAACTTGTGATGTCAGTGATGTCAGGAGCTCCTTTCTCTTTCTGCAAAGAACATTGGTACCTTCTCTCTGACTTACAGCATTAGAGTTTCTGGGGGCCCTAACAGGTTAAGTGGGATGTCCAGGGCCACACAGATAGTAAATATGCCGGAGATGGAACTTCTTGGTTCAGAGGACAGCTCTTACCCATTGTCCCACCCCGCCTCACTGGAGAGAATAACTGTATTACTCATCTCTCACTGTTGTCGTCAGGAGGGGACTTGGTAAACATTTTAAAAATTAATATTAGTGATGGCTGGCATTTCTTTGGAACTTTCAAGTTTTGCAAGGGGTGTGTGTATGTGTGAAATACTTCCTCATTTGATCCTCAAAGCATGAGTTCTTTTAAATGCCAGTTGTTTTTATTTTTGAGTTCATCTAGCCTAACATGATATGCTTCCTGCAGGGCAATAGGTGCTTGAAATTCAGTGAATTTAATTGGTTACCACAGCCTTTTGATTGGATTGATTTTCATTTTGCTTTTAGTGCTACCCAGTCTAATTGACAGGTTGGGCGATGCTAAAGATTCAGTGAGAGAGCAAGACCAGACTCTGCTGCTGAAGATGATGGAACAAGCTGCCAACCCTCAGGTATGATTAGGTAGAGCCTCCTTACTGCCCAGCAGCCAGCTCACCTAAGACCATGGAAAAGCAGGCTTTTCATTGTGAAAATCCAGAGTGCTAGAAATGTGTCTGTTAAACTATTGCTTTACCTTCTGCTCTGTTTCCCGTTGCAGTTAAGGTATCTGAAGCATATTAATGAGGTTCAAAGTGTACAATTTAAATAGTTAGTAGAGTTAACATCCATGTCAACTGCTTTTTGTTTGAGGGTTTTAGAATCCTTAGTTAAACTGTTCAATTATGGGAAAATGCGGCAGGGTTTTTGCTCAATGTTAGGAGATATTTAAAAGAATTAAATGAGTTCACCTGAGCCTAGAAAATAAGTTGTTACCAATTCTCTTGTTACCTGCTGTTTGCTCAGTATATCTTTTTACTTGTAGGTGGAGGGGGGAAAATGTCTAATTTCCTCTGGTTCATTCCAACTTTCCATGTCTTTTTCAGTATGTGTGGGACAGAATGTTAGGAGGGTTCAAACACAAGAATTTCCGCACCAGGGAAGGTGTTTGTCTCTGCCTTATTGCAACACTGAATGCGTAAGTTTGGGCCTGATTTATACTTCTCTTTGTAGAACATGGTGAGCTTTCAAGACATGCATTCATTGTCATTCAGCAAGTATATGCAAAAGCCCTGTGCTTGGTGCTATATCCCCTATAAACTCAAAAAAAGTATTATAAAATGTAGTCCCTTGAAATTAATAATGATAGATAGGTGATTAGACTTTATAAAAAGGGAAGCATTTAAGTAACAAGTATATTAAGTGCTGTGTTAAATCCAATGAAAGCGGCTATGTGCTTTCAGGGAAAGTCCCAAAAACTTTATGGACAGCTATGGAGGCTGGAGCTGTGTCTTACAGAATGGGTATCAGTGGAGACTGAGAGAAAGGGGAGGGGAGAGGTATTTTTTCCAACCCTTCCCAATGCCCACACTAATTCGTGCTTTTGTTTTCAGCTCTGGAGCCCATACTTTAACGCTAAGTAAGATTGTGCCACATATATGTAATTTACTTGGAGATCCAAATGGCCAGGTAAGTTTAACATGAAGAAACATTGGGGGAAAACGTAACCGTCTTAGAAAGTTTACCTAATTTTGGTATCCTGACTGTATTTGATAGGATTTATTTGAACTCTCTTGTTTGTTCACAATACTTATTTGTTAGCAATATTTATGAGGTACTCAGGGTAATGTGCCATGTATAGCTGATGTGCTCTATGTGGTACCAGACTAGTATCTCAGTCCTTGGCTGAATTTCATCCAGACTGTAGAATCATAATAGTGTTCTGCCCACAGTTTCTCTATCTAATAGAAAAATTGCTTCCTTGCAGGGCTGATTATTTCTATCAGCTTATTAACTCTGAACATTTAAGGACAAAAAAAAATAAACTCTACCAATAAGTTTGTTCAATGGAATGAAGCCTGCAGCCCTGTTAAACCACTGTGAGGTTTAGCTTCTCTGGAGTAATAGCTCAGTACAATTTCTCTGTGTGGGCTTTCCTTTCCCTGACATTGGCTAGCCTTGTTTTATCTCTTCCTCTTTCACTTCTATTACTCTTTCCTTTTCTGTTCATTGGTCTTCTTCAAGTTAGTCAAACTTTTTGGGCTGCAGCTTCTTCCTCTGTAACACAAGGGGGCTAGACTAGTTGGTCCCTACGGCCAGCTAATTCCAACTCTTTAATCCTGTGTTCTGATGGCTAGATGATCTCTGTGGTCCTTTTCAGTTCTGTATCTGTGATCCTGCTCAGTCTCTTACTTCTTTCTTTTTCACTTCTGTCCTCTCTCCCTCTCATACCTTCCATTTCCCCCCAGTACCTCTTCTCAGTAAGACATTTAGACCCAGGTCTTCCTGTTTGTCAGCACTCTTATACACCAGACTACTTCTTTTAATTCACCAGGAATTGAATGAGGAGACAAACAGATAGAAACACCCAACAGTTGGAATGATGAGCTTAACACCCAAGCTTTAGAGTCCTTTATTTTTTGTTCCTTCTTTCTCTCTCTCTCCATTTTCCTGTGGGAGAATTTACTTGCTCATCTGGATTTCAAGTGCTGTACTCAATGTCATTATGATGTTACTTTCAGTTAATTCTCTCAGAACTTGGATGAATGAAAAAGCAATTATTAAGTGCTTACTCTATTCCAGGAACTGTGCTAGGCACTGGAGATATACATATGTAAGCAAGACTTTCTCGTTCAAAGACCTTGCATTCTCATGAGGGAGTAACACTTAGGGTGATGGCAAGAGAAGGGATTGGGGAAATCATAGGAATGGCGAGTAAGGCATTAGGTTGGCGTGTGTGTGTGCATGTGTGCTTGTGCGTGTGTGTGTGTTTGTTTTGGAAGGGGTTTGCGGAGCATATCTCCAGATGTCTCAAGATATTTGGATTAAATGCATGTGAAACATGGTTGGGTCCAGCTGGATGGAGCAGGTTAGTTTTCACTCATTCACTTGCCAGTCACGCTCAGACACAGGGAAAAGTTCCAAAATTGAGTGGATTAAGTCAAACATTTTACCTGGGAAGGGAATTAGGCCAAGATGTTCTCAGGTCTGGAGAGGGAGGGGGAACGAGAAGCGAAAAGATTGGCAGGGCAGAGGCAGGGAAGACAACAGCTTAATGGTTGAATAAACAGAAATATCTGTGGCAACTATAAAAATGGCTTAAAAACCCAAGTTGACTTTTTTGCTTTAAGTTCTTTCAGTGTTTACTGTCTACTCTCTCTTCCCCTCTCCATGTCACAAAACGGAATTGAAGAACATTTTTATGTATTTGTTTTACATATCATTTTTTATGTTGTGCTAATTTAGAATATTCTGGATATATCAGTGGTTCTAAAGTCTGGTACATTTAATGTTTTATGAATCATTTGGGATTTTTAAAAAACTTTTTCTTTGTTATAAGAGAGGGATTTATGGGGGAGATAGCCAGATTTATGAAGTAACTGGTTTTTTAAAGGCAGCAGTAAAACTTCTTAAAAGAAAAACATGCCCCATTAGTTACTGTTGTGGCCCAGGGAGATTAAGCAACTTGCCGAAGATTACACACAGTAAGTAATAGAGCCCACCTGGAAAATAACTCCCGATTCTAATATTCCAAAACCTTAGGCTAAGTTTCTTTATGTTTTTGAGGCTTAGTATTTTCATCTGTAAAATGATGAGTTTGCAGCAGATAGTTTCCAAGGTCCCTTTCAACTAAGATTTAGTGACTTGACTCACTACTTCCGTTTTCCTGTAGGTCAGGAGAACAAAAAGGTTCTTACCTTTACCTTGCTGGTGACTTCTGACTTTATTGAAAAGGCTAATGCTGTCTGTTGTTAGGAGAACAGATTACTTCAAAATGCTTTTTAAAAAATTGTTAAATTCGGGGGCAGCTAGGTGACGCAGTGGAGAGAGCACCGGCCCTGCAGTCAGGAGTACCTGAGTTCAAATCCAGCCTCAGACCAAACACTTGACATGTACTAGCTGTGTGACCTGGGGCAAGTCACTTAACCCCGAATGCCTCACCCCCCCAAAAAATTGTTAAATTCCTACAGTGTTAAGTGTGAAAGAGGTAGTCCAATGTAGTGATAGTACATGAGACTTGTGATCAGATCTGGGTTGTAATCCTGCCTCATATATTTACTAGCTTGGTGACCCTGGGCAAGTTGCTTAATCTGTTGGTAAGTGATTGGGAAATGTCATTTGAAAATTAGCCACAAATAAACTATGAAGTCATTAGTTCATCTCTCAGTGTTGAGAGTTGATGAGGTGTCAGAAGGTAGTTTCCTTTTTTCTGGCTCATTAGTGGAATTTGAAGTAGCCATTAACAAAATTCTGTTATAAGATTTCAGTCTGGTCTTTACACATACGTGACATACTGGTGAATGTAAACAGTGTCACCAAAGCAGAGTGGTGTTAAGAAGGTACAAAGAACTCTTAACGTTTTTGACTCTCTGAGGAAAATGTCTGGGGAATCTGTTTGAGAGTTTCAGTCTTTTTAGGAGCTAGGGTTACCAGTGTTGAAAACAAAAACCAAAATTTGGTAAAGGTACTTTTCTCTACTCTGGTTTACTTAATAGTGACTCAGGCTCTAGACTGTAAGAGCTAAATGGAATTTTAGAAATCTGGTTGAGCCCTGTATTTTACCGGTCAGGAAACTGAGGCCCAGAGCAAGAAGTCACTTGTCCAAGGTCACACAGTGATTTACTGGAGGAATTTGGAATAGAGCTGAGCTTTCCTGACTTGCAGACCAGGATTCTTTCTGTTATGCCTCAGTAGTGCTTTGCACTCCATACTGTGCATGGAGCTAGTGGTGGTAAAGCTTATTAACTTCAGGGAGAATGCCTCTGACAAAACCTCTTTTGAGTATGTGAATCCTAGGTCAAGCTAGTCCTGTCATGTTTATTCTCAAAGAGTCCCATCAGTGTTGATATTTTTGAAGCATTAGTCCCTCATTTTGTAGGGAAATACAATTTTAGTTTTTAAGCTGAGAGGGGACCTTAGATAACATCTGATCCAGTCCTTTCATTTTATAGAAACTGAGCCCAGGAAGATTAAGCAACTTGCCTAAGATTACACAATAAGTAATAGAGCCCACTTTGAAGATAACTCTGATTTTAATGTTTCAAAACGGTAGTATTGCTTCCTTATAGAACTGGAATATGTACATTGCACCAATGTACAATTTTAGGTCAGATGTTCTTATAAAGTTTTTTTTTTAAATTAGATATGCTTTATTATATATTTATTATACTTTTGTACTTTGCTTGTCTTTTTCTAACATACTATCTCAAAGGACAGTCAGTGGATTTGGTTGTAATCTTTAAAATTAGTAATTTCCATGATTCATTTCCAAGGTGTATATGTCTGACTTACGCACACATGTATACACACACACACACACACACACACACACACACACACACACACTAGTGCTTTCTGTCTTTAGATTAACTCCTAATTTATCCTGACTGTATCTTCTTTGTACATAGTTTGCATATTTGTCTTACCTATTAAATTGTGAGCTCTTTGAAGGTAGGGTTTACTTTTTGTCTCCTTTGTATCCCCAGTCCTTAGTATAGTGACCGACACATACTAACTGCTTTATAAATGCTTGTTGATTTGATACATAGAAAAAACAAGCATTATAATCTTGCAAAAACCATTAGTATTTAAGATTGAACCATATTAAAAAAACAACTCTTATTGTACTCTTACAGGTTTGTCTAAAGTTCTGCTTTGTCTACCTTCCTACCTCACTCTGTGTTTAGTTAAGTCTGTCTCTCCCTCCTTCTTTTTCCCTCTCTCATTCTTCTGTCCCTCTTTCTGCCTTTCCCTCTGTTTCTTTGTGTCTCAGTTTCAATTCTCATTTTATGTAGTTGTAACTAGTGTGTTTAACCATTGTGATGCTTTTCATCTTACTTTGTATCATCTAAGTCCAAGTGCTGACAACAATAGCAAAAGGGCATCAGATACAGAGAAGTTTTTTTGGCCCCATCAGGTTATGTTTATAGATGACAGTCCTCATTTTCTCCATTAGTAATTTTAAAATTATGCAATAGGTATACTAGAACTTGGGCGTGCCTTGTGATATTCTATCCAGAGTAAAAAATAAAAAGTATTTAATCCTGTCTTAAGCCAAGGGTTTTTAACCCCAGGATTTTTTCCTGACTCCTTTATTAATTGTTCTTAGTATATTACACTTAGTGGCTGCCTGACTAGTGAATGAGTAGAATACTATACTCAGGGTCTGGAAAATTAGCCTCTCGACATTTACTTGCCATTTGACCCTGGACAAGTCACTTAAACTCTATATATAGATGGCTACTTCCTAGGATCCATCTACTAAGTCATGGACAGGCTGCAATCTATGTTAGTAGAGGGAGTTCCCACATAGCTGTTCTTTACCCTAATAAATTTGCAGATCCTTTGTGTATAGCGTTATGCTGCTTCACTATTTCATGCAACTAAAATTGAAGAGTTGTGATTTTGTTTTAAAATTTTAAATAATATTCTGACATAACCCTCCTCAAAGAATAGAAATGCCATAAATATTCTAAGGAGTGTGTCCCTTCACATGGAAAAACTCCATGATAGGTACCTCAATTAATTCTTTAGTAATATTAATGTCCTAGATTACTCTCTTTATCTAGGTGAATGTAATTAAGAGCTTGTGACTGCAATTGTTCCTGGGTAAACGTGACATTTAAAAAGGTGGGATGGTTTGTGATCTACTGTTTTTTCAACAAGAAATGCTATGAAGTTTCAAATAAATGTTATAAGATATCTTCTTTTGTGTATAGGTCCGAGACTCAGCAATAAACAGCTTAGTGGAGATTTACAGACACGTAGGAGAACGTGTGAGGGCAGACCTCAGTAAAAAAGGATTGCCACAGTCTCGGTGAGTTCTTCTACGCTCTTCTGTTTTTAGTGCTTTTCCCCCATACTTTTCTTCCACTTAACTTTTCTTCTTATGGTATTTTTAGAAGTAAATTCAGGATAAAACTAGCATTTTTTTTTTCTATCTACATAACTTCTCTTGTACCAGTCTGCTTCTCACTCACCCTAGTTGAAACCCCCATTACCTTTGGCCAGGACTATTACAACAGCCTCCAGATGGGCCGTCTGGACTTAGGTCTGCCTTCTCCAAACCGTCCCACAGACAACAGCCAAAAATGGTTTTCTTTCCTAATTTGCATGTCTGAGCATGTCATTCTCCTACTCAATAAACTTCAATGGTTCCCTTTTGCCTCTGGCATCAAATATAAACTTCTGTTTCGTTTTTAAAACCTTTTATAATTTAGCCTCAGCCTGCCTTTCCAACCTCCCCCCTGCCATTGCTCCTTTTCCATGCTCTTTGTCCGAGGCCTGCTGGCTTTCTTATGGTTCTTCACACGTGATACTCCACAGCTTTTGACTGTCATGCATGCCTTGGAATGGCCTCCTTCCTCAACTCTTAAAATCCCTTATTTCCTTCAAAATTCTGCTCAAATGCTGCTTTCTACATGAAGTCTTCCCTGATTGTCCCTTAGCTGCTAGTGCCTTCCTCTTACCAATTTAATTTGTTTTTATTTTGTATATATTTATTTATGAACATGTTGTTTCCCTCAAAAAAATATTAATTTCTTAAGGGCAAAGAACGTTTCTTTCATTTTATCTCTTTTATCAGTCCCTAGCAAAGTGACTAGCATATCAGTGCTTAATAAATGCTTGTTAATTGTTTAAAATTAATGTTTAATTCTGGAAAACTTCTATTAAATGGGATTTTCTGGAATCCTGGAAATGGAATTCAATCCCACCATTGTGTTACAGTACACAAACCTCTTTTTGTATCCACAGTGTTTATCACAGTGCTTGGAACATAGGTCATAGTAGGTACTTAATAAATGTTTATTGATTTATTGATTTAATAGTGATAATTTCCATGTTATCAGACCCTTCACAAAAATATGTGCCAATTATAAAAATAATGAATTGAATTTGTATAAATTTTTGCTATGATGGAAATTATAATGTCCATAGAATCTCAAGTCATTTTGCTTACCTCCAACCTGCTCTGTGGGAAGTCAGGGCAAAATGAGAAAGATTCTTAGAGCTGGGAAAGACTTAAAAGATCTTATTCAATTTCTGAATTTTATGGTCCAGGACACTAAGGCTCAGAGAGGCTCAGTGATCTTCCTAATTCCCACATGGCTAGTCAGGAACAGAACAGAGCTGAGGACAGTCCTGCGCTCCTGATGAACAGGTCACAACATTCCTTTCTCTGTTCTGTGGGGCCCAGCCCCTTTTCCTTTCTTTCTTCCATCTGCCTTGTCAAAAATAATGACATGAGTAGAGATAATCTGGGTCTAGCAGCACTGTTCATATACTGGGAGCTGGAGTGAATCGTAGACGTTCCTTAGTCCCTTCACTTTACAGATGGTGAAACTGAGGCCCAAAGATTAAACTTACCCCAGATCACACAAATAGTAGATGACAGAACCAGGATTTAAACCCAGTTCCTCAGCTCCTTTTCTCTACATCAAAACTAATCCTTGGTTTGTTATCACCATTGATATTCTTCAAACAGATGTGCTGAAAGAGGGTCGTCTCCAATAACAGACTCTATGAGAATATATTTTCTGAGTTATATTGTGGCCCCATCCCCTAAATCCCAAAGACTTTTCTTAAACAGCCAATTTACAGAATAATTTTGAGAGTTCATGATATTATTTCAAACAGAAGTACGAGAAATTACACGGATACGTTAATAGCTGTGGTATGTTTCCTGAATCCCTAGAAATGGAGGATTATCTTCAGTAAGGGAGTGGGTTGGTTTTCAGGTTTCATTGACATTGGAGTAGAGCTTTGTGACGCAACCTTTTGATATAACAGATGAAGAAACAGGGACCCTGAGAGATTAAGGGACTTGTCTAGGCTTACGCAAATAGTGGGTAGCCAAGCTGAGGGTGACTAACTTGGATCCTCTAACTCCAGATCCGCTTCCCTTGGAGAAGTAAGCTGCACTTTCTTTGAAAACCTTCACACCAGTGGAAGAACCTGGTTTGTGGTTATTGTTGTTGTTGTTGTTGTTTTTCCCTTGTTATTGAGAGAGGTTTCCCGGTGCCTTGGACTCTGGCAGCTTACTTTCTACTTCATTCTCCAAACAGTATGTGGCCCCTCATGTTTCATACCATCATTTTAGAAGTTAAGTTTATGATATATTTGGCTGTAAGTGGCTGCCTTAAGTATTTGAATATTCTGGAATTCTGATACATCATATTAGAATCTTTTGTTGTTGTGTGAGCACAGTAGATTTTTCTGTTTAGTTTTCACATTTCCCTGACTGTTTATTTGGGCCAGCTGGATAATGAGGGATGAGACAACAAAGTGAGTTTTGAAGGTAGGGAAGGATGCTTTTGATGGATCATCAGAGAAGAAAGTCTCCACTTTGGAGTGATTTGAGGAAGGCTTTAATTTCCCTTCTTTGTTAGTTCCCCCTCAGGGCTTTCCCTTTTCTGTCTTTCTCTTCATCTTTTCTGGTACTACTAGTAAGCAGCTATTTTTCTTCATTTTATTGTACTTGGTAATTTCTTTCTCTTGCAGGATTTTCTTATATAGAGTTCACTAAAATAGGTTTGAGAATTACTGTTCTTCTGTGAAATCATTTTGAAACAGTGAAAAGACACTTTCCTTAATCTTAGATTTGAATGAACTTTTATATTATATATATAAATGTATATACACACACACACATATATTTTTAGGACAGTTTTTAGGTTTTAGCATGGTTTCTTAATCATTTTCTACCTTCCTTTATGGGGAAAACAACATAGTTTTTCAATCTTGTGTGAAAAAAAAATCAAAGTATACAAAATCAGAACTGAAGAACTAAGAACTAAAAATCTTTGAAATACCAGTCTGCCTAAGGATAGAGGCTTTGTACACTCTTATTTTTATCTGTATCAGTAGAGTGGGAGATTTATTGTGAGAGCCTATAACTCTTCATGAGAGAAGAGGAGACATAATTTACGTTTCTAAGGTGAGCATTGAAGGAACCATGTGGTATATTTTGTCTATACTAACATTTGATTCAGGTAGTGTAATTCTGGGGGAGAAGCTGAATAGCTACTGTGCAACATCTAATCCCTCAGTGAAATAATTATCATATGTCATTCTGTTGCATTTACAAAGAATTTGCACTGGAATAATTTTTTTCTGTAGTAAATAAACTGTATAACTTCATTTAATGGCACTGTTGAAGATAGAATTCTGTTACTGAGGTGGGAAAGAAAATGCTCAATTTTACGGTGGGGGTCATGTCAATTTAGTAACTTCTGACTGGAAAATCTGAAATCTAAATACTGTCAAGCACATGTTGAAAACACTTGCATAGCAATTATTGTCTCTATCATTCCTACAGTACTCATGCTTTCCTGTCTTGTGTTATCTTTTTCTGTGTGTTTGGCTTGTCTCCTCAACCTAACTGTGAGTTTCTTCCGGGTAGTCTTCTCTCCGTGGCACCAGCACAGTGCTGTGAGCCCTCAGTGGGTACCCATCAATGCAGCTTCTTCGTTATTGTGAGACGTGACTGATTTGTTCCTGTCTCCCTTCCCCACTCCTACCCAAAAGTGCATGGATTGAGTTTTTAACTGAACTACAAGTGTAACACTGAATCAATGGTGTAAATACATCTAAAATGATATTGCTGGAGAAGAGTGCTGGTTGTCTCAGACTATTTTCACAATTCTTTTGGTGCAACACCTTAAATTCTGTCATGTGTAATTAGGGACTTGGTTAAACATTTGCTAGAAACAACAAAATGGTTTATAATGTAATGTCGTGTAATTGTGTTTCATGTATATGTCCAATTGCTTGACCATTCCTATTAAGTTAAGTAGGTTTGGTGTGACATTGGTGTGAAGAGGTCATCTGCTAGCAAGGTGAAATGGGAAGGGCCCTGGGTTTGAATCCTAGTCCTTCCACTTACTCCCAGGGTGACCTTGGAGAAAATCACTTCCCCTCACTGGGCCTCAGTTTTCTTCTCTATCAAATGAAGGGGTTAGATGAGCCAGGTCTTTAAGGCTCCTTACCACTCTTATTCTGTGATCCTGTGATCATACGAGTCTTGTGAAAGTCATTTTCTGTTTTGAGATCTGTCCTTTGATCATTTATTCATTGATGTAACAGTCATTTTTATTACGTTCCTGTTATGATCCTATGTATCAGGTATTCATGATACAAAGAGTGAGACGCAGTCACTTGTCCTTAGATCATCCAGGAGGAAACATACATAAAAATAAGTCAATACAAAATGAATACAAAGTACATACAAAGTTAATTTGGGGAGACAGGGCACTAATTACTGGAGGTGGAGTATTTTAGTAATTCTCAGTTTGCTCTATTTAATTTTAGTTATTCTAGATATGGTTGAAATGCCTTGTTATGGCAAGCAGAACACATAAGAATATACAAGAAACTATACACATTATTTTATTGTTTGGTATTTTATGGCACTTGAATATTTTTATACAGAGATCTTTTCTGTTTAGTGTTAAAGGCTATATAATAGGATTCAATTGGAATTTTTGATAATATCAGGGAAATACAGGAATAGGTAGTAATAATCCCATTTTACAAATGGGTGAATTTAGCTTTAATGAACTTGTGACTCATCCCTAGATGAATCAGCTTTTCTTTGGAGGAGCTGGAATGAGGGATCTATGCATCCTGATTTTGGTTGAAATGCCAAGATCTCTAGTTAACTGTCCTTATCCTTCAGAAGGATGAGTTGAGTTTAGCCTAATAAGTGAGATTAAGATGGGAGATAACTTACCAAAACCTTTCTCTGGGTTGAGGTCTTCCACATGGAATATTAGTGGTTCAGCACATGGACTTCAGGTTAGTAACCAGTGAATTAGACCAGTTTATCATGTGGGGATTTTTAAATAGAGTTTTTGATATAGAGGAGTTGTTTAAAAAATACCTAAGCATACAGAATTAATTTGTGATACATTATGGAGAGTGTAGTAATTTTGTGCCTAGTCCAGTATTATATCAAAATGTGTGGTAGTACCAGAAGGTGAAACCACACTGCTCTAATAGTTTGTGGCTTAGTGTATTCTTGGGTAAAAATGATGGCTTTCTTGGGCAGTTGGTGGTCCCCAGCAAGGTACATGCTGTGATTCCATTTTTAAATCTGAAAAAGTTTATTTCAGAAAGTTACCGCCAACTTGTTGAAACTCATGGAGAGGCTATTTTCAGTTGACAAAATTTATAAAAATGGCATGTGAAGCTTTAGGAATGAAGCCATCATATGTACCTAGACAAACAGCCATTTGTGACTGAGGGTTCATTCACTCAAGTTTCAGCTGATAGACTTTTTGTTGTTGTGCATCAGCAACATGTTGTTGAATATGTTGTAATGCATAAGCAATTAACTTAGTCAACTTACTTTTGAATGACTCTTGTATTTTTAAAAAAAAAATTTTTTTTGGAGGCATTTGGGGCTAAGTGACTTGCCCAGAGTCATGCAGCTAGTGAGTGTTATGTGTCTGAGGCTGGCTTTGAATTCAGGTCCTCCTGATTCCAGGGTCGGAGCTCTATCTACTGTGCCACCTAGCTTCCTGACTCTTGTATTTTTTAAAAATGTCTTGCTACCTTATCCTTATATTTCTTCTTAAAAGAGCCAGTTTCCAACCAGCAACTAACAAAACATATTTATTGAAAATAAACTGTACAACAGAACATAAGTAAACAGATTGAGTCTCTCTTGTTAGTTTCTTTGTTTTATATTCTTCTTTTTTTTTTTTTAAGGCAATTGGGGTTAAGTGACTTGCACAGGCTCACACGGCTAGTACATGTCAAGTGTTTGGTCTGAGGCCAGATTTGAACTCAGGTCCTCCTGACTTCAGGGCCAGTGCTTTATTCACTGTGCCACCTAGCTGCCTCAGTTTTATATTCTTTCAACAACCATTTAAGTAGTGTGTATAAAACACCTTAGGGCAGCTAGGCGGCACAGTGGATAGAGTGCTGGATTTGGAATCAGGAAGACTTATTTTCCTGAGTTCAAATCCAGCCTCAAACACTTACTAGCTATGTGACCTTGGGCAAGTCACTTAACTCTGATTACCTAAGTTTCCTCTTCTCTAAAATGAGCTGGAGAAGGAAATGGCAAACCACTGCAATATCTTTGCCAAAAAACCCCAAATTGGGTCACAAAGAGTCACACATGACTGAAATAATTCAACAACAACACAAAGTACCTTGCTATGCATTTTGGGAGAGGTGTAGAGATAATGAAAATATAGTCCCTGCCCTCATAGAGTTTATGATCTAGTAAGGCATAAGACATATACACAATTACACAGTAATGTTATAATAATAACAACTGTTAAAGATCTTCCCAGCAAGGGCAAGTAGTGCCCGTGGCTCTCCTTCTGTCTACCTGCCCTTCTCCAGTTTCCACTGATCTCAGAGTCCAGTTCTTTTTCCCTGCCCCCTACTGTCTTGTCAGTTCCATTTTCTCTCTTCTGGCTAGATCCTGACTCCCTCCCTTAATCTTCCACTCTCAATTTCTACCCCTACACAAAGAAATCCAGAGCCCTACCTCCACTCCAGTCCTTCCCAAAGGTCATGAGCCAGGCCCCACCAACCCCCAATGGGGCCTTAACATTATTCCATCCAGACTCGTAGCAATTGCTGGGAGTGGCGCTGTCCAATTAGATGGGAGCTCCTTTAATGTAGGGACAGTCTTAGTTTTCTGTTTGTATTTCCTGCACTTTGTAAAAACTCAGGAAATGGTTTTTCATTCATTTTGTAACTTCAAACAAATACCATACATAAGTATAAAGCATCATATGGATAAGACCACTAGAGTTATGCTGTGTTTGGTCCAAATAAGGTGAGGTAAATCATGGGGGAGATAAGCCAACCTATCCTGGAGGAGGTAACATTTAAGCTAGGTTTTGAATAATTGGCAGGATTTCAACAGTTAGAGGGTTGAAGGCTGGATGTTATTGGAAAAGAAAATGGCCAGAGTAAAAGGCATAAATCATAGGATAATAGGAACATAGATCTGTAGCTGAAGGGGACCTTAGAAATCATTTAGTTTTCCACTTTCATTTTACAGGTAGGGAAACTGAGGCTTAGGTTACATAGGAAGTAAGTAGCAGAACTAGGATTTGAATCCAGTCAAGTCCTCTGTAAGAAAACACTAGTCATTTGACTACTCTAGTTTGGTTAGAGTATAAGGTATGCTAAAAGGAATGATGAGAGTTAAAGCCAACAACATAGGTTATTATCAGTGTCTTCATCTTCTCATAGTAGCAGAAGATACATAAGTTCCACCTTTCATCCTAGTGTCTTGTTAGCATAATAATATCTACATGCCATTGGGCTCTGGCTTATTTTTGCCTGGTGACAGTTTTCACGGAAGAGACAGGAGCTGTGCATATAACAACTTTGCTCATCAATAATAGCCATCTTTTAGCATTTTACTGTAGCATAGACCAATTAACTAGCATAGTTTTAACATAGTTAATATAGTTTGCTGTTTCAAGGGTAATTGGCACAGGTGTGCTTAAAAAACAGTTTCTTGGTGCTTTTAGAGAAAAAGCTTCAGATAATTCAAAATTGTAGGTAGTCATTAAAATATTTGGTTTCAGATGACAGTGAGTCAGTCTGTCTTTCTTACTTCTCTTATTCATCTGACTGACTTCCTCCTGGCTGATCAGGAACTTTTTGTGATATATTTATATGCTTATGTTTAGTAAAGAATTAATTGTATAGGGCTTATATTTAAGCGTGAATTTGTCATTTAATATTAGCATAAGCATCTTTTTTAAATTTTTAAAACATTTTTAATTAAAGTTTTGACTTTCAAATTCTATCACTCCCTCTCCTTCCTGAGAAGGTAAGCAATCACATATAGGTTATACATATGTAATTATGTAAAATATTTACATATTAGTCATTTTGTACAAGAAGACACTAAAAAAATAAAAGAAAGTGAAAAATAGCATGCTTCAGTCTGTATTCTATCAATATTAGTTCTTTCTGTGATGGCAGATAGTATCCTTCATCATTAACCCTTTGGGATTGCCTTGGAACATTGTATTGCTGAGAATAGCTAAGGCATTTACAATTCTTCATTGAACAGTGTTGCTGTTACTGTGTGCAGTGTTCTCCTGGTTCTATTCACTTCACTATGCATTAATTCATGTAAGTCTTTCCAGGTTTTTCTGAAATCCTGCTTGTCATTTACAATCATACACCACAGCTTGTTTAGCCATTCCCCAATTGATTGGCATTTCCAGTTCTTAGCCACCACAAAAAAAGCTGCTGTACATATAGATCCTTCTCTCTCTTCTTCTTCTTCTTCTTCCTTCCTTCCTTCTTCTTCCTTCTTTCTTCTTCTTTCTTCTTCCTTCTTTCTTCTTTATCTAGCAGTGCTATTAACATATGCATCTTAGGGGGCATTAGGTGGTGCAGTGGATAGGCATTGACCCTGGACAAGTTACTTAACCCCAATTGCAAAAAAAAAAAAGCATATGCATCTTAAAAGTAATGAAGAAAATTCAGGGATTAACTTTTTTTTTGTTAATAGAACTTTAGTACTGTAAAACTATTCTAAAAGCATTGCATCATACATATGCAAAAGGCACAAAATACTAAGGTTCTCAAAGGGAATAAAATCACTTTCTTCCAAAAGAACAGATGTGCGCGCGCACACACACACACACACACACACACAACACACACACACACACACACACACACACGTTCTGCTCTGACACTGTTGGCTCTGTAGTTGCCCTTGTCTACCAACTTGAGCTACGCCCTCATCTTCCATTACTACAGGTATGTAGGGAGCCTGGTTACTGTAATGTCTGTGGGCTGAAATGAAAGATTAAGACCACCCAGTGGTGCTTTTTCTTGGGCAGTCATTCAAGCAGTGCATGGCCCTTAATCCAAGTGATTAATTTCTTAAAAAGAAGCACAGTTTGAAAGCATATGAAATTGGAAGAACGAGCCTTGTGTAAAGCAATGATTTTCAAAGTGCTGTAGATGCTAATATAGAGAATTCAAGTATTCTACCTTTTGCATCTGGGAGGAAGCTACAAACTATTTGTGCTCCTGGATTTGTGAGAGAGAAAGGCTCTCTTGGTTCCCCTGATAACTAGGTTTGGAGGTTATTGTTTGTTTTTGAAGAGGACCAGTGATTTCACAGGTGATGACTTGAGTGTGAATTGGATTTAAATAAAGCAGAGTTGCACAAAGTTGTCAGCCTCTTTCTGTCTTCCTGTGTCATCAAAGTCCAGTTGCAGGACAGAAGTTAAAATGACTGGTGGTAGCCTAGGATACAGTGGATGACCTTGTTGTCTTCAATGCCTGACCAGGTTCTAAAAGGTCCACAGCACTTACTTCAGCAGCCTTCATGGCTGTTAGGACAGATTGTTCTCATCTGTTTATTCCCCCAGGAAAAGGCTTCACATGCTTTAGGTAGACATCCCCCTAACTGACAGGTTTGAGGCCTTTTGGTTACCTTCAGCCTGGTTTAGCCTGTCTGCTGAGATGGTTTACTGGCCTTGTGGCTGCTGCACATGCTGATACTTCTTGTAGTCACAGGTGAGAGTTGGGTGAAGGTAGATACCGAAGGTGGATGGGCAGCCCTGAAAAGGGCTTGGCACTAACACCAGAGGTGCTAGTCCTCCAACTTTGAAAGGGAGTTTGCTAGCAGCTAATTGTTGTTCTAGATTATTGTTACACGACTCCTTTGCAATCCTTATTGGGTTTTTCAGCTCAAGCCTGTTAAGTTTGTGTTTTGAGAAATTAGGTGCTGGGAAACCAGGAGGGAAAAAAAGATTGATGGATATTTAGTTTAAAATTTGGAATCAATGGAGTACGTTTTTGAAATGGAACTTACGTGTCATTAATAGAATCAATGAATTTTAAAGTGGAGGGAACTGTAGAAGTCAGTTAGTTTATCCAGTCCCTTATTTTACCCTCTTTTGTATTGATTTCTGTGACAGTCATGTCCTTGGTTCTCTTCCCATTAGATTATTTTCTCAGTCTTCTTTCATGGTGGTTCTTCCTTCTCCCAAGCACATAGGAAGTAGTGTACCTAAGGACTCTGTTCTATGGCCTCCTTACTTTTCTCTCTGCATTCTCTTCCTTGATGATTCTACTTGTTTCCATGGATTCAGTTCTGCAAATAGTTCCTGAATCTCTTTGTGTAGTCCTGATCTCTTTCCTGCTTGTCAGCCCCGTATCTCCAAAAGCCTCTTGGCTGTCTTGAGCTAACTCTTTAATCAATACCTCAAGTTTGAATTTGTGATCTTTTCTAAACCTGTGCTTGCCCCAGATTTCCCTGTTTCTGCTGATGGCAATATCCTCCCTGTCACTGAGATTCATAACCTTAATGTCCTTATTCTTGATTTCTCTGTTACTTCCCTCTCCTGCCCCCCCCAACTCTTAGTTAATACTTTCTTCTTAAATTACCTTATCAAAGTTAACATGGATCATAGATCTAGAGCTGGAAGCAGCCTCAGAATCCATCTGTTCCAACCCCTTCATTTTACAGATAAGGAAACTGAGTCTCAGGAAAGTCAAGTGACTTGTTCAAGATCACTCAGGTAGTAAGTGGCAGAGGTGGGAATTGAAGCCAGGCCTTGGCTTTAAAACCAGACTGTTGCCTTGCTGTGCTGCTTTTTATACATTCTTCATCTCTCACCACCCCCCACCTCCACCCCAAGAATGTAAGCTCCTTAAAGCCAGGTTCTTGTTTTTGTTCTTTGTATGTCTCTAGTCTCCTTATACACAGTAGAGGCTTATTAATACATATTTTTCAAATTTAATGAAAATTGACACCAGAGAAATTCAATGACTTTCTTGCCCAGAGCTACAGATAATCAAGTAATAGAGATGGGTTTAGACACAGGTAGTTTTATTTCCAAATTTAGTGTTCTTCTCCTATTTCATATTTAATAAGTAACTATTGAGCACTTGCTCTGTAGGAGGTACTGGAATATATTGGGGCATAGAAATGAAGTCCAGGTATGGGCCTTGCCCTAAAAGGCTTCCAGGAGAGTTAGGGAGAAAAAAAGTGAAGCAATTAGTGGCCATTATAAGACAGGACAAGGAAAAGGGTTAAATTATGAAAGTGCTAAATTAGGTGATGAAAGTGGGTGTCAAACATATGAGTTCATTGGGTGTTCTTTGAATTGGGAGTGCTTTGTTTTTAAATCTCAAGTGTAGCCCATATTTAAATTTGTTAGATTTTTTTACTTTGTTAAAATGCTTTTTATTATGGTTCTTTTTTTGAAGTATGATTCCCCACCCCCCACCCCCTTTCACATTCAATTGTTGAGCTTCCAAAATGGAATGCTTTGAGCAACTGAGACTTGTATTTAAAAAAACAAAAACAAAACCTAAGGTGAAAATAAATATTAGGAGAATAATTTTTTTTTTCCAATTGAAGTCTTTTAGCAGGTTACACAGATTGTTTCTGTTAGAATTAGTCAATATTATTAAGACAGAGAAAATCCTTTGTAATGTATTATTAGCACATTTTGAACACCTTTATCAGACTTGGTCAATATTCTCTATCCTCAGGACATAAGTCAAGTTATTCAAGGAAGTATTTCTTTTTACAATGGTATACTTCACACATTTTGTTTATGCTAGTTTGTGGCTACATGTTTAATATTTTAACGAGTGTTTATTGATGCTTCATTTCTATTTTGACATAACTGAATATAAAATGATCCCACATTTTATTTTTTATCTTTTAATTTCAAACAGGTTAAATGTAATTTTTACAAAATTTGATGATGTCCAAAGATCTGGTAACATGATACAGTCTGCAAGTGGTGAGTAGAAAAGATATCGTGATGACCATTAAGTCATTATTTGTATGATGGCATTATATTTGCTATATCTGTAATAGGTCATATTTTAGCTGATTAAGGAGATCCAGAACTTAAGTCCTTGGAGTTACCACTTGTGAAAAGCAATCACATGCTAACTCTCAACCTTCTTTTTTTGTGTAGTGACTATTTGAACAGATAATGTTGTTTGTTACTAGTAAACAGTGAACATAGCATGTCATTGTGATAGCATTTATATGAGTAATTTCATGTCCTTTTCATTAATAATTAAAAATTAAATTAGTTGAAGACTTAACCTGTTTGTGATACTGTATATACTATCTTACCAGGAGAAAGGAGTTGTTGAAAATGTAATAGAACAAGCCTGCCCTTGGGAGGATAGTGGTAGCAAAAAGCCTTTTAAATCGTGAGGAATGCAGGAATCTGGACTTGAGTCATTGTAGACAATTATTAGAACCAAACTCCTGGGTAAATAAGCCTAAAAGTGGCTGAATGAATCAGTCATTAAGCATTTATTAAGTGCTTACTTTCTGCCAAGCATTGTGGTGAGTACTGAGGATACAAAGAAAGTCAGAGGACAGTCCCTCTTATCAAGGAGGCCACAGTCTAATGGCAAAGACAACCTGCAAACAGCTGTGTGCAAACAAGCTGTAAACAGGATAAATTGAAAATCATCACAAAGTGAGGGCACTAACTTAAGTGGGTTAGAGAAAGGTTCTTGTAAATGAGTAGCATGTTCAAGTCAGAGCAGAATGATAATGCCTCACACTTAATTGACACAAAGTAGGTATTAACAAAAGCCTTCTTAGCCTCATTTTGCAGATGGAGAAAATGAAGTTTACAGAGATTACATGACTTGCTTGAAGTCAGACACAGCTCGGAAGTGGTGAAGTTGATTTTTGAACCCTGATTTGCTGAGGCTGGGCCCAGTTCTTTTGCTGTTGTACCAGAATACTGGTTGTAGATCTGATGCACTGTCAAGGGCCTCTAGAAACTGAAGCAGACAGAGTTGAAGTGACTTGCCCAGGGTGATACAACTAGTAAGTTTCTGAAGTCATTTTCAAACTCAGGCCTTCCTGACTCCAAGCCCAGCACTCTGTCCACTGTGACACTTGGCTATCTGACTGATGTAGTGGGAAATAACTGGTGACCCCAAATAATCTGATGTTCCAATATATTGTTGGACTTAATGGTGCAAATTGCTTTTACATAGGTTGAATGTAAAATTACTACCTTCTTCATGAAGATAACAAGAAGCCTACAAATTCTAACAAAAAATTAGTTACAGAAATGGAGATAGACTGTTTGACAAGTTAGGTTGACTTAGGATATGACTAATTTAACATGAAGGGTTGAAGTCAAATGTGTTAGATTTCATCTTAGAACACTCAAGGAATTCAATTTCATTCAATAAGCATTTATTGAATGCCCATTTTGTGTTACTAATAGCTATTGGCAATGATATTTGCAGATTAGTAAGGAAACTCATGATTTCATAGAAGTCAAAATTGAATCACTTGGTCACTGTGCACTCTATGACCTTGGTCAAGCAGACGAGGGCCCTTTCCATTTCATCTTCTCCAGCACTTTGACCATAATACCAAAATTGACTTTTATTTGCTTTTTTTTTTTTTTTTAATATATAGCACTATGTTGTCATGTATTATTTACCTGTAGAGACCGTTATTACATATGTTTGAAAAAGGTGAAGAAATTCAGGCTCTGATAGTGATTGTTAAGAGCTTGACCCTGGAATCCAGACCCCTTGATTCCTCTTCTGATGGTCTCTCTGCTATAGAGTTTATGTATTTTCATGTCTCTGCTTGTGCATATACTCATTGTTGGTGTATCAGAGGCAGCCACTATCTTTCACACCTCTGTATAGAATTTCCTTGTTTGGTGCTTCTTGGAACCTGTCATTACTAGGGAAGGAGGTACTGAGCAGGACAGTAAAAATTTTCACAAAAAAAGTTTTGACTTTTTAAATTTGAATTGTTGTTATTCAATGGATGTTCATTTTAATGCTGGTGTTAGGGGAGGACAAGGCACATGATATCAGCTTTATATTTCTTGGACTTGATCTACCCCCTCCACCACCACCACCCCCTCAGCATGTTATTTGTGGAGAACATAATTCAAACTGACCGATAGCCAGATCTTTGATACAGCAAGTGCCATAAAAAAGCACTTTATTCTATATTCCTAGCTTATAAGAGAGATAATAATAGTAATAGGAAGAGAAGGAAAAGGGAGAGAAGGGGGAGGAGAAGAATTTATCTAGTACTTCAAGTGTTGTAGAACATGTTTTATATTTTCTTACTTGCTTCTCAGCAGTCAGGATCAATCAAGCAGGATTTAAATCCAAAGCTTCCTAGCTTCTTATCTAGTACTCTACTCATTATTCCATGCTGCTTTACAAGTGACCAAGCAGGCCCTGCATTAGAATTGGAAGTATTTGGGGAAGTAAACGGGGGAGGGATCATGAAAAGAGAACAGTGTCATTTATTTTTATAAATGCTAAAGGTTATTGGGGGAGTAGGTGGAAGGTGGGAGAGCTACTGATATTTTCTTGAAGACCTAGAATTTGATCAGATGGCAGTGCTTCAAATATGTGTCCATATATCATTCTATCTCTTTTGGTTTTAAAATATTGAACTAATGTTTAAAAAGGTTGAGTGAAGAAAGAACTGGAGATTAGGTTTCCGGCACCCAAAATATATACTTACAAAGATTTCAGAACCATTAACTTTAAAATCAGTTTGAAACCACTTAGGGATTATGATCTTTAGTATTAGTCAATACCTGTTTGACAAAAAGTAAACAATGCCAAACATACCCCATTTCCTTTTCTGATAAAATAATTGACCTTGAGTATAAGGTGGAGGGGGGAAACTCATTTGTAGCAGTCATGCAAGAGCTATCATAATACCCATTTGGTAATGTTGTCCTCTGCTTGGGAATATGTTAGAAGATTTGCACATCTGCCCTCAGTACTCAACACTTAAGGCAGTAGGTGATGGGAATTTGGGGGGAGGGGTGCAAAGGAGTAACTGACAGTGAAATAAAGAAAATCGAGAGACAGAAAGAGAAGATATTTAGGTGGGGGAAAGATGGAGCTGAGCAAGTGTGATAGTAGTGAAATACATATAAGATTGTTTTGGGGATATAAGGACCAGGATGATTTTGCCCCCTTGTCACAATTATTATCTTTCCTCATTGGTCACTGGGCTTAAATGAATTTTGAAGTTAACGAAAATCAGAATAAGAACTCAAATTTATATAGTTCTTGAAAGTCTACAAAGTGCATCATATGCAACCATCTGAAAATTATGTAGTATAATTTTATCATCATTTTACAGATGAGGAAATGGGCTGAAGGAGGCTTAAGTGAATGGCTATGATCACTGTTAGTCTAGCAAGCATTTATTAAGCACTTACTTGGTGCCTGACACTCTGCTATACGGGGATGCAAACACAAAACCAACAAGGAGTTTATATCTTGTTGGAGGAGAAATGATTATTAAGTGGTAGAACCATTCAGGAATTCAGCCTAGATCTTCTCGGTGCTTTTTCCATTTCATGTTCACCACTCCATGGTGAACATAGCAAGTTGTTGAAATCCTTCATCCTCACTTATCCCTCTCTTATGCAGGATTACCCTTTGCAGCAGAAGTGCTCTCTGGGGTGAAAGTACAGCTTGCTAGCTTGCTTTGCAGTAAATCTATATTTATATTAGCTGTGTTTGTTTTCTTTCCCCTTTAAGTAACTGGATTATGGAAATTGGAAACCAGGAATTAGAACTGAGCAGAACTTGGCAGTGAAAGAGAATGGAAGCAACTGTAGGGTAGAAGGTGATTTGTTTTCTTTTCTTTTTTTTTTTTCCCCCCTAAGAAGACGAAAAGGTGAGAGAATAGAGTAGAGACTGGGGAGGGTGGGTTTTTTTGAGAATATGGAAAATGGCAGCCTGGATTTGAAGTCAAGGATCTGGGTGGAATTTTGGCTCTGATAATTTTATGATCTGTGTGATTTGGTGCAAATTGCTTAGCCTCTCTGGGCCTTAGTGAGAAATGAAATATTGACGCATGATTGTGTTGAGTACTGTTTGTGATTCCTTTCTTGTGTTCTGTTATCATAGGTGTATTCTGTAAGCTCCCTTACAGCTCTAAACTTTTTTTTCTTTATCCTAAGTTAATTTCTCTTTTAGGAGGATGAGCTCTATGCACTCTCCCTAATTGAAGACTTTTTTATAAATAGGCTAGTCCAGGAGACCAGGACTTGAAAATTATAGATGCCATGTTGTTAGTAATTACTAGATATCCAGCTCTAGCTTCTTGCTTAGAAAACTTCCTGAGGCTACTTACTTCCAGTGCTTAAAAAAAATAAAATGCAGTGACCTCAGAGATTGCTTTGTACATAAATAGTGCAGCAAAACCTGATGAATGGCCTTTTGAGAGATTGCATATGATCTGTTCATAAAATATCTGTGGAACTTAAATATTCTTTATCTCCTCTTGTTTCCTCTCATTGCTATCAGTTCATGCAGATCTCCTGTGTTAGTGTGTGGGACAGGGTTAAGGCTGGGATGCCAGCTTGCATGGGTAACATGGGAAACATTTTTAGATTATCCTTCTGTTCCTTTCTCCTGGGAGCCTAGGTTTTTTCCCCCATCCATTCAACAAGTATTTATTTGCAGTAGTCCAGGTTCAAAATCTCCAAATCATTTTTGGCTCTTCCCTCTTCCCTGCCTTCCATACCTGACAAGTTGCCAAGGGGTGTTGAAGAAGTTACCTTGACAGCGTGGAAAGAGCCCAGGATTTGAAGCCAGAGGATCTAGGTGCATTCTGCTTTGATACTTTCTGATCTGTATGACTTTGGGCAAGCAGTTTAGCCTCTCTGGGCCTTAGCTGCCTTATCTTTAAAATAAAGGGAGTTGAATGAGATGACCTCTGAGGTCTAGTCTTTCTCTAACACCATGAATTTTTTATATTGCATCTGCCACTTTCTACTCACACTGAGTTCACTGTAGTTCTTAGTACCTCTTGTAATGATTGGTATTAAAATTAATCCAGGAGGATATTTTGGACACAAAAGGTACATTAACCAATGCCCAGATAACACCCTTCTCCACAAAACACATTTCTGGAAAATCACCAGTCAGAACTCCCTAGTAGTATAATCACCATTGACCTATAAAGTACCCGCCATTCTTTACTCCTACAGAGTGTGTACTTCAGCCTGTATAGTTCTAACACTGTGCTGCATTTGTCTTGAGTTGCCTTCTAGTATTGTCCCTGTTATTGTCCCTGTTTGTTGTAGTTATTTTACACATTATCCAAAGCTGTCTTTGAAGGTTTGTGGTAGATTGAATAATGCTACTACTAATAATAGTATTCATGATGATGGTAATAACTAACATTTATGTAGTGCTTACTATGTGCCAGGCGCTGCAGTAAACATTTTACAATTATCTCATTTGACCCTCACAATAACCTTGGGAGGTAGATGCTATTATTATCTCCATTTTATAGACAAGGAAACTGAAACATACAGAGGTTATGAGACTTGCCCAGGTTCACACAGCAGGTACTTATCTTGAGGTCAGATGTGAACTTTGATCTTCTTGACTTCAGGCCCAGCATTCTGTCCACTGCGCCACTTTGCTGCCCTAAGATTGAAAAGAAGAACCAATAGCATAAAGAATACAGGGAAAAGCGAAGGTTTGGGGGTGGGGGGGGTTAAGGTTTTAGTCTTAGAAATGCTGAATTTTAAATACTTGCCTAACATCTAGGTGGAAATGTCTAATAGGCAATTGGATATAGGAATCTAAAACTCAGGAGAGATCTGGGGAACTAAAGAAAAAGATTGTCATTTTCATAATTGAAAGTTGGGAATTGATAGGAATGAATGAGCTCAGTAAAGATAAGAGTGACAAGAAGGGAAGAGAATAGTGCCCTGGGGAATGTCTATACTACGGAGTTGTGCTAAGGTAGAAGAACCAGCAAAAGAACCAGAAAAAGTCATATTTAAACTGGCCTTCATATTTACTGAATACTGATGAAGGTACTTAAGTTAGGTAATAAGTAATATTAATGTTATGAGTTATTTCTGCACACCAGTTAGAGAGCTTTTAGAACTGAGAGTCAGGAAAAGGATTGGTTTAAGTTCTTCTAAAAGATTAGAGATACTGGGCCATAGGCCATGTGGTCCTTTATTGCCATTTTTCTGAAATTGATTTTTTAATATGAAGGTACATTCAAGATTACTTCAAATTTTGTGGTAGGAGAAAGTTTATGATGCTTTTCTTAGTGTGTAATCTAATTTTTGTGGAAGTCACTAAGACATGAACAACTGAAGTAGCAATCAGGTGCTTCTTTTTAATAATTATTATTATCATTACAATTATAGCTAGAATTTACATAATGTCTTAAGGTTTCTAAAATGATTTAAATTTGTTATCTCATTTGGTCCTAACAACAAGCTTATGAGGGTAGATGCATTTCTTATCATTCTTATTTTACAGGTGAGAAAACTGAGTCTTTCAGAGGTGAAGTAATTTGCCCATAGTCATTAGATAAAGCAGTACTTGAACCCAGTCTTTCTGACTTCACATTCAGCTTTCTATCAACCATGTCATATGCTTTAACATAAATAAATTCTGGTAAGGGTTTTGTACTACTTCATTGGTTTATATTGATTTAACCTTTTGTTTGAATGGTTTAATCAATTAATGATTTAGCAATTTCTTTTTTCACAGTGGAGTATTGGAGGGGTTTCCTTAGCTGGATTGATATGATGAGGTTTACATAAATGTTATACAAACCTATAAAGTAATCCAGGACTCTGGAAATCTCACTTGGGAAAACTCAGCAACCAATTCTGAACATAATAGCAGTGATAGCTATATGTTTTAGAAACAGAGTTCATATATCCATAGACACTCCATACTAGAAAAGACTAGACATCTTGCCAGGGGCACATGAAAGGGGGAATTCTTTGAAATGTATAGTAAATATAATTTGATTTGGGGTTAATTTCTACCAATAGAAATAAAAAGGAACCATATGCTATTTTGGTTATTTAAAATAGTTATTAAGTAACTGTTATACAATTAACTTACATGTATTTAGCTTTCTGTTTAAAAAATTACAGAACAGGACTATCCTTTCTTGTTATCTCTCTCCCTGAATCTCCCCAGTTATCTCTCAAGTAAGTTATCCCTGTCATAGTTATTGTGACCATATCTGTTAATGGAATTTTAGCATTTCTTTTAAATCTCATTTTGAGTCTTTTCTTTGTTGCTATACCATTACCCAATCATGATTGTCGTTTGTATTACAGAAGGAGTGCAAAGGACACCATCTCTGTCACTTTTTCTTGGAGTCGACTTTGTGTGTTCTGATGGAAATGACCCAACACTTTTGTTTTTAAACTATGGGATGTATTGCTGTGTAATTTTTTATGTTAGTAGATGAGCCCTTATTGAAAATAGTTATCAAAATGACAAATACTTGGTTAGGCTGTGTGAATCTCTTAATGTATCAAACTTTAGGCTTTGATGTAGCTTTAATCTCTTGCTTGGGATCATTCAGCTCTTGAGTGCTGTACTAGATATATGTGCATGTATGTATGTACATATACACACATATATTTATATGTATATACATACATGTATACATATATGTGTGGATATATATGTATACACACACATATATACCCCTACAACAATATTTCTTTTTGTTTAAAAGATAAATTTTTTATTCTTAGTGTTCATTTGGGCTGTGGCGTAATATTTCTCTCCAGCAGAATTTCAATGAAAGCATGCATCAATTTTTACTTCCAAGTTTTTATGTATGGGTCCATTAATATCTGACAAAAATTTCTTTTGTTTTGTGTTACATTCTTAAGAATTATTTCTGATTTTGGCAAGTGAGGTCTTTTCATTTAATATAATTTAGATCTCATAAAATTTAAAGAGTCTCTGTTCTCGGATACTTTCAGGTAGCTTGTTAGGGAATCTAAGGCGATACTCTTGAACGTGTCAATGTGGTTCTCTCCGAATTTCAGAATTTAGAAGACAACATGGCCAAACCTGTCTGCTTTCTACTGACTTGCATTGAATGTGTTTTTTACACACTTAAAAAAAAATTAAAGGACATAGAATGTTAACCACAGAGATGTCATGTTATAACTTTTGGCATGCGCTCGGGTGTCTGTGAGACAAGAGAGAACAAGATTGTACAATACTCTCTCAAATGAGCAGTTCTCTATTTTTAAAGTGTCAAAAATAAGGCAGTTAGGGCAGCTAGGTGGCGCAGTGGATAGAGCACTGGCCCTGAAGTCAGGAGGACCTGAGTTCAAATCCAGCGTCAGGCCAAACACTTGACACTTACTAGCTGTGTGACCCTGGGCAAGTCACTTAATCCCAGTTGCCTAAAAAAAAGGCAATTAAGAAAATATTATTAAGTCAGAGTCATTAAACATAATTTTATTAAGTGCCTACTAATACTAATAATACTAATACTAATACAGTGCCAGGCACTGTGCTAAGCCCAAGGGATACAAAGAAGGGCATAAGACATTTCCTGCCCTCTAAGAGCTCACAATCTAATGGGGTAGACAATACATAAAAGAATACTGATGGGTGGAGAGGTTGTTGTGGAGGTTACCTGGGCATATGAGGAAATCTGCAGCCCTAGTGGGAAATGATCTGAGGAGATATGAGTTTCCAAGTTGATTTCATATACGTTTCTGGAGATCCTGAACTCAGGGAACCAGCAGAGAAGTATACAATCAAGATAATTCCTTGGATTCTCCTTAAATGCTGGAAGATCAGGGAAGAGTTCCCAGATGTTTACCCTTCCTCCTTCCAACTGGAGAGAGGGAGAGACCCTAGAGATAGGAGCTGCTGAGGATTCCAAGTCACAAAGGCATTACTTTATATTTTGAGAAAGAAAAAATACAAAACTGGAAGATTGTTGTCTTGATACAAATTAGGTACCAAGCTGTTGCTAGTCCTTCGTTCTCGAAGAGGACCATGATATCATGATGGTAATGTCATGCCTTGCAAGTGAATTAGATTTAAGTGAAGGAGGGCTGTGCAAAGTCACCAGCCTCACTCTCTCCTCCTGAGCCCTCTGGGTTCAGTAGCAAGATACAGATCAGAACATACCAAGCTACAAGACTGATGAACTTGATTTCTTTAAGAATATATATCTTGGTTTTTAAATTTTATTTTGTTTTAACATCTTCTTTGGAGTACAATAGAATTATGAATGAAACAACAGAGGAGAAAGAGGGCTTAATAGCAGTTTGAAATGGATTTCATGTCTAATAGAGAATTTTGTCTCTGTATGCATTCTGCTTGTTGCTAGGTTACTTGAAAGGACATTCAGTATTGAATGGCTAAAAAAAATGGGAATGTAAATGTACGTGATTTCCTGGATGCAGTTTTTTTCATCCCCCCTATATAATTAGCAAATCTCTTGAGCAAAAATTGTAGTTTTGCTGCTTTGAATTTCAAAAAGAAGTAGTGTGTGTGTGACTTAGTTTTCTAATTCTGCAGATTGCTTTTGCTTATGGATGAAATGTATTTTCTTAAGAGGTAGTTATAAAGTAGCCATTTTCCTTTATCTTAATAATTTTTAATTGAAAGCGATTGGTATGAAGCCTTTTTACATAAGTAAAGGTTTAATTTGGGCCAAGAAAATACACATACTTTTGCATTTTTTCAAGTAGATGGGTATATTTATGTTTATAGAATGGATATGTTTTGAAAGTCCTAGCTTTACCACTGCTTAAAACCACAGCAAATTTGAGCCAGTGGAAAAATTGGAATATGGGAAAGCAAATTTCTTTCTGATTGAACTAGAAGGCAGATGCTTTATTTATTCTACATAATGAATGTAGGGTCTTCTTGGTTTTGACACCAAATGAATTTTGACCAGTGTTTTTCAGAAAAAATAAATAACTTGGAAAATGTGCTAAATGTTTCTTTCCCACGTTTTAGGAACTGATATTTTCAAAGCAAAATGATGTATCTCAACACTTTTTTTTTTTTTGCTGGATTTTGGGAGAAATGTTTATTTAAGGATGTCTGTTGTGAGCTTAATTTTCCTCTATGAAGAACTTGACTTGTTATTGTCTTCTATTAGCTTTGTTTCTACCAATTTTGAAAAAGTGCATTAATTGCAAAAAACTGGTTATTTTCTCCAGGCTTGTCTGTCAGGTGTGAATTGCAAGGTCCTCAAATAGTTAGCTTCTTGAGGAAAGTGTTTCCATAGTCACAGCTTCTTGCTGTGTGAGAAAATCACTTAAAATAGACTTGAAGAATACTATTTCTGTCATTGTTCTTCAGTAGATTAAACTGTAACTAACATCTTATTTGGTCTTTTTTATAACTTGGTTTGGCTGTCCCTTAAGATTTGTGGTATGAGTGTACCTGTTCTGAGAGAAAAAAATGGGAAGGAGAGGTAAAAATCAATTCTAGTTCTAGTTTTAATGAATGTTCTAATATTGGAGTGAAACAGGGAGAAGAAAGTTTCTTTTTAGACCTTGGTTGTATAGGTGGATGGAGGTACAGTGAGCTTTTATTTTGGAAGAGGGTGGCAGATGTCTTTGCTGCTAGGTCACTTAGAGGAGGTGTATTGTGCGTGGGACGGGCAGAGTTTACTCGTGCTTAAGTTACTAGGAGGTAGGCACCACAGTGCCTCTTTCAGAACAGTGTTTATTTGCTACCAAGATTGCTGAAGATCATGACTACGGGGAAAGGTAGGCTGTTTGCTTCTTTGGCTTCTGAAGAATGTTAATTATAACTGAGTGTTAAGTATTTTAGTGTTTTTGCTGCATTGTATATGTTTGTGGGGGGAGGCCGACACACATTCAGGATGGTTTCATTTACTTTGATAATTAAGAGATACGAAAGAGATTCAGATGCTATGAGTGTGCTTTGTGTTTAGGCAGAAAATAGCTTACTGAGATAGGAACATGCAACCAGAAAAGGGGTGGGGGTGGGGGAGCCTGGAGTTCGAAGCATATAAGGAGGGATGCAGATTTTAAAAACTGACTTACGGGAAATAGTATAAGATGTATTTTCATCAGCCTCTATTTTATCTTTTGCCCATTTTAATTTTTGCCCTAGCCCAATTGGCAGCATTTGTTTACTCATGTTTTGTCAGCTAACAGAATTATTATTTTGTCAGTTATAAGACATTTGTTAAGTATGAGCTGTAATGGAGTGCTTCACCTAACTAGAAATGTTTGTTTTCCTATAGTATTCAGATTGTTTTAGGCTTTTGATCTTCAATAAGGGAAAACGAAATGCAGATGGCTAGTCTTCCTCTTGATGAAGTGCTTTGTCCTTCCATTGAGGGAAGGGAAGATGGTGCTGGTGATGGGATATATGGGGGGGGAAGATAAGTGATTTTAGTAAAAACATTATGTCTTTTAAATTTTGGGAAAACTTTTTGTCTTGATGACAATAAGGGATGATAATGGCATATACACCCCCAGAGCTATTATGACTATTATATGAGGTAATGTATATATAAAGTGTTTTGCAAACCTTCAAAATATTATGCAGACGACAGCGATTGCTTTTAGCTTATTTTTATTTGTTAAAGAATTAAATACCAGTGAGGTTTGAGTTTGAAGGAGAGTTTAATTGATAAGTCTCTGAAATTCTATATTGATGTTTTCCTTCTACCTGGGATATTTAATGGCAGGGTTTTTAGTTTGCTATTTTTGAAGGCTAGTCACAAAACCTTGTGTTAGAACAGGTGTTTTGTGTCATAAGATTGATTATAATAATTAGCAGTAAATTTTTATATCATTGGGGGTGAGGGTATGACATTGTCCCAACTAATTTTTCTGTTTTATTTATAGGCAGAATGAATTATCATTCAGATATCCTATATATCTCTTTTCAAATTCATTCTCTGCTTGTTTGCCCAGAATACTGAAAATGCATCTACTTATATTTGAATAATCCAAATTTACTGTTTCATCATTTTAAATTGAAAATTTTAATTATACAGTTGTGGTGTTACATTTCATCCCCTGCTCTATTTTCAGTATAAAGTGGTTAAGGGAAATCAATACCTGAGCAGCAGGATTAAATAATTCATATTATGAAGTAGCCCTTTTCACAGCTTTTCATGGGAAGATTCTCAAAGAAGCTGGCTTTTTATTTAAACTGAACCCATAAAATCTGCTGTTTTGTGTTCAAGACAGCACAGTTTTTTAGAGTTGGAATTAAGAGTCTGGACTACCTTTTCCTAGGTGAACTCCTCTTTTTCTCATTTATTGCTACCTGAAATGCACAGGAGTGATGATAGCTATTTTACAACAAGAAAATGCAAATCTAGGAAATGAAAGAAAAACTGCCAATTGGAGTGGCCTATTTGAGTCTCTCCCTGGGAAAAAAATGAGATACAAGTACTATTAAATGTGATAAAGTTTTGCTACATACTGCATCCTTATTAAAGTGATTCTATTTCTTATGTTTTAAAATTTATAATTGTGTTGTTCTTCACACATCAAGGTGTAGTCATATAAATATTCAGGAAGACAGCTAAAATGATGAGAATTCTAGAATTGAGTTTTTGCCATTTTTTGAAAATACTGCAGACCTTTGAAAATGCAATCTGAATTGTTAGGGATCAGTGGAGTTGAGACAGTATTTAGGAATGGCTAAAACAATAATTATCTAAGAAGGGAGTGTCATAGAAACGTCTGAATTACTTATGAGGGTCAACTTTAACATGTACACATATTATTAATCTTTTGGATTCATGGTCCTGACAATTGTCTTCATCTTCACTTCTCATAAAACTGAAAGATGGACCAGATGATAGTTTTTAATTTTTTTAATAGCTTTTTTTTTAGGCTTGATGATTTCTAAGTATTTAGAACAAATGCTGCCCTTTGAGGAAGAAGAAAACTATAAGAAGTCAGTGTAGCCCCGGACAATTTATAGACTTTTTAAGAAGAGCTGGAGATGTTCCTGTCAGCTATTACTGACTTGATGGTTCACCTAGAGCTTGTTACATTGCTTATCTTTTCCTCATTTTCATCCAAAGATAGGAGACCCTCATTCTTTTATCTCATGGAGTTCCTTCAAATGAATGAGACGAATTTATAAAGTACTTTGCATTTCTTGGAGGAAAAGTGCAACATAAATTGTGGTATACTGGTAGTAGTGTGCAAAAAGTGCTTCAGGAATAGATCTCTGGATCAAGGATTTTTAAAGGGTGATTTTTAAAATTGCCTCCATTGTTAGGATGGGAAGTAAAATCTTTGGAGGTTCACATGGTACAAAACATTTATCTGTGGACAAAATATTCTGGGCAAAAACCCTGCTCTAAGTTGATCCCTGAACTTTTTTCTTCTGATTTGCTATATGTCTACACAATCATTGCCAAGAACAATTAAGGTCAGGATTGGTGTAGTGATAATTAAAATGACTGCATACAAGAGGGCCAAGTGTAAATTGGACATTTCTGAGCATATAGCAATAACTTTGACTATAAATAATACCTCCTCTTGGTAGATTTTTTTGACTTTTAAAGTGAACAGTTAGAATTTTTTTTTTGTCAAAGTGAAGGGAACACAGATTCTTATGAATTATATAATCTTTAAAGCTTTTGATATATTTATGTGTCTGAATTTGGTAGTCAGAAATCCACTTTTAATTTTTAGTCATTGATTAAGAAATTTTTTGTTGTTGTTTTAATTCAGAAATTTTAAGGCACATGTGAAACCTCATAATTTTTAAAAATTGTATTTTTAAAAAAATTATTGTTGGAAATATGCGTCTCTGAGATGAAGGCTCCCCCATCTTATGAGGACTGTTATTATAATATAAGGGTTAATAGCCTAAATTTATCTTGTCTCCTAAATGTTGGCCCTTTATTCAGTGATCAATTACTGCCTGTTATATACAAGGCATTGTATTGTAGATGCTGAGGAAATATAAAGATGATTAAGACACGCAATATCTTTCCTCTTAGAATTTCTTGTCTAATAGGAAAATAAATACATATATCCCAAAATAATACAGTAGCTGTAATGCCAAATAGAAGAACAAGAACAAAGTGCTGTATGAAACTTGAGGAAAATAATTTTTGATTAGAAAACCTGGTACTACTTTATGGAGGGGATACCACTCAAACTGGACCTCTCTTCGTTCAGTGAATCTTGTATTAGATCTGACTGTTGGGTCTTAACCCTAGACTTTCTTTCTTCCCACCCTTAAATCCTCCTTCCCCTTTTTTAGAGAGTAGGTAGGGTTTCAAAATTAATTGAGCTTTCCAATTTCAGTTCAGATGTGAAAGATTCGCTGTGAATCTTTGTCATATGAAGTAAAGTATAGGTGTCCTTGTTAATATTTCAACAGCTGCCATGATTACCCTGTATGCTAGCTACAGAGAAGTCTAAAGAAATGTATAATAAAATACAGATTTTGCTTGTATGGTTATGAGTCTTGAAGACAAAAAAAATAATATTTATAGCTAGGTAATAATTACAGATTTTGTTTGTGTAGCACTTCATAATTTATATAATACTTTATGTACATATTTAATTATCACAATGGATCCATAAAGTAACTGATACAGCTATTATCCTCATTTTATAGATGAGAAAACTGAGGCTCAGACAAGTAAATGACTTACAGGCCATAGCCTGTAAAGGATATAGCAGGGATTTGAAATTAAGGTGTTGTGACTATTAAAGTTCAGCGCTTTCTACCCTATGACATGCTGTCCTTCAGAATGGCCTTGAGGCACTACATATTTATCCTAGTTTCTTAAAACATTTTGCAGCTCTTCTTATAAACTTCTTTTAGAGTTATTCGAGAAAAGTCTTCCTTATTTCTCTGTAGCCCCCAGGTTAGCGTAAGATAATAGCATAAGAGGTGTTATAAGCCAGTATAGGAAAACTTTGATTATCTGGAGTTGCTATGCTCAAGGCATGCTCAAGGGTCCATATCCATTTCCAACCTGAGAGGCCCCAGAAAAGCCAAAACCCATTTTTGATCCATTTACCAAGTAACACTGACCCAAAAGAAGAAGAGCAATAAGTAGTTAATAAGCATCTCCTACGTGCAGGCACGGAAGTGCTAAGTGCTGGATTTATAAAGAAAGGCAAACAACAGTCCCCACCCTCAAGGAGCTCACAGTCACGTGGGGGAAGACAGTACATAAAAAGAAACTAAAGGAGGATGAGGGGATGGTACCTGGCAGAGGGGCATGATGAAGTCCTGTAGCTTTGTGGGAAATGAGGTGGCAGCCTTATACCCCCTCATTTTAATGGAGGATCTGGGAGGAACTCTCCAATGTCTGTCCTCCACCTCTTCCAGTTATAAGGAAGATGGGACCCCACAGGTGGGAGGTACTGAAGAAGTGTGAGTTTCAGAGTTGACCAAATCTTTCAGGAAGATGAGTTTCTGGAGACTGATGAAGTCTAGGATAGCAGCCAGGTGGAAAATGAATTAGATGGCTGCTCTGGGCTGTGGGTAAAGAGCTTGGGGAACTATAAAGGATTATGTCAATTTGGGTTATGCTGTGTGATAGTCACCTTAGGAGACAGAAGAACTGAATTCAAGTCCTACCTTTGAACCACACTGGCCATGTCTTAGCATGCCACTTAACCTCTTGTGCCCTAGGAAACTAACTCTCTTAAGATGGTAAATTGTGCCCAAAGGAAGCAATTAATAAGAATAAAGTCCCTATATACACCAAAATATTGTTAGCAGTTCTTTTTGTGATAGAAAAGAATTGGAAACAAAGTAGATGCTCATTAGTTGGGGAATGGCTAAACAAATTGCAGTATATAAATATAATGGAATGTTACTTTGCTGTAAGAAATGATTAATGTGATTGAATTTAGAGAAACATGGAAAGATCTATGTGAACTGATGCAGAGTGAAGTAAGCTGAGCCTAGAAAACAGTATCTAGTATGACTACAACAATGTAATTGGAAAGAACAACCATACAAAAAATCAAAAGTGAATGTAGCAACATTATAAAGATTAAATGTGACTCAAATGAAGAGATACGAGAGTCCATCCAAACCCATCCCTTTGTAGAATTAGAAAATCCACAGGTGTTGCACATTGCATATGTTTTTGGCCTTTCCTAATGTATTGATCTGTTGTGCTGATATTTTCCTCTTTTTTCCTTTCCATTTTCCTTTTCAAAATAGTATTATATTGATGGTTCTCTAGGAGAGGTTGGGGGAGATACAATAGGGGAAAGCGTGATGATATCATAAAAGACATCAGTAAAAACTTACTTTAAAAAAAGAAGGTAACTTGTCAGTAAACATGTATTAAGCACCTACAATGTGGCAGGCACCTTGCTGAGCACTGGGGTTACAAAAGAGGCAAAGGACAGTCATTGGGCCTAAAAATTGTTCACAGCCTAATCCAAGTTGCAAAACATTTGCTTGATCTGCATTGACATTAGGATTTTCCATGAGGGGCAGAGACAGACAGACACAAAGGTTCTTTATTCAGATCCTTGCCTTGTTAAATGAGGGACTTGGACTTTAAGGCCCCTTCCAGCTCTAATTCTGTGACCATAAGTGACCTTGGTATCACGAAGTCCACTTATATCTTGGATCTGTGCAACTCTCCCAGAGTGGGCCGGGTGCACAAATCTACCACATTGTTGTTGCCAACAAGCTTTGGTCTGTCCAGAGTTAAATTATACTTGTAATTAGTTGTTTCTTCTGTTTCCTCCTCTTCTGTTTGGATGCTCTGCTCAGAGCAGACTCTGTAGTTGAAGTGGTATCTCAGCCAGTGTCAACTTTCCAAATGCATGGGCTGTTTGGTCTTTATGAAGTTTTTAACCACATCTGCAAAAGCCTATGTTTTAACTGATTTTTCGTGCCCTCCATTATCCTTATACCCGATGCCCCATTGTCTAGAAGAAATATCTTTTTTGTCTGAATTCTATATAAAAAGCCACCAGATTTTTATTTTTTATTATTATTATTATTAATTTTTTTTTTTGGCCATAAAAGTTGAGAAGTAATAGTAGACAAAAGAGGCAAGAAAAAAGGAAACCGGAAAACCAGAGGGTAGAACATGCAGTTATGGCAGTAGGTACAGCTAACAGGAAACTCTGATAGCATAGAAGAATATTACCAATGAAGAGATAGGAAACAGAGCAGGTTTATAGTCTGGAGGGAAGGCACAGCCATAGAATATTTCTGTGTGTGTGTGTGTGTACACACATGTAGATATGGTATTCTGATCCCCATTAGCCAAGGTATATTCATTGGTATGATTCATCTGCTAGGGAGTCATTTGTACTGATTTCAGTAATAGAATTATTAGAGTAAGTCATTCAGTTTTATGTTCTGTATATAGTAAAATAATTGATTATAACTGATGAGCCTGAGTCATCAAGAAATAGTTTGAAAAGTAAAGGAATTACATGGGCTACTCTAAAAGAATTTTTATAAAAAATAAAATAAAACAAAATTTATTTACAGTAGAACTCCTCAGTTGTCCAAAAGGTATTATCCAGGATGATTTATTTCTTGATTATATACCAGAAAACAGAAATTTTATTGATAGATGCCAAATTGGTACTTCAGCCAAGAAGCATTATGAATTTAGAGATAATTTCTTTATAGATTGGAGTGATCAGAAAATGCTTTTCTCTTTCTGAAGGAGGTGTCTTTTGACCTGGGGTCTAAAAATGTGGGTAGAATTTTGAATAGGTAGAGGAATAGGGTGGGCATCATTTCATATGGATAGAGTGATCATAGTCTTCTAGAGTGCTAATAGAAACAAATAGTCCAAGGTAGGAATGTGTATGATTTGTTTGAGTTTATCAGTTTATCACTGTGACTAGATCATGAAGTGAGTGGATTAGTTAGGGATAAATTGCAAAGGTTTGTGCAGGGCCTCAAATGACATCTTATTCAAGGCCACACTCTGTCACTTCCTGACTCAGGTTGAGAAAATAATTTAACCACTTTGAACCCATTTTCTCATGAAAATAAGAGATTCCACAGTCCCTTCCAGTAAGAAATACATGTTTATCTTGGAATTTATGGGGAGAAGTTGGATGTTTGTAAATAGGGAAATGTCCCAAGATCCATTGGCTAACATTTGGTAGTGGACAACAGTTGAATGTTTGTAAGTAGGGGAATAGTATGATGAAAGTGGTGTTTTAGGTAAATTAATTGGGCTGTTGAATGTATAATTGACCTGTCTTGAATGCAAATTAAGGTTACACCTCCACAATTGGAATCAATGGGTAGAATGTTATTCTGCTGCTGCTTTGACCATGTTTGTTTTGTGGGAAAAGAAAGGAATATCAGCAGTTTTGACCAATTTGAGTTGACCTTAGAATTCTGTTTCAGTAGAGTGGTATGGCACAGTAGATAGAGTACTGGACTTGGAGTTGGGAAGACCTGGTTTCAGATCCAGTCTTAGACAGTTATTCACTCTGTGAGCATGAGCACTCAGCCATTCTCATTTTTCTCAACTGTAAAATGGAGACAATAATGTCCTTTGCACTTATCTGTCAGCATTGTTGTGACGATCAAATGAAATAATGTAAATAAAGTGCCTTCAAACCTTAATGTATTACTATGTACATGTTTATTGTTATTATTACATTCACATGACGTATTCTTTGTGCTTAGTGTGGTTAGAAGAAGGCTAAAAGTTCAAAGAGATGGGATGTTGCAGGTTCTGATTTTGGCACTACAGCAGCAAAGATAATTTTTAGAACCTTATCCTTTCATGTATCCAACAGCTGCCCTCCCTCTGTTTAAAATTCTTGCCAATTAAAAGCTGCCTGTGGTCATGGGGTGGAGGTGGGGGGGTCAAATGCCACAACTTCGGCTACTTTAAAGTTCACTGGCTTCATTGAAATAGTAGAACTATCACAGCATGGCTTTACTCACTTGGCTCTTACCTTTTTTATTTGTCTACTGCTATCCTTTTTCTTTAGTTACGGTCACTACGGTAAACAAATATACTCACTATTATAAGGAAAAAAGTGAAGTAAACTTAGCATCCTAAGAATAAAAAAACAGGTCCTCGTATTTATAATTCAGGTTCAGGGTTTGTGTTATTATGTTTTTATTTGACCTACTCCAAGACATACTCTCAAATACACAAAAGATTAGTGCTGGAATACTCAATTTGAACACTTGTGTATAGATTCTGAATCTAGGGATGTGTTGATACAGCAAAGATAATGTCTATGAAGTAATGTTGGTAGAGTCAGTATGCCTGGTGTAGTGTATTTCTCATCTTCCCAACCCCCGGCTAAAAGGATGAATCATACTTAACCTGCTGTTTGGTGTCCCTTTGCTGCTTTGTTTGTTCAGGGCAATTTGAAATTTTCTTTCCTCCTACTCTTTCTCTTCCTCCTCCTCTCAAATTCTCAATACATGACACAGATGCCTGAGTAATCCTTGGCTGCATGTATGTAGTATTGAGCCTTTGTTGAGAGTCCTGCAGTGTGACCTCAGAGAGAGAAGCACTTAGGAATATCTTTTTTGTTTTTTAAAGCTAGATTTGCCAAAAATGCACATTTCTGATTTGAACTGTTTATCTGTCTGGAAAGATTCTTAAAGGTTAAAGACATACAAAAAAGGGAAGCTTTATTTACCATTCTCCCAGAATATTATGAATTATCTCTGTAGGATCTGATAGTTCATAAAATGATTTCTTTCTAGTTCTAGAATCTTGAACTTGGTTAGATTGAAAGGGTCGCTAGAATACTCTTTACTCATCTCATACCCTCAGGTAGACTTAAATTATTTAATTAAACTAAATGCTCCAAGCAGAGGATGTTTATATCTTATAGCCTACATTACAATTTGTAAAGCTATAGCTTTGATGATGATATTTGCACAAAAAGTGCAATGTAAGAGACTGAGGAGATGTCTTACTAGAAAAGGATGTTGGCTGGTCATATAGCTAGGATGAAGGAAATATAGCCTGAATTTTACACTGTTATTATCAATGAAATAGTAAAACTCAGAGAAAGGCACCTGAAGTGTTGGGTAAATTCTGAATGGAAGGTTTATGGAAAGAAGTGGACAGGAATTTCAGAGGATAAGAAAACACTAATGAGTCGTGTTCTGCATCCGTGGGAGGTAAACCAATGCTAATATGAATCCATTGAGGTCTCCCTTAGGAAGCCTTCACAAATGAAATAAGATGTTACAGGACTTGGAAGTTCTTCCACATTTCTAAACTTTTCTGTGAACTCCAAGTTAGAATAAAAATTAAGAGCTGAACAAGTATACCCCTTTCCCCTCAACCTGTGAGTTCTTTAGTGTGAAGAAATCTTCGAGTGGAAACTCCATCCACCAGTGCTGGCCTATAACTTAAACAGTTGTGTGAGACAGCTGAGAAGTTGAATGATTTGTCCAAGGTCACAGAACCAGTATGTGTTAGAGCCAGGACTCGGACACAGGTTCTTCTTACTCCGAGGCTGGACCTCTATACCTTATCTTGTGCTGCTTCTCCCTAGAGAATAATCCAACCATTTAATCTTTCAGAGAAAATAGAGGCCAAATTAAATTACACTGGCTTGTCCAAGATCACATAGCTAGTTGGTGGCAGAGTTTAGTATTAGATTTCAAGTCTGTTGACTCATAATCTCTTCTTTTTCCATTTATACCTATTTTTTTCCTGATTTTTTTTTTTTTTAAGTCTGGAGACAGAGAATGGCTGATCATCATTCTCAATATACCTCTTTATGTCCTTGATGCAATTTGTTAAATTGTGCCTGTGTTTTTCCTTCCTTAATTTAAGTAATCTCATATTTTTAAAAAAGTATTTTAATTTGTGCTTTTGGCTTTTCCTTTGAAGTTAACCAGGGTCATTCAGATGCCTCACTTAAATTTCATCAAGAATATGAAGGAGCATTTTGAGGATGATCAGCTAGTCTCTATCTCCAGACAAAGAAGAGATCAGAAAAAGAAATTGGTTTAATTGGATTTCAAATTCAGTTTCTGGGTGGATTGATGTTTTAGTATTTACATCAGCTAAACTACAGGCAAAAGCTTATTTGTTTTTGAAGATCTAATTTTTTCCTAGACTATCAATTGGTAAATCTGTACTCGGATACCATATTTTTCATTGATTTTGGTTACACTGTATTAGATTTTGGATGGACAGTTATGTAAAGGAAAAAGCTCACCCCTACCTTTTATTCATTGTCTTGTTACTAATAAACTTAAGGTTAAATGTTCATTCCTTTTACAGAAAATTAGGTGCTAATTATAAATGCTTAATTTTTTTGCATGTCAGTTTAAAGTATAACTTAGTTTGACCATTTAGATTATAAATAGAAAATACTGACTCTGCTAGACTTAATTTTTTTCTTCATTCTTCATATCTACTTTGTAAGCATGATTATAAAACCATTATCTGACAGTTCTACATTTTCACTTATGTAAAAATTGATTCTAAATTTAATGTTATTGTTTATTTTCATTGCTTGATATTTTATCAGTGGGATAGGCAGTACAGTTTTGTTTCTAGTGTTGTGTCTTTACCATATGTAATGGAAAGAATATTGGATTTGGCATCACAGCACCTCATTTGGAACCTCAGGTCAGTCACTACTTGTGTGACGTTGGACTTCACCTCGCTGGGTCTCAATTTCCTCATTTGTAAAATAAGAGAGTGGGATTTAATACCTCTAAGGACCTTTCCAGCTCTTAGATATACGAGCTTAGGTTTCATTTTGTTACTTGCTCTAAGTATTCCCCAAGACACATGTGGTGGGAGCAGTATGTTAATAGAAACTAGAAATTACATATTGTAGTGTTTTTCTGTCTTGCATTTTTTGTTTCTTATTTATTTTTCTTGTTTTTGTAGACTACAGAAAGAATGTCTTACATAATGATTCTATTTTTACATGTCAAATTAAGAGCATGAAATTGGCCATGTGATCATTATGTGGTGAATTGTCTAGGAGGTAGATAAAGCAAGTATAGCTCTGGTTGGCAGTTACGGTAGGAAAGATGGTGAATAAGTTTCATTTTAAAAATACATGTTCAAATTTGGTCTGTTTTGCTATAAAATAAAGATTGTCATTGGAGAAATCAACTTTGAGAAATCTGAACTCCAGTTAGGAGATTTAGTAATCTTACTTCAGAAGTAGCAAATTTTTATCAGTTCCTAAATATGCTGTGGTTTGTCTGTAGGTCTTCCCATTTTCCTCTGAGACTGTTCATTTGTTCATTGTCATTTTTTAATGGAAAGATCTTTTATTATATTTATATACTATAGTTTGTCTAGACATTTCCTAATAGGAGGACAACCCCTTAATTTCCAGTTTTTGGCCACTGCAAAATGAGCTGCGATATTTTTGTACCTAAAAGTCCTTTTCCTATTTCTCTGATCTCTTTGCAGTATAAGCCTAAAAATGGTAGAGCTGAGTCAAAGGTTATAAACAGTTTAATAATTTGGCACAGAGTTCCAAATTGCTTTCCAAAATGTCTGGACCAATTAGCAGTGTTGCTGGTCCTCCAACATTTATTCTTTTTCTCTTTTGTCTTCTTTGCCAATTTAAAAGGGTATGAAGTGAGGCGGTTAGGTGGCACAGTGGATAGAGCACTGGCCCTGGAGTCAGGAGGATCAGAGTTCAAATCTGGCCTCAGACACATAACACTCACTAGCTGTGTGACTCTGGGCAAGTCACTTAACCCCAGTTGTCTCACAGGAAAAAAAAAAAGGGTATGAAATAGAACTTCAAAGTTGCTTTAATTTGCAATTCTCTTGACCATTTAGCTATTGGGGAATGACTTCTAGTTTTATAAATTTGAATCCTTTCTATATTTTATTATTTTTAATTACATTTTAAATTTAATTTACATTTAATTTAGTTTTTATTTTATTTTTAAATTTTTAATTATTTTGAATTATCAACAATCACTTCCATAAGCTTTTGAGTTTTAAAATTTTCTCCCCCTTCTTCCCCACCTTCCTCCCCAAGATGGCACACAATCTGATATGGGCTGTACATATATATTCCTGTTAAACATATTTTCACATTAGTGATGTTGTAGGTAAGAATTACAACCAATAGGAGGAACCACCAGAAAGAGGAAACAAAACACAATGGAAGAAAAAAAAATAGCAAATAGTATGCCTCGATCTGCATTCAAACTCCATAGTTCTTTCTTTGGATGTGGATAGCATTTTCCATCATGAGGCCTTTGGAGATGTCTTAGATCCTTGCATTGCTGAGAAGGGTTAAGCCTATCAATATTAGTCATCGCACAGCATGGCTGTTACTATGTACAACATTCTCCTGGTTCTGCTCACTTCACTATGCACCAGTTCATGTAAGTCTTTCCAGGTTTTTCTGAAGTCGGCCTGTTCATCATTTCTTATAGCATAATGGTATTCCATTACATTCATATACCACAACTTGTTCAGCCATTCCCCAGTTGATGGGCATCCCCTTAATTTCCAATTCTTTGCCACCACAAAAAGAGCTGCTATAAATATTTTTGTACATGTAGGTCCTTTTCCCATTTGTATGATCTCTCTGCGATATAACCCTAGAAGTGCTAATGCTGGGTCAAAGGGTATGCATGTTTTTATAGCCCTTTGGGCATAGTTCCAAATTGCTCTCCAAAATGGTTAGATCATTTCGCAACTCCACCAACAATGCATTAGGGTTCCAATTTTCCCACATGTTTTCCAACATTTATCATTTTCCTGTTTTGTCATGTTGGCCAATCTGATAAGTATGATGTGGTACCTCAAAGTTCTTTTGATTTGCATTTCTCTAATCAGTAGTGGTTTAGAGCATTTTTTAATATGACTATAGGTGGCTTTAATTTAAAAAATCACCATAAACCTCCCAACTAACAAAAGCCCTGTGACCAACATATGGTCAAGCAAAACAAATTTCCTTATTGTCCTTATTTAAAAAAAAAGTCTCAATCTGTACTGAGTGTCAAAACCTCTCTTTCAAGAGCTGATCATGTCCTGTGTCCGCTGAAATCATGGTTAGACTTGTACCAATCAGAGTTCACAAGACTTTAAAAATTTTGTTTTTACAACAATATTGTTACTGTATAAATTGTTCTAGTTCTGCCTATTTCACTTTGCATCAGTTCATACAAGTCTTCCCTGGTTTCACTGAAACTATCCCCTTCATCATTTCTTACAGTGCAATAGTATTCCATCATGTTAATATACCTTAACCTGTTCAGCTGTTCTCCAGTTGACAAGCATCCCCTCAGTTTCCATTTTTTTGCCACTACAGAAAAGAACTGCTATAAATATTTTGTACATGTGGGTCCTTTTTCTCTCTCTTAGATTTCCTTGGGCTACAGACCTAGGACTGGAATCACTGAGTCAAAGGTTATGGCTGATTTGGTAACTTTCTGGGCGTTGTTTCAAATTGTTTTCCAGAATGGCTGAACCAGTTCACAGCATTATTAGCGTCTATCACTTTATTTATTTATTTATTTATTTTTTGCCAAACCAATAATCTGATGGGTTTGAAGTGGAACCTCAGAATTGCTTTAATTTGCTTTTCCCTAATTATCAGTGATTTGGAGCTCTTTCCATGTGGTTTTTAGTAGCATGAATTTCTTGCTTTATTCTGGCTATTTATTAATTGGAAATGGCTCTTATTTTCTTACGTCCGTTACCCATATATCTTAGAAATGTGGCCCTTCATTAGAGAAACTTACTGCAAAGAATTTGTTTTTTCCTATTTACTTCTCTTATAATTTTAGCTGCTTTGGTTTTGTTTATACAAAAACTCCTTAGTTTTACGTAATCTGAATTGTATATTTTACCACCTGTGATCCTCTCTGGCTCTTGTTTGGTCATCTCCTTTTCCCTTTTCCATAGATTTGACAAGTATTTTCTTCCTCGTTCCTCTAATTTATTTATGATGTGACCCTTTATGTTTAATTATATTCCTCTTTAAAGCTTATCTTATGTTGTAACTTGTCAGAAGTGTTTTCTGTGTCCATTGGTAGAACTATGTAATTTTTGTTCTTGATATTGGTATGGTCATTGGTAAGGTCAATTGTATTTATAGTTTCCTGATGTTGAACCAGCCCTGCGTTCTTGATTTAAAACTGATTGCCTTATACAATATAATCTTTGTGATATGTTACAGTAGTTTCCATGTGTGCATGTGTGCGTGTGTATTTTCCTCCTTTGACCAGTTCTTCCTTTGTATAATCTTCTACTTGAGCACCCTGCTTGTGGGAGATAATTTCTCTCACTCTTTATCTCTTCTTTTCTCCCCTAATGTTTTCCTTTCCACCTCCCATTTTGTTCTTTTAAGATAATCAGAATACAAGAAAATAGAGGTCTGTTTTAATAGACAGACATCTGTGACCCCTGATGAAAACAGGGTTCTAAAGGGACATAAGTATCATCTCCTCACATTAGAATGTAAGTAGTTTATCTTTATGATTATTTGTGATAGTCCTGTATGATTGCTCAGAAATGTTTTCCTTCTTATGTTTCTCTTTACTCCTGTGTTTGTGTTTAAAAGTTTCTGTGCAGCTCTGCTCATTTGATCAGGAATTCTTGGATGTCTTTTACTTTGTTTTTACCCCTGTAAGATCATACTCAGTTTTGCTAGGTATGTTATTCTTCGTTGCAAACCTATATATTTTGCCTTCTGAAATTCCAAGTTTCCCACTCCTTTATTGTTGTTGTTGTTGATGTTAATCTTTTATTTGCGCTGGCTGCTGAGTCATGTGTGAATCTCATTGTGGCTCCTTTGTATTTGAATTCTTTCTTTATGGCTATTTGCAGTATTTTTTCTTTGGTCTGGATGCCGTGTATTTTGGCTATGTTGTTGCTGGGAGTTTTCATTTGAGAGTTTCAGTAGTGACTAGTGGATACTATATACTTCCAATTTGTCTTCTGGTTCTAAGACATCTGGGCAGTTTTCTTTTATGACTTTTTGAAATATGATATTTTAGCTCTTTTTTTGAGTCATGGGTTTTGGACAGTCCAATGATTCTTAAATTATCTCTCTTTAATCTGTTTTCCAGGTCAGTTGTCTTTGCTATGACAGACCTTAGATTTTCTTCAAATTTTCCAGTCTTTTTAAACTTCATTTTTCCTGTTAATATTTGTTATTATCTTATGGAATAATTAACTTACATTTGGCCCAATCTAATTTTCATTGAGTTTTTTCCTTGGGTATGATTTTGTACCTCTTATTACAAGTGTTAATTCTTTTTCAGATTCTTTCTTGCATAGCTCTCATTTCTTTTCTCATTCCCTTCTAATGCCCTCATTTGATTTCAGTTTTTGTAAAGATACCGTGAACTGGGAAATAGATATTCTCCCTTTCAGTTTTCATTTAACAACCTTTAGAAGTCTATCCTAACAAACTTTTCAGATTTTCTTTTGCTTTATCTCTTTCAGGAATTGTAGTTGAGCTTGTGCTCAGACTGTATTTTTCTTTGAAGCCTTGATTGTATTCTTTGAAGCATTGATTCTAGATATTTTGGAGTAATTCTTGCATTCTAGGTTTGTGTCTTGAGTGTTCATGTCATTATCATAGCTCTTTAAAGTGGGATTCTAGTTTTGTTCATTCAGCTCTTTCAACCTCCTTTCAGCATCTGTACATTTCTGCAGGCAGTATCTTGGCTGAGGTTTCATACTCTAGGGTCCTTCTGCTGCTCTTTTTTTGGTGGGGGGTATAGAGTGTTTTGTTTTATTTTGACAGCTCAGACTGGGGGCCTACAAACTTTCAGTATATCCAAAGAGGTTTATTTTGGCAAATTTTGATTACTAACTCTCTGATCTGAGCTCTGCAATTTTCCTGACCTGGATTCAGGCACGAGTAACACACATGCGATCTTAGCCCCAGTTGGAATTCCAGTAGACTTCTATTGGACTCAGTCATTATTAGCTATCTGGAAAGCTCTGCTGTTTCAGTGACAGAGTTGTGGGCTTCCTTTGGTCTGGAATTCTTGTCCTGGTTCTTTCTCTGCAGGTTTCAGACAGGGCTAAACTCTAGAAGTAAGACTTTCATGAAATCCTGAGATTACAACCTCACAGCTTCTGCTTGCTACTAAACTTGGTCATTGCTTAGTAAACAGTCTAAGATCTGAGGACTGCTCCTTACCCTGGCATACCCTACATCTGTGACTTACAACTGGGTAGTGAGTGACAGAGCTGCTGTTTGGGACCTGCTCTTGTACCCTGCACAAGATTATACCCCTCTGTGGTGTTCTGGAAGCTCTTGGCCTGAGATTCAATTATCTTTCAGTTCCTGGGCTTAGTGGGCCTCTCGCTCCAGATTCTGTCCCTGGTGTCTTCAGGCTTTTCTGTCTCCCTCATTTGAGGATCCTGGGCTGGAGAATGACTCTATGATTTTCTTTCCCTTAGGTTCACTATCCAAACTCTCTTTGATTTGTTTTCTAGATCTTTATGGAAGAGTTTGAGTAGGGGCAGGGGGAACTTGGCTGTACTTTCTGAAACTCTTGTTATCTTGGTTTTGCTTTTTTCTTTCATTTTATGTGTTAGATGTGATGCATGCAAAGATTTTTTTTCTAGTTATTTATTTTCCCTTTAAATTTGGTTTGTTCAAAAACTTTTCAATTTTCTGTAATCAAAATTGTTCATTTTATTTTCTTGCTAGTTGTCTTATTGTTGACATATCTCACTTATGTCTCTGTCACTTGTTTTATTATGAACTTGTCCCCTATCCATAGATCTAAAAGTTAATTTCTTCCTTGCTTCTCTAATTTATTTTTGATAAGACCATTTATATCGAGGTCATATAACCATTTGGAATGCAACCTGCAGTTTGGTGTGAATTGTTTTCTTAAACCCAGTCATTGATGAACTGCTGTCCAGTTTTCCCAGCTGTTTTTATCAAATAGTGAGTCCTTTCTCAATCAACTTGGTCTTTGGGTTCATGAAGGATTAGATACTGTTTGTTTGCTTTGATATGCCTAATCTGTTTTGCCCTTTAGCTTCTCTGTATTTTAAGTAGTAACAAATCATTTTAGTGATCACTGCTTAGAAATAATTTGTGCAGATATAAGTCTTTCATTCCCACTTTTTCATTATACTTTTATCTGTAGTACCCAACACAGTGCATATACAGTTAATACTTACATTCTTGCTGATTGATTAAGTACTTTCAGTAACAGGGCCACGTCAATTTTGAACAATGGTAATTGTTAGAAAGTCTCCATTAAATAGTTTATCTGTCAGATTTATGGATAAGAGAAGAATTTAGGATCAAGGAAGATATAGAGAGCATAACAAAATATAAAATAGATAATTTTGATTATATAAAATTAAAAAGTTTTTGCACAGACAAAATCAATGCACTCAGAATTATATTATTAAAGCCCGGAAGGCTATAAAACTGTGTGTACCCTTTGATCCAGCAAAACCATTGCTAGGTGTATATCCCAAAGGCATCCAAAAAAAAAGGAAAAGGATTGTTTCCTTTGTAACCCTATGTATTTTATTTTATGCATTCAAAAACATTATTCTAAGAAAGGGTTCATAGGCTTGACCAGACTGCCAGAGGGATCCATTATACACACACAAAATGGTTAAGACTCCTGCTTTATAGGAAGTCTTTAAGAGCTATCTTCAAATGTTTGAAAGACTGCTGTATATAAGAGAAGACACACTTGTTTTGTATAGCTCTACAAAGTTATTTTTACAAAAATATTTATAATAGCTCTTTTTTGGTATCTAAGAATTGGAAATCAAAGGAATGTCCATCAAGTGGGGAAGGGCTAAAACAAGCTGTCGCATATGATTATAATGGAATATTACTGTGCTATAAGAAATGACAAGCAGGATGATTTCAGAAGAACCTGGAAAGACTTACATGAAGTGATGCATAGTGAAGTGAACAGAACCAGGAGAATGTTGTACGCAGTAACAGCAATATTGTTTGATGAAGAACTGTGAATGACTTAACTTCCCAGCGCAATACAGTGATCTAAGACAATCCCAAAGGACTAATGATGAATCATACTATCCACCACCAGAGAAAGAACTGATAGTGATTGAACATAGATTGAAGCATGCTATTTTTCACTTTCATTTTTTTTATTCGAGTCTTCTTGTACAAAATGACTAATATGGAAATGTTTTACATAATTCCACATGTATAACCTGTATCCAATGCTTATCTTCTCAGGCCAGGGGAAAAGGGAGAGATGTAGAGATAGAATTTGGAACACTAAACTTTGAATAAAAATGTAAAAAAATTAACTGACCATGGGCAAAAAGGAGAGATCAATGGATTAGCTAGATACACCAGACGTCACATCAAATGTATATAAAAGATTAATGTTTAATAAATCTATGGGAAAAAATTTTAAGTCTACATTATACTGATCCAAAATTTGCTTCCCTGTAAACATCCACTTGACCTAATTCTACCCTCTGGAGCTATACAAAACAAGTGTGTCTTCTCTTATATACAGCAGTCTTTCAAACATTTGAAGATAGCTCTTAAAGACTTCCTATAAAGCAGGAGTCTTAACCATTTTGTGTGTGTATAATGGATCCCTTTGGCAGTCTGGTCAAGCCTATGAACCCTTTCTTAGAATAATGTTTTTGAATGCATAAAATAAAATACATAGGGTTACAAAGGAAACAAATTATTTTCAAATACAGTTAGCAAAATATTTTAAAAACACATCCATGGCAACAGGTTAAAGACCCTGGCCTTAGAGTCTCTTTTTTCAGGCTAGACACTTTCAATTCCTCCAGACATTTCAAATGATAGTTTCTAGGACCTTCACTATCATGATTGCCTTCCCCTGCCTATGATTTTTCAATGGCTCTCTTAAAATGTATATTCAGAACCAAACAAAATTAAACTATAGTTTGTATTTCATAAGTATATAATGCAATAGGACTATGATACATACAGCTAAGATTGCATTTGCTGTGTTAGAAGCCATGTCACACTGTTGGTTCAGACTCTCAGACTTAGTTTTCAATCAAATAAAAACTTTAGGGAACCCCACCCCACCTTTTTAATGTTAAACTGTTTTTAGCTGATTCTCTCTTATCCTGTCTTCATTTGTGGAATTTCACTTGTGAAATTCAAAGTCGAATGTACTCATAGACTAATGCTTTCACAAGAGCAGAACCTCTTTATACAAAAAGTCATTATCCTTGAAAACAGAAGCTTAAACAAGACCCTAATTAATGGATTTCCTGATTTTTTCCCCTAATATTTGCTGGTTATATCACTCTTTTGACAATGACATTCATACTAGCAAGTATCCATCTATTTCCTTTCTCGTTTTTCATATCTCATCATGTTTGGCACTATTAAAAGTGAGGGATTGATGACTAATAACAATCTTAGGTTGGGCATATTGCCCCTGGAGCTGTATAGGCCCCTGCCCACACAATTCCCATCCCCCCTTGGTTTTGAGCTCCACCTGGGACTCTTTATTAGAGATGGTTAATTATCCTTTGAGCAGCATCTAGAATCGTTTTCACCTGAGACTCAAAGAGGATATGAGTTTGGAATCTCTGTGTACAGAGGCATTCATCAGCTCTCCCTAAGCTTGATTTGTTAGCGCTTGACAATGTCTCAAAGGAACAGGTATCCTTGGATATTTTTTTCTTCACAGTCTACTTATATTTCCTATCCTTCTCAACTTTGATTTGTTTGTTTTTTCTCCCTCTTATTTTCTTAATTTTGTCCTTCTAATTCTTTCACTGTCTAGTTTCCTTTTTAATGATTTGGCAAAACTCAAATTTATTTCCTTTTAATTACTGTAATTTCTTGCTTCAGTAACTCTTGGTGATTTCAGAAGCCATTAGAATAGTTGGAGATATTTGTGCTCTTAAGAATGCTTATATTGAACTGACTAGGACATCTTGAACTAGAGATGTGTCCAGAATGTCTTACAGGAAAAAAACAGGCATAAATGCCAGTAAGACTTTGTGAAAGTCAGCCCTTTCAACATGAAGCAGAGAAAATACTCATTGTATGAAACAGCATATTTCAAGGCTATTTGCTCTTTTCTTTCCCCTTTGGGTAGCAATTTGAACTATTTTTGTTACTGGCATTTGAGGGTATAGGTTCTGAGTCTCCCCAACATCTCTGTAGGAATATGTATTAAATGATATTTGTTACAATATTTTCACATGAGAATGCTGGTATTTTTCTTAGCAACTATCCCCCCCTTCCACCCCCATTTTCTTTTGCCTCTCCAGACCGACAAATCATACTTTTAATTTTGGATCTATATGGGAAGTTTTCTGCGGGTTCTATGAAATTGTTTTTAGATTTAAAGAAATTGAAAAGCATTGTTCACAAAAATACTTTAAGATGGAACTGAGTACTAAGTGTCCCATGTTGGGGATGTCCACCTTTATGTTAATATGTGTTTGGATTTTTGTGACTCTTCCGTTTGACCAAGAGGGTAAAGAAAAATTTGAAAAAATTCCCATCTTTCACAATTTGGACAGCATTATTTTCTTTGTGCATTTCTGTAGCATTCGCTTTCACACAATGGAAATGCTATACTTGTTGTCCCATTTTATAGACTGAGCATCACTGGCCTACAATTAGATAATTACATGTGTCAGAGATGGCACATGTAATGAATTCAGTTTCAGAGCTGCACTGAGAGAAATCTCACCTGATCAACATCAGTGTCAGTTCTCTTTGACAGAGCTTTTCAAATCCTTTGTAAAATTATAAACATTTTTGACATGTCAGAATTGCTCACTTTCTTCCTTTTGGGAATTTTAAATTCCAAGTGTTTTTAAGCTTCTCTCATTTGGACTTTTTTGAAGTTCAGTGGCTCAGTGGTAATGTACCCACATCTCTCAGTACTGTGATAGGAAAAGGCAGTTTTACCTTGAACTCCATCCTTGGAAGATTATTATTGGAAGTGCAGAGACCTCACCAGCCCATCTCACTTGAAATATGGTCATACTTTGTAGACGTTGTACACAGTGTTTTTTGAAGTTTGATGCATTATGGGTACATGCATATGAAATACACATTGTGAGACATTCATACTTAGAAATGGTGTCTTCTCATTAAGTATTACCTTTAAAGTGAAAAGAATTCAGATAGGAGGGTAGAGTTCCTTCTCTTTCTACCTCTCTTACTCCACTACACCTCACTCACCTTTTTCTCTCCCCTCTTGCCTTTTCTTTCCTTCTTCCTTGTTGCCCCTTCCTTCCCAGTGTCAGGGCAGGAGGGGGCTGGGATGACCATGAGTCAAGGAGGGACAGAAGAATGACTAGACCAATGCATAGATTGTTGTGGGGAGGCCAGTTTGTATAGAAGGAACATGTGGTTCCTGTTAGTCCTAAGGGGAAAGTGGCAGTCATAATATGTGAACAGATTGGTAGACATTAACAAGCTTTAGTGCCTGAATAGGTAAAGTTCGCCTATGATAGGAGTTTAGTGTTTGCAGCCAGTAATGGGACATATAGAGAGATGGATGGTCAGTTTGTACAGATGGGAGTAGCAGTTAGGATGATGAGGGTCAACATCCAATGTTCCATTCTGGGAGGGAAAGCACTAGCAAGTAATTTGAACTAAGAACCAATATGTATAGGACCAAACTGAATAGGAAAGTACAAGTAGGAGCAGAGTTCAGGGATACAGGCATAGGTAGGGATTCAGGGTTCAAGATAAGTATGAAAAAACAGGTTGGGATCAGACCAAGAGACAGGATAAAAGCATTTTAGGAGCCATGTTAGGTAGATGTGTCCACATAACACTGGAATGATGGTCCCAGGATAGAATATACCCCTGGTTTGAATTAATTTTCCTGGTATGAGTAGATAAAGGCTTACAGATATGTGCTATTCCTTAGAATGAGCCAAGGTTTTGCTCTTATTTATGATTACAGGAGAAGATAGGCTTTTTATAAGAAATCTTTAAAAGTATGACACTTAATATTTTTTAAAGATAATATTAAATGTCAAAAATGTATAATTTGTGTAATTCTAACTATCCATTTGGTTAACAAAGTAGATTTAATATCTGATGGCTAAAAAGAACTAGTCAAATGATTATCATCAGCTCATAGATGCCTAGTTTGATTTTCAGATTCATTTAAAATCCACAGATGAGATAGTTAAGTGCTTCTATTTCCATTTATTTTCTAAATATTTCCACTTCCTTAAACCCCCAAACAAGAGAAAGACTTAGTTGGATTGTTAGATCTTTTCTCTGTGTTTGAAGGGTCTCAAACAGTTTGGAGTTTCAGCACACTGAAAGCAGTGGGAAAGATACACACTTCAAGCTTGATTCACCCCACTTGGGTTGACCTAGCCAAACATGTTTTGAATATCCCTTCCCATCCTCTTAAAGCAGAATACTGCCCTCTTAGATACCTTATAAATGTGCTCTGGTAAGGTTGAGTTAATAATACTTTGTTGTTTATGCAGTACCTTTCATCCTAGTATTTCAAAGCTCTTTTTACCAGACATGTTTTCTTGAATTCTCTGAACATTCAAAAGAGGAAGAGAACTGGTGGGAGGGAGGTATGATTATTTTTACTTTTCATATTGAGTAGTGAGAAGTTTGATTTTTCCTAAAGGCCTTTGCCACATTTTTGCAGTGAAACTAGGAATAGAAAACCTCCATTGCCCAGGAAGCTGCTAGGACTCAGGGTTTTATAGTCTCTTCAGGTCTAAATTTCATCATCTGTAAAAATGCAGAGATTGTTGTTAGAATCAAATATAAATGTCTTTCTAAACATAAAAAGCTCAGGGGCAGCTAGGTGGCACAGTGGATAGAACACTGGCCCTGGGGTCAGGAAGACCTGAGTTCAGATCATAACATATAACTCTTACTAACTGTGTGACACTGTGCAAGTCACTTAACCAGCTCTAATTGGCTCACCAAAAACAACAAAAAACAAAACAAAAACATAAATATAAAGCTCTATAGTTTGAGTTTTTATTCTTGATTAGGGGGGTGAATACTAACCAACTAAAGATGAAAATTCAAGAAAGTAATTTCTAATATACAGGAAGACCCAGTTATAAAATGGCTTTTTAGTTACAGATTTTAGATCTAAAGTGGGTCAAATCATGTCTTCCAAGCATTATAACCACATATAATAAGTGCCTGCTTTTGTTCAAGTCTTATTTTTAGTGCAATTCAGAGTCTAGTATAACTGGTTTATAATTACACAGGAATATCAAGCTATGTGACTGAGAATGAAGCAACATCTTGTATTAGAAATGAACCAGTGGTCATTTTGTCATTTTAGTGTTGAAAAAAAAAAGTCCACATTGTTTTATGAACTATGTGACTTTTCTGTATCTCTTTCACTCAAGGATCAGTTTCCCCTGTGTATGTCTTTGTTTCTATTATGGAATATGAAGATCAACATAGGATTCTATGCATTTGAGCTAAAAGATCTCTTTAATGCTATTCTGAAGAAACCTTTGTTAAGACGATATCCATATTTTGATTTACTTGGAGAAAAAACTGAGCATCATGTTGTTTTATAAATGCCAAAGATTAATCAGAGACTAAATGTCAAGTTCTCTCTTTAATTTCTTAACAGTTAGGAAAACACTGATTTGAAGATTTATGGTACTGCATGTCCAGTCTCGGATCACTCAATCAGCAAGCACATATTAATTGCTAATAAACTCCAAGCTAAATAGAAGAAGATATATTTTATCCTAGAAATAATAAGGAGGCACCCATAGGAGTTTTTTTGAGTAAGGTGACGTGGTGAGACTTACCTTAAGTAAAATCACTTTGGTAGCCATGTAGATGATAGATTTGAGTGAGGAGAGGCTTCAGGAAAGGAAGCCTATAGGAGGCCTTTTTGACTGTCTGGTGTGAGGAGTGATGAGATCTTAATTACTGTGGTGGCTATGTAGGCACTGAGAAGGGGACAGTTGTGAGAGGTGTTGTGGAGGTATAAATGACAAGATTTGGCAACTGATTGAATTTTTCAGATGAGAGAGAGTGAGGAATGAAGGATAATGCAGAGGTTATGAACCTGAGAGACTTGGATAGATGGTCATGACCTTTAAAGAAATAGAGAAATTAAGACTAGTTGGTTTGAGGAAAAATATGAGGCAGATAGTAGTGCAGTAGATAGTGTGCCAAACCTGGAGTCAGGAAGACCTTCCTGAGTTCAAATCCGGCCTCAGATGCTTACTAGTTATAAGGCACTTAACCCTGTTTGCCTCATTTTCCTCATCTGTAAAATGAGCTGGAGAAGGAAATGGCAAATCATTCCAGTATCTCTGCCAAGAAAACCCAAATGGGGTCATGGAGAGTCACATGTGACTGCAAAATGACTGAATAACAATCCATGAGTTCTGCTTTGAACATGTTAAGTTTGAGATGTCTATAGGAAATGTCTATGGGACACCAGTTTGAAATGTCCAATGGACAATTTATGATGTGAAATTAGAATCTGATATAGAAATTGAGGCTGGATACGTAGTCCTGATGGACATAGTTATCTTCTGAAAGCTAGATCTATGAGAGATGATGAACTCATTTTGAGAGATGATAGTTGAGAAAAAAGGGCACAGTTTGGAGCCTTGAAGGGTATGCCAAGGGTTAAGCAACAGATTGAGAAGAGATGGCTAGAAAGGCAGAAGTTGGAAAAGGGCAGTATCACAAAAATCTTGAGAAGAGACAATATTCAGGAGAGGGTGGTCGACACTATCAAATGTTTAAGATCAAGACAGATGCTTAGATGGAGCTGAATTAAAGACAAATGAGACTGAATTTAGTATCATACAAAAAACACTGAATTTGGAGTTGGAGGGCCCTGAGTTCTTATCCTGGATCTACTGCTTATTACTTTTGTAAACTTGGGTAAATAAACCTAGTCAAATGGGCTCCAAGATCCACAACTTTCAGTTCTAAATCCTATTATCCTAAGTCACTTTGGGGTAAAACAGGTAAACTAGAAATTAATTGTGTAAAAAGCTTTCCTCTCAACCTTGTAAATTTTTGGTTGGGGCAATTTGTGATCTCTTGGGATAGCTGTGTGTCTGTACATACACTTGTGCATATATTTTTACATATCAGAATGATACCTACTCTATATGTAAATCATAATTGGAGGCAAAGAAATAAAATTGTTGTTCAGTTGTATCTGACTCTTCATGATCCCATTTAGGATTTTCTTGGCAAAGATACTGGAATGGTTTGCCATTTCTTTCTCTAGTTCATTGTACAGATGAGGAAACTGAGGCAAACAGGGATAAGTAACTTGCCTAGGATCACACAGCTAGTAAGTACCTGACGCCAGATTTGAACTCATGAAGATGAGTCTTCCGGATTCCAATTCCAATGCTCCATCCACTGTGTGCCACCTAGCTGCCCAAAAGAAATAAAGAGAAATTCATATCCACCCTGTTTTGTTTACTGTGTTTTCATAGGTAATATTAGAGAACCTAATTACCTACCCTACCTCAAATATTTTTCTACTCCAGTCTATCCTGTATTACTTTGCTGCCAAAGTAATTTTCCTTAAACACAAATCTGGCCAGTGTTTTCCATTGCCTTTGGGATAAAATGTTTAGAGCTGAAAGAGATCTTATTGATCTCATAGTACAAGCCCTGAGTCTTATAGATGGGCTTCTATGGTAACCGACAGGCTTCAAACCCATCAGTGAGGCTGGGAGATGTCTACCCTAAGCATTTGAATACTTCCCTGGGCAGAATGGGCAGATGAGAATAGTTCCAACAGCTGTAAAGGCAGCTGAAGCAGACACTGTGGAGTGCTTAGAGCTTAGTCAGGCATCAAAGATGCCGAGGTCATCCACTGCATCGTGGGCCATCTTGACTTTTGTCCTGTCACCGAACTTTGATGACTGGAAGAGAGAGTGAGCCTGATGACTTTGTGCAACAATTTGTGTGTCTCACTTAAATCCAATTCTTATGTGAGTTGAGATATTGCCCTGTGATACAATTGGTCCTCTTCGAAAATGAAGGACAAACAACAGCAGTATGTTTATTTTAGAGTCTGACATCATTTTTGTGATGCAGCTATAACCAGTGATATAGGGGACGTTGCTTAACAAGTATGCTTTACCATTTCAATTGCTTGATGGTTGTCTATTTCTCCACCAACCCTCAAAATCCTATGTTCTTTCTTGTTTAGGTATGGTTCCTATGATTAGATGCATTAGAAAAGATTTTCCCTGAAGAGTGAGATGGTCTCTAAACTGCTGGTTCAAAGGAGATTAAAACATTCCGTATATGAACTATGTAAACATAATATAATTTCTGATTGGGTGGTGAAATATGGAATCCCTGAGCATTCATCATGGCTTTTCTTGTTAGACTGGAATCTTTGCTTCCATGGGCCTCCAGAGAAGCCAGATTCCAGTGTCTTCCTAAGCAGTAAGACATAGCACCTGTCATTGCTAGGGATAACTAATACCAGTTTTAAATGATCTTAATATCTCACAATATCACAATACAACTTAATGGTTTTAAAATATGCTTGTGAATCAGTGTGAAGCTCTGTGTGGGTGTTTAATAAATACTCTGGTGATAATGAATCAAAATCATGGATTCTAATCTTAGTTCAGCTATTGCCTTTGACGTCAACATTCAAACTATCTGACTCGTAATATCTCTGTTTCTTACAGGGGAATCATCATATAACTTTAACTCACTTAATAAAATCTAGTGTATTAAGATCCAGCGGTATCAGAAAAATACATCTGGGGATGCAAATTTGCGTTAAAGATTTTTCTCATAAAAACATTTATTGTAGGATCTCTTTTAAATCCAAGGTTTGCTAGAGCATTTAAATACTTCATTTTACAAAAATGCAAATGTCTTCATTAATTAAGATACAGTTATGGTGGGTTAGCTTATGTGAATATTATATCAGTTCATGAACTTTAGAGGAGCTTATTTTTATAGATAAGCATTACACTTATGATTTCACTAGAGGTAGGATCTCCCAGATGAAGAAACTCCCTCTGTTAATTCAGGTTGACACCTCTGCACTTGGTAATCTTAGCCCAGCTTTGGGAGGTTAAATGACTTTGTCAGTATCATATATATATAGTATGCCTTAGAGTTCAGACTTGAACGCATGTCTTCTTGCCTTCAGGGTACTCCACCCCACCGTGCTGGCTGTTATTTTTGTCAAGTAGATTGAATTAAACAGACTTTTGTTAAGGATTTATTACTTTGATATTGACTTCCCTAAGAAAAATCGGCTGCTGTACCACTGTGGGTTGGCCATCATTTCTATTTTTTTTTTTAATAGAGGAATTCCAACAAGATTGATGTTTCTTTGACTGCTTTTTTAAGCACTCCCACTTTTCTGAATATTTTGGACTGAGCCTTTAAAAGCAGAAGCATAATGCTGCTCATTTTAAAATGCACAGTTAAGCTGCTGCCCTTAGAGAAGGAAGTGCTGCCTCCTCCAAAGATAGTAGATCCTGACATGAATTGTTAAAGAGATGGGCTGTTCCTAATAAGAGCAGTTCTATATGCTGGAGGGCTACTTTCCATAGCTCCTGTACTTCCAAGATTATCATTGGGCCTTCTTAGAACTAGGGCCCTTTTAGGGAGAAAAATTTTGTATCTGAAAATTTAGTTTTTGTGCTGAACTTTTCACTAGTAAGTATGGTAAGCTTGAAAAAGTAGTTGATAACAGAGAATGACTTCATGATGAGCCTCCTTATTTAAATTTAATGTTTCATCTTTTTTGTTTCCTCCTTGTTCCTTCATGTTAGGACCCAAATCAGATGGAATCTCACAGACACTTAGATAACAGGCCTTTTTAAGTTGTGAGAAATGGTGTCTTAGCTGGCAATGGAAGGAATACAAGGAAGATGTAGGAAACTTGTTTTCCATTCCAGTAAAGACTTTGTGTTATTTTTCAAAAGTTGTTCCTGTTAGATTAATGTTTTCTGACCAGCTTTTCTTTAGGAAGGCATATAACGATTGAATTCAGTCATTTAGATTACTAGGAGAAAGCTACCCCATTCTGATTTCATGTATCAGGAAAGAAACTATTTCTTTGGCACCAAAGGAAACAAAATAGATTAGATTGGTTTCCATATCTGGCATATAAGTATTTTTGCGTAGACTGTTTCTGTTGGTACTCTTGACATTGCTACTATTAAGTTTGTTTCTAAATGTTGCTCCCCTTCCTTGATTGAAGGAAGGCATGGTAGGGGTGTGTGTGTGTGTTTGTGTATATATATGTATATGTATATATGTATGTGTATATGTATAGGTCTGTGTGTATATGATGTATTTTAAAAAACTATTCTCTCTCCCTCTGCACTCCCTCCCCAAACTCTTCTCAAAATGTTAGCAGCGTGATATATATATTTGAAAGAATGCTGATCAAAGAGTCAGCTCGATGTGGATTCCAGACCTAGTTCTGACATTAACAAGCCATGTGACTTTGAGAAAATCCAGTGAAGTATAAGCTCACCAATGGTGGTTTCCTCTGTGCCCCCAGAGTCTGTCCATTATCCTCATCCAGTCAATGTCTGTCAAAATGAATTGAACTATATTGGACTTCTATGGGTTGAGCCTCAGTTCCATTATCTTTACGATGAGGGAATTGTAACCATTGGTCTTGCAAGGTTGCATCCAGCTCTAAAATTCTTTTATCTTCTTTTTTCCTCCTCTCCCTACTTCTACACTGAACTGTTAACCTTAGTGGGGGAAAAACAACTACCTATTTGGTAACTTCATTTCCAGAGAATTTGAATGACTTGCTCCAAGGTCACACAATTGGTGATGACAGAGCCAGGATACAATCTTGGGGCATCTGACTCCAAATCCAACACCTTCCCACGACACCATGCTGCCCCTTCCCCTTCTGATGCCTTCACACTGTGGATTGAGGGTTCCTGTTGTCCCCAGATACAGTGTTAGCTTATGTAATACTCATTGCTTATAACATATGATCTTGAGTGCTACAAAATAAAGAGTAGTATCTGTTTAGGTCCTAGTATCAGTGGGCACGGTGTGACTGCTGTTCCCAGCAGTTTGAGTTTACATATCTCACTTTTGCTTCATTACTGTGGACTGTGGGCTCACATTGGACCAGTTTCCGTTTTGAAGGCCCAGTAATAATTCACAAGTCACTGTGAAAATTGTTGAATTTGACTGATTTCTTGACATCTACCTATGGGTATTCCATTCTCCTGAAATATTCCAGGCTAGAAAGACATAGATTATAGAGCAGGTGTTATTGAAATTCATGGAACAGGAGAGAGCAAGAGAATAGTTGTAGTCTACATTCCAATGATGCTGTTCATATCCCTCCCCACCCCTCACCAACTCCCCAAAGATTCCCAACATTAAGAGGTGAAATCCCAGTAGAATGAGTGGTGTTGAGAACCTCATTGAACAGTGCAGGCATCTTTCCCATTAACTGTTTCCCTCTAATCTCTTGATTCTCTTTGGCATCTCTGTATATCACCCCCCAGATAATTGAGACTAACAAGGCCCCTGGCTTGGTTTATGAACCCTTGACAAGTACCTATCAGTTGCTGCCTTTTTTCCTGCTACCTCCTTTTTTTCCCTTCCATCCTTGGAAACCCCTTGTTCCTGACGTATTCTTCTCCCAGCATCCTCAGCCTCCTCCTTTTCCAGATTTTTTGAGTGCATGTAGCTTCAGAGTTCTCTTTCATTCCCCACGTGATGAAAGGAAAGACTAATGGGTTCCCACGGTCTCCTCAGAAGTGCTCAGACTCTTTTGGTGCATATTCCCTAATAAATTTTGTTTGGGTGGGATGGAAAGGAGATAATGAGGAAGAAGAAAGAAGAGGAATAGCTGGAATGTGTACAAAGCCACCCCTAAAGTATTCCCTACGGTCAATGCTTTGTTAGAGCATTCTTTTGGAACAGATTTTTACATACCTTTGACAGAATTCTCTTGAAAGAGAATTAACAGGGAGGATAGTGTGTAAATAACTAACAGGAGGATAGTATGACTGAAACACATCAGGGTTTTCATCTTTCAGAAAGTGACATGGATCCTGTGAAGCAAAAATTATGCTCCTTAAAAAAAAAAAAAGGTGTTCTGCATGTTGGCTTAAGAATCTGATTTTAGGGGGTATCTTGGTGGCACAGTAGATAGATCTCTGTCCTTGGAATCAGGAGAACCTGAGTTCGAATTCAGCCTTAGACACTTGACACTTACTAGCTGTATGACCATGGGCAAGTCACTTAACCCCTATTGCCTCACCAAAAAGAAAAAAAGAAAAAAATCTGATTTTAGCGCAAGTGAAAAATCATATGGACTGAATTCTTGTCTTGGCTGGCAGGGTGAATACTTCTTGGCCAAATTAAGGCAAAAAAAAGTAGGAGGTCTTTCTCTTGATTAGCAGTTCCAGCTGTTGCCATTATTACTTCTTAAAACTTGACCCCAGGTTACAAATTGCTCTTGAACAAAGTTGAATTCTCTGTGCCAGATACTAAAGAGCTGAGTGCTGGGGATCCAATGAAAGGCAAGAAAGCTTGCTCTCGAGGAACATCTTCTAAGGGAGGAGTCAACATGCAAACAACTACAAAGGAAACACATACAGGATAAATTGGAGGTACTCTGAGAGAACTCGCTAAGATTAAGATTAAGGATGACTGGGAAAGACTTCTCTCAGAAAGTGAAACTTTAGTCAAGGAAGTTGGGAGGTGTTGATGAAGAGGGAGAGAATTCCAGGCTTGGGGGATGCCAGGGAAATATCTAGATTCAAGAGATGGAGTCTCTTGTTCAAGGAGCAGCAGGGTGTCTAGGATCACTAGATTACAGACTTTGTGTAGAGGGGAGTAAGATGTTAAAAGACTAGAAATGTAGGTAGGGGCAAGGCCATTCATCTAGCCTCCTACCTAGTGTCTGGCCTTGGGACAGAGGCAGTAACATCATTCCTTCAGCTCCTAGCATCTGTCCCTTTGGCTGAATTGCCTAAGGCTTTGAGAAGCACCACCCTGAGGCCAAACCCATAAGGATAATGAAAACCTATTAGAAGTCATTCCTCATGATTTAACTAATTCCTTACTGATTTTATCCTGCAGTGATTCTGAACTGTCAGCTGTTATCATTCAGGCTAGTTGGGGGGAGGTGGGGCAAGAAGACATCTTTTATACTTACTTCCCTCAACCCAGCCTCCCCAGTATTCCACTATAAAGCTGCCCACCTTTTCTACTGTGCTGTGTGAAATGCTTGTTCCAAAGGCAACAAATTTGTTTTCATCTTATGTATCTAATTTTTCCATTTTCCATTCCTTCCATCTTCTGGCTTTCACTGAGACCTTAGCACAGTGCTTGGCACCTAATAGGTGCTTAATAAATGTCGATTGATTGATTGACCAACCTGGCTCCTTCCTGATGACATAGCCTATCTCTCCCAAGTCCATTCTGTCCTCCACTCAGCTGTCAGATTGGTCTTCCTAACACCCCCCTTCCCCCCACTTAATAAACTCCATCGGTTCCCTTTCACTTCCAGGATCAAATGTATAATTCTCTGTTTGGTGTTCACAGCCATTTGTAACCTGCCCCTTCCATTTCCAGTTCTTAACCTACAAAGGAAAGAGTTATCAAGGAAGGACAGTGTCAAAGACTGCTGAGAGGTCAAGAAAAATTCAAAGATTTACTTAGAAGTTTCCTTGGCTTCTGTGGGGAATTCCTGGCCAGTGCTGGTTAGAATACTATGTCAGATCTTCTGGTGTCAGCTCTGACCGTTCTCCATTCACCTTCTCTAGGTACAGGTCCTTGAATATCATAGTTCAGAGTTTGTTTAGCTTCTAGGCATAACTGAGTTTTTGCTTTGTTATATTGTCTTAGTTTCTTAACTTTTCAAACTTAACTTTCTGTATTGCATAATGTTTATTGTTCCATTCGACCATTTTTTGTACTATCTGTTATTTTGAGGATCTTTGTGCTCACTAGTTAGTCTCATTGGGGAAAGTTACTCACTCCAAATTACTACTCCAAATTCCCTGCTGAATTTGTGAAATTGATAAATAAAATATTTAAAAATCATCCAGAAATTACTGCCTTGCATACTTACAAATGATTATCTCCTACAGATTCTTGCCCATTGTATCACACATTAGGAAATTAGAGAATATGCCATTAGCTGTCTGTTTGACAACCTAGGCTCAAAAACAAGAATTTTAATTGCAAATTGATGTTTGGTCTAAATTTGCTTATTAGAGGATGATGTAGTACTAGATATCTGGTATTGGAGGCTGTGAAGTTTTTAATTTTGGTTCTGTTACTCACTTAGATTTCAGGCAAGTTATAGAAATAGCTATCCCTTCCAGAAAGTCCACATAGGTGAATTTTCTTAATAACTGAAGCTTATGCTGTGTAAGTTAGTAAAACTTTAAAATTTTGACCATTATTTGAAATAGGAATGGGGTTTCATTGGCATAGGGAATTTGTGATTTTATGGGCATAGGGAATTCCAGAAACTACTTCTACTGTTGCATGTTGTCAGTTTCTCTACATCTTAGTGTCTTAGAAAATGGAGAGTTTGAGCCACATAAAATTAAAAAGTTTTTGCACAAGTGAAAGCAAGGCAGCTTAACATTAGAAGAAAAGTATGTAAATGGAAAAAAAGTCTCTTCAGCAGGCTCATTTCTAAGATATGTAGAAAACTAATTCAGATTTGTGAAAATAAAAACCATTTTCCAGTTGATCAAACTATGAACAGGCAGTTTTCAGAGGATAAAATCTAAACTATAAATAGCTATTTTGGGAAAAATGCTCCAAATCATAAATAATTAGAGAAAAGCAAATTAAAGAAACTCTGAAATTCACCCATCATATCCATCAAATGGCAAAGGTGACAAATGCTATTGTGGCTGTGGCAGAAGACGTACCAACCATATTGTACTTTGGTGGTTCTGTGAACTGGCCTGGCCATTCTAGAAAGCAGTTTTGAACTATGCCCCAAAAGTTATTAAACTGTGCTTTGTATATCCTTTTATCAAGTAATAACATCACTAGAAGTATAACCCAAGGAGATCAAAGAAAGAGGGGAAAGAACAAATAAGTGCTAAATTATAGCACCTTTTTTTTGTAGTGGCAAAGAATCAGAAACTGCAAAGTGCCTTTCCATTGGGGAATAGCTGAAAAAGTTGTGGTATACGAATGGGTTTGGAATACTATTATACTATATGATATAATAAATGGGAGGGTTGATGCTGAGTGAAATGAGCAGAACCAGGAGAGCATTGTACACAGTAACAACCACATTGTGTGATAATTGACTTTGATAGACTTAGCTCTTCTCAGCAATGCAAGGATCTGAGACATCTCTAAAAGTCTCATGATGGAAAATGCTATCCACATCCAGAGAAAGAACTATGGAGTTTGAATGCAGATTGAAGCATACTATTTGCCCTTTTTTTCTTCTGTTTTGTTTTGTTTTGTTTCTTTTTTCTTGTGATTCTTCCTATTGGTTCTACTACTTCTTTACAACATGACTAATGTGAAAATATGTTTAATAGGAATGTATATGTAGAGCCTATATCAGATTGCATGCCGTCTTGGGGAAGGAAGGGGAGAAAATTTAAAACTCAAAAGCTTATGGAAGTGATGGTTGAAAACTAAAAATAAATAAATTAATTAAAAAAATAAATGAGAGGGTTTCAGAGAAAAATGAAGAATTGTATGACCTGTTGCAGAATAAAATGAGCAGAACCAGGAGAACAATTTGCGTAATAGCAATATGGTAAAGACAAACAGCTTTGAAAGACTTAGAAACTCTGATCATTGTAATGACCAACCATGATTACAGAGGAGTCACACTGAAACATGATGCCTGCCTTCTGACAAAGAGGTCATGGACTCAGAAAGCAGATTGAGACTTTTTTTTTTTTTCCCAGACATGGCCAATATGAGGATTTGTTTTGAGTATACAAGTTTGCTTTGACTATACATATGTGTAACAAAATGGGGCTTTGTTTTTCCTTCTTTCTCACTGGGGTAGGTGAGAGAGAACATGGATTTTCATGAATCAAAAAAACAAACAAACCTTATAGTCTTAACAAAGTCAGTGTGTGTCAGGGACAGAACTTGAACTCAGGTCTTCCTGGCGCTAAAGCCAGTTCTCTATCCACTATGCCATGCTGCCTGTCTTTGAGATCTTAGTTTTTAAATAATTCATGAAATAGTGATTTAGTAAAATACTGGACATTGTGAGAGGCTGTGTAGTATAGTACAAGACTCTTGAACTCTGAGTCTGAAGCCCTAACTTAAAGTTCGCCTCCACTAGGCTCTGCCTGTCCCAACTGGGGCAAGTAATTTTCTATCCTATTAACGAACAGTTTGAAATTCTTTTGAGAGTGCTTTCTTCACATTCTTTGATCATATCTATGGGGAATGACTTTTGGTAGTGTCTGTTTCCAGTATTTTTCTTTGTAGGGAGAAGTGTCTTAAAAACCCACAGAGGAGAAAGTGATCATGAGAAAATGATTAGAAATGTCATATGCTGCAGAGAAGTTAAGAAGGATAAGGACTAAGAAAAGGCCATTAGATCTGTGAATTACGAAGTCAATGGTATTTCTAGAGAGTACTTTCTGTTTAATTAAGGAGGTCTGAAGCCAGATTTCAGAGGAGAGGAAGTAGAGGCAATGAGAGTAGATGATTTTTTTTGTTTAATTTTAAAGAAATTTGGTTATGAACAGGAAGATGATAGCTTGGGAGAATAGTATTTGTAAAATGAGAATTTTTTTAAGCTTGGAGGAACCCTAGGCATAAAGTCTGTAAGCAGGCAGTAGGAAAAGAACTAGTAGCTAGGAAAAGGATGAAAATTAGAGGGAGTAATGGAGATTGTAGGAATGATCTTTGTGAAAGACCAGGAATTGAGTGGGAAGAATCAGGGTTGCATGTTAAAGGGTTGGGCCTTGGCAAGAAGAAAGGTCACCTCTTCATCAGAGACTTGAGAACTGGGGATGATATTAGAGTATCATGAGATGTAGGGAAGAAGGAGCTGAAGTTGAATTACTTCTCCTTCCTGTATGAGGTGACATCCTTGGCTGAGAAGTGTGGGAAGCTTGAGTAAAGAAGATAAGACTTGGAGCAGTTCTGCAGGGAATAGTAGAAAATCAGTTAGAGAGGAGCAAAAGGATTGCTTTGCTATAATTGTTGTTGTTGTTGAGTCTTTTCAGTTGTTTCCAACTCTCTGTGACCCCATTTGGAATTTTCTTGACAGAGATACTGGAGTGTTTTGTCATTTCCTTCTCCAGTTCATTTTACAGATGAGGAAGCTGAGGCAAACAGGGTTAAGTGATTTGCATAGGGTCATACAGCTAATAAGTATCTGAGGCCACATTTGAACTTAGGAGGATGTCTTCCTGACTCCAGGCCCAGCACTTGATCTAGTGTGCTACCTAGTTTGTCCCCTTGTCATAGTTAGGACCCAGTTAAGATTAGGTAACAAATTGATAGTGAACTTCACACTCCAGGTCAGTTCAGCAGCGTTGCACAGGAAGTGAATGGTGGGGAGTAATCCAAAGTTGTCATTTGGGTAAAGCATGAGTGATGACAGAGCAAGGAAGCAAAGGATTTGAGAGTATAGTACTGTAACCTTGAACTGATTCGGTGTAGTTTCATGATGGAGAAGGGAGAGAAGTTGGGAAGCAAAAAAGTGGTCACCTGGGAGGGTACTGACTGGTGGAGGTACTGGACGTCATAGGATAAAGAATATAAGTTTAGAAGTAAAGCATAGGGAGAGAGAATAATCAGAGTTACATGAGTTAGTTGAAGCACTTTTCCAAATAATAAATACTTGTTGATTGGTTGGTTCTTGATTGTAGAAGATCATTGTAACACAGGAGCCACTGACCACACCAATTGTTGGGCAGGAGCCACCACTGGAGGTTTGGGACTCCGGCCTCTAACAGGTTCACTCTTGATCTGGGCAGCCAGAAGGACAGGAAGACAGCTTCGGAGGGGTTAAATAATAATTTATTCTTACTATTCTGTCTCAGTGGGTTCCTGATAATGGGAGGACCAAGCCCTGCAGGATCCCCTAATGACCGTTCTTGAGGGGCAGACGAGAAGGGGGGCACCAATTCCTACATCGCGATGGGTTCAGTCAAGACAGGCACAGCATTCCGCCTTGTGTACTTCCCTAAATCCTCCAAGCCTCAATAGGGGTAGGTTGAGGCAGACACACATGCATTCCCCAAATCCCCACTTACTGACCAGTGTTCTGTTGATTTATGGAGAGGCACACAAAGAAGGCAATTTGCCAACAATAGCCTCACAGGTTGACTTTAGCAATATCATAACCTAGTACAGCGCAAGCGCAGCAAATACCACATTATGTCATCCCTATAGCTCACTGCACAGTCACAGTAGACACTGTTTTCAACTATAATCGTGGAAACTAATATCTAGGATCCTGGAAACTATTATCTGAAAAAGAATAATAAAATCCTCCTTATAATCATGATCTTTGATCTCACAATTACTTATACGTGATGTTGAGATAAAATGTGTGACCATCCCTATGTATAACTGAGGTGAGTAGGTCATAGGAGTTGAGACTTAGAAACTAAGAGGCAGAGGTGTTTTCGGGAACCTTAGCATGTGTGTTGAAATGTCTTGTGGTATGAGGGCAGATGTTGGGGGTGGAGAGGAAGACTGTGAGCCAGTAACTGAACTCCTTGAGAAGGGAAAGAGAAAGACCTCAGAGCTAGTAGGTAATTGCCACCAGTTTCTGGATTGAGTGTTATTTCTGGATAGGGTGAATAAACCTAAAAAGAGAATGGGTTGAGGAGTGATGTTAACAAGGGCAGGTTCCAGAAATGGCAATGGGAAGCAAAGGATGTGCCCATTTCCCCTCCATGACCAGTTTGTCTGAGAGTATGAGAAAGTGGAGCTAGTATTGGAAAGTTGGCCAGTGATGTTGGTTGGTCTTCTTAGGGGAGCTGGATCCCCTTTGATGCCAGAACATAGAAGGAGATCAAGAGGAAGCAGGTCTAAATTGAGAAGTTTTAAAAAGACAGAAGAGGGGTTTCAGAGGGCTTAGTGGAATTAATATGCGGAGCTGGATTGTAGCTGAATTGGAAAGAATATATATGGTGGAGGTGAGTGTCAGTAAAAGAATGGGAAGTGGTGACAAAGGAGGGGAATCTTCATTTAGGCAACTGAAGTTGTGCCAAAGGCCGTGGAAGAGTAAGAGTGGGAGTTTGCAGATCATAGCGGATACATAAATAGTATCTTTTGACTGTGTCTTATACCCTCAAGAATTTGTTGATTGTAGAAAGTGAATCACACACACCTCCTCCTCCCCTCTTTCCCCCTTTTCTTTGCCAGTGTTTTGTAAAGATGTTGTACTGTTAAAGACTCTTCCTGTCACTGGCAGCCAAAGGTCCTGGCAGCAAGAGTTTAGTCAGCTGACTCTTTAGCTCTGATCCGGGTTGTTAAGGTAAATGTCAGTTGTTGGAGGGGCTAATGCTCGGGGCTGTCTTCCCAAAAGTAAAGGATTGCCTATGTCAGGCACTGATGCTAGGTTGGATCCTGCAGAGGTAAGGAATTGATGTCTGAGGCAGACCTAAGCAGAATAGTACAAATCTGTTGCCAAGACCTATAGATTTTACCTTGCAACAACTCTGTAAAATACGCTCCCTTGTCTCCTCTGACACTGCCACCACTCTAATACGGGCTCTCATCACCTAACATTTGGACTACTGCAATAGCCTGCTGGTAGATCTGCTGCTTCAAGTCTCTCCCTGCTCTATTCTGTCCTCCATTCTGCCACCAAAGTAGTTTTTCTAAAGCACCAGTCCTAATGTGGCATCCCTCCCCCCTATATTAAATAGACTCCAGTGGTTTCCCCTATCACCTCCAGAATCAAATACAAAATCTGCTTAGTGTTCAAAGCCCTTCAAAACCTACCTTGCACCCTCACCTTTCCATTCTTCTTACACCTTAATAACAGATATGTGCTCTTGAAACCAATGACACTGATCTCCTGGCTGTTCCATGATCAAGACCCTCCATCTCTTGACTCCAGTATTTTCTCTGACTTTCCCCATCCCTAGAATGCTTTTTTTATCTCTGCCTCCTGGCTTCCCTGATTTCCTTCAAGTCCCAGCTAACTTCTTCTGTTTCACAGAAAACTTTTACAAATCCCTCTTAATTCTAGTAATCTCTGTTAATTATTTGCTATTTATCCTGTACCAACCTTGTTTGTGCGTATTTGTTTACCTGTGGTCTCCCATGTTAGATTGTGAGCTCCTCAAGGGCAGGGTCTGTCTTTTGCCTTTTTTTGTATCACCAGGGCTTAGCATTGACTATGTTTGAAAGTTTAGGGCCAAGAAGGGACTGTATGCAAGTTTATAAAGAATCAATAGTACAAATGCATAAATGTGACAATTATTCTACATCATCCAGATACTAATCAACTTTTATGTAAGTGATGTATCAAGTTGGGCATCGAGGATTTTTGGAAAAGAATGTTATCTACTTGATTCAAATATTAATTGCTCAACTTTTAGGCATATTACTTGATGACTTTTTGAGGTCCTAAAAGATTTATCTCAGTGCCCTGGAAAGATGTGGGTACGATTTGATACTAAAATATGAGCTTTCTGCACTCTTCATGAAGTTAAATTTTTTTTTAAGAGTTTAAAATGATCTTTTCTTTTTGTCACTCCTGTTACTTTCTAGTTACTTCCCAGGTACTTCTCCTACACTAACTTTGTTCTGTAAACAAATAAGCATAGTCAGGCAAAACAAATCAATACCGTGGCCATGTCTTGATAATGCATGCATCAATCTACAGACATCCAGTCCTCTGCCTCTCTGCAAAGAGGTGGGGAGGCATGCTTCAATCAAAGATTTCTGAAATCATGACTGGTCACTTGCTGTGGTCAAAATTCTGAATTTTTTTTTCCTCCACATTATTGTGATTATAGCATAAATTTTTGTTATTTCTTAGTTTATATGAGAGATTTAGTAAATTTGGACAAGTTGTTAACTTTCTAGAATATAAACTATTTGATGGCAAGTGTTGTGTGACTCCCTTATACAAATATCTAGTGTTCAGTACCTTATATTTACCTAATTAATGGTAATTAAAATATTTATTTCACCAATTTTCATCTAAAACATGGGAGTATAAAAGGAAAAAAATTAGACGAATAACTGAGAAATGGAAAATCTGTATTTTAAAGTGTTTTGATCAGCTTTAGTTGCCATGATTGGATTATACTAAGAGGGTAGAAATTTTCCTCTTTGGAGCAACACAGCTTCCCTCTTTCCTACCTTTCTAATTTTGTACCTTTCCTGGGAGTGAACTGAGATGAGGTATTACATTGTTGTCAGTAATTAAGGTCCAGCAACTTGACTTTCATCCCTTGAATCTTCTCTTCCTCTTAAATGTTAGTTCTTGGAAACTTAAAGTGATTGTGCAGTGAATAATATGTTATAACCAAACAATTTTGAATACCCTGTTTAAATCCACTTGGAAAGATTGTATGCTAATACAATTCTCAATACCTGGGTTAATGAGGGGTTTTTTTCTGAGTGAAGGCACAACCATCTGTGAAATGATATTATAGTTGAGCTTGAATGTTGAGGAAGCTAATTTGCACAAGGATGGGTGATTTGATTGTAAGGACATTGACTTTTCCCCATTAATTCCAAAATTGAGTCAAACAATTTAAAATAAGTCGAATATTTCTGCCTAGACAAAGGTCTTGGCACACCCCCTGCCCCCTGTGCAGTTATAAATATTAATTGCAAAAATGATACATTCCAGGTTAAACAGGAAAAGACAGTTGTTGGACTGTGTTTATTATTTATTTTACAACTCTCGGTAAAATTTTACTGTTTATAGAAGAACATTAGGATCAATAACAACTAGTGAAGGGCAGTAATTATAATTTTTTTTACATGTTTTCCACCTAGCTTGTTCACTCTGTCCCCCCACCCTCTTTTTTCTTTTATCTGACTGAAATGACTCAGAAATACTTCAGAAAGCCTTTCGTATTTGTATAAGTGTACCATTGCAGGATCTTTAATTTTAAGGAAAGGATAGAGGAAGGGAACAAGCATTAATTAAATGCCTGCTATGTGCCTTGCCTTGTACTAAGAGCTTTTCAAATATTATCTTATTTGATCCTCACAATTTAGGAATTACGGTTGAGGCAGACTGAGGCTAGTTAAGTGACCTTTCCCAGGGTCACACAGCTACTGTCTGAGATTGAATTTGAACTTAGGTCTATCCACTGTATCACCTAACAGCCTCTGTATTTTAAGCTATAAAAATAGTTTATAAAAAAGGAAACCTCTTAAAAAAAAACTTTGAAAGTAAGATTTGATTAAAATTAGATTAAAATTTTGTCAATCACTAATATTATCTCTTTTCCACTTTTGTACCAAACTGGCTTCTAATATCTTGTGACCATTGATATATTAGTCAAGATATTAGCTGAAAAGAATCTGTAAATAAGACAGTCATTGGTTAAAAAAAAGATAGAATAAAGCTGTTTGGACCAACCTATTTTTAAAAGTGTCGTGCACTAAAAATATAATCATCACATGATTAATCCCAAGTTCACTGATTATCCACCATTGGACAGTTCTCCAGGACATTTTACTGAGCCATTACATTAAGGAAAATTTTCATCTGAAATGCACACTATGTGACATGGACAGCTCATCTCAGGCTGTTTATATACATTAACTATCAAAGTGGCTGATTCAGTCAGCTTAACAACTAGCTAATATCCATATGAATTTTTACTGAGTTGATTATTTAAGTTTATAGGACTGTAGATTTAGATCTAGTAGGAACCTTGGAGGTGTGGTAGTCCAGCCTACTCATTTTACAGATAAGGGAACCGTAATCCACTGAAGTTAAAGTGAATTGCCCACATTTAATACCAGGGCATTCAAATCATGACAGTCTCAGTGATTGGATTTGATTATGTCTTTCTGGGTGCATAATGCATATATATTTTGCATATATTAATTTGTATCTAGTCATTGACTCTAATCCTTACAAATTTAGCTAGACTATGAGAATCTGAGCTCAGGATCTGAGAAGATAGGAAAAGTTTGGATGAACCTGAGTTTATCTTTATTCTCTGCTAAGTACTCTAAAATTACTAGTGAGCTTACATCTAAATTTAGTAGTATTTCATCCTCAACTTCCTTGGTATATTTAACCTTTTCAACTAATTAAACACACTCATTTATATAGTACTTTAAGGCTCCCCGCCCCCCAAGCCCATGAGATAGAAAGTGGAAATATTATTTTCCCCCTTTGACAGCTAGGAAATGGTTAAATGTCTTTTGTAGGCCGAACAGCCCAGTAAGTGGCGGAGTTGGGATGTAAACGCAATTTTTCTCACTCCAACTCTTGTCTGCTGTAGACCTGCCTGCCACGTCAACAAGGTGATGGCTATCCCCAGAGGCTATTTGTTACTTCAAGTTTCAGCTGGAAAATATTTAGTTTTGATGTTTTTTCTTTTCCCCGTTCTCTTCAGATAAGAATTTTGATGATGAAGACTCTGTGGATGGGAGCAGGCCTCCTTCAGCCAGCTCCTCTACATCTTCCAAGGCCCCCCCAGGCTCACGAAGAAGCGTTGCAATGGGAACCACGCGTCGCATTGGACCTGTTGCCCTAGGGTCTAAGTCTTCTGGTATGAGTATAGTGTCCTATGTTTGGGATAAAGTAGTGAAAACTGCTGTTAATGATTGATGACTCCTTCCATCCATCAGAAGTCGTATTGGTCGTCTGAAATAAATTTCGGCTTGTGTTTAATAAATTGTTTGGGGAGGGGACACTTTAAGTGTATGATTGCTTTGGACTATATACTCTTCTGATATTTATGACCAGATTTTATTTATTGTTCTTAAATATAGCTATAGGGTAAAAGGTAGTCATCTGTTTGTAGCCAGAGGGTCCCTTATACACTTCTTTTTTTTCAGTTGTTTCAGTCATATCCAACTCTCCATGACCCCATTTGGGGTTTTCTTGACAAAGATACTGGAGTGTTTTGCCATTTCCTTCTCCAGTTCATTTTACAGATGAGAAAACTGAGGCAAACCAGGTTAAGTAATATGCCCAGGGTCACATGGTTAGTAAGTTCTGAGGCCAGATTTGAATTCAAGGAGAGGAGTCTTTCTGACTCCAGACTGGAACTCTATCCACTGTGCCACCTAGCCATCCCTCCTCCCTGACCCCCACACATCCTATTTGTTTTCAGTTTGATAGCCAGAAATAAGGTAAGGCCTTCCTTCCCAGTTTTGGGAGACTCAATTTTAAACTTTTTTAGTTCCCTGGCCTTGCCCCTTCTGGAAAATTTTTGAATATACAGGCTCTGGTTCCAAGAGCATCTAACTTTATTTGTATATGTTTTCCAGCCAACTATTCTTACACCCAGCTTTCTTCTGTCCCATCCTCTTCAAGCTTTTAAAATTGCTACTATCAAAAAGCTGTCCTTGAACTTCATGGGTTTGGAGACCAAAGAGCTCATAAAACCAGCTGACTTAGTCTGTTTTTAAGGCAGGTCTGGGATTATACTCTTTGTTCTCTCAGGAGGATTTAATGAAGTCTGAACTAGACCCCATACTCTCACTGTTCCCTTCTTGCTACAGAAGAAGCAGAAAAGAAAAATATTAGAGAGATGAATTTAATAGTAATTCGTAGTTGGGATATAAACCCAGGTGCTCTGATACTGCATCACTTATCTTTCCACAACACTCCTCTCAGCAACTTTACCACTGACCTGCCATTACTGAGGTGAAACATGGAGGGTTGTGATGTGCAAACGTGGGTAGAGTGCCCACCTACAACTGATGAAGTCATGAGATCTTTTAAAATTTGAAAGTAAATGAAATGATTAAATGATGACTGAACAAATTGTGGCATATTTGACTTGGAATACTATTGTACTGTAAGAAATGATAAAAGAGATCATTTCGGAGAAACCTCGCAAGACTTATATGAACTGATGAAGAATGAGATGAACAGAACCAGGAGACCAACTTATTATAAAGGGGTAAACTATCCTGCCCACTACACCAAATGTAAGGAGGCTGATCTGTTCAGCCCTAATTGTGCTAATTGTGGGATGGCCTGAGATACAAAAGAAAGAGGGGTATATACCAGCTTGGATATTAATATGTTTTATTAGGGTTAATTCTATTAATTGGAGGAGTATACTCATAAGAGGCCAGTCATTCTGGGCAGCAGCAGGAAAAAGTAACATTGTGGATCCCAGCACCAACCCTAGGCCAGGTCAGGTATTATATAGAAACAGAGCATAGAAAGGATAGTACCAGGTATGGTTCAGGGTCACATGCAAGTGTTCCCATGGGTTAGTTGGAGCTGCTTTTGCTGTCTACATTTACTCAAAGTAGTTTACATTCTCTGTGAGAGTAATAGCTCATGTTCTCATTCTGGCCTATCTCTCTACACTTGCTATGTCAACATTGTAAAAAATAAAAAAGGGGCAGGTAGGTGGTGCAGTGGATATAGCACCAGCCCTGAAATCAGGAGGGCCTGAGTTCAAATGTGACCTCAGACCAAACACTTGACACTTACTAGCTGTGTGACCCTGGGCAAGTCACTTAACCCCAATTGCCTAAAAAAAAAATAAATAAAAAAGTTTTTGGAAGACTTAAGAAATTTGATGAAATGTAATTATCAGCTATGATTGCAAAGGACTGATGATGAAGAATGCTACTCACCTCCTAACAGAGAGGTTGATGGACTAAATACGCTCAATGAGACGTGCATTTTGAAAATGGTCAGCATGGGAAATTTATTTAATTTTTTGCTTGACTTTTCATATTAGTTATAGTGGGGTTGTTTTTCTTTATTTTTTTTCCCTAGTAGACTGGGAAGGAGGAAAAAATTCATTGAAAAGCTTGATAATTTTTAAAAAATTGAATAATTAAAAAAAAAAGTAAAATGTGTGAAAGCCTGTTAGGCCTTTTGATAAAATGTAAAAATGTAAAAACCTGATAGGCCTTTTGATAAAATGTAAACATGTAAAAACCATGTCTTTGTTTTTTCCTTCTCTGCTTTGTCTCTTTTACGTCTTTTATTGACTCACTGATTGGAGGCTCTTCAGTCCAACCCATTCATTTTACAGATGGAGAAACTGAGGCACAGAGAGGTTGAGTGACTTATCCACAGTTCTTAACACCTTTTTCAGAGTAACTTGGGGAATATATACTTTATGCCTGCTAGGGTTTTATAAATACCCAGAAATCTAGGCTTTACTTTATAGCCACTGCTACGATGTTTTCTGTGGTTTAACGTTATTGATAGTTCCAGATTCAACCTGAATTCTGCAAAAACCTTCAGATGTTGACCTTGTTTATTATATTTTGTTTTTGTGAGGCAATTGGGGTTAAGTGACTTGCCCAGGGGCACACAGCTAGAAAATGTCAGGTGTCTGAGGCTAGATTTGAACTTTGGTCCTCCTGACTCCAGGGCTGGTGCTCTATCCACTGCACCACCTAGCTGCCCTGACCTCATTTATTGTAAAAGTTAGTCCCCATCCTCCTGTTATCCTACGGCTGGGTAGTAGAACAGCAGATCTCAAGTTTCCTCCTAGCAAATTGTTATATTTATTCATTCATTTTTAAAGATAAGTTTTATTGATGCCTTTTGTATGTGGAAACAGTAATTTCTAGATACTAATCACCCTTTTTTTTTTTTTTTGGAGTGAGGCAATTGGGGTCAAGTGACTTGCCTAGGTCACACAGCTAGTAAATGTTAAGTGTTTGAGCCTGGATTTGAACTCAGATCCTCCTGACTCCAAGGATGGAGCTCTATTCACTGCTCCACCTAGCTGCCCCCACCCTCCTTTTTAATAGAGAGAAAAGAATAAACAAAAACAATCTATATAATATCCCTGACTGACAATGTATGTACCATTTTGCCTCCACAATCCCCTGCCTGTCTCTTGAGAGGTGAGAGGTATGATTCATTATCTTTTCTTTGGGGCCAAAATTTAGCCAGTTGCTTTAGCAAAAATCAGCTTAACATTGTTTTCCTGCCTACCTTCCTTTAACCCTAATTGATTCTCAGTAGCCAGTTAATACCTTCTGGCAAAGGAAGCATTGATGGCCAGTGCTGAAAAAAATTAACAAGATACTAGCTCTGAGTATATTTAGCATGAAAGAATACACCAATTATGGGGCATTGTTAACTTTAAAAGGTATAGACTAGGACTTTTTTTATTGTTCTAGTCATACTGGAAAATGGGAAATGCTACTGATCCACTGGTGTTTTTGTGACATAGTGGTAGCTTTGGAAACAAGAGTCCTTTAGTAATACATTGAAAGATCATCTGAATTCTTTTCCATCTCCACCACAATTCCGCCTCCATTCTTATCCTCCTAATAATGCAACTTTCATTATTCTTTCCATTCTCTTTTTTTGAAATTCAGCTGGGGCAGGATTGTTTTTTTGCCTTTCTATTATAACCTGTTAGTTCAACTTTAATTGTAAATAATATAGGTAAGATTAGAAGTATAGTATGCTGAAAAGAACACTGGTGGTCAAGAAATTTAGATTTGAGTTTTGCTTCTTTCACTAACTAGTTGTGTGAATTTTGCAAATCATTTAACTTCTATAAATCTTAGTCTTGAAAGCTACAAAGTAAAAATTTTGAATTAGACTAGCACTGACATTCTGGGCCCTTTAACGACTTGCACAAACTATATTTAAGGATGAATTAAAATTTGGAAGCATTTCTCTGATTGCAAAGTATAAGGAAGCATGTATTTCAAAAAGAAATAATTTGTCCCCAAAGGAAGGCATCTGATATGCAACCAAACAAAAAGAACTAGAAGGACTAATGCAGCCTTTCTGCTTTACCTGGGGTATGCTCATCTGGGGCTCTTTTCTGTAAATGAAAATTTGAGGCAGTTCTCAAGAATTCTTGGGAAACCAAAATTTTTAAGCTCGTAAGGAATTAAACATCTCTGTCATAATTTAAAACTTGAAAGAAGACTGATGGGATTCTTTAGCATTCCTTTGCAGATTTTATTGATGGAATGTTTTTGACCCAAGACACTAGACCAATGACATAGTCTGATGTATGTGCTGAAATGATCCTTTGTATTTAGTCTAGGTGCTTGTCATAGTGTTTGCATGTTAATATTATTATAGATGAATTGAGGCTATTGAAGCCAAAACTTTTTACAGTTAAAGAAATATTCTTTTTTTAGGCAGCAGCACATCATTGACCAGTTATGTTGTAACAACCTTACTATGTTGGATTGTTCCTTAATGTCAAAGGACAATATTGTGTGTTGTCTTTGACTCATTATGTGTACATTTTATAAATCTTGTATTAGTCACATCTTTCTTAATGTGGTTTTGGATGTTTAAATCCTGACTGTTTTATAAACGCTGACTTGTTTTTTGGTTGTTATAATAATCTTTCTCTCTGTCAGCTGCAAAAGAAGGAGCTGGTGCTGTTGATGAAGAGGACTTTATTAAAGCATTTGATGATGTACCAGTAGTACAGGTGAGTAGTGGTGCATAGTAAAAGTACATTTGTTCTTAGAACTCTTTAATTTCTTTCTTTCTTTCTTTCTTTCTTTTTTTTTTTTGACAATCTTAAAATTATTTTGGAGCCTTCTTTTCAAACGAACCATGCCCTATACCCTTTATAGAATCAAGTTATGACTATTAAGAATATTGCAAGAACAGACCCCCCCCCCAAAAAAATGAAGACCTTGTCATTCAAAATTAGAACAAGATGGAAAAGTGAAAGTGGGGCCTTCTTAGAGCAGTAAGATGTGCAGAAGGGAGTGCTTCTATACCAGAAGCAAGGATTTTTAGAAATACATATCACAAGAAGAGAAACCATATATAGAGAGAAATTTAAAATAAGAGCCTAATTTTTCAATAGGATTTGAGGAAAGAAGATTCTTAAACTCCAGGAAATATGTTAGTGTGTGTGTGCACAAACTTATGCACCTGTACTTTGAGGGATGTTGCAAATTAATTTGAAGTATTCTGAAAAGTTTTGGATTCCTGTTTAATAAACAGGCGGAAGCTTAATTAATAATTAATTGATAATTAAATAATATAAATTTAATTTTACTTAAGTTTAAATACATTTAATTAAGAATAAATTACTAATTAATAATTAGATAATTAATGATAATTAAGCTTAATCTATTTTGTATCTCATGCATTATAGTGAAGTCTACTGGAAAGATTTTGGGACTAAAATTCAGGAGTCTGAAATTCTTTCATTCTTTTGATTTTGTTTTATTGTTTCTTGATGTCTCAGGGGAATTGTTAGCTTTCACTTGCCCAATTCTAATTTTTAAGGAATTATTTTCTTCAGAGAGATTTTGTACCTCCTTTTCCATTTGGCCTATTCTGCTTTTTAAGGAGTTCTCTTCTTCAGTGAATTTTTGTGCCTCTTTTACCATTAAGACAATTCTGTTTTTTAAGGTGTTATTTTCTTCAGTATTTTTTGTGCCTCCAAACTGTCAATTCTCTTTTTGTAATTTTTTTACATCACTCATTTCTTTTCCCAGTTTTTCCTCTACCAGTTTCATCTATTTCTTTAACTCTTCCAGGAATTCTTGCTGGGCTTGGGTCTGTTTAGCATTTTCTTTGAGGTGTTGTTTATAGTTGTTTTCACATTGTTGTCTTCTTCTGAGTTTATGTCTTGGTCTTCCCTGCCATCGTAACTTTTTATGGTCAGGTTCTTTTTTTATTGTTTGTTCATTTTGCTAACCTATTAGTTGACTTTGAACCTTATGTTAAAGTTGAACTCTTCTCACCTGGGGGTGGGGAGGCATTGTCCCAAGCTTTAGGCATTTTCATGCTGCTGTTTTCAGAGCTAGGTCTTGGGGAGAAGGGGGTTCTACAAGTTTTTGTTGCTTCCAGGGTTGTGTGATCAGAGGAGAGGTGTGAGTTGCTGCTCTCCTGGTCTGTGTTCTGGTTTTTATCCAAGAAGGGTCCCAGGTCCCCTGCAGCCATAAGTGTTAGTGTACCTCTTTGCCTTGCAACTGACACCAGGGCTTCTGCTTCCTTGTGAGGCAGCTACCAACCTTTACCTCCACCTTGGAACTAGCATCCAGAACTGCATATGGGCAGTAAAATTACCAGTCTGTACCAGCCAGCAAAAGGTTCCCTGTAATCTCCTTCTAACCAGATGTCCAACTCCCCTGGGCTGGGAGCACCTGGAAGCTGCTGCTGTTAGAGAAAGGCCAGCTCCAGACAAGTCTACACCCCACCTCCTAATATCACTCCTCAAAAATCCTTACGTATTTCCTTGTTGCTTACTAAATTCATATTACTTAGCTTGGCATCAAAGATGCTAACTCACCACAATCTGGCACCATTCTACCTTTCTGAGATCATTTCATGCATGTTGCTTCCCTCCATGGAATCTGTCCTTCAGTCAAAGTAGACTATTTTTACTTGCCTGTACATGCCCAGGGCTCACCCAAGTTCATGCCATTGCTCATACTACTCACAATAAATAGAACAGTCCTTGTGCTCTTCTTTGCCTGTTGAGTTCCTATCTATCCTTGAAATTCTGTCTTAAATGCCACTTGTACCATGAAGCTTTTCAAGGTTGTTATCCCCAGCCCTACTGCTTATGTAATTATTAGCCTTTTCTCTATCCAGGCTTCAGGATAACACTTTGCACCTCTCTTAAACACTTATCCTTTATCTTTTTTTTTTTTAATTATTTGTGCATGTATCATACCTGTCTAGTAGATTATCAACTACCTGAATGCCTTATATAAACTTGGTTTCTTTCAGAGCATTAAGAGTTTAATAAATATTTATTGAATCAAGCTAAGTTTAAATTCCAGATCTTCCACTAGCTAATTGTGTGGCTTTGACTGTGAGTTACTTTCCCCATCAGTTGAATGAAGATATACCACTTCTGTCCACCTCTCCCAAAATAAGCTCTCATCTTCCAAACTTCTATACTGTCTATTGCCTGTGTTCCTCATTTGCAGTTTATGCTGCCTTGTTTTATTAAATATTTTTCCATTTGTAAACTCTTTTTTCCTCAAGTGGATTGTGAACTCCTTAAGGGCAAGTACTTTGTCTTATAAGTCCTTTGTCTACCTGTACTAGTTGATTGACCATGTAGTGTTATTATGAAAATAAAATGAAATTGAGACAGAAAAGTATCTTTGAAAAGTTGAGACATAAGTTAATATTGTTTATTTATAATAAGAGCACCCTTTGTTTCACAAGTTGCCCTGGCCAAAGAGTTCATCAATAAGTTGCCAGCTGACTGGTGCTGAACTTCCCTTCTAAACAACTGATAGATAATCAGGGCCCAGAATTCAATAACAAGAAGAGAGTGAGTTGGATTGCTTTTGAGAAGCTGCAGGATTTTTTAACAGTCCTTGGCTTCTCCCTGAAATATAAAGGTTTATCTTTCAAACTCCAACATTTTTTCTTATTGAATAACATGGTTTTGTTTTGTTTTTCTTTTTTACCAATTTACCTTTTTATGCTTCTCTTGAATCTTGTATTTAAAGATTTAAATTTTCTGTTCAGCTCTGGTTTTTTCATTAGGAAAGTTTGAAAAAAATGTGCTTAAATATCCATTTTTTTCCTTTGAAACATTATGCTCAATTTTGCTGGGTAGTTGATTCTTGGTTATGATCCAAGCACCTTTGCCTTTTAGAATATCATATTCCAAGCCCTGTGATCCTTTAAGGTAGGAGCTGCCAAGTCCTGTGTAATCCTGACTGTGGCTCCTTGATATTTGAATTGTTTCTTTCTGGCTGCTTATAGTATTTTCTCCTTGACCTAATAGTTCTGAAATTTGGCTATAATATTTCTTGGAGTTTTTATTTTGGCATCTTTTTCAGGAAGTGATCAGTGGATTCTTTCAATTACTATTTTAACCTCTCTAGGATATTAGAGCAGTTTTTCTTGATAATTTTTTGAAAGACACTGTCTTGGCTCTTTTTTTGATCATGGCTTTCAGGTAGTTCAATAATTATTAAATTATCTCTCCTGGATCTATTTTACAGGTCAATTGTTTTTCCAATGTGGTATTTTACATTTTCTTCTATTTTTTCATTCTTTTGAGTTTGTTTGACTGATTCTTGATGTCTCATAGATTCATTACCTTACACTTGCCCAATTCTGAGTTTTAAGGAATTGTTTCCTTCAGTTATCTTTTGCATTTCCTTTTCCATTTGACCAATTCTACTTTTTAAGGAGTTGTTTTCTTCTGTCAGTTTTTGTGCTTCCTTTTTCAAGCTGTTGACTCATGATTCTCATGTATAATACTAATTTCTTTTCCTAGTTTTTCTTCTACCTCTTTTATTTGATTTTTAAAATCCTTTTTAAGCTTTTCCAAGTGGACTTTTTTGGGCTTGAGACCAAATCAGAGCTCTTTGAGGTTTCACATGTAGGCATTTTGACATTGTTGTTCTATTCTGAGTTTGTGTTTTGATCTTTCTTCTCTGTAGTCATAGTAGCTTTCTATGGTCAGGGCTCTTTTGTTTTTTGCTGATTTTCCTGCCTATTTTGTGACTTTTAAAGTTGAGCTCTTCTCCTAGGGTGCAGGAGACACTGTCCCCAAGCTTCTTGCAATGGGGCTTGCAACTTGCCCACTGTGCTGTGGTGGGCCGGCCTAGTTGCATTTATTGTGCTGGGGGAATCCAGAGCTGGCAGTTTACCTACTGCACTGGGGCTGTCAGCCTGACAACTGACGTGCTGAATTGGGCCTTGGTTGTTGATCTGTGCTGTGGCTAAGAGCCTCTTGCTTGTTTGCCTGGATACCACCTGTGCTGGGCTGCACTCCCCTTTTACCCAAGTGTGATAGATTTTTCCTGAAGTCCTTCTAAGTTATCTTGGCTTGGAAAATTGTTTCACTATGTATTTTTGTAGGTTCTGCCTCTCCAGAATGCATTTAGAGGCCTGATTTAACATTGTTTCAAGGGAAATTGGGGAGACCTCAGGCAGCTTCCTGGCTTTTCTCTGTCATTGGCCCCAACATTTTTCCTAGTGATATATGGTTTTGAAGAATGAAATAGTACATTTTCCAAAGATTTGAAGTTCAGCATCACCACAATCTTTCAATAGAAAGATGTGTGGTGGGCATAAGTGTGTAGCACCACATTTCAAACAAGGAATCCTGCAGGATAAGTGGGGTAAAGTATATTATTGAAGAAATACATGATAAGAAAAGCTGGGCTGATAATGTGGCAAGATTGAGGATTAGCCATTAGAACCATTGTTCTTCATTGTATCTTTACAATGTCAAAAGAATTCCAGGAAGGCACTAGTATGTTGGGTGGTGACTTGTGGTGAACTTAGGGGAAAACTTGGCTAAGAGCCTCGTGGGCAATCATACATGGTTTGTTATCTGCATTATTGAAGAGAATATCCACACTTATGGGATCACAGATCCATAGAATGTTGGAGTAAACAAAAAACTCAACTCCTTATCATAAGCACTATGGAACATTTTTGACCAGAATTCTTTTTTCTGCTTATACAATGAGAAATTTGTTAAATTTTCAGTAGAGCTGTCCAGCAAGGATTGCGACAAGGTCAAAAAACTTAGCAAGCATATACATGCTGTTTAAAGACATCTATCACATCATTTTACCTCACATTGATCTCTTTTGCATGCGGATTTTTTTTTAAATGATAATTTTTTGTCATTCATGCCCATTGCATATTCTCAATTTGATACAATTGAAAAATAAGCTATGTCTAGTTATGTGAATTATCTTACAGATTGATTACACTTTTTTTATTTACAGATTTATTCCAGTCGAGATCTTGAAGAATCCATAAATAAAATTAGAGAAATCTTATCTGATGACAAACATGACTGGGAACAGAGAGTAACAGCTGTAAGCTTTTAACTTTGATATAATTGCTTTTTAATCATAGTCATTCATTAAACTTTGCCATTATTAAAAACAAACAGTAGCTAATGAAGGTTAATAGCATTTTCACTATAAATTAATGTTAAACTAGGAATGATGTTTCTGTTGTATATGTATTAATATTTCTTCTCTCTTATGCCTACCAACCCACATATAAATATACATACTACATTATGATGTTCAGTGAGTTTTTAAAGATTACTAGTTCTTTTTCATATCTGTTTTTGGTATCATCTTTTTTCTGTAACTTTAATGCAAATCAAGCCTTTTAATTTTTAGTAAGTACTTATTATGTGTCAGACACTGTATTTAGTGCTAGGCATCCAAAGAAAGGTTGAAAAAAGCCCCTACGCTCATGAAGCACACAGTCTAATGGATAAGACAACATGTAAATATGTAGGTACATACAAGATATTTATTCATATGTGATAGAAGTGTGAAAGGGGAAAGCATTAGCAGCTTGCTTGGGCAAGGGGGGGAGGCCTCCTCCAGAAAGTGATATTTAAACAGTATCTTGAAGAAACTCAAAGTTGGAGGTGAGGGGCAGAGCATTCCAGGCATGAGTGGCAGCCAGGATCAAGACAGACAGGAGATAGAAGGTCATGTCAAGGAATTCCAAGTAGGCCAATGTAGCTGAATCTTAGCATATATAGAAGGGAATAAGATATAGGAAGGCTGGAAAGGTAAGAATGGTCCTTGTTATGAAAAGCGTTATATGCCAGAATTTATATTTGATCCTTTGGATCATAGGGAGCCACTGGAGCTCCTTAAATAGGGGGAATTGACTTGTTCAGTTATATGCTTTAGAAAAATTTCTCTGCAATTCCAGGGATCCCCCTATCACACTTTGAGTACCACAGATTTAGAGCAGTATCAAAATAAAATGAGCTGTCTCTAAAAGTATTGAATTCCCTGGGCAAAGGATGTAATGGCCACTCATTGAGTATGCTGGAGATGGAGTTATTTTTTCAGTTAGACTACAGGGCCACTGAGGCAGCATCAAACCCTAAAACTCTTATGATTCTCTTATTCTATAAATTCCACTCTTCATTTCCAGTTCTGCCCTCTGAAGCCAAGCAAAACAGGTATAATTCATATTATGTAGAACAGTTCTTCAGATATTTGAAGACAGGTATCTCCATCCTAAGTCTTCCCTTTTTTAAGTTAAAAAAGCTTCAGTTTCTTTGGCCCTCACTGAACAAGAAGTAGGAACCAGTCTATTAGTGGATAAATTATACAGTTTATGGTTGTGAAGGCCCTCACCAGCCTGGTGACCAGTGGTGCACTGGAACTGGCTCAGAACCATTTTGCAAGAGCTGATTGTTAAATTTTAATGAACATTCACAATTTAGAAATCTGCAAACACTACAAATCAAGGCTTGATTTATTGTTTCATTGATTTTCTAGACTTAAGAAAGGGATGGAGAAAATGTTAATAATGCAGATTAAACTCCTACATGTTTTTCTGAAGAGGCAATTGTTCAACATTTACCAGCATACTCCTGCTGATTGCTCTTCTAGGTGATCTCCAGCTTGTCAACATCATTCTTTTTTTTAAATTATTTATTTATTTTAACATTCTTTTCTTTTGACTTCCAAATTCTCTCCCACCCATTGTGAAGGCAAGAAATGTCATTTCAATTAAACATGTTGTGAAATCATGCAAAACATATCTCCATATTGGGAAACGTATCTCCATGTTGGGGGGAAAAAAACAAGAAAAATAAAGTGAAAAAATTATGCTTAAGAAAAAATTAAAGAAAAATCCTTCTGGCAGTTGAGTGAAGGATGGATTGGTGTAGGATAAATTTTGAGGCAAGGAGACCAGTTAGAAGGCTAGTGTAGTAGTTCAGGTGAGAGATGATGGGAGCCCGAACTAGGTTATGGCTATGTGAGTGGAGAGAAGTTGATGGGGATATATGCAAGGGATGTTGTGAAAACAGAAACAACGTCATTTGGCAGCTAATGAGATGTATGGGGTGAGTAAGATGGAGGAATGAGGGATGACACTGCAGTTGCCCTCAACAATAATAAGGAAGTTTGGAAGAAGAGTGGGTATTTTGGGGGGAGTGGAGTTAACGAATTCTTTTTTGGACATGTTGAGTTTGAGTTGCCTTCAAGACATCTAATTGAGAGTGAGACCAGAGCTGCAGATTTATACATATACACATGTATGCACATATACAGTATGTATATACGTGTATGTAAGAAAGTGATATATGTTATACATAAACACATGTGTGCACATCTATAGTATGTCTGCATATGTATATTTATATGTATATGTTTAGCATTTAAAGCCCTTCACAATAGGTCCCTAACATATCTTTACAAACTGATTTCACACCACCACCACTACTACTACTACTACTACTACTGCTACTGCTGCTGCTGCTGCTGCTGCTGCTACTACTACTACTACTACTACTACTACACACACACACACACATCCTAGATGTACTTGTATACATCCTAGATATATATTCTTGATATTGCTATAGAGAGATCTAGATATTAACATATGTTTAATATATTTAGCATATATAGAATATTTATGATATGTGTATACTATATAGTTGAGGCAGCTAGGGGGCGCAGTAGATGGAGTGCCGGATCTGGAATCAGGCAGACTTGAGTTCAAATCCAGCCTCACACAAATCAGTCACATTTTTGAGGTATGAGACCCTGGGAAAGTCACTTAACTTCTATTTGCCTCAGTTTCCTCATCTGTAAAATGAGGATAATAATAGCACCTATCCGCCAGAGTTGTGAGGATAATAAGATAATACTTAAGAAAGTGCTCAGCACAGTGCCTGGCACATGGTAGGTGCTACATAAATATGCTATCCTTATTATTTAGGTATAGGAATTAACAGATAGATATAGATCTCTATTTCCATAACTATATCTATGTGGGCATTATTGCCAGAGGTGTTGATTAAACCTTATGATAGCTGATGAGATCAATCAAAGAAGACAGTATAGCATGACTAGAGAGGAGGACCTACAATAGGACTTAGCGGTCCCATGGTTAGGTGAAGAACCAGTAAAGGGGACTGAAAAGGAAGAATCAAACAAAGAAAAGGAGAACGAGCAGAAGGGGGAAGAGCAGTGCCATGACAACTTAGAGAAAATAGAGGATCCTGAAGGAGAAAATGAATGACAGTATCAAAGGCTGCAGGAAGGTCAGTGAGGATCAAGGTTGTGAAAAGGCTGTTAGATTTGTCCATGAAAAAGATAGTTCCAGTCAAATGACGAGGTAGAAGTCACATTGCTGAGGTTGTTAGGAGAAAGTGAGAGAAGAAGTGGAATTACCAATTGTAGATGACTTTGTCAGAGTTTAACCATGAAGGGGAGGAGAGATATAGGACAATAGCAGGGATGGTCAGATCAAGTGACAGTTTTTTAAGGATAAGGGAGACATGAGATAAGGGTTGTAGGCAGTCCAAGAATCCAGTAGACAGGGAGAGATTGAAAATAAGAAACAGAGTGGGAATGATAGTGGCAGTTGTGTCCTACAAAGGTGACATTTTGGTTTCTGATCATCCTCCCTTCTATATTATAGTAGAGAAAAGTAGATTAAGTAATTTAAAGAATTTATAAGTTGAACCAATTGAGTAACAAAGTAGGACCACTGGGAGCTCAGGATTGATGAAGGATTGTATTTTACTTGAGCAAGACTGTTCAAAGATGATTGATCACAAAAGTGTTATAATTGCTACCTGCTGTATTTGAAGTCAGCTTATCCTTTCAGTTAGAAAGCTGTAAGACAGTAGATATTTGTTTACTTTAAATCACTTAGTGCTTGTGGGAAAAAATAATTGAAACACCTAACTTGCCCCTAAATAATAATTCCAGTTATTTTACATGTTACATTGTAAAGCATAGAGCTGCTCTGAACTTTCTGGGGTAGTAGTAGACTCTGAAAGCCTGTGGAGTTCTAGCATCCTCTTGTTTCTAAACGTATTTAATATTTGGAACATTTAATAGCCATTAACATTTAACTATTTGAATTCTTATATTGATAGGTTGTTTTTTCAGCTTTTGTAGACTTTAAATCTACTTGACACCAATTTTTTTCATTGCTGAATATATTCAGTTTGGAGAAATATTTTATATCTATAATTCATCTGTCTTTTGTCAGCTGAAAAAAATTCGATCATTACTTTTGGCTGGAGCTGCTGAATATGATAATTTCTTTCAACATTTGCGTCTTTTGGATGGAGCATTTAAATTATCTGCTAAAGACCTTCGGTCTCAAGTTGTACGAGAAGCTTGTATCACTCTGGGGTAAGAAATGCGTTCTTCCAGATTCTTAAATATTTCACAAATTTATCTTGTAAGAGTATTCCATAGGATGTTATTTGTGGAATCTCAGAAGTAAGCCATAGCTTACACTTTAGTTACTCTCCAAGGCTCGTGTTAGTGACACGTTGTTATGAAGTATTTCCTAATCTAGTTGTATTTATGTAAGTAGTTACTTAAATGTTATTTCATGGAAAGAGCTAGACTCTGAAAGATTTATTTTAACTATGAAGGGATGTTTTACTTTAATTTAAAGATTATGACATGGAAATATCTCTTTCTTGCTTTGAAATTTGTTAATCTTAGGACTTAGAAAACTGATTAGTATTTTATTTCCTGGTCACATTTACTTTAAATCTTAGGACTAGCCTATTAAGATCAAGCATTTATTATATGATAGTCACTAGGCTAGGTGCTGGGATGTGGGGGGGGGAATGAAGCTGTCTATACCCTCAAGAAGCTAATATTTGTGCAAGAGATGAGAGAGGAGAGAACATATGTATTTGGGTTTTTTTTTAACATGTGTATTTGTAAGCATATATAAAATAATTATAAGGTTATTTTGGGGAATGGGGGTACTAGGAGCTGGGTGAATTAGACTCCATGAAGAAGATACTGTTTTAACTGAGTTTTGTGGGAAATAAGGAATACTAGGAGGGAGTGATAAGAAGAGAGTGCATTAAAGGCCTGGGGGGCATCCAACACAAAAGTGTGCAGGTGAGAGGTAGAACATCATGTGTGAACACTAGCAAGACTTACCTGCTTAGTTGGGAGAGGGTGGGAAGGGGTGTAATGTGTAAGAAGATTGAAAAGTAGTTTGGGGCCAGGTTAAGAAGGATTTTCAAGGCTAAGCAGGAGTTTGTGTTGATCTAAAAGCAATAATGAGCCAGTGGAGCTTATTGAATAGGGGGATGGGATGACCAGACCTGACCTTTGGAAATATCCATTCAACAGTCGTGTGGAGGATGTCTTAGAGATGCTGCAGTGGGGGGAGCAGTTAGAAGGTGGTTAATAATAGGGGGGAGTAGGGAAGAAGAGATGACAGTCTGAACTTAGCAGGCTGTTCTAGGAGTAGTGAAAAGTAGATGTGTTCTAGAGGTATTGTGGAGGCAAATATGACAAAATGTAGCGCAATTAGATGTCTGGAATTAGAGAGATGAAGGAGTTGAGAACATTTAAAGTTGTGAACCTAGAGAATAGAAGGATGGATCTGCTCTCAGCTGAAACAGGGAAGCTCAAAAGTGGTCAAGGATTACTGGAAATTACGATGAATTCTGTTTTGGACATGTTAGTTTGATATGCCAATGTGACATCCCGTTTCAGTTGTCCAGTAGGCAGTTAATGATAAGGGACTTGAGCTAAGAGACGGGAGCTGAATGTTTGGGTCTTGGAGTCATGTACATGAAGATCTAAATAAAAAGAATATATAGAACTCTTAAAAAGAATATATAGGAGCTGAGACAGAACCAGAGTTAGTAGGTGTGATATGGATGTTGAACGATCTAGGGAGACTGAGGAGCAGTCAGGTGGGAGGAGAATCAAGAAAAAGCAGAGACATGAAGACCCAGAGAGGAGAGAGTATCCAGGTGGTCAGTAGTGTCAGTTCTGCAGAGAGACTGAGAAATATGAGAGTTGAGAAAAGACCCTGAGGTTGAAAATGAGTTCATTGATACTTTTTGACACAGTAGTTTCAGTTCATTAATGAGGTTGAAGACCAGCTAGCAGAGGGCTGAGAGGTGAGAGGAAAAGAAATTGAGGCAAGAAGTATTAGCTTTGTTCTATGTATTTGGCTGAGAAAGGAAGAAGAGATATAGGATGATAACTGAAGGTGATTGGGTGTAGTGAATGTTTTTTAAGAAGGCACATGTTAGCAATAGGGACGGGACTAGTAGGAAAGGGGAGGTGGACATTAGAGAAATATTCTGTTGGAATAATAATATGATTTCTGGTAAGTAGTTGCCCCAGGATCTGAATTAGGTGATAAATTTGGATATTTGGTTTTGACAAAGTTCATAGATTGGGATTATTTATTGGAAGAAGAAAAACTCCTGAAAAACAACTAGATATATATAGTTCTTAATTTTTTTTTTTTTGGTATGTGGTGGTAGAGGTAATTTTAATAGCACTCCCCTTATTTATTGCAGAGTATTTTTAAAAGATGGCAAAAAATTAATTCTTAGACCATTCATTAGAACATCTGACTAAAAGGATTATTTTAGTAGTCTTAGAACACCCGTAAACAGCTTCGTAGCTGTTTAATGTAGTGCATCACATTCATAGTTAACCTGAAATTTCAACTATGGTACAAAAGAATAGTAATGAATTCGCTGATAGTTTAGAAAAGTATTCATTTAGAAATGAACATAATCTGTAATATTGAATCCATACTCTGTTAAAATTACTGATCTCTACGTTTTGTCAGAAGGGAATATAATAATGTCTTAAGTTGGCGTATAGCTATGGGATCCCTGTTCATGGATTGGTACTCACCATGCATTTTGTTTGTTTGTTTGTTTCTTCTCACTGTGGAACAAGCAGTGTAGAGCAGCAGAGGACCTGGAAATTGATTGAAGGGGAATGAGTAAAGGGGAATGTCATGAGACTACCGTCCACGAGGGGCTGATGTGGTTGTGGTCCTTCCTCTTAGAGTTGCCTCTAAACTGTGGCCACTTCAGTAAAGGCAGTGAGATAAGTGAGTTTTAGAGTCAGAGGACCCGAGTTCAATTCCTGCTTGTCACTGTGCTTATGTCACTTTAGTTGAGCCACTTATCTCCCTAGGCCTTAATTACCTTATCTACAGAACTAGGGCTTGAACTAGATGTCCCCTATAATCCCTGATCCGTGTGTCTTTACAGAGTAGCCTGTGTCTTAAACCTCACACACCCCTTTAGAGAGGTTTACTCTCCTTCAACCAGCTATAACCAGCATTCTCTAAATTTATGTATGGGAGTCAGGCCAAAAATGAGTGTGTATTTGTTTACATACTTACAGTCAGCCAGTGCTAGTCAAAACTGGTTGAATAATTTTGGGGCTGGACCTGGGATACTATTAGTATAGGAACTCCTGGTGAGCAGATTCCTTCTACCAATACAGATTGGATCTGTGACACACATACACACATTCATGTACTGACACACACATACACTTTTAGTTTATTTTTTTACCATCAATATAAGGAACTCTCAGTGTAAACTTCCTCCACATTGTAGTGGGCAGCTCATGCATAGCTTAGAGTGTTCAAGAGTTGCTGAGAAAGCAAGGTTAAATTAGGACTTAGCCTGGTCATCCAGTCAGGACTCACTGACTCCCAAGAATGCCTAGCCATCTCTCCACTACACTGTGTTCCCATTGTTTATTTTATTATTATGACTGCATATGACCTGCTAAGGTTTTAGCATTATAGGATCATAATAGGATACTATCCAGTAAAACAGGAACATACTTTAGAAAGCATCCACATGAACTCCCTAATTTCATAGAGGCCCAGACTTACATGTTAGAGTTGGGATTTCAACCCAGGTCTTCTAAGTCTGTATTTATTGCTTTTTTCCACCACACCTTACAACCTTTGTAGGGCAAAATTTTAGATTATAATACGAACCCAGTTTTATCTGTGTAGAGTGTCAGAGGAAGAAAACAACGGATCCTTGACTGTGGTGGGTAGGGGAAGGAAGATAAGAGGAAGGAAGTCTCATATACATATATTATTAAGCTAACAGGGGTAAGAAAACCCTGAATTGGCTGATGAAACCAAATATAAAATGCTTTGTTAATGTACATTAGTCTTAACTGGTCGTACTAAGTCTTTCTCCTTTGGAAACATTCTGATGTGCCAATCCTCTAGGTTCTCTTTGTTCCTTATCCTAAAACTTAAAGAATTGCTCTTAAGTGTTGATTTTCCCCATCATATTCTGTGACCTGCCTTTTTTTCCTGTCTCCCACAAAATGTTCATCTTATGGTTTGGGTGAGGATTTTATTCTTTCTTCGAAAATATTTGATGAAATCTGCTAATTTTTCAGTTTTCGGGAAGGATATTCAGTCTTTTATTTAGTGACAGACAGCGATAAAATTCACATAGCAACGTGTCACAAAATACTATTTGTAGAATAGCAATTCCTAATTTTTTTGATATACTGCATTATCTCAATAGTTTCCGACTTCTGTCAAAGAATGTCAGCTCATGCAGTTTTCAAATACAATATAACCTCCTTTAGGACAGGGGCTTCTTTTTTCTCTTTTTTTCTTTCTGTTTTCTTTCTTCCTTTGTATTCCCTGTAAGTAACATAATGCCTAGGACATTGTAGTTGTTTAATAAATGCTTGTTGAATTAATCAGTGAAAATAAAATTAATTTTTAATTATTCAAAAATAAATGTCATTCAACTGGGAGAATATGTTGAAAAATCAAGTAATAGACAATAAATATACCAGTGCTTAAAAGGTAAGTGGGTGATGGAATGGAAATAAATCATTTAAAAAAAATTATGTGCTGCGCATGACAAGGACGAGAAGTTTTTTTAGATGTAGAATGCTTTTGTTTTGTGACATGTTTCTTTCCCTCTTTAATTGTAATAGTTGCAACAAATACCAAACAAAAGGCACAGGTCTATTTCTCCCTCCTTCTTTTCCCCCTCCCTTCCTTTTTTTTTGAAGGCATCTGTCATCAGTCCTTGGAAACAAATTTGATCATGGAGCTGAAGCCATCATGCCAACCATCTTTAATTTAATCCCAAACAGTGCCAAAATCATGGCCACATCTGGTGTTGTAGCTGTTAGATTAATTATTCGAGTAAGTATGCTTAAATGTCATGTATGTTGTAAGGGCTCAGTCTATGTTTGTTGCTGATGGTAACAAAAATGAGGCATTCATGATACTGGTATTCCCATTTGGTGTGTAGTCTTCTGACTTGGTTTTTATAATAGCTTCCATTTTTAGAAAGAGACCTCTCTTGTCACCTTTGTCTATTTTGGGCTCCTACGCATAGGATCTTTACATATATTCTCTCACTTTATCCTTACAACAACCTTATGAGGTAGGTAGGTGCTAGTATGATCTCTGTTTTATAGATGAGGATGCTGTGAGAGGTAAAGGGACTTAGGATCACAGAGCCAGTACGTGACTGAGGCAGAATTGGAGCTCTGACTTTCTGGACTCCTAGAAGGGATGTTAGAGGTCATCTCTTTCAACTCCCTTGTTTATAGATGAGGAAACTAAGGCACCCAGGTGTTAAATGATTAGTCCAAGGTCATTCGAGTAATATGTTGCATAGCAGCAATTTGAAGGAGATGCCTCGACTGTAGATCCCATGATCTTTCCTCTGTGGTCTGCTACCACTTGTCATTGTTTTCTTCCATTGGCTGGTTCAGTTTAACCACAGTTGGCTTTGGGGCTTCATTTTCCTTTCTCGCTCCCCATGGAAAGTAGAAAGAATGGAATGCAGGAGAAAGCTTTCCTTTTCTTGGGTGTTAGAGTTGGATCTTAAAGTATACATAGTCCAGTGTTTCCCCCGCCCCTGAAGTCCCTTATAGGGTTCTTATGTTAACCCCAGTCCCATCAATTCTTCCTCACCTGATATGTCTTCTTCTCCCCCCGCCCCACAAACCTCCATTTAACTAGTTGATGACCTGAATGTACTTTAGTTTCAGTCTCCTTTTGTTATTATGACGTTTACTTTTAAAGCTTTTAAATATCATGAAAATGATCTTGCAAAAAGTAACCCAATTAGGCTAAGAGTTTTAAGCTTTCTAGAACCATCATAAGGACTTTATTTCCTTCTTTATCTATTTCACTGGAGAAGAGCAATAGTATAGTAATTCAGACTTGCAGATAATATTAAAAGACATGATTCTTTTTGTGATTTTAATAAAACAAACATGTTTAATATATTGGAAAACAGCAAATGTTCAGACAAACTAATGATGATGATATATTAGAAGGGCCTGACTCAGAGATGAGAAGGTGTTTAGATTCTATATCTTACTTTGATCAACTCTTTTCCATGCTCAGTTGAACAATATACACATTCAGGTGGCTGTAAAATTCCAACCTTAAAAGAACTCCTCAGTCTCTAAGCTTACTTTCTCTTTAGATTACTTTAAGGTTTGAATATTTTTATTTCAAAAGGGAAATAATTCATACCTTTGTTTAGAAAACCTTCCTTTCTACCTCCTATTCTCTTCTGTGTAGCCGTAAGCATAAGCATCTAGCAGTCGTAAACTTTGATTTAGTAATCCCATTATTGAGAATATACCTGAAGATTGTTTGTTTGTAAAACTACTTATTTAAAGGTAACATTTAATTGCATTACTTTTCATTGTGTATGATTACACATAGTAATAACAACATTCTTTTTTGTTGAAAAAACATGCCAAAATAACTTCAAATGTTCAGGAACTGGGGAGTTGCTAAATAAATGATTGAATTTAAATGTAGAGTATTGTAATTAAGATTAATTATACACAACTATATAAAAGGAAAAATGTATACAAACATGTAGGACTAAATGGACAAAGAAAGCTGAATTGGACATGCATCCAGTAAAATATTATTAAATGCACATTTTCATTTTGTCAAATATAAGTAGTTGTAAATATAAATTTTTTTGGTTTTTATTTATATTTAAAGATCATTATCTTTTTATATGGGGTGAAACAGTAAAAAGATGTAAATTCTGTACATAAACAGCTACCATAACTTAAACTTTAAGCACTATATTGAAACACTGCCATTTTAATAATAGCTTATGTTTATGTGGTCTGTAGGCACATCCAGGTGGTTCAGTAGATAAAATGCCAGACTTGGAGTTAGGAAGACTTTATTTCCAATCTTGTCTCAGATACTTCTTAGCTCTGTATGACCCTGGGCAAAGTAACTTAATCTTTCTTGGTCCAAGTTTCCCTATTTGCAAAATGAAAAAATAGCACCAGCTTTGCAGAGTTGTTGTAAGGATAAATTGAGGTAGTATGTAAAATGCTTTGTAAAACTTAAAACTGCGTTAAGTGTTAACAGTTGTTGTCTGGAAATCTGACAAAATAATTTCTTAAATCTTAACCTAAGGTTAGATTTTAAAAAAACAATTAGAACTGGTGTTCATGTGGCCATAAACAAATATCTACAGCAGACATTTTTAAAGTTCACAAAATACCTTACTTATACTATCTCTGTTCCTGAAAAATAACCTTATGAGGTATTCTTATTTCCATCTAACAGGTAAGGAAACCAATGCTTCTAGAAGTTATGTGACTTCCTGTGGTCAAACATCTAATAAATGTTGGCTGTGGGATTCAAATCTAGGCTTCTCATGCATTGAGGGCTCTTTTCACTCTCCCACATTACCACTTGCTTGACTACTACAGACTGTTTCAACACTACCATCTTCATGGAATCAAGTAATTTCTCAAGGAAGACTGAATATCAGAATTCTATGTGTAATAAGCTATCATCTTCAGACAGACTTTTCTAGGGAATATAATGAAAAGTGCTGGCTAGATAAGTATTATTTACTGTGTATTTTGGGATATCATATTTCCTAAACTCACACAAGCCTTTAGAATAGGAGTTCTTAACCTAAGCTCCATGAACTTGTTTTTGTAATATTTTGATATCTGTGCTTCAATATGGAGCAGCAGGTAGCCACAGTAGATAGAGTGCCAGGCATGGAGTCAAGAAGACTTATCTTCCTGAGTTCAAATCTGGCCTCAGGCACTTCCTGGCTGTGTGACCCTGGACAAGTCACTTAACCCTATTTGCCTCTTTTACAGAACAAATTCTTTTACTAAGAGGATTTGTTCTGTGAAATTTGGATTCAATCAGAGGACCACACCCAAGGACCTAGAAGGCCACATGTGGCCTCCAGGCAACAGGTTCCCCACCGTGGGCTTTACTATATTTCCATAGGAGTCCATAACTAACACACACACACACACACACACACACACACACAGAAAATTATTAAAGAAACCGTGCTTCAGAGCAGCCTACTTTGAGATCATGCTCGTTGCCTTCACCATAAGTTTAGGATTTCACTTAGCCCAAAGAATACATATCTATGTAACCCATGTGCTAGAAGACCTTATAGCATACTTTTTTATCTGCCCTTATTTATCTGGAATGGTGCCAGAAATTTTTTGTGCTTTTTACTTGTGTCTTCTCTATAACAGTGCCAGAAAAGGTAAGTTACACACTGTTTAAGAAGTGTTGTATGTAACTATTAAAGTTTCTTATTTAGTACTAAAACTACTTTAGCTAGAGTTTAAGTGACATGGGTGATATATGGGTTTGATTCTTGTGAAAACATCTTAAATGTTTTCTGTTGTATTTCATCTATTAAAATCTAACCTTATAAATGTACTGTTCTTATTTCAACTATTAAAATCTAACCTTATAAAATTATTTTATCTCATGTTATCTGTGTACACTTGTTATCTCATTATTTGTTTTCAGTATATAATTTGCCATGGTCTTTGGCTTTCTGAACAGAATAATGTATGACAAGTACACTAACCAAAAAAAAGGTTGGATGACTACTTATGTTTTCAAGTGCCCATATTTGTTCTCTCTTCTCCACAGCACACACACATCCCTAGGCTAATACCTGTTATAACTAGCAACTGTACATCCAAATCCGTCGCAGTTAGAAGGTGAGCACTATTGAGATTTTCTCTAAATTTTAGTTGGTGGAATTCAAAACAGGATAAAAATGCAAACTTTACAACTTTCAAAATGTATATAAAATGCATAGAAACAACTTAAATATGTTGGAATAAGTACTTTTCACTTAAAGTGATTTTTATAGAAATATTCTTGATGTATTCACACAACTTCTATTGCTGATTTGCCTGTGGGTATGTGGGGTATAGATGTGTGTCTGTTTGTCACTCTTCCTGTGTTCGTGTGTTTCTGTTTCCTAAGACAGCTTCCTAGCTTTCTGCTTCATAACTGTTGCTGAGATCCTAGCTTGGTTGAATATTCAGTTGCAGCTCACATTAGTTTTGCTTGAATTAAAATCTAAAATGTGTTAACTTTGATTTATATAGCTTCAACAGTCATGTTTCTCTTGTCTTCTATACATTTTGGCAACACATTTGCATTATGTTGTCTAGCAAGTATCAAACACAAAAAATTTCCTAGTTGGAAAATTAATGCTGTCATTTGTATGTATGCAGAAGTGTGTGTGTGTATGTGTATGTATACACACAATATTATGTCATAAACCTCCCTTCTGAGATCACTTTAAAAGGAAAAAATATAACTATATGCTGAAAATAAAGTCCTAACTATTGGTAATAATCTGGTTTTTGTACAAATCAAATAGGGAAGGGTCAGTGAAACCTAAATTTGAATCAATAAAGCATATATATTTATGTGTATCCTCTCACACAGAAATTCTTCAAATTATAATCTTTCTCTTTAAAAACAATTTTTAGGCGCTGTTTTGAATTTTTAGATTTGCTTTTGCAAGAATGGCAAACACATTCACTAGAAAGGTGAGCATCAGACTTGATATTTTTGACATTTATTGATATTTCCTGATAAACTTGTTATTTACATTGTGCTATGTAGTGATTAGGGGCAAAAATGGAGCTTTTATTAAATTTAACTGTTGTATTATTATTGTCAGTAGTAGTAACAAATACTATATCATAGTTTTATCAGTAGACAAGATTAAGTACTATAGAATCTGATCTCTTTACATAAGACTTATTGATTTTTCACCAGCAGTGTACTAGTAGACATTTAAAATATATTTAAAAGGCAAGGGAATATCAGAGCTATTAGAAAATTCTTTGCATTATTTAAAAACCTTAGAATAAAATAGTCAGAAAACCTTGATATGCATTTTGTTGTTGTTGTTTAGTCGTTTTCGGTTGTGTCTGACTCTTCAGGACCTCTTTTGCAGTTTTCTTGGCAAAGATGCTGGAATGTTTTCCCATTTCCTTTTCTAGCTCATTTTACAGATGAGGAAACTGAGGCAAACAGGGTTTGACTTGCCCAGGGTCACACACCTAGTAAGTGTCTAAGGCCAAATTTGAACTGAGATCTTCCTGACTCCAGACCTGGCATTCTATCTAGTGTACTTGTCCCACCTGATATGCATAGTTTGTGGGTTGTAACTGCAATAATTGTAGGTTTCAAGAAATGAAATTGGTGGTAACTGTAACTGTAAAGGAGCACCTTCTGAAGCAAGATAATCTCTGCTATTCTCTCTCTGTCTCATCTCTCTGTCTCTGTGTCTGACTCTTTCTGTCTCTCTCTGTCTTTGTCTCTGTCTCTCTCTACCTCTGTCTCTCATCTCTCTCTGTCTCTGCCTCTTTCTCTGTGTGTGTGTGTGTGTGTGTGTCTCCCTCTCTCCCTCTCTCTTTTCCCCCCCTGCCCGTCTCTCCCTCTCCCCTCCCTAGTCTAGAAGGCTACTTTTGTGTCCACTTTGAGCCTGAAGATCATTGTCAGTGTTAGCCTTGTGTCACTTGTTCCTCAGTCTTATGTTGTGGAACCCATGAAATGGATGAAGGCATAGATGGCATATTTGTCATATTTGGGGCTGACAGGATGCTGAGAGGAATAGCTGGTATTTTGGATAAGAGAATCTCAAGTCTGTAGCAGGGGGATGAAGCTAATAAAATGAAATTTAATAAGAGTTGATGATAAATTTCTAAATCTATTACACAGAACCAGAGTAATGACATCAACCAACTAGACCATATTTAGAAAAGCACAAATGGCCTTTAAAGTCCCTTCTGATTTTGAGTCCATTATTCTTTGATCCTATGGACTTTTGAGGCCCTTCCATCTATTCTAACTCTCATTTTTCGTTTAATGGGACACTCAAACATTTCAGTTGTAGTGGAGTTTTGTTAAAGTGTAGTATTCGATGACAAGTCTTATTTCCACTATTATTTATGAAATAGAGTAATTGCTCATCCTCTTTAAGGTACATTGGTAAGTGAAAAGTTCTCTGAATCTGGTGAAGGATAGGATGCTGGTAGGCAGATCCTTAGTGGAGTTCTTTGATATTTTTGCATGCTTTGTACTGGCGAGCAACTTGGGAAATGAAGTGGCTTATTTTTTTCCTTTTGAGAGATAGATTTGGCCAGGTGTTTGGGGTTCATTTGAACACATATATATTAAATTGTCTACTGTGTGCGAGGAAATGGGCTAGACTTTGGAATACAGATACAAATGAAGCAGTTTTTATCCTCAAAGCAACTGCGTTCTGCTAGGATGAGGGCAGTTGTTGCTTTTAATGGAAAAAAGCCTCTGAATGGCCTTAAGAAAACTTAAGCCTTCTCACCTTAGCAAAGAATTAGGCACTTTAATTTTATAGCTAGAGAGTGACTGTTACAGGAATTATCTCCTATTTTACTAGGTAATAATTTTGTTGGCTACCGAGCAACAAAACCCATTACTGTTGACTGTTGTTCAACTGCTAGGATGAGAAAAACTTTTCTTATACAGAGTGTTTTAGTGTGATAATATCTGCATATTATTAGAGAAGTTAGTGTTTTGTTTAAATCTATGGTTTTAAAATAGAGAATGGTTTATGCTTGGTAAATAATTCTTGGGTGCAAGGTGAGGCAGATATAGGTACATGCTTTGATTTGGTAAAACTGTACTTATTTGCAAAGATTTATTCGTTTGTGTTTTTTTTTTTTCAATTTGTTGGAATAATCTAGCCTGACTGTTTTCCTTTTTTGAATGCTTTGAAAAGAATTATACTTGACTTCTTTCTCAGCTAGCAGAGGTAACAAAAGAAATACCCATTTACAAAATGGCTATGTGATTTTTTTTAGATTCAAGTGAAAACATCCTTAAATGTAAATCGTATCTTGACTACTTAAAGCAGTGTCCTTTGTTATTAAGAGGATCACCCACAGTTGTGTTGATCTGAGACTACTTTAATCCCATCATTATTTCCAGAAGACATTACATTGACTACAGAAAAATGTAACCTTTGGTTTTCTGCTCCCATAGAACTGAGATTGGCCTGGAGAGCCAGCTACATAAAAGAAATTGGGCGAGGAGGGGGATTTAAAGTTTGAATGCCCTGAGGCTTGTTTTTCTTATTTCTCAAGATGCAAGCAATAGAAATATCTTTTAATTTGATATTAATGTTTTGAAATTGTTTCTCTGGGCTTACTTGCTCATAAAAATATCTCTTCATGTAAACAGACACATATCAGTATTAGCAGAAACAATAAAGAAAGGAATACATGATGCTGATTCTGAAGCAAGGATAGAAGCAAGAAAGTAAGTGTTTCCTGAATTACTTCCTACTAAAAAACTTTAGATCTTGGTTGTGTTAGTTTCTTTTGTCTAAGAGTTTATTCGATGTGGCTTTTCTCAAAGATCAAGCTATACATCTAATAGACAATTTCAGAAAATTTTATTGGTTGTATGCCATTGCTAATAGTTTAAGAAGTTTTAATGATACTATTATCAAATTTTCTTCAAAACCCAGCCCATAATATAAGCATATGTTTATGAGTAAAGTCTTTTCTTGTTCTAATTAGGTGTTAAAAAGCATCCAAGCTGAATTGTTGCTCAAATAACTTGGGAATGTTTCATAAAAGTACTCTGAGAATAAGTTTCTATTGGCATAATTTCTGAATCACTATTGAGGATTTTTAGTGCACATGAAACCATTATTATAATTATTTCCTAAGTCAAAATTTGGACTATTAGATTAAGTTTATATTTTAAAGAACAGTTTTGCACTATTGGTCTATTTCTGACTACTGACTCTCCACAACCTATCATCTCCCCTCAGCAATTGTTCCCTACCCCCATACCCCATCCCAAATAGATTTATAGGTCTTCATCATACCATAGAATGCTACCCAAAATACACAGTAACATTAAGTGAATAATTAATTTTTCATTTCATTTATAAAATTTGAGGAGGAAATCAGTTTAAAAATCGAACCACTTAATATCTTTTAATTCTTCTTAAATGTATAGCATCTCAATCAGCCTTAAATTCAATAAGGTAATTTATTTTAGCAAAGCACTATAGATACTTTTCACTTTCCAGACATATCTGGCATGGTGCTTTTTTGTTATTTTTTTTTTTAATCTCTAAAATCTCTTACAATATAGTTGTTTGCTTCTTGTCTGTGCCTAAATATGTTTACTTTTTGTTGTTTCCAGCATTAAACTAGCTATGTATGATTATAGGGTTGTTGTTGTTGTCATTATTTTTTAGGAGCATTGTATAAGTTTACATTGCTAGTACCTACCATGTAGGGAATGGATCAGAACATACTCTCAAGGGATGCAGGTTGTCTTGACCTTGTGGCACAGATGTATCATAATAAATACTATATTAGTTCTTCTGCATGCACCAAATTCCCCAGCAACTAAGGAGCCAGACACTCAAGGCTTATCTAGATAAAAAACGTACATGAACAGCAGAATAAGTTTTGTAAAGCACAGTGTAGAACAGTGTAAAACAAAAAGCACACAAGTCTCCAAACCGTTGTGGCAGTTCAGTCCTACTGTGCTGAGGTTTTACTCTAGGCCTTGTTTTCCTCGCACTTCACAGTCACTCTCTGGCAGCAGCAAAATTGTGTGTGAGGTGGTCCAGGGCTCAGCTTTAGTGACAACATTCTAATCCAGGGTTTGGGGGAATTGATTATATGTCTTTACTGAGACTTTTTGGATTTTATTTCCAGATGTTATTGGGGTTTCCACAGTCACTTCAGTAGAGAAGCAGAACATTTGTACCATACATTAGAGTCATCTTATCAGAAAGCTCTACAGTCACATCTAAAGAACTCAGACAGCATCGTGTCTTTGCCTCAGTCGGATCGTTCCTCTTCTAGTTCTCAAGAGAGCCTAAAGTAAGAGATCAAATTCCAGTTTTTTTGTTTCTTTGTTTTGTTTCATTATTCTTTTCAGTTTTTTATCTCGGAGGTGATTTTGTGTGTGTGTGTGTGTGTGTGTGTGTGTAGAAAACTTTTCTTTATGAAGGCACAAGTAGCTATAGGTTATCTTGGCTCTGAATAATTTAGTAAGCATTTATTGAGTACCTATTGTGTTCAGAAGCCCATTTTAGGAGCTAATTGAGGATACTAAGAAAGGCAAAAATGTCCTCAGTATTAAGGAGTTTACAGTAAAAGTTTGTTTATATAGCACATATCAAGAACAATTTTAAGCTAATATGTAAACAAGTTAATGATAAGTGTGGTGTAGATTGTATATACACAAAGGATACATGATTTCGGAGGAAGTTCAAAGAAGTATGTGATCCTGTGATTTATATAAATGTTAACATAGATCTTTCTTAATTGCCAGCCGTCCACTGTCTGCCAAAAGAAGCCCAACCGGAAGTTCCACATCTCGAGGTAAGAGGAATGTTAAGGGGTCCCCTGAACTTGCCTTTTTTTGAATTGCCATATTTTCCAAAAACATGGACCCAAAGTGTGCAGGAGGCCTGAATGTGTCAAAGACAAAGCCCCCCCCCCCCCCCCTCACTGATGTAATGTGTTGTTTGCATCCCGAGCTGGATCCTCTTTGTGTCCTTGGGAGTTAAGACAGGTACCTGTCAGTCTGCACTAGACTGAGAAATTGCTTGTGCAGCTGGGACCCTTGTAGATAAGTGGAGCAGCCTATGGTCATGGTCTGGCGCAGGCCTGTACAGCTTGTGGAAAAATGTAGAGGAAAACATCCTTTGTATGGAGAGGAAATCCTTTGGCGTGCCAAGCAGCCTTAAGTGCAGGCTACAAGTTGTGCAGGCCTGGTCTAGCAGTTCCCAAGAGAAAGGAATGTGGCTTTTGCCATTGCTTTGCTCCTCCCTTTTGGGAGGGGTTTTGTCCTTTTCCTGCCTTTACGGTACCTTTTCTCCTCCCATGCCACACCCCTTTAGGTGGAGATTCTGATGCCTTCTCTTGCCATTATAAAAATGTAAACTTCTGTATGGATTGTGAACTATTTGGGTTACACATGCATGTTCATTTTTCTTTTAATAAACCTAGTTTTCACAGAAGTTTCCTGAAGTTGGAAGCCTTCTTTTAGTGAAACTGTGCCTGGTGCACATCCCTGTCCCCCCCCCCCCCCCCCCCCACTTTCTTTTGTGGATTGTCTTGCCCTTTAGATTGTAAGCTCCATGAGGGTACCATCTGTCTTTTTCATATCCCAAGCACCTTAGCATAGTGCCTTGCATGCAGTAGGCATTTAACAAATGTTTACCACATTAAATTGGAAGGAGGTAAGATGGGAATTCCCCCATTGCTCAAACTGTAGTCTGGATTGTGATAGATAACCCACTTTTGATGGCTTGACTTTAGAAAGCAAATTATCTGTTTATCAACTTCCTTCCATGTCAGCTACATAGATCTATGCTTCTTTGTCGTATGGTTTGCCTTTCTTTTTCTACAGAACTCCAGTTGCAGTTTCACTGATGATAAGAAGAAATTTTGGAATTAACAGTGAGGGAAAAAATTAGGACCAAAGTTTTTTTTTTTTTTTTTTTTTGTTTTGTTTTGTTTTGTTTTGTTTTTTTTTGGTGAGGCAATTGGGGTTAAGTGACTTGCCCAGAGTCACACAACTAGTGTTATGTGTCTGAAGGAATTTTTCTTAAACACGTGTCTCTGATTTCTTTTTGTCAGTCCTGTGAGTAGAGCAGTTTTCTGCTGGAGGAAATTAAAATTAAGAAAATTGAAGGAAGCTCAGAAAACGGGGTACAGAGATGTTGCCAGCAGGAGCTGCCAACTCCTGAGGAGACTTAGGAGGGCAAAACAATCTTCTCTATTGTCTTCAGAAATAAGAAAAGGAGAATAAGCCAGCATGTTTACATATGTAGTCAGTCATTTTCAATTAATCAGTCAACAAGCATTTATTACCACATGTTATGTGCCAGATATACCCTGTTCTAAGCACTGAGAATATAAAGAAAAGCAAAATACCGACCCTTCCCTCAAGGATCCTATGTTCTAAAGGGGAGACAACATGCATAATATATAGGTATAAATGGCAGGTGATCTCAGAGGGAATGCACACCAGCAGGTGGGTGAGTGTGTGAGGGAAGAGCTAGGGAGGAGAGAGACTGAGAAAGGCCTCCTGCAAAAGGTACAGTGAGTGGGACAATGAAGAGAGGAACCCAATATGAAAACACTTCCATTCTTGTACCATTCATTATTAACCAGTGTTTTGTATTCCAGTATAATTCACTCTGATGTGTTTGGGATGAGATGAACTTGTTTTAGCCAGTTTGAGTTGGTTAGGGCTGCTTTGGTGCATAGGTGCTTGTCAAGAAATAGCCTTGGAGAAATATTTTTTTTTTCAACATGGTTGTGTGTGGTTATAGTAAAGTGCTTACTATTGTATTTTACTCTCTCCCACATTAAGCTTCTACAGTTAGTACCAAATCTGTTTCAACAACTGGATCCCTACAGCGGTCTCGGAGCGACATTGATGTGAATGCAGCAGCCAGTGCCAAATCAAAAGTCTCAACAGCTGGCTCCACCCCTTTCAGTTCAGCAGCTGCCTTGCCTCCAGGATCGTATGCATCATTAGGTAGGCCCTAAAAACTCTGCAGTTCAAATTTTGTTAAATTTTCCCAACATTCTAATTAATTTATCAAGTTTGTTATTTTAGTCAGACTTTAAGAATGCCATAGTTGAAATTTCAAAATCCTATGAATGGATATTCAGGAAATGAACATATGCAGGTCATAGTACATATTGAATGCTTACCATGTGCTGAGTGTTATCCTTCTTAGAAATCAATACATATGTAATTTGACATTAAACAGGGTGCTTTTCCCTCAGTTCAACCTTCTGTGTCAGTCACCAATATTTGAAATAATATCACCTCAGACATTTTACTGCCACACACTATTCTGCCAAACACATGCTTTCCCAATCTTTTGCCACTTGTCTCCATTGTTTCCAGTAAGGAGGAAGAGCAACAATGAAATAGTAAAAATGAATTGATGGTAAATTTTAGGAAGAATATCACCGGAGCTATGTTTCTGTAGATGTGAGTATTGGATGTAATTTGCCTTTTTCTCTGAACAAACATATCAAAGCATATACATCCAAATGAGAGTGGTTCTTCAGAGCCATAACCTTGTGAAACACTTCACTTGTTGCTGAGAAGACTTCTGATGTTCTTTGGAATGGTCTTCCAATACATTTCTGAAAGAGACAGTATCATTTGTTGTGGTATATCTTTAGCCTCTGAGGTTAGATTTAATTTTTGGAAATGGCCACAAGTTATCTGAAGCTAAGCCCAGTGAAGGAAGTGGGTGTTACAGGTGGGTAAATGTCATTTTGTGGAAGTTAAGTGTTGATTGTAAAACAGTGGGACTTTTTTCCTTGGGTACTTGTAGGAGCTGTTTCAAAAAAAAAGTGTTCTCAAGATGTGTATTGTAGCTGCACTGTTCAGACAAATGTCTAGATTTATTTTAGTGGGACTACTTTGAAGGAGGAAATAGCCATTGGGATGTGTATGTTCTGATTGTTTTAAACACACAAACACACACACACACACACACACACACACACACACAAAAGTTGGATCACAAATACAAGTCAATTTCATTGAGAAGGGGTACAAATAGTATTTTCTTCCCAAATATTAAACTATTAGATTATGTTGAAGATAAGGACTTCATCCAAAATTTAAAATAAAGGTTTGCCATTTTGCTAAGACAAAGCTTTTGTATTCCTAAAAAAGAAAAGAAAATCATCTAGTTAATCCAACATTCTGTCTTCACTTTACACTCAAAGTTGAACTTTTATAAATTCCATTTTGATTTCTTTGCAGTTCTTGTTAATTTGATATTTCATGTGTTCCTTAAGATATGAGTTCAGAATTCATCTCTGAAGTAGTTAATTATTTCTTGTTTTCCCATGACTTAATGTTAGATGGATGACCACTATAGATGTCACCACATCAAAATTTCTGCCAAATACCATTTTTTTTTTTAAAGTTACTATAGTATGTTCGTTCTCATACCTCATCCCCTCTTCCTCTTAAGAAAAAATGATTAAATGAAATGTGGATTGATTTCTTAACATAATAGTGTTTGTTTTTTGTTAACAGTTTTTGTTTGGCTTGACACATTTGTTTTAGTGTATAACCAAAGTTTGTTCAGAATAATAGAGTTAAATCTGATGCTCCTTTTCCAAACTTCTAGAGTCCAGACACATCAGGGAGGACTTGGAGTACATAGGCCTTGAACCAGGTACCATGCTAGACAGCTTTTGCTGCTGTATAATGTAGATTGGAATAGGCATTGCTAAAGCAAGCTTCTTACTTGCTTCTCTGTCCTATAGGTATAACCTTTTCCCCCTTTGCTAGCAATTTCCTTCAAAGACGGAAGGAAATTCAGAGTGCAGTAGTTGAGCTAAATTTCTTCTCTGGTGATATGCAGTGTATGCAGAGTTGCTTCTTGGTTCTTACAATGTAGACAAAACCATTAATTAAATTACATACCAGATTTAGGTGCTTCAGAATTTGCTTTGCAGTTCAGAGCTGGTTTCCTTTTAAGCTTAATTTAAAATGGAATTTTTCACTTTTTTTTTAGTAGCTAATTTCTGCCCTTTTTTAATGTTACTAACTGTTCCCTGTTATCCCTTCCTTTGTTTTTTTTTCTTTTAATTTGCTTAAAGATGGTACTACCACTAAATCTGAGGGTAAGCAGTTTGTGTCTATGACTGAGGTGTGTTTACAACTGTGTACTTCAATCACTTCTCTCTGGTCTTTCTCTCACGATGTGTCACTTAGTGTTCATCTGTACTCACTTGTACCCTGCATGAAATGTTGCATGGATGTTTTCCTTCCTGTCTTCTTCATTCTGCTGCTGCTGGATTTTTGCCCATTCTCCTTGAAAGCATTGTCTTCTTTGGGTGTTAGATTGTAGGGTGTGTGGATCCTGCTGTCCTTTGTGGGTCTTAACCCCTGCTGTCCCAAAGGTTTTTTCCTGCAGAATTTGCTTTCTTTGTGAAAGGGGAGGGATTATTGACCTTGGGGATTATGTGCTAATCCTTCTTGGCTGCTTCCCTGAGACTTTATTATTCCCAAAGTACTACTTTATCTTTTCCTTTATTTTCTTGACTTTTGTGCACTTGTGGTCTCTTTTTAGTGTTAAAATTATTTTGTCATTTGTAGAATAGAATTCATGTAATCTCCTAAGTAGAAGATATTTTTCTAATGAGGAGCTAGACTTTTAAGTGTATGTAAACATTTAGGGGCACATTACATGTAATTGACGATCAGTGAGTGTTGTTGTGTTGCATTCTTTTTTACAATCTCTTTAAATGTCCCTAAGACATCTGACTGATTTCTGTAAAATACTTAACACACTTTTCTTGTTTTCATTGAACCATCACTGATCCTTTCTTGGAGGGAAAAATACCTAATTATGTTTTTCTTTCAAGTTTTTCAGTAGGAAAAGCAATAAAGTAAACCATCTTTCAGCTCATTTTGTTTTTACTGACTATTTTCAGTTCTTTATAAGTATTAGGAGAATTATCTATAAACTACTTGAAGAAGTGCCTGCTGTGGAGAAACAGTGTGTTAATGGAATACAGAATACCTTCGGCAGCTTATAGTATAGATAGAAAATGAGCAAAATAACAGCAAACATAGAGTAGTTAAGTCAGAGCGTAAAGCAATTCCTAAGCGACCAAATGAGTAATAAATGCTGTTAAATGTTCAGAAACGTAGAGATCCATTATAGGTTAGTTAAGTTGTCTGTAAAAGACAAAAATAAATTCCATGAAGCAAAGAGCTAAATTTTTAGAAATACAGTAAAATTATTTTTGGCTTCCAGAAAGAAAGATCATACCGAGTCATGGGTCTATTTGTTTTGGTTATCATCTCTGATACACATACACATACACATAAACACACATACACTTATATACACACACATCTAAATCTGGTTTCACATTCTCATTCTCAGGGAGCTTTCTTATGTCATATATCTCCTTTTTTTTACTTTAGACATTTCTGTTTCAAATTGAGCACTCCTAGCTCTTTGAAAAGCTAGCACATTTTTTTTCCCAATCAGGATGAGCCTCCAACCTGCTTATGATTGGAAATGGTTTTATCTAGTTTACTTGCAGGTTCCAGCCCTTTTGTGATCTGCAGGTGTTCTCCAGGGCTTCTTGTCTCCTTTCACAGGAAAGGAGCACTATGATCAGAGTGTTTCTGCTTCTATTTTTAGGTATTTTAAATCAAAATAACACCAAAGTAAAAAGACTTAATAAAATGTCCAAGCTGAGGGTGCAGGTGAATGATGTCCTTTATAAGGATGTTAGGTATCTTCATCCATTATGACTGAAGGCAGAGATTGTACATAGTTTTGAAGCTGGAAGTTGAAATTTGTATTCAGCTGCTAATGTGGATAATGTCTATGTCTGCTCTGGAGATGTGCCTCTATATTCCTCACAGTAGAGTTCACATTCATTGTGAATGTGAAAGTAAAGTAAACAGGTAGGATGGGAAGAGAAAGTATAAGGATGTAGGTGGAGCTAATGAGGATGGAAAGTACTATAGAAATTAGTTATCCTCTCAAATATCTTCCCCGCTTTGTAAATTGGAGTTACCCTTCTTAATTCTCCTATACTGTCCTTGCTTTATTGTTTAGGTAATTTACTCTGCCCTAAACAGTAAGGTGGCACAGTGGATAGAGTGCTGGACCTGGAGTCGGGAAGGTTCATCTTCTTGATCAAATCTAGCCTGAGACACTTACTAAATCCAGTTTGCCTCAGTTTCCTCATCTATAAAATGAACTAGAGAAGGAAATGGCAAACCATTCCAGTATCTTTGCTAGGAAAACCCCAAATGAGGTCATGAAGAGTTGGATACGACTGAACAACAAAAACCAACTTTAGGGCAAGAACTCCAAAGAAAGAAGCCTATCTTTTCCTGTCGATTTCTGCAAAAAAATATCTGGAGGAATGGAATTTGGAATTTAGAACCTTGAATATAGAAAAGGAAATATGGAAAGTAAGAGATCCTTCAGAGGAGCAAAATCACTTTCACTCCATAAAAATGATATATGTTGCTTCTCAGTTTTACAGATCTATGTAATTGTTCATGTAAGTCCTTTATATTACTTTTTTTCTCCCTTATCTGCTATTTTGGAAAATAAATTTTAGGATTTTTTTAAAATAGGTATACTTTTTAAGGCAAGAAAACACTTTCTTCTTGATATAGTATTAGTCAAAGACTTGAGCAACAAGTTTGAGTCCCCGCTTGGAGAATCCCCACTTCTTTTCACTATTATAAACCCTATGTCTTCTCTTGTTTCACTCCTTATCCCTGTAGTAATTAATCATTGACCAATTAGGAGAAAACTGTCTCTATTTGCTGCTCATATTTCCTCATCCCCTTTCTGCACATCATACCCACCCATTCCACTGTGCCCTGTAGAATTCCCATTCCATGGTGAACGTGTTTCCCTTCATGTTGTACCTCTTTCACACTCTGCATCTCAAAGCCTCCTCAGATCTGGCTCCCCTCTCAGGACACCACCTCATTTCCAGCACTGACTGTACTTTCTTCCGCCCATCTGTGCTACCCTGGTTCTGGAAAGGGATTCAGAGGACTCTGCTCCCCATGGTCATGTTCAGACTTTCCCTTTGCTGTTAGTCCAGCATTGACTGCACTTTCGTCCCTACCTCCCACCCCACCCCCCTTTTTTTTAAAGGCAGTTGGGGTTAAGTGACTTGCCCAGGGTTACACAGTTAGTAAGTGTCAAGTGTTTGGTCTGAGGCCAGATTTGAACTCAGGTCCTCCTGACTTCAGGGCCAGTGCTCTATCCACTGCACCACCTAGCTGCCTCTGCTTTCCTTCCTTTCTAACATCTATCCAGGAGGTAATTGTTTCATTTCTGCAGTGGCTTCTTATTCTTGATCCTCTTGCTCCCATGGCCTGTTGGCTGCTCTTTTCTTTCCAAATCTCAGGCCTGGATTACTGCCACCACCCCTGTCCTCTGTTTCCACTCATGAGCAGCTGAATGGAGCTGGAGGAAGTCCCACAGCAGCACTGACTGCTGGCTCCATTACAGATCTATTTATCCAAACTAACCTGAGCCCTCACTGTAATAGAGTAGTCTTTTTATTCCTCTCTAATTGATTCCCTATCTCACTTAAACCTCTTTCTTTAAGCAACCCCCCCCCCCCACACACACACAAAGGTCCTGCTCCCTCCTTTACTTCAACTAAGGGTCTTGCCTTCTACTTTTCTGAAAAAAACTAAAGGCCACTGGACATGAGCTTCTCCCTCTCCCATTCTCTTAATTTCAAAACCCCTTGACATCATCTCCCACTCTGTCCTTCTTTCCTCTGGTCTGTGATAGTTAAGATAGCCTTTCTCTTTGCCAAGGTAAACTCCTCTACATGTGTACTTTACCTCGTGCCTTCCTGTCTTCTCCACGAGATTATATCTCAGTCATCTCACCTCTCCCTTAAATCTGTAACTTTTCTCTATCAAGTGATTAAGTTCTTCCTGTTTTCAAGCATGGCCAAGTTTTCTCCTTCTCTTCCTTTTCTTGGCCAAACTTCTTGGAAAAAGTTGATTCCACTTGCTGTCTCTCACTGACAACCATTTGCAGTGTAACTTTCAGTCTCATCATTCAATGGAATCTACTTTCTCCAAAGTTACCAGTAATCTCCTGATTGCCAAATTAGATGATCATTTCTTACCCCTAACCCTTCTTGCCCTATCTGCTGCATTGATCACTGTTGACAACACTTTCCTCTTGGATACTCTTTCTTCTCTGGGTTTTTGTGACATTATTCTCCTCTAGTTTGCCTGTCTGACTGCCCCTTCTCAGTCCTTTTTGTTGATTCATTATGCACATCACATCCCCAAACTTTGAATGTTACCTATACTTTTGTTGTAGGCCCCTTCTTTTCTTCTGTATTTTTTCAATAGTTTTCATGTGTTTAACCATCATTTCAGTCCTGAATCACTAGTTGACTTTTGTACATTTTGAAGTGGATGTTCCGAAGACATCTTAAACTCAATATTGCCAAAACTCAACTTGCTATTTATCCTCTTAAACCTTCCCATTTTCAATTTTTCCCTATTTCTTTTGAATTTTTCACTCTCCTTCACTCTACAAATCCAATCACTTGCTATATCTTCCCATTTCTGCCTCCATGACTTCTCTCCCATCTAACCCCTTCTCCTCACTGACACGGCTACTACCTTAGTTCAGGATCTTATCACCTCTTACTTAAATTATTATAGCAATCTCCTAATGGTCTCCCTACCTCAGGTCTCTCTCCACTACAATCCATTTCATTTGTTGCTACCAAAATAATTTTCCTCAAATACAGATCTGATTGTGTCACTTAATCTACTCAAACTGCAATGGTTTCCTCTGGCCTCTGGAATAAAATGTACAGTCCTCTGTTTAGCTTTTAAAACACTAACCAATCTGGACACAACCTATCTTTCTAACCTCTTTGGATATTACACACCTTTCTGAGCTCTGTAGCCTAGCTAAACTGGCCTTCTCTTTGTTCCTCACTCATGACATTCCACCTCTCATCTCTGTTCATATGTTCTGACCCCTTTCCTCATTCTTAGAATATGAGATGCAGCTCAGACACCATCTTCTGTATGAGATCTTTCCTGATACCCTAATTGATAGAGCCCTTCCTCCCATGGTATTTTGTATTTAAGTACTCTCTATGTATGTTTGTGTGTGTGTGTGTGTGTGTGTGAACCTCCTATCTATGCTGCACATATTTTTATATGTCCTTGCTTTCTCCTCCATTAACATGTGAGCTTATCCTGAGTAGGGACCATTTTGTTATTTGAATTTGTATTCTCAGCACCTAACAGCTCCTAGAACACAATAAATGCTTGATAAATACTTGATTAATTACATAGGTGGTACAGTGGATTTAAAACTGGGCCTGGAATCAAAATTTGAATTTAAATTCAGCCTCAAACACTTACTAGCTGTGTGACCCTGGGAAAGTCACTTAACCTCTGTTTGCCTCAGTTTCTTCATTTATAAAATGGAAATAATAATACTTACCATATAACAACCTCCCAGGGTTGTTGTGAGGATCAAGTGAAATAATAGTTGTGTAAAGTGCTTAGCACAGTGCCTGGCACCTAGTAAGTGCTAAATAAATGTTCATAGTTATTATCATTATTATTAAGAAAAATATTTTACAGAATATTCAGTATATGTGAAAAGGCCTTCTAAGATGTATACTTACATATGGAGTACTAAGATCTTTTTAGTTCTGTTTTCATGCTAGCAAATTTCCACATTGCTTACGGTATTTTACGTATCAAATTACTGAAAATATTCTCTCTAAAGAAAATCTAGACTTGACAAATAGGCAGTTTAAGGTGAAAAAATTGGGCTCCTTTGAGCAAATTCATGTATATTCTCTAATAGTGACTTTTTTTTAAAACCTAATATATATGAAGGATTCTTTTTTCTTCAAAGAATAAGCTGAGGGAAAATATTTATGTATGGCTTGGATCCAGGGAACTGAGCATAGTCTCAAGTTCAACCTCTATCCCAGTCTCAAGCCTGCAGCAAAATAATGAGGGCAAGAATCCTAGATCCAAGGGAAGCCTGCAATTCCGCCACTAAGAAACAGCTGATTTTCCAACTGGTTTTTAGTGGCTGAATAAAACAGCCGTCTTCTCCAACTCCAAACAGGGTCAGTCTACAAGTCTGCTGCTTAGATCCAAAACCAGCCCAGAAACTAGCAGAGTTCAGACTTGAGGATTCAGACTTTGGCCTGGATCAGACCAATTTAGGAGCACCAAAAGCTTGCAGGTCCCTAGCCTGATTCTGAGGTCCTGGCATAACACAACACTCAGGGCCCCATGAAAGCTGCAGTAGGACCTACCCAGACATTGGTTTCAGAGTAGACTGAGCCTGGCTGTAACTGAAAGTCTGAAGTCAGGAAAAAGGCTAGAAAGATTATCAAACAAAAAAATAATCCAGACATACAGTGCTGTTATAGAGCCAGGGATTCTCAAGACACAAACCCAGAGGAAAAGAATGACTTCAAAACATCTATAAGCAAAGCCTAAAATAAAACACAGCTTGGGCACAAATTCAGCTAGAATTTCTGGAAGAGATGAAGCAAGAATTTTTTTTTTTAGTTTTAAAATGTATTTGTAAATGAAATGAGAAGAGTAGAGGAAAAAATTAGAAAAGAAATAAAAGCTTTGAAAGAAAAAAATGAAAAATGAAGTAACAGCTTGGCACAGAGGTATAAAACCCTGCCCAGGCAATAAACTCCCTGAAAATTATTGTGGTCTAAAAAGAATCCAATGACTTCATGAATGCCAGGACATACTCACATAAAGTCAAAAGACTGAAAAACAAAAAGAAGAAAATGTAAGTTCTCTCATAACAAAAACAATCCCTATGGGAATATTTTAGTTATATTAAGTCATATTAAAGCATAGCCAATGAGCTAGGTGGGCACAGTGGATAGAACATGGGCCCTGGATTCAGGAGGACCTGAGTTCAATTCCGGCCTCAGACACATAACACTTACTAGCTGTGTGACCCTGGGTAAGTCATGTAACCCCAATTGACTTAAAAAAAAAAAAAAACAAAAAAACAAAAACATAGCCAAAAGACTGTACTTTACCATACTGTTTTTTATTCTGGGCAAAACTGTGTAACCAAAATTTATGGTGGCACATGTCTGGAATGCAAAGAAAGAACTAAAGTACAGTGTTATGATAAGCTGCACTGTTTAGTGGGTTTTTAATTAGGTAATTTCTCCAATGTTGAAAATTTTACTAAAAAGAAAATAAACAGGGAAATTTATCTTTATAGAGACAGAAACCAGGATACTTCAGGAGAATATGGAGGGTTTCAGAGATCTAAAGCTGTTGGCAGACATCTTTGGAACTAAATTTATAAATGTCATTTCTCCTAGTCTGTATTAGAATTGTCAGAAAAATGCAAGAGAATACAAAATACATGTTTTGGGTTCTGTTTCTGAGATAACCGTAAATAATACCTCATTATTTATTCCACAACCATTGATTAAACATATACTCTGTATGTGCAAGGCACTCTGCTAGGTACTAGGGATAAAAAGATGAAAATCTCTATGCTCAAGAAACTTGGGCAAATTTCAGGAGGGAGAAGAGTGCTTTTAACAAGGGGAATCAAAGAAGGCCTCAGCTTGGAAGTGGCTTTTGAGCTAGCTTTGAAGGATACTGAGAATTCTGTAAGACAGAGGTGATGAGGGGGAGTGTATTCCACATGTCATGGACCACCTCATACTAAGGCATACATAAAATGCAATAGCATAATAGAGGAATGTGTTAAGCAGACTAGTATCACGGTACTGTAGATTTATTTGATTCTCTTTACATTTTCATTAGCTAGATGGACTTACTCGAATTCTTAATACAAAATTTGGAATTTAGAACATGTGAAGAATATAAAGCAAGAATGAGGGAACTACCCATTTCTATTAAATTATAAATGTCCTATATATGTTACAGCCTACATCATATTGTCTTTTCTTGTGAAGGTAAAAACTACAGTAGTCTTGGCTTAAGATACTGATGGCTAAACCAAAGTTAATAGATCTATTAATCTTTATGCTGGATTGGGGCTTTGACTTCATTCCATCTGACCCATGGATCAAGTACCAAGAGGTGATATCTCTATATATGTCTGCAATTCTAAAAAGGCAAAGGTGGCTTTAAAACATTTTAGTAACAATGTCCTTAAAATATATGATTGGATAATTATTTTATAGAGGTTTATAGTCTCTTTGCCTGTCTTCTGTTCTGTGTAAACATCTGGTTCAATACATCAGAGAGTTGATTTTCTTCTGCTAAATATACTTGTCTATGTCTATTTCTATACTCTTACCTCTTTGTACTTTCCTTACCCTTTATCATTCTCCTTTTCTCCCTCATGCCTCCCAAGCCTTATCATAATACAAAACTAAAAAATTACTTGCTATGTTTATTGAATAAAATTTTGTGTTCCCTGTTGATTTTTTGAAGTGGATAATTAGAACATTTTTTCCCTTCATGCCTCTCACCACTGATTGATTTTTCTGAGTGTCTACCATTTCTTTTGCTCTGTATTTACAACATCCTCAAACATTCTCCTTCCTTAAAAATCCCAGCGTATGATTCTTTTTCCTTAAAAGATAGCAGTGTTTTTGAAAACTGTAGCTGTTTTCCAAAGCTTCCTCTTAATGCTTCTCCTTCCCTTCTCCCCCACACTTATTTTCTTCAAGTCTTCATCATTAGGCTTTTTTTCACCCTTATGCCTTCATTTTCCATATGCTGAAAGGAATATTTTCTTTTTTAAAATTTTAGTATTTTAAGGCAAAAAATGATTTGAGGACACTTTAATGAGTGTCTTCAAGTTTATTTTTTTAATGCACTTATTTTTAATTGTATTGTTTGTGTGATATCTGTCCTTAGAAATTAGGGAAGTCTTATACAAAGAAAAAATTCGCCTCATTTGGGTAATTAGCTTATCTTGCAAGTGTTTGTTATTTCTGATCATTTTATTCAGAAATGTTTCAGCTTTTTAATTTCCCCAAGGAAGTTCAGATTGCTTTGTGTAGTGATAGTAGTCATTGCCAAGAAAATTTTTCTGTAATTGTTGAATACACAAAATTATTTTTTAGACTATGTATCTCTAGGCAGCTAACATCTTATTTATCTTCTTATTAATTCTGAAGGCTTGTGATATTCTCAAAGTAGCTTTATATTGAGTTCCATGAAATCTTCATTTTCAAGGTGATGTGCACTCATGTTGATGACTAGATGAGAATGGATTCTTTTTTCAACTTTTCTTCCTATTGCACGTTTCTCAATGCAATCTGGCATAACTAGGTTTCCAAGAAACTAAAATTATGATGAAAGATAACTATAAAACTTATTTTGAAATTCATGGAAAACATTTCTTTAGCTATTACCTCATCACCTTAAAATCTGCTCTGAGAGATAATGGGCTGTAGGCTAGACTGGTTGGATGGTGTGCATTTGGCATGTTTCTTTATCCTGGATAACTCTTAGGTTTGTGTTTTCAATAAGAGGCTTTTGTATTCTATTAAAGATCACTTTACAGACTATGTGTAGATCATGCATTTGTTGCTATGTTCAAAAGATTGCCTGTGCACAGAATTTCTCTTATTGTGCACAGTGGAGGATTCCGTCCCCCACATGCACAGTCATATTTTGCCCCATGGTTTTTTTGGGTAGTGACTAGTGCCTGCTTTCACCTGTATAGGGCATTTATTTCAAATATGAAATAGAAGTTTCATTTCTGTTCAATCTTTCAGGTCGGATACGCACGCGACGGCAAAGCTCTGGGAGTGCAGTCAGTGTCACCACCACCCCTGATAACCGTGGCCGCAGCAGAGCTAAAGTGGTTTCACAGTCCCAGCGTAAGAAATGTTTTTTATTCTCATAGTTTGTTTTTTCAACACAATCTTGATCATCCAGTATAAACTGAGATAGGTTTACATCACTTTAGTCATTATTAGATCTATCAAGCAAAAACAAATAGTCGTTAATGTAAAGCAACCTTAGATTTCTGTGAGAAATCTTACCCCAAGCATTCTCTTTTGTTTCTTGTCACAGTTTCCAGGCCTGATCCCAGACCTCCTGGATTAGTAATTATTTATGATTTATAATACAGCTCAAAAGGAATTGTTTCTATTTTGATAGGCATACTGTATGACATGGTTAAAATACTCTTATAATAATTATTCCTTTCTGCTTAATTCTGTACATATTGGTCATAAGTAAATGCAGTAAGCATTCCTGTGTATCCTTTCTTTCCTCACATTTGCACCCTGTTCCTGCCTTTCTTGCTGGCCTGGCCTCCTGCTTTGCTTAGTCTCCATTGTTGCTTCTCTGTTTATGTCCAGCATAGATGATTCAGATCAGCCTCTGAGCCTGGGAAGCAGCTGAGGTCTGAAGTCATTTTAGATGCACGTAGAATCTGTCTGTGAATTTGCACATAAAGAGTAACATTTGTTTTTTTTTTCTACATATGTAGACTGAGTAGGTTATTCTAGAGGCATCTCCGTGGTACCGTAGACTTGGAATGAGAAAGACCCGACTCCAAATCCTGCCATAGACATTAAACTAACTGTATGAACCCAGGCAAGTCATTGTACCTCTCTCAGCCTCAGTTTCCTTATCTTGTTTGGTTGTTAAGTCACTTCAGTTATGTCCAACTCTTCAAGACCTCGTTTGGGATTTTCTTGCCGAAGATTCTGGAGCAGTTTGCCTTTTCCTTCTCCAGCTTATTTTACAGATGAGGTGACTGAGGCAAACAGGGTCAAGTGACTTGGCCTAGGTCACATAGCTAGTAAGTTTCTGAGGCCAGATTTAAACTCAGGTCTTCCTGACTCCAGGTGTGGCACTCTATCCATTGTGCCACTTCAGTGCCCTTTCCTTATCTTTAGAATAGGCATAATAATAGCACGTACCTCACAGGATTGTTGTATCAAATGAGATAATATCTAAAGTGATTTGCATTTCTTTAGTGCCATACGTAAATGCTAGAACTAGATGATGACGATGATGATATTCTACTTGAAATAGGTGGCAGAGTAAGATAAATTTTAACATTTTTTCATGTCTTTAACAAACAGGTAACATTACAGGGGGACTGCTATTGGTTATGCCATGTGATAGCTGTGTGGAGCAAGGATTTTCAGGCAGTGTACCTTAAAAGTTTTCATTTATTTGGGTCATCTTGCATGCCAAGATGTTAAATCGTTTGATCTGGGAAACTTTGTCCTTCAAACCTCATCAGAATTACGTAGCACAGTACATCTCACCCCCAGTCACCCAGTTATTCCTTGGAAGTCAGTGAGAGTTCTCTGCACTCTAATAGACACTCTAGGGTCCTGTTCATTAAAAGGATTTGAACATGATACAGTGTTTTTATAGTAGTAATAAGTCTTTGAAGATTGAGAGAGTTACAATAGAATTTCATGAAGACCAATTAATAGCAAAAGACCTCAGTAAGTTTACTTTGTTAAATGTGTTTGTAAATAAAGACTTTGGTGTTGTACCTAACAAATGCTGCATGGTGACGTTCTGTATCGTCTTATTGTCTTTTAATCCACTTTTTGCCTGTCCTTTGGTCTGCTCTCATAATCAAGGATCCAGATCTGCTAATCCTGCTGGTGGTAAGACATTTCTCTTGTTGCTTTTATGTGTCCTCCCCCATCCCAAACCCCTTGCATAATATCCATCCACCCCCAGTGCCTTACATAAGAGCTCTGTCTCTCTGTCTCTCTGTCCCTCTCTCTCTTTCCCCACATTTCTCATAGTTTTCCAATGTATTTGAATTTGAGTTGGAAAACTGTTTCCCCCAATAAGATAATGGTTTATTTAAATATTTGGGTTGTTTGTGGTGACACTTGGAACTTAAAAGGATAACTACTTGATAATGGGGTAGATTATCGTAATAACATCTCTTGTTCTTTGCAATGAAATTAAATTGTGAATGTTTCAGTATTTAAGAGTATTCATTTTGAGAGCAAGCACTGAAAGTGATTTGAATGATAGTAATAGTTGCCTGCACAGGGAGGTTTCTTTTTTTTTTTTTTTTTTTTTTGGTTTGCCATATAGTCTGTCTCACCATGCCAGAACCATGAATACAGAAGTTTCTTGCCTCTTTTACCTAGGAATATATTGGCTGTAAAGGTGAAATGATTTTAAGACTTCCATGTTATTATGTTTCTTGATATTCCCCCCCCTTTTTTCTTTATAAATATGCTATGAAAAATATAGGGTTATAAAGAAGGCAAATTACTCATCTTTTGTTTTGCTGTAGCAACAGTTAAGTTTAATACTTTGCGGAATTATTTTAGGCACTGAGCTAGCTTACTGGTAATGAAAAATGAAACTTTTAAATATGACCCTTCAGGGGTTTGGCCCTAAATGGTGCTTCATAACAACCTTCATAAGTCATTGCTATTTATTCATTTCCCTTGAGCATTTCTTTCTCGCCTTACTTTTTAGCTGGTAGCCGATCAAGCTCCCCAGGAAAACTGTTGGGAAGTTCTTACAGTGGACTCACAGGAGGATCTGCCAGAGGTACACCTGTCCCCTCATCCTCAGATAAACGGAGCAAGATCCCACGGAGTCAGGGATGTAGTCGAGAAACGAGTCCTAGCCGCTTAGGTGGGCAAGGTAAGAATTCTCAGACGTTATCCTGCAGTACTATTCTTCACAAAGTAAGATTGCCAACCTTGGGAAAAGATCTCTTTATTTAACTATCAAAAAGATTACTTCACTTTTATTTTGTGTTTTAATATGGGATATTTACATTACATCCTGAGCTAAACGATGCATAGGTCCTTTCTTTTTAGGTTATCTTAATGTCTCCATTCTTTTATAGGTTAAGTAGTCTATATAGACCAAGGGAAAAGAATGCCATCAATCTAGTGATATAACTTCATTTTTTATCATTACTTTTCAAAGAATTTTACTTTTTAGTTCTTTTCATACTTTCTCTCCTTACAGTTTGTTTTATACAAAACAAAATTTACATTCTTTAGAGCAATTTTTGTAAGTTACAGAAATATTTGATTTTGGTCTTTCTTTAAAACCTCTAATATTTTCTTTTTAAAATTTTTGACCATCAGATGCAGAAAACAACCAAGACAGGTGTTTTACTAAGGCACAGAATATTCCTTCTTGCAAATTAAGTGTAGACCTTTTTTGTTGTGTGTATGTCTTTGAGGTTACATAGTCTCCTTTCACTGTTTATAGACTTTTAAGAATTACTTAAGAAACTGTACTCTTATAGTTTGTCACATTGTTTACTTTCACAAAAAACTTGGATACTTTATATAGAATGTCTTATGAAATTGTTATATCAGGTCTCATTCTTTTTCTTATATACATAAGTATTTCCAAGGTCAAAGCCTTATTTTTTAATCAGAACACTTCATTTATAAATATGCATGATTTTTTCCTCTTTCTCCACTAGAAGTTAGAATTGGAATTAACGTTCAAGTTGCACTTTAAAAATTACAAGGCAGCAAGAATACCAAGTAAAAAATGTAGCTTGTCAAGCAGCTCATTAGTCTAAACAGTATCAGCTGTGTTGACTGATTTTCGTTAACTGATTTAATATGTTGTTTGGGTGTTTCTATAGATGTAACTTTGGAGAAACTATAGCTGGAATGTAATTGTATATACTTATATTTCAAATCTGAAGCTGTTTTAAAATTCATGTGTTCAATATAGCTCTCTTTGCATCTGGTCTTTTTAAAGTGCATCAGAGTTTGGAAAACTGCATCTGTTTTCATCAGGGTAAAGTGAGTGTTTATGACATTTTCAGGCCTCAAAGATCTTTTCTACAGTTAATTGACATTATGAAGTTTAAAGATTAGTTTGCAATTTGTTAGTTTCTTGTTTAGTTTTTTAAAAATTTCTTTCAATGATTTGAATTCTCTTAATTTAATATTTAGACCTTTGGCATTTTTTATTTTAACTGAATAACTCCACTCTTCTTGAATGTAGTAACTAATCTAACTCCTTATAAATTACTGGTTTCAAAAGACTTCTCCAAAAGCAACTTCTCCAAAGTGTTAAATGTTAAAAACATTTTTTCGTAGAAGTTGAGTTTCTTTGCCTTCATTTAGAGGCTAAGTTGCTGTGCTAAGCTCTCATTTTATGAAGAATGTCTATCCAAATTTCTAAGCACCATAGCTAATATATCATTCAATCGATTTCTATCCATATTATACCACTGATACATTCCACATAGTTATAGACATCCCACTTTTTGAGTTCCTGTTGACATCTGAATCCTTAGTAAAGAAAGCAACTGTTTTCATCTCATATACTATAGTGACACAAAATACTCCAGGTGTACACAATTTTGGATTATCACACAGAAAAGTAAAAAGATAATTAGGCAGTAGCAAAGTCTCTCGCAGTTGCTAGAGTCTACCTGCTAGAAATGGCTTTGTATTTACTTTTTATGTTTTTTGTCTTTTTCTGTCTACATACTTGCCATTTCCTCTAAGTAGAATGTAAGCTCCTTGAGGGCAGGGACTTTTTTTTTTCCCGCTGTATACCAAACACTTAGCATTGTGCATGGCACAAAATAGATACTTAATAAGTGTATATCAATTTGATGAAATGAGCATTTTCTGCTATCACTAAACCTTTTTTATTCTAGTATTTTTGAGAATAGAAAATGCAGTTTAAACTTAACATTGACAAAATAATTAATTGAGTCTTCTTATCTTGTTCCTTGAAGTATTTCTGTTTATATAATGAAACTACATAGCTATGTATTAAATAAAATTTCTTAACTAAGTACCTATTGTATACAAAATACTGTTCTAGTCACCAAAGGCAATAGAAAGTTTAAATACTGTTGTCCTTATTCTCAAAGAGCTTGCAGTCTAGTAGAATAAGATACAAACACAGAATTCTACTATGTAATATAGTGTAAGTACATAGGAGACTTGCAAGATAACATACTATGTTAGGTCATTTATTTTGGAGATCTTTTCAACTGAAAAACAAAGGAAAACCTTGTTGATATGGCTGTTGTAAAAGAAAAGAAAAAAATGCCTATTTGTCTTCATTTAAATTCTTGAATTCAAATACAGAACATATATACATACACACACACACACACACATATACTTTTTTTTAATAGTAGTGTATTGCCATTTAAGTGGGGAACATCTGTGGCAATAATTTCTGAAACTTATTTCACTAGTTGTTTTTTTCACCCTGGTATCTTTGAAAATATTTTTTATTGTTTCTGTTAATTATAAAACTACAAAATTCATACTTGATACTTGTGTCACTTCTGATGTTTCTTTTCTTTTTTTTTTTCCTTGGCTAGGCAATGGGTTAAGTGATTTGACCAGGGTCACACAGCTAGTAAGTGTTATGTGTCTGAGGCCGGATTTGAACTCAGGTCCTCCTGAATCTAGGGCCAGTGCTCTATCCACTATGCCACCTAGCTGCCCCTTGAGTCACTTCTGAAGAGCCACAATTCTGCATTTTAAGTAATGCTTGATTTTATATTTTTTGGAAGGAAAATATTTTTAAATAATTTAGTTTGAATTCATATTCCAGTTCTTATTACTTCACTTGAGTGTTCTTTAGTAATATTTATGTTATTATTTATTTTGAGCTGCATTTTAAATTGATGAAGAAATTAGAACATTTTATCTCTAAGACTTAGTTCTCATAATGTTGTCACTACCATAGGGTCCTCCATGCTTTTTTTTTTTTTTTTTGGCATAATACTTGATGAGGAGAAGGACATTGAACCTAAAATACTGACAAACACAAAATTTCTGCTAAAGCACTTAACAGAGAGAAATCTTGAGAAAAACAATGGGGAGAATGAAATCTTATTCTAAGTTTTTCATGTGAGTAACTAAAAAGCTAAAGTTTCAAAAATACTTTGAGAAAGTTCAGATTACAAATAAGTATTTTTTCATTACTGCTTTCTCTTTGTCTGACCCCAAACTTATTCTAATACAGAAATATTCAAACCAGCATTTAACGAAGACACAGAACAATCATAATTTATTGGTCCCCGATGTTGTCTCCTTCATTATATCCATTCTTTTTAGAAAAAATTCTTTTTGAAGTACTTGGTCTCTAGATGTCGTTTTATAATTGTGAATGTATTGTACTTCATTTTACACTGTCCAGTATCTAAGCCATGATTTCATGTAAGATACATACATTTGCATGTATATATGTATATGTGCGTATACATTTATATGTGTATATATATGTTATACCCACGTATGTTTGTGCTTTTAGCATATTAAGGGAAAATTTCATGAAACTAAGAATCTGATCACATTTTACATACTGCCATCTCAAAGTGAGTTTAATATTTAATTTCCTGCCATTTTATGAAACTCAAACCAGCGTGAATCTCTTTAACTCTCTGGCAAACTCATGAAAGTTGAGGCATTCTTTTAAATACTCCTTCCTTAAGGTCAGAATGTCACTCACATTTTATTCATGCAAATATTGGCCCAGAAGAGAAAGGGTTAGGAATATCCACCATCATATTATGAATGGCCCAAGTGCCAGTTGTCTGCTTCTGTGATAGTCAGCCTGACAGAATATGCAACCATTTATGAGAAATAAATGGGCAATGCATACAAGAAAATACTCTACCAGGAATATATTTACTTGAAAAGTTCATCAAGCTAATAGGTCAGCTGTAGCAATGATACTGTTGTTGTGGCAATAATACTATCCTGTTAAATGTTTTTGGTTTTTTGGGAAAACCTGGTTTACTGGTCTTTCTGTGGATAACTTAACAATACATTAGACATATTATTCACCCTTAGGGAAATTCCTCCAGAATAAGCTCAGGAGAAATTTGAGACATGGAAAGATATAAGTGAATTGTGTAAAGTTAGTCAAGGAGCTTGAATAGAACTGGTAATCATTACATTACTATGTAGGACCCTGAAAGAAAGCAGTATTTCTTCATCAAGAAGCTTATTATATATCTTGTGTCCTAGGTAAAACTCTTTAATAATTTGTTCAGACATTTAATTTCATAATAACTGGTTTTCCAAATCAAAAGACTCTTTGGAATGTTAATTGGAATTGTAAAACAAATTGTAAAACAAAACAAAACATTATCACCACATCTTTGTGGAAGAATAAAATAGGGAATCAAGCAACAAGACACTTCAGGTCAAAAAATTGTTAACCAAAATATCCACCTGTTACTGTCCATTCTTCACTTTTCTTTACCTGTAGTTACCTAAGTTTTCCATAATAACTTGGATACCAACATAAAAATGAGTTGTGTTTCAAAAAGATGAGATTTTGGAAGTTTTAGCCACTACGGTGCAGACCTGAGAGTTCTTTATTAGTGGCAAATTAGACTGCTTTGGAAAGCTGATTTTGCTTTTCATTTCTTGTTTTTATCAAGGACCTCCATTCTTCTTGTTCATAGAATTTTCTCATTATGATTTGGGCCATCCAATTTATTTTGGGGTCTTTAAGTATTGGAATAAGATACTGATAGAGAAAATGTGGTTCTTTCTGCATTGATGAAACAAAGTTCATTTGCAGAAACTTGAGGCAGAGATGCTATCCATTCTATTACAGTAGATACATTACCAAAACACTGGAATTTATGTTCTGTAGCCAGGCTAACCCCAGAGTAAAATTACAAAGGGAGCAAAGTTAAATTTTGTCCTGCTACCCCCAAATCCTGAACATTCAGTAACCTCATACAACCTGACTACTTAGGTCTTTTGCTGTGGTATTATTTGAAAAGACCTCATTTGGTAGAAACCTGTGGGTCTTTCTCTCTTTCTAACCTCTTCCTGTTAAAGCTTTCCTGTTGGGTTTCTTATACTTCAGGTAGCTACTCTTGACTAGTTGTTGCTTGGAAATGATCTTTAAACTTATTTTAGAGCTAGTAAGGTTAATGTGAGACCATTCTTGAATAATCTAAGGGAACAAATCTCTAATTTTAATCTAAGGAACCAATGTTCAGACTGCTGAAGGAATTTATATTCTGGGTGGTTGGTAAAGTGTTGAAGACTACCTATTCTGCCTGCATATAGAATTGACCCTCTTATTCAGTCTTTAGTCGAATGACATATGGCTCCATGTGGAATATCTTTTCCAAAGTTTTTGACGTAATATATTTTTCTTTTCTTTGAGTTAAACTTGGAATCAAGCATCACTATTCTTTCTCTAGCTCTATGGCTGGTTTACTAGGTAATTCTGGGCTAATCTCTGTATAGCTCCCTGCACTAATCCTTACTTGCTTTTGAATTAGAAAATGAGGATAATACTAAATCTCATCAGTCAATATTTGTAGTGGTTGAATGTTTTCACACTGAAAGAGGGACCTTTTAAATATAAATCACTGTGCCTGTTGTAATCTCAGTGAATCCCTATTCTGTGGGTCTTCACATGTACTAAACTTGTAGTGAAAAGTCTACTCTTAAGTCTTTATCTTTCTTTTACATTATATCCAGTTTAAAAAAAAAAGAAAAAAATTTTTTCTTCAGCCATATGGAGGAATAGGAGGGTGAATTTCATTCTCAACTCTTTCCTGCCTTGAATTAAGTACTAAGTAGAATGTTTTCTCTTTCCAAAGTCCATAGTGCTATCTGAAATGGAGCACAATTCCCCAGTTGCATATCTCTTTGTGCCTTTTGTGTATAAAACATGATGTGTAGCTGGGATAACTTAGCTTATTTCTTGTAATGGGGACAAGTACATGAAGTTCAATACCTAGGGACTTTTTCCTTAATAATAGTTGAATACAATTAATTCTTTTGTGAGAAACAAACATGCACGAAATCAGCTTTCTTTGTTCTTTTATTGAATTCAACAGTCATCAAAATTGGTGCTCCTCAAAAAAATGCTTTTTTCGACCTTTTATCCCCTGATCACAGTTCATCTTCTAAAAAAACTCTCTTCACTTCATAAATTGAAATGTGAATTTAATTCTTATGATAAAAAAAAATTTAAGGAACTGTGAATATATTTTAAACTCAAGCCTCCATATGGTCAATTCAACAAATAGGAAACCTCAACCAAAAATGTAGATGGGTCTGCAAAATTCACTCGAAAGGAAAGAGCTTTTGGGAGTGATAATTAACAATGTCATAATTACATTAACAGAATGTGACTTTTGTGTGTGTAAGCTTTTCTGTCCTCATTAAACTTGTTCACCTTCTCTGAAACTCTCCATGCTGCATGCTAGCACGGAGCAGCCGTATCCCTCGACCCAGCATGAGTCAGGGGTGCAGCCGCGATACCAGCCGTGAGAGCAGCCGAGATACAAGCCCTGCTCGGGGCTTCCCTCCACTGGGTGAGTACATGTAGGCACTGAAGTCTTTTAAGGTGGATGAGTCCCTGTTCCTGATTCTGATTGCCTAGTCAGGATGCTCCTGCGTGGAATGACCTTGCTTTCCCTCCTTCTTCTCCCTGTGATCCTTTCTTCTCTTCTTTCCTCTTCCTTGGTTTACCCTTTGTCCTCCTCTGCATGCTTGAATTTTGACAACTTCTAATTTTCATGTATCAAGAAGAAAAAACACCACTTCAGTATGGTATTTTGTCATTGACTACCAGCTTGCACCAGCTAATCTCACTTGTATGGGCTGTGATAAAATTCAGCACATATGACTTGCTGACTTAAAAATTCATTTGCAGCGTTGATATTCAGCATTCTTGAGATTCGTGACTCTAAAGTTTGGAATTTGTAAATTTACTCGAATTTCATATGGATTGCCATTTCTTAAAACTAGTTTTGAAAAAGGGAAAAAAAGAATTTCAATGACTTTATCACTTAGAAGACTAAAGTTACTCTTGGTTAAAGGAGAAAGAACTTGAATGTAATGAAAAAGGAGAGATGTCAGTTACTGTTTTGAGTGCCATTTCAAAGGATGTTTTCTTTAAGTCTTGCTATTTCAAGTTAGAGGCCTTGTAAGAGATTTGAAATCAGCTTCCCACCCCCCATCAACTTTAAATATGTAGCATGAACATATAACTTGATAATGGTTTACTGGGCTCAGACAGTTTGGTCCCCAGTGTGAATTTAAGATACCATCTCATGCCACAGTTTGCTGTGAATCTGTAAGATTATAATCCCTGGCTGTTCTGAGGTATATTGTTAGGTCAACAACTCAAATAAGGAACACAGATGATCACGAGGGTTTCTTTCTTTACTGGTTCCCGTCGACTTTGATGGTTAGTCATTTTCTGACTTCAGGGGAACAGAGAGCACACAGGCATCTCCTGCAGCTCCTCTTGATTTTCTTCAAGTTTGTTTGCAACCTATCTCCATTTTATCCTTGATTGTTTAAAAACTGAGCTATCCTTGCTTCATGTAGGGGGATTTAAAGTGTCTTAAGTCAGGAATATTTCTTACCTGCTTAGAACTATTTAGTATTTTAAAAGGTTAAAAGCAATATGCAAATGAAAATATTAATGTTACAAATCTGAAAACAATACTTACCAGTGTACAACAAGGCAGTTCTTTGAAATTAAATAATGAGAGTTCTGGACAGTAAAGATATTTTGTAGTTTGTAATGTTATCATTGTGTAATATGTAAATAAATGAAATAGGAAATTACTTGTAAGACTAAAAATGTAATTTTACTGTCTGCCTTTTCCTCAGAATCTTAGAATGTACATATCTGATGAAAGTTCCTCCCCCTCCCCCCTTAATCACTAATTTCTGCCCTCCCCTCTTCCCCCCCTAGGGCAGTAGTTGGGGAATAAGGATGGGTTGTTGTGAACCAATCAGGTAATCATATTTTAGTGTCTTCATCGCTCTTTTCAGCCACACCATTTATTTCAACCTTTGTATAGTATGTCAGGTTTTGTGAAGGTAAAATGACAAAACCTCTACTGTTGTCAGATTGATCATTTTATTCCAGTGATAAGACAGCCTAGTGGAAGGTGGTATGCAATGCCATGTCAGATTAACATTATGAGATATGAACACCCTTTGCTGACCCTTAGTTGTCCACCAGGTTCACAGTAGCTGACTGATTCTTCAGCATGCCTGTGATAGTGGATTTTTCTCAGCAGTTCCAGCAGAAACATATTAACATTTTCTGAATGAACTGGTGGTTTTTCCTTTAAAATTGAGACTGTGTCCCTACTTCCCCCATTTTCTCACCTCCATCCCTGCTAAATAGAAAATTTCCTTTTAAAATGTAAAAAATGCAATTGATTAGTTGAGATAAAACAGTTTGATTTTATCTTCTTTCCCCAACACCCCTTCCTTTCCTAATCTGGTATTCTTTTGGGGTTAGTGTTGTGTGCATACAGCCTTGGTATAGCATGTGGTGTACAGACCAGACCAGGTACACTGAACATTTGAGGACAGAATTGGTCTTTAAATTCTTAGTGACATTCTATATTTGTGTTTCACTTGATCTATCCAATAGAAATGTTTAATCATCTCAATATGGTGAGGACACAGAATGAGCTACTTAAACCACTATTGGTTTAGGATTGTCCTGACTGGCAAAAGATCTACAACCAGCCATTTTCCTCCTTTGTTTTTTCCTAATGACCTATGAAATAAAAGCAAGAAGACTCCATGTACAGGGTGGCATTTCTGTCTTGTACAGGCAATTTGAAGTTTTTCTTCTGAACTAAGTTCTATGTATTTCTTCTTCGATAAGTTATTCCCATGAAATAGCATGTGAAAGTAGTTCCCTTTGCTGGACATTGCTGTAGTTTGCTCGTAGAATGTTCTTTTTTCCTCTTTTAACTCACTTGGATGAACATCATAAATTGTCCTTACCTTTTGACTATAGTCCACCATCTCATAAATTAGTCATGTGTAAAGTAGTGGTAACATCATGATTATTATTAGTCTGCACAACTATACTAGTTCAAAAAAATGACATGTAAATCAGTGAACCTTATTTGCACTTCCTAAAAATCCATTTTACAGTCGACAGAGTGATTTCAAGAATAATTTGGGAAATGTTCATGAGTGTGGTTCCAGCATTTGAGTACTTCACTAAGTGAAATTAAGTGTATTGACCATGTGCTTAATGTGCTTAAGTACATTGCAAAGTCAGAATAATATGTGCACAGGTTATAATCTGATATAAGGCAGCTCCATTTTTCAGTCTCTCTATGTGACTATTTAGTAAAGTGTCGAGCATCTTATGTGGAAGAGAGTATGACTCCGTTGTTGTCTAAAATGTTAATTTCAGTTTAAAAAATTGATATTTATTTGTTTGATTCATAAGCATCACTATTCAGTCTGTCAGTTACTTAGACTCATCTTTTAAAAGGGTCAGTACTCAGCATTGCAAATTTAATTTGCTTTACTGTTATCTATTTCCTAGACAGAAAGGATCTTCTGAAAAGAAAATGTCAACAAGTAAATCATACTTTTTGGTCATACTGTCTTTATTAGTTAATAACATGTTTTATCAGTATAAATATTTTATAAAATGTGACTTGCCATTTAAAACAGAATTTATAACAGAGTTCAATATAATGCTGTAAAATTAATTGACAAATCTGATAGGAATCAGTGCATATAATAAGGAACAATTAAAAGCAGAGGAAAGTAGAACACATTACTATTTTGTGGTTATTAAAATTATGGATTTAATATTTATTAATTACTCTACTTTTTTCAAGAGACAGCATTGCATAATGAATGGTAGGATATCCTTGAGGTCAAGAAAAGCTTGGTTTAAGTCTTGGCTCCAACACATACTAGCTGAGTGACCTCGGGCAAGTCAGTTAATCTTGCAATACTCCAGTTAGTTTCTCTGAAACTTATGTGACAGATAAGTTGCCAAATCAGCACTGATGGAGGTAATTTCCATACTGGGAGTTCCACACACGAATTCAAAACTCAGGTACATCCCACCAAAAGAAAAGTGACTTATCAAACCATGATGAAAATCTATGTTGAATGCCAATTAACATTTAAAACTATTATATGATGAAGTCTCTTTTTATATGAAAGGGAAATTCTTTTCTTCAGATGGAAGAAGATTAATTTATTGCTAATGGATACTTGGCCATTAGTTATTATTGCATCTAAATCAAACTGGAGTTAACAAGTCAAGCCTTCTATATTGGGGGAGAGGAAAACACTTTGACAACAAAAATTTTTGTTGATCCATAAGATTTTTAAGCCTTAGTCTCTGACCCTTTTATTTTTAAACAATATTCAGTATTACCCTATTCCAGGAAAACAGAAGGATTTGGATAGGGGCCCTTGCTGTGATTGTTAGGAAAACATGGGGAAAATTTTATTCAAATATGTGATTATGCTTTTTTCCCTTCATTGCGTTTTTGAACAAACATGCATTATTACAATTTTGTTTTTGGTGCATGGTTTCATATGCCTAGTAGACCAATCAAATATATCTGCAAGCTGAGTCTATAATTCATTCTTTTGCTCTATCACTTTGGGATTTAGATTGACTTTCTGAATCCCAGTGTTCTCCAGTTCAGTGTTTCATATTTCCATAATGGCTGATGTAAACTTTGTGGAACAAACGTAAACTTGGAGTCTCTGATTTTGGCTGAAACATACCCAGGTTGGAACTCCTTGAAGAATGCCTTTGTCATGCCTTGTATGTTTGATAGCTATGTTTAAGAAACTACATGGAGGTTTGAGAGACTGACAGTTGTTCATTCATATCCTACATCCATTTCTTTTCGCAAGAAGATATGCCAGCGTTGGTAGTGGTCATATGCATTCCCTTTGGGCTGTGGCATTCTCTGTCTTGAGTACTTCTGTGTTAATCCTGTGGGTGTTGCCATTCCTTTTACCTGCAGCCTCTCGACGTCATTCCAGGTCCACTAGTGCTCTCTCCACTGCTGAATCTGTGGGGCAGTCAGGTGAACAAGTGCTAACTGCATGACTTGGCTTCTTCATACATTCTAGTTTTATGCCCATTTTTAACATTTGCTTTCATCAGTGTCAGCTAGCACTTGGCATGTATGTACTTCATTTTTTTTTAATGTGCTTTTCTGTTTTAAGTTGTCGAATGTTTATAGTTCTGTTTGTAGACCTTAGATGCATTGTATCCTGTTTTACAGTATCAGTTCTGCAATACTTTTCCTCATTTTAAAGACTAGGAAAATATCCACTCCTTTCTCTCAAAGATAGTAACTAAAAATTCACTCACCTTCAGTCATCTTTTACCAACAATTTCAAGAGGGAAGATTGATATAGACAAGTGACCTGAAAAGGTTTTGTAGCTCTCATTTCTTGATTCCAAATAAAGTGATGAATTATCATTACTAGTTAATACTGTTTTCAAACTTCAAAAGCATTTTCAGTTAACTACTGAATTACTTTGATTCCCCTATTTGTTGCTTATATACCTACATATGTATGCCTAAATTATTAAAAAAAATAGATTGCTTTTGAGAGTTGTATGAACAATAAGATTAAGAGTTAGATAGGGATTGATGCTACTATCCTTCAGTCATTGATACTTCTAGGTCTATGGGTTTGTTTATTTAAACCCATCCATCAGCACATCTTATTATAACAGCCTTAGGCCCAAAAGAAAAAGCACAATATAATGTATTGCTTTGACCTTCTTCAAAAATCATTTAATATGCAAGTAGCCATTATCATAGACATTTGATCCATTATATGTTTCATTTGAGAATAGAAATATCAAACATAGGCAAAAATCTATTAATTTGCTGACTTTTGGTAGATACTAGTAATAGAATTAGTAGGTAAAATACTTTGTGGTATGAAACCTAAGATTGTCTTTCCCCACTTGTAATGAAGCAAGCATCATTTATAGCCCTATATCTTCAAACACCAATTAATCAGAAACCAAGTTTCTTCAGCCTTTGACCATGGAAAAATTGAAAAATAAGGCCTCCCCTTTTATCTATCAATTTCTATCATTGTTTCAGGCCCTTCATACTCTGATCAGGTTCGTTGATTACCTGAAGATTGAGGGCCAGGTGGAGGTTATAATTATCCATACCTACCTCTTAAGAAAATAGCATTGCATAATAGGATATCAGCCTCAGAAGGTAGTGAGTGTATATTCCAGTCCAGTGAAAGTAAAAACCCTAATTTTTTTCTCATGTGTCACATAATTATTTCTCCCTTCCCCCATTTAAAATATAAATAGGCTACAATAAATGCCAAATGATACAGAATCATTTTGTGTTTCTATGCTGTATGCAGCTGGGAAGCACCATGTATTTTTATTAAATATTTGTATTTGAAAAATAAGGAGCGTTCATCAAGCAGGACATACTGGCATAAAGCCTCCATAGGGTTTGGTTTGTTTAAAAGCTGGGTTTTGTTTACTATGGCAGGTATTTTATAAATTGCTTACAACTGAATTTATTTCATTTTGTTATTCATAAACCCCCCCCCCACTATCTACCCTTTTTTAACGTAGCAAGATACTGATTTAAAAAGGGATTTTGCTATCACATGTGAAAATAGTCTAATCTTTGTTCAAAAGTCCTCACAAATTAAAGTTCTTTTGTCCTTGTGATGCATATGGTAGTGGGCAGAGGTATTTGATTGCCCTCATTAAATTGCCTTTTAAATAGAACATATATAATGTTACATGTGGTCAGAAATGTGTTAAAAAAGGGGATAGTGTAACATAAATTTTTTATTTTCTTTTAATAATTCATGGTTGTATAACTTTTCTCTAGTAGCATTTAAGATTTTTTTCCTTTATGTCATGTCACAAATGAAATTGGAAAAAGTTTCAAATGTTCTATAGTTTTATTTATATAAAATGTATAAATGAGTCTTCTAAGTAACACTTTAATTTAAAAATTAACAAGACTAGGCAGTTTATCAATATTTAGTTTAAGTTTTGAGGTATGACATTTCCCATTAAGATCAGATGATTATAATAAAACAGTCATCTTCCCTTTGACATAAAAATGTTCATTTTTCAGGATATTGCTGATAGAGATTAATTATTAAATAGTGAAAACACTTTAGATATTAGCCTTGTCTTTCAAAGTGCTTTATAATAAAATTAAATTGAAACATTTTCACCATTGCATAAAACTCAACTATATTGTTAATTTCAATGTCTAATGCCTTAAGCTCCAGTACTTTATTGTTGGGTTCTTTTCAACTGATTTCATGGGTACAGTCACCTTTAAAAAAAGAAAAGTTGTTGGCTTCATTTTCCATGATAATTAGTAATAGCTTTTTGAGTACTTGAAACTTCAGTTTCAGTGTTTTTAAATCAAATTCCTGGATCTGTTTCAGTTAGTCTTATACCTGTCTCTATGAAACACAGTGTTCATAATACCATACTTGAGGTAAAATTGATACTGCAAGTTAGCTGAACAATGAGATTTTTTTTGTTTGTTCTTAATTTTGGTTGTCCTTTATAGTGGAGTAAATGATTTTGATGTGATTATTCTTATTCGAAAAGGGAAAATCTCTGATCAGTTTGCTGGATTTCTTGGTGGAGAGAATAGTATGAGTACACCCTGGTGTGCCATAAGCCATTCAGCAAACATCAGTTGAGGATTTACTGTGCAAAAGGCACAGTGCCAGGTCTGAAAAGAAACACAGCCCATTCCTCCAAGGAACTAACATCCTAATAAGTGGGATGAGATACAGACACAAATTACATATGATATAAAATAAGGGGAAAGGAGAGGTCACTTTCTGTGACCTCTGGAGGAAGTGGCACCTGAGCTAGTATGAATGAAGAGAACAGTTTCAACAGGCATCAAGTGTCTGTGCAAATAATTCAGTCTAGCAGTTGGGAGTGGTCAGAGTAGGTGATCAGCACGGGTGTGAGGGTCACGTGAGCTGACTGAGCAGGTGCCTGCTGATTGGCATAAACATAAAGCACCTGACAGGGATGGTAGAATTGTAGCTTAAAGTTGGAAGGAACTTCAGAGGTCATCAAGCTCAACCTAAGGTTTTGCAGGTGAAGAAAGTAAGACCCTGACAAGGTCAAAGGATTGGGACAAAGATCCACGTAAAAAGTTGTGGGTCTGGGATTCAGATCCAGGCTGGAAACCCATGCTCTTCTCACCATTCCACAATGAAAAAATATTTAAAAGGTGGTTTCACACCAGCTTATGCCAAAGAATTATTTTTTCTCATCCTTATAGGGAATGGAGATTAACTGAAATATTTAACAGAGAATAACATATAGTCACTTTTAATGTAATAAGCTTTAAGAAAATTATTTGGCATCAAGGTGGGGGAAGTGGACCAAAGGACACATGGTGCAGGCAGTGTGCATAGGAGGAGATCCAAGAAATGCTGTAGAGGTAGAATGAACAGAGCATGGTGATTGACTGGATCAGGAAGGTAAGAGAGAGAGCCAAATGAAGGATGACTTCAGGCTTTAGAACCTGTGTAACTGGGAAGAGGATGGTGTTTTCAGCATAGATGAGGAGAACAGTTTTAAGAAGGCGATAAATTCAGTTTGGGGCATATTTAATTGGAATGTGATAGTGAGACCTTTCAGTAGGCATTTGGCAGTGGAGCGCTGGAGATTAAGGTTAGATTTAAATAATCTATACAGAGGTGATGAGTGAAGGTATTCTAGAATGTGAGATCATGGAGGACAGGGTTGAGAGAAGAGAAGAAAGCCTAGGACAGAACCTTGGGGGACAACCACAATTAGGGGTCAAGAGGTAGAAGATGTGAACAGTCAGCAGATTGAGAAGATAGGGGAAGCAGGATCAAATTGTCAAAGAAACCAACTTGGGAGAGAATATCAAGAAGAAAGTGTTCAACAGTGTCAAACGTTGAAAAAGGACAAAGAGGATTAGAACTGAGAAAATACCTTTGTATTTTGACAATTAAGTTGTTTTAAGAGCATGAAGAAAGCAGTTTCTATAGAATGATGAGAACAGATTTTAAATGGGCTGAGGGGAGGGGTGGTGGTGAAAAGTGGAGGTAGTAAGTATAAGTGAAGAGAGTGAGTTTAGCAAGTTCTAGGAGAGGTACTTTTAGGATAGGAGAAACTTAAGTGTTCTTGTAGGCAGAGGAGGAGAAACAATAGAAAATGACAGATTGTAGATAGACATGAAAGTGGGGTAGGGTAGGGAATGTGAAATAAGGTCCCAGAGGAGTCAAAAGGGAATGGGAATCCATACCACAAGGGGCTTAACATTACTGGCTTTGTCCAATATTAATGAGTTTGATTAATACCCATTAAACAACACGGACTATAATGAAATTCTCTACAAAAAGATCAATTTAGTCTACATCTCATTATTTTCTTTGCACTTGCTACAGTGGAATTTGTTAATCTGTGAAGCTTAAAATTGAATAGCGGTACCAAATAACAGAGCTCCCTGATCCTTCAGGTAAAGATAAATAGCTTAAAAGATTTGTAAAATCCCCCTTCCGCAATCTAAACTCTTCCCAAATTTTCCAGTAACAAAATATATTTAGATACCAATTCATTCTAGCCATCATTTAAGAAACAGTTGCAGTGTAGTAGTTAAATTTGAGCAGTGGTATAAAAATACCTTAATTTAGTTAAATTTGCCAGTCAGTGGGGCTCTTCAGGGCCCATGTTCTGATTGCTGGGGAAGGCATGGTTGCCTGCGAGTAATTCAGAGGAAATGTGAATTAACTGAACAGAGTTGTTTTGCTTTTGTTTTCTGCATAGATCGGTTTGGGCTTGGGCAGCCGGGAAGGATGCCTGGTTCTGTCAATGCTATGCGAGTTCTAAGTACAAGCACAGATCTGGAAGCAGCTGTAGCTGATGCCCTGGTAAGAGGGACAGTGGACACCCTACCAGGTGACCAAACGTCACTATTGATCAGATATGTGTTCTTTTTTTCATTGCAGATAATACCAGTAAGTGAATTGATAGCTGAAAGATGTAAACTTGTATTTAGCATTTTAAAATTTCTCTTATTGAACAAGTATGCAAATCTTTATTGTAGATTTCTTTTTCTCTTACTTTACATCTCTGTACTTAGGCATTGATAAAAAGTGATCTGCTAGAAGTTAATAGGATTGGGTAATTCTTTGCTGCTTTCCTGCCCAGCCAGTGGAGGTTTGATGACATCGTGCTCCTAGGAGAAGGGTTGTTAGTTTTTTCTTTACCTTTTATATCCCTAACACACCTTCAGTTTTTCTTTGCCTCTGCTATATTGCTCCATTTTCAGTCATGAGCAAAATTTTTGGCATGGTCTAAACATAGTGCATTAATAGGTACTCAGTCCTGTTGCCCATTCTTGTTATAGTGTGGGAAATACTGCATTGATGCCCTCACTTATTTCCACATAATTTTTATTTTTCAAAAATGGTATTATGAAAAGGGACCTCAATATGCTGTGGGAACAACTTAAACTAGATATTTTTATTAGAGAATAGAAGCACTTAAAATATTTTTTTTTAAATCTTAGGGTAAAATGGAGAGATAAACTTTAGAGAACTTTTAATCTGTTAATTAAAGAACACGTACTTGGTGGAATCTGCTTGTTGTCAGATTGGTTTTAAAAGACTTATTTCGTCCAGGAGTAAGACTCTTGTGCATTCTGGTTTATGTGCTCAGCATTTGAAATAGATTTTTCTTAAGAGCCATCTGATTTCAAACCTTGTTTTTTCCTGTTTTATATATATGTTGTTTTAAAAAAACTGTAATTTTTAATCCAGCTGTATGGTTATCCAATCCAAATTTCACAATGGATTGCTGCTAGAAATCCAGATTTATCTCTTTAGATTTTTCCTTTTCGTTCATTCTCGTTTGATCCAGCCTATCTGCACACAAGTAGTTTGCAACTCCAATAATGCCTTCCTTGTAGGGAAGGATTGCAAGGTCAGCTTTTATTCAGCAGTCTTGCATATAGAAAGGCAGTTTTCTGGTAAGTGCTGGAAATGAGAGAGATTGCTCTAAAGATGGCTTTATCCCAGAAGTCAAGAACTGGAGCAGAATACTAGGAAATTGGTTCCTGATCCAAGTCGGGAGCTTTTGGACCTTATCCCTTATTTATTCAGAGATCCTGGGGGAAAGTTGAGAGATGGGGGAGGGGTAGTGGTGAAGGGATAGTGAATAAAAGACATTACAAAAACTTAGTTAAATGGACTTCTTGTGATGGAGGCGTGCTCTTACTCCCTTTAAAAGAGTTTCCTAAGGGATTATCTGCAAATTTCTGAGAGCCTAAATCAGACTTGAGAGATGCAGCCACAGCTTCATTTTCCATAGAACTCTTCCTTCCAGCAGGCTAGCACTGCAAATCAGATCCTGAATGTAATGTCCCTCTGAGCTGTATCTTTTTTTGGATGGCCAAACCAATTGATATCTCAGTATGTCCTGTGTCAGAGAAGGAAAAAGCCACAAGAATGGTATAGGACTCTTCACAAATATAATTTTCTTACCATGGGCACATTCCATACACCATGGAAGTTAAATTGTTTAGATTTTTAAGAATTAACTTTGGGGGTGGGTAGCGTTTTTGGCAGTGGGAAGTCTAGGAAGAGGGCATAGGACTAGTAGAGAATGCCATTTTGAAACCATTTTTGTTATTATTTGCTTGATTTAAAACACCTGCTGACCTGTGTTTTTTTAATTTGCTAAGATACATTTTGCTGTACATTTTTGTTGCAAGAAGAACCCCTACATAAGCTTCTGACATAATTCTCTATGCTTTTTCCCCATCCTTCAATATTTTCCTGCTACAGCTATTAGGAGACTCCAGGAGCAAGGTACCAGTGCTTTGTTGACTTTTCTGTTTGTTTGGGTTTTTTTTAGCCTTTTTTTTTTTCAGTTGCAAGAATTTATAATTCTGGGATTGTTAAAAGGAAAGAAAAAAAATTCAGTATGAGTATACTTGTTATAAATGTGTAATTTTTGTGATGATTTGAGTGATTATCAGTTGTAGTTCGTGTAGTTTTGTTTTAGCATTTATTCTAAGATATTGAACTCTGTTCTTGTACCTGTTAGTGATTAGTTTTTGTGTATTAACCTATTGCTTGCTTATGCTTATGTCATTATTATGTCATGAACACAATCTCATATTCTTCATATTTTAATATTTGACTTGATGCAAAAATCATATTGTCAAACGACTAGTATTTGGAAATTTCAGGTCATAATCACTCGTTTCTTTCCCTTTAAAGAAAATTTGCATCTTATCATAATATGGCTGAGTATGTTACATGCTATATTATATAATATGTAGCTATAGGATGCTAAAGAAAGTACCAGAAGAATCATGAAACAAAGAATTTTTTAAAAATCTTCCCCACTGTTGCAGAATTGAATTGTTTATACCCTTTATACTATAGTAGACTCACATAATTTAAGAAACCTTTTGAGATGATCTGTGAGACTGCTTCCAGCTAAATGTCCCAAGAATCCTTGTGAAGATGGAACCATGCCATCCTATATTATATTTCACCTTTTACTACCCAAACGTATGTTGCTATTCAGTTGTACTGAAGGAGACCTTTACTACTTTTTTCTAACATATTGGCAGTAGAGGAAAATATTAGCATATTTTCCCTGGTTTCCTTCCTTTGGTGTGAAGCTGAATTTTGTTTTGTTTAACTTAATATGCCATTCTCACTACCACTCAACCCCCATCTCTTTCTCAATCTCCACCAACCCTATCTGGGTCTTGGCAGAAAAAGCCAGTGAGGAGAAGATATGAACCATATGGGATGTATTCGGATGATGATGCTAACAGTGATGCGTCAAGTGTTTGTTCTGAGCGTTCTTATGGCTCTAGAAATGGTGGGATTCCTCACTACCTACGACAAACAGAAGATGTAGCAGAGGTTCTAAACCACTGTGCTAGTTCAAACTGGTCTGAAAGAAAAGAAGGACTTCTTGGACTGCAGAATTTACTGAAGAGCCAAAGAACACTAAGGTGAGTACAGGAGGTGTGCCAGGATAGAATTAGGAGCTCAAATGAGTGAAATAATGAGCTGTTCTACTTTAAGGATTGATGATTTTTAAAAAAATTTTTTGTTAATTTATTTTGATTTATCAACAATCACTTCCATATGCTTTTGAGTTGAAAATTTTTCTCCCCCTTCCTCCCCACCACCCTTCCCAAGATGGCACACAATCTGATATAGGCTATACATATACATTCCTATTAAACATATTTTCACATTAGTGATATTATAAGTAAAAATTAGAACCAATAGGAGGAACCACCAGAAAGAGAACACAAAACTCAACAGAAGAGAAAAAAAAATAGCAATTCAACCTCCATAGTTCTTTCTTTGGATGTGGATAGCATTTTCCATCACGAGGCCTTTGGAGATTTGAGATGTCTTAGATCCTTGTATTGCTGGGAAGGGTTAAGTTTATCAATATTAGTTATCGCACAACGTGGCTGTTACTGTGTACAACATTCTCTTGGTTCTGGTCACTTCACTCAGCATCAGACCATACAAATCTTTCCAGGTTTTTCTGAAGTCAGCCTGTTCATCATTTCTTGTAGCACAATAGCATTCTATTACATTCATATACCACAACTTGCTCAGCCATTCCCCAGTTGATGGGTATCCTCTCATTTTCCAATTCTTTGCCACCACAAAAAGAGCTGCTATGAATATTTTTGTACATGTGGATCCTTTTCCCATTTGTGTGATCTCTTTGGGATATAGAAATGCTATTGCTGGGTCAAACGGTATGTACATTTTTATAGCCCTTTGGGCATAGTTCCAAATTGCTCTCCAGGATTGATGATTTTATTAGTATGAATATTTCCTGCATCTGTATACATCACATTGCATGCCTTTATAGAAGGTCTTCAGATTTGGTGTAATCTGGGAGATAGGTATTACTTGTTCATCTTCCTTCTATCTCTTTCAAATTTAGTTTCCTTCTTAGGTATTACCAATGTCAAACCCATACTCTCAGACCCTTTCTGGTTTGTTAGGACCTGGCAGAACTTGTATACTATATTACAAGCTTCAAGAACTGTGGGTAGGACTTCTGTGGAAGATGTTGTACTTTGGTAGTTTTAAAACGTATGTACCTTTATTTCTGGTTTGAAATGGTACTCTTAAGTGTTTGGTTTTTTCCTTTTGATAAAACCTTGTTTTGGTTTGTATTCAAGAGGGGAAAGCCATCGACACTGTTCAGGGTTTATTAAATTAGTATATTACATATCAGTTTGGGGTTCATCATTTTGGAGAGTTGCCCAAATTAATTCAAACCAAGTGTCACATTAGCTGCTTATGGTAGAATGCCATTGTCCTTGATGAAATGTTTGAAATCATAGTTGGTTTTTATGATTGTAGCCATGGTGACACACCTGCTTAGGGGCAATGTGAGTCAAAACCAATTTCTGAACCACGTGTTCAGAGATACTGTAGGTTTAGTCTCTGCTTTGATGTAGGATCCAATGAAGCTACCTTGTGGTAAATCTGTATTAAAAATATGGACGAGGTGTTGGCAATTTGCTTGAGTTGTTTATTGACCGAAGACATATGTTCATGGGAAAACATTTCATTTATATTCAATAAGAGATTAGATTACATGAAGGCATTGAGGCTACACCTTTATTTAAATGGAACAATGAAGTCTTCAGAAATTATGTTTGCTTCAGGGTATATTTCTTTAATATCCAATTCATCCACCATTTTTAATAGGGTACTCATTATTTTTTTGGGGGGGTGCCCATTATTTTGAGAGAATTTACCCTCTTGGCTCTTTAAGTAGGAATAGCCTTATCAGTATGGATCCCTGTAGTAAACCTCCTAGACATGGTCCAAGACTTGTTTTAAAGGCTTGGGCACATCATTACATTTTGTGACATGATATTTCCCATCATACCTACTACAAGTGAGATAAATAAAATTGGCTGTGCTGTGAGTGAAGTGCTCTGTTCAAGGGTCATGATTGTAGGCTGTTATAGTAAGAGAAAGCAGAATACTCAAAATCAAGATTTGAGTTCAAATCTTGGTTTTGTACCTAAATAGTTGTGAGGAACTCACGACCCCTTTTTTTTAATCTTCCTTGTCCAACAAGGAAGTTGGGCAACACGATCTCTTAATATTCTTTCTACTACTTACCTTCCAGGATTTTATAAAAGGAGGCATCAGCAGTCATTTAATCACTCACACAATCACAAATCACTGAGTATCTGCCTTGCCTCAGAGGGATACAAAAGAAGTAGGCAACATAAAATTAGAAAATATTTCCAAGATTATATATAAATGAAGTTTGTGGTAATACTGTTATATTATTTTGGAGAAAAAAACCTTTAAAAAAACTCACGTAGCACAGAACCTACCTAGTACAGAAATCCTCTCTTCAGTTAGGTATTCCTCCCAAAGTGTTACCTAACTTTTTCCTATCACTTCCAGTAATGGGAAACTTGCTACCTTACAAGGTAACCCATTCAATTTTTTAACTGACTAAATATTGTTTTGATAAAGCATACAAATGCCAACTAACTCCTTTTTTTCTTTTACTTTGTTATTTTTAGTATTCTTTTCTTTTTAAATTTTAAGTTCCAAATTCTCTCTCTCTCATACTCTTCTCCCACCCACTAAGAAGGCAAAAAATATGATATCAGTTATCCATGTGAAATCGTGCAAAACATTCCCATGTTAACCATATTTCCAAAAAAAAAAAAAAAAGCCCAGCAAGAAAGTGAGAAAATTATACTTCAGGCTTGCACTCACTTCTCCAATTCTCTGTGTAGAGGTGGATAGTATTTTTTCATCATGAATCCGTTGGCATTGTCTTGGATCAGAAAAGCCAAGTCTTTCACAGTTGACCATCATTACAAATTTTCATGATGACCTCCCACTTCTTCTCACTTCACTTTGCATCAGTTTTCATATAGGTCTTGCCATGTTTTTCTGAAATCACCCTTCTTGTTGTTTCCCACAGCACAATAGTACTCCATCACAATCATATGCCACAATTTGTTCAGTCATTTTTCAATTAATGAGAATCTCCTCAGTTTCCAATTCTTTGTCATCATGAAAAGAGCTGCTTTAAATATTTTGTATGTTCCTTTCCTTTTTCTTTGATTTCTCTGGCATACAGACCTCACAGTGCTATTGCAGTTTTATAGCCCTTTGGGCCTAGTTCCAGATTATTCTTCAGAATGGTTGGACCAGTTTACTACTCCATCAGCAGTTCATTAGTGTACATATTTTTCCCTCATCCTCTCTAGCATTTGTCATTTCTGACAGGTGTGAAGTGGTACCTTTTAATTTTGTTTTAATTTGTTGTTTTATAATTTTGTTGTAAAAATGGTATTTTAATTTGCCTTTTTTTAATCAGTAGTGATTTAGATTTTTTTTTCATATAACTATGAATAACTTTGATTTCTTCATCTGAAAATTACCTGTGTATATCCTTTGACCATTTGTGAATTGTGGAATGGCTCTTATTTTTATAAATTTGACTCAGTTCCATACTCAGTATATATTTGAGAAATGAGCACTTTATCAGAAAAACTTGCTGTAAAATTTTGTCTATGGTACATTTTAGCAAGATGTAGTTTCCCTCATCATCTCTTTAATTAGATCTGTTTTTACTTTTGCCTTGTCAGAGTTCATGATTGCTACCCCTATCTTTTTTTAATTTAGCTGATACATATTAGATTCTACTCTAGCCCTTTATTTCAATTCTTTATGTGTGTTTCTGTTTGAAATGTGTCCCTTGTAAACAACAAATTGTTGGATTCTGGCTTCTAATGTATTCTGCTATGTGCTTCTGTTTTGTGGGTGATCTCATCCAATTCATAACACAGTTATGATTACTGTGTTTTTTCCTCCATCCCGTTTCCTTTGGTTGCTTTTTCTCTTTTTATCCTTTTGGTCCTCAAAAGTCTATTTTGGTCTAACCAACTGCGTCCCTTAATCTGTCTTCCCTTTTTTATCATCTTCCCCCCACCCCTTTCTTTTATCCTCAATCTACTACTTCCCTGTTGGGTAAGTTACATTTCCATACACAACTGAATGTATATGTATGTTCTTCCCTCTTTGAACTAATTCCAGTGTGAGGTTTCAAGCATTGCCCATACCCCCTTTCCCATTTTCCCATCCACTGTAAAAGCTCAATCTTGTGCACCTGTTTTATGTGAGAAAATTTTCCCTATTCCACCTCTCCCTCCCAATTAACTCCTAATTAGACAACCAAAATATTCATTCCTCACCCAAAACAGTGAAAACCCCCCCACATAATAGAGTAACCAATCTATTTTCTTACTGCTTTGATTGTTCTTTTTTTAATTGTCCCAAATATTGAACCAAGATCTGTTGCCTTAAAATTTTTATCTACTGGTAAATCACATCTTGGGCTATTGAAATCTCAAGTATTGATGTCATCATCTATTATGTTAACTATCCCTGGCAGCTTTGTGTCAACTACAAGCCACCTGTGTCTTCATTCAGATAATTAATTACAACTATTGATAGGACCCTTTGACATACCACCAGATAATTCACTTCAGGTTGAAGTTGACCCATTAATCTCTACTTTTTGCGTTTCAAACAGCTGTGAATCCACCTGAGAGTAGTATCTTCCAAAGTATATTTAGTGGGATTGTCTTCTCTTAGATCATCTTTCAAGCCATGCTTGTTCATTATGATTTTGCATTATTCACTTTTTCTATCTTAAAAACAAAACACAACAAAACAATGATTTGTTATATGGGATGGCTCCCATTCAGGCAATGAGGTGGTTTTACCACCAACAGTGCAGTAATGTGCCTGTGGGAAACAAGTTTATTAAAAGGCACAACAGACAACTCCTAGTGAGCCTCACTTTCTTTCAAATGTTTTTAATCTTTTCTGTAATTTTGATAGTATTCAGCTTCAGCCTGAAGTTATATTGTTGTAGTTTTATTTTCATTATCTTTCCAAGTGTTTCAAAACCAACTATCCCTGATCCATTTTGATGTATTAGAGAATAGACATATGTAAACTATTTAGAAGGCCAAAAGATGTACGATAAGCACAAAATTGAGGCAGGGGGCCTTCATGATTATATAAGTTGTCAGTGACTATATCTGTGGCTTTAGAAACATCACTTGACCTTTCTGGGCCTTGGTTCATTTCCTTATTTTTCAAATAAAGAGGTTGAATTAGATGACCCAAAGTCCTTTCACCTCTGTAAAGTTTAATATTTAGAGCAGAGATAGCCATAAGTTCAAAATGTCAGCTTTCATAGATCATAAAAAAACTGAAACTTGCAGTCACATGACTTTGAACAATGAATGTCTCCTGCTTTCTGCTTGTACCCTAGACTCCCTCTGATTTTAGTAAACTAATGACCTCTCAGAATCCATTAGGCTCTTTTAAACCTAGCTTTCAAGGTAAGCTAGTATGGAATTTCTGTCAAATCAGGATATGCCAGGAGAATTAATACTCTTGTTTTATAAGTAATTTTTGAAGTGACTTCAGCTCTCTGCTAATAATCAAAATCAGTTCATTAGAAACCATAAGTTCAGCTGCAGGGCCCATACAGTTTTCATGCTGTCTGATGAGGTGCTGAAATGATGACTAAACAGATAACAGCCAACCGAGTGCTTCTGGGGCCCAAGAATAAACCCCTTGCCTGGTCATTGTCTGCCCACAGAGGATGTCCTCTTCAGAGGAATTATTAATGTCTTTTTGAAGCATTTCTCACATGATAGGATCCCTTGTGTATAAATAATTATAATTTTATTAATGCTGTTTATGTCAAATGTAGATGTCTTATTACATATTGAAATATTTAATATTTTTAATGTTTTCAAATAGGCTAAATATCTACTCTTTTAAAAAGCAAGTTTTGTACACAAAACTTGCATCTAAAAGTGAGACTCATCAATGACCATGGGTTAAAGACTTCTTTACATATACTAGCAATTCAGAGAATAGAGGTATAGCGAGCTTTAATGGATGTTTAACCAATTTTAGTCTCATTTATCTTTATTTATTTTTCTGCTAGTCGAGTTGAATTGAAAAGACTATGTGAGATCTTCACTCGAATGTTTGCTGACCCTCACAGCAAGGTGAGTCTAGAGAACAGCCTGAGAACTCTTATGTTGATCCTTACCTGCATGTTCATGGCACCTGAATTACTAGAAGTATCTGAGATTGCAAAACCCACTGTGTGGGATAGCATTGAGTTTATAGATGTGAAGTTGGTGTTATTGATGACATTTATTTTCCCATTTTAAAAAATCTGGCATTTTTAGTAGCTTCAGTCTTTTAAGTGCTATAAAGTATATTCTTAAAGGTATATGTGGTAGTGAAATGATAATTTTTTAGCTTAGAGTAAAACTATAAAATTTATAGGGTAAAAAGTATATAAAAAATTACAGTAGTAAGAATTAACTTTGTAATTATTATCTTTAACCACTATAAAGCATTCATATATACCATGTTTGTCTGAATATAGACTTGTGTTATTAAAATTTAGATTGTGTAAACTTTGAGGGCATCTTATATAGCCAATATGTTTGCTTCATTGTCCATTGTATTGGTTCAAATATAGTCTGTAAAATGCAATTTTTGTGGAAAGGAAAAAATATTTTATGCATCTAAAGTTCCTGACTGGACTCGTAAAATCTTTTTTTCCTTTCAAAAAATATCATTTAAAGGTTTACACAATATTTGAACCAATTATATAAATATATATATATATAAATATATATATGTATATAAAAAATATATATAAATATATATATGTGATAATATATAGATAAAATTGAAGCCTGTGATTTAAGACTTTACCACTAAGCAAATGTTTCTGAAAGTGGAGTCCCCCAAAACTAGTTGTATCTTATATGTCAGTTTACCTATCCAAAGGCTACAGCTAATAGGAACTAAAAAAAGCCACAAATTATAATGGCATGGAGCTGAGGCTAGAACAAATAGCATAAAACTGAGATTAAAATGCCACCTAAGTGTTTAGTGGGTTCATGCCAAGAATGAGACTACTTCCCATCCCATGTATGATGAGGATAATTCTGGACTCTGTAGGTGAAAGAGAGTTCTCTTTACAAAATTTATTTGGAGTCCCTAGTTTAAATTTATGCCTTTGGATTGAAGAGAAAGAATCAGGGAATTGTAGGTTATTATTGGGGAGAGACATAATGATGATAATAGTAATAACAGGTAGTATTTTCATGTAACACCTACTCTGTGCCTGGCACTGGTGCGGGTTCAACAAAAAGGTTATTTTTACAGAAAATTCAAAAGATGAATTTTATTTAGATGTCCAGTGGATTAATTTTCTGATGTGGAAGATAGATTTTAGAAATATAAGACAAACCTTATCCAAAAGTATATTGTGCTGTTGAGCTAGGGAGCTTCTCTAATCTGGGGACCTTAATATTAAGATATGCAGAATCTTAGATGTGTAGTAACAATTAGGAATATTTAAATATTCTGGATTGTCTTCCTTATGTGAAAGTAAAATGGGTTCTCAATTTCCATATAACCACTAAACCTGGCCTTTCCTGGGTTCCTGTGTAACTTTAGTTGTTCCACAACTCTTCATTAGATGTGGTTTTATATAGTTTTGGCCTCTTCCTAACAATTATTTAATACATTTGTTACTTATCTCATTGGGTATATCCCTGATTATTCAAGCTAAATGCAAATGCTGTGTTCTTTAGATTAATATGAAGCCAACTGTGACTAGAATTTGTTATCATGTTTGGTGCCATTAGACTTTATTCTTATATATTGGACCACACTCGAAAACACCTGTACAGAACAGAACTAGAAAGCTTGGCTACTTCGCTATTGACAGCCCCAACCAGCATTATTCTTATTTTCCCTTAGAGAACATAACCAGAGCTCCTCATGCAGGGAACCATCTTGATTGTTAAAAGGCTCTAGACTATTTAGATGAGAGAAATTCTCTATTAATCGTAATTTAGCTCTACTCAAATCCAACCAGCTTGAGAGTAAGTTAGTCTATAATAGGTTAATCATGAAATCTTGAGTCACTGAGACTCTTGTGATAATGGAGGCTAATAAAGGATTTCAAATAAAGTATAATTATTTTAGAAGAACATTATCAGTAATAGCTTTAAGAGCCCTTATTAAAACAATAAGATTTACAACATAGAAAATAGAGGGGGTTATAGATGGTTCTGGAGATTGATGAAATTTCTATCACCTATTCGCCTCTAGATTGCTGATTCAGAACCAGAATGTGATGCTAATGAAAGAAATTTGTTCCCATCAGATGGCTCTTGTACAGTGAGTTTGTTGGGGGGAAGGTTCTCAGTTTAGTTACCATATATTAGGTGTTTTTGTGGGATGAGAAACCACCTCAATGGCTGGGACTCAGTTCTTTCCCTTTAAATGGTTTTGTAAGAAATCTCCAGGCTTGAACAGATGTCATTATAAAATTTAACATACATATATAATTAATTGGTAAGGTGCATCCTGTAGAGCAGGTTGCATTAGCAGCATATGAAAACAAATTGCTGTATTTCTGCCTATAATTGGTTCAATGAAATTCCAGTTTGACCCCTTCTTTCACATTAGATATTGCTAACAATTACATTGCCATATAATGAGAGAATGAAGTTAGGAATTTTATAACAAGTAGAGTAAATCTTGATCAGGGAATAGCAGATGAGAAAATAGGATAAGTTAAATATTTAGAAGTTCTATGTTAAAAGCTGCCTAAAAATGTCAGCAAATACACAAGAGTGGATTTCCCTGTGCCTAATTTATTAAATCCTGAATTATTAGTGCACTCACTGAATACTAAAGTAAAATGAGAAACAGAATAGGATTATGAAAAGAGACCTGGAAGTCTTCAACACTAGCCCCCTGCCTTCTAGCAAGATTTAATTTCTCAGTGTTCCATATTTTAAAGTCCTGTTTTGAGGTATGAAAATTTTTATTGTAACACTGCAGTCATTGCCAGCATACTTTTGTTTTTTGAAAAACTCTGCATCATGGTACTATTAATTCACAATGTGGACTAACAAATGGTTTGTTTTGTTGCATGGCCTGCCGTGCGGTGGAATTCACAAAAGAGAGTAAGTCCTTCCCCTTTTTTTCCTTTATTTTTCTGTGACAGTGTGTAATGTTAGTGTTTATTGGGGATGTTAACCCAGTTGATTTTGTTTTGACAAAACTACCTTAGAAGTTTTTTTATTTGTTGTCTACTCTTTCTCAGTATTTTAATCCTTAATGACCTTTTGGTGAACTGGAATTGGCATTAAGAATGAGAAATGATAAATTTTCAACTATGTATCCTTTGTAGGTTTTCAGTATGTTCCTGGAGACTCTAGTGGACTTTATAATAATCCATAAAGATGACTTGCAAGACTGGCTTTTTGTTCTTCTGACACAATTACTTAAGAAAATGGGAGCAGATTTACTTGGATCTGTACAAGCAAAGGTTCAAAAGGCTCTAGATGTAACAAGGTAAAAGTGTGGAGGCTGAAACCATTTCATCTGTCTTTTGTTTCTTTTTGTATCCCCAATAGTTAGCATAATGCTTGGCACGTATTAGGTGCCTAATAAATGTTTATTGACTGGCTGATGAGCATCCTGTGATTATTTCACAGCTCCTTTTTCAGCTCTTCATTGTAGTTTATGTCCCTCATCTACTTTTGTCTGTCCTTCATTCAGATCTTAACTTATTCCATCTACATAACTATATACACATTTGATTTCCTTCCCATATATCAAAGCATGCAAACCTTTTATTGTCTAGCTATCATTGTTTTTAGTGGTGTATGTTTATCTTTGTGAATATGTGTAGAAGACATAAGTGCTATTTGTTGCAAGGGTGAAAGCCCAGGAAAGTCGAGACTCTAGGAAAGAAAAGGAAAGTAATGAGTTGAGTATTAGAAAAATTCCATTCAGGTTTTTTGTCTTCTGTTCCTCAAACCCGAGGCAAGTAAATAAATGATTAGAGTCAGATCCCATACTCAGCCAAATTACTATGGTGTTGATTGCATGATTTGTGGGCCATGGGGAGTATACTGATCAGTCTGGTAGATTATTAACACTGTGCTACAGGTCAGAAAAGAAGAATTAAATATGATCAACTTGGTTTCTTGGGGGAGACATTGCTTATGTTAATTATGTATGTTACTTTGTAGACTCTACCAGGTCACCCCACAGTTTTTTTTCCTTAGACATTCATGCCCTAGTTCTGCTTTGATATCTTTCCCAAATGTGTAAATGGGGGTGAAATTCTCAAACCATGTTATAATTTTTGTTCTTTGTTCTTATTGGGATAAATGAGTATCTTTAACCGTTGCTTCCTAAAATTCATATTTACATGTGGTTACCAGTTTTAGCCTTTTTTTCATAACAACTTTGTCGTGTAGGTGGTGTAGGTATTTTTATCCCTATTTTGTAGTTGAGAAAGCTGAGGTTCAGGGGAGCAAAGCATGACATGGTCGCACAGGAAGTGGCTGAGTTGGATCTTGAGCCTAGTTCTCCCAACTCCCAAATCTGTTGTGCTTTCTTCTGTGCCTTGCTCCTTTTGGGGGCCTGATCAGAAATAGGTTTAAAGTTCTGCTTATACAAACAAATTGTCTTCCAGAACTTGCTGCTTGCTGCAGGTGTTTAATTCAGCTCTCAACAAGGTGGGGCTAGAGGGGGATAAGGAGGAACTCAGGACTAAAAATACCACCACATACTATAGGGAGACTCTTCTTGCAGTTGTTGAACCTCTGAATGGCTCACTGGTCAACTGGAGCAAATGGTGCCATAGTCAGCATTGATTAGTATGTTTTCCATGCTCATAGAATCATTACTGAATATTTGATTTTCTCTTTTGCAAAATTAGGGGCAGTAGTTTCTGAGGCAAGGGTTGCAAAGAGAATCCAAGAAACCTTTTACTTAGCCTCAGTTTTCTTAGCATTTCATTAGCATCAAAGTCATGATCCATCTGATATAAGGAAACCTCATGAAATATTAGAGGTGAAGGTCATCTTAAAGATCTTGAAGTACATATGAGGAAACCGAGGCTACAAGAAGTGAAATGTGTGAATGAATCAAGGTCACATAACTATTTCGTGGCAGAACCTGGGCACTCAAACCCCAATCCCCCAGTGTTCTTTCCATCAGTGACAGTCTTATGTTATGACAGCCTAATTTCTTTTCATCCTTAAATCTGTAAACAAATTTGTAAAATCGACAGAAAAGAAGTATAGATAGTGTCTGTAAAACAATGACAAATGTTATTAATAGAATTAATAGAATTAATTTTAATTATACTATGATAAGGAAATGGCAATACAGTGATGTATGTAAAATACTTAGCACAGTTCCTGGCACATAGAAGGCACTTAATAGATGCCTTTTCTCTCCTCCCATATACATATCCCCCACCATGGTGCTTGATACTTTAGAACTATGAGTGTTTTCTAAGTAGAAGTTATAGTTTTATTCTTTTTTCTATCTCTTGTACACCAAAGCTTAAAAAATGTGTTTCTCTTCAGTCGAAATAAAACATCATGGTATTGAAAAAACAAAAAACTGTCGCACTTGAGTGAGAAGACCTCAGTACAAATGAAAACTCTTCTACTTAAGTCACTTAACTCTTCTGAGCCACATTTTCCTCTAAGATTAAATGAAGAGGTTAGATTAAATGGTCAGCTTCTACTCTAGTTACAGTCTTTGTCCTTCCTGCTTCCAAGGGTTGTTCTATGGATGTTAATGTGTGTTAAAGTGCCTTGGTATGAGAAAGCAAAATACTTGAAATCATAGGAGCTGACAAGATTACCAAGAAAAGTATATAATTTAAGGATATTCAAGACACATTATTAATCTTTTGCTTTCAATTGACACTGTGTGCTACTTTCAGAAATAGAATCCAGAGCTTGATATACCACTGATTTGACTTAAACAGAGTTACCAATTTTCTTATACCATGTTATCTTCTGTAAAATTGATTGGCAGTATAGATCCATAGCTATTTTATAACTTCTGTGAATGTGAGTAATAGAATTGTTAGCAAATTAATTGTGACCATATATATACTTTATGATGTAGTGAGATTAAATTCTGTTTGTGACTTGTGAAAACTGATTTCCTTACTTCCTCATAGCTAGTATACATACTACAAGTAGGCTGCAGTATCCTCCACTTCTTGCTTTGGGTCATCAATGGAGAAACTAAGGATTGATTTGACCAGTGGTGATTAAACCACCTTTTTCTTTTAGGGATGGTCTTCAGAGCTTTGAAAATCAAGATAGATGAGGAAAAGGATTGTGCCATTTGTAGCAGTCATTTACTTCATCTGCTTTGGAGAAGAGGGCTTTAGTTTCTAAGTGAATTTTTAACATTCAATTATTTAGCATCAGTTAATGAATAAAAATTCCTATTTTTAATGTCTTGCCCTTCGGGTTGAATTGGAGGTCCCATCCCTGTCATACAAATGAAAAAAGTTACTCCTTCAATTTCCTCATATGTTGATATTCTGTCTATTAATGCCATTCACATCCCCATTAACTATTTTAGGATCTAGTCTACTGTGACCAAACTTAGCCATCTTACTGCAAACCTACTATTGATTGGCCTCTTTGAACCGGGCCTAGGTGGTCCTTTGACAGCAAATAGACAGGAGAGTCATGTGAACCTGGGGCAAGCCATGTCACCTCTCTGGGCCTCAGTTTCTTCATCTGCAAAGTGAGGAGGTTGAATTCCATGACTTCTGGAGTCCCCTTTAGCTTTAGGGTTCTGTGATTTTCACAAATGTATCATAAGTTCTTTTGAGCTCATTAAGCCCCTTCAGTGTTTGTGCTTTGCTAGCATAATATTCAAGAATTAAGGACTTTCTCTCAACCCCCAAATGAGACATTGAAGAATGACTATAATTCACTTAGTTAGGCAAGAGACACAGTGGTTTATCGGAGAGTAAGTGAAGGTACAGAAAAGTCTCTGTCCCTAGAGGTTTAGGTTTCTGGGCCAGGATCTGGCGACAAAGCAGAGTATATAACTTGGCTCAATGTTGCCAGGCTTCTCTGGCCAAGCAGTCCATTTCTGGCATGGTTGTGCAAAATAACAACAAATAATTAAACAATTATCAGGCCAAGGTCAGTGTCAAGGGGTCAGCCCAGGAACATGATAGGATGGGGTCAGAAGAAAAGGCTGGTTCAAAAGGTAACAGTGTCTAATTGGGAAACAAGGTGAGGTTCCCACATCAGAAGGTGAGTCAGATAAGCAGAGGCTAGAAGATAAACTCAGTAAAACATTGTTGTGGAAGAAATTGAGCCCCTCTGTATCTCTTCCTTCATCTCTTCTGTGCTAGCAGGTTATTGCTAGGATGGTCTCTCCCCCACTTCCACTTCTAACTAAGTTTTGCTCAAATGATGCATAGACATTCTTGAAATAATTTGTGTTATGCAGATTTTGTTTGCCCTATGTCTGTTTAGATAGTATTGTACTGTGTAAACCTATTTCATGACAGGACATTCTTATTCTTTATTTTGTGTATCTGTCTAGGGATTCTTTTCCATTTGATCAGCAGTTTAACATTTTGATGAGATTCATTGTGGATCAGACACAAACGCCAAACCTTAAGGTCAGTTACTATGTTTGTTATAAAATACCTAAGTATTTGGCCTTTATACCTAACTTCTACACAAGAACTATAAATGTTTGTATGCTAATAAATTTATTGTTCAGTATTTTGGGACAAAATATACCAATAATAATATCAATAAAACTAAATGACCTTATGTTTAAAAATAAAGGACCCTTTTCATCATTCCTTATTTGACCAATTCTTTTTAAATCTCCCTAGATATTGTCACTGCACGAAATATGACAAGTAAAAAATCTTACTATGAGTTCCAGATTGTACACTTAAGGTTTGCCACAATTGAATTTTGCAGGTCAAGGTTGCAATTCTGAAATACATTGAGTCTCTGGCCAGACAGATGGATCCAACAGACTTTGTAAACTCTAGTGAGACAAGGCTTGCTGTTTCAAGAATTATAACCTGGACAACAGAACCAAAGAGTTCGGATGTGAGAAAGGTATGTTCAAAAAATAGCTAAAGTCTGTATATGGAAATGTCAGACTCTCCATAGGTATGTGTTAAAAAATGATCATTCAGTGAATGGCCACTACTGTTTTCTAAAAATCTCTTGAAGGCCAAAATACTGATTGAATGTCATCCTTGTTCAACAGCTATCTATTAATCTCTCAAATATCTACTTCCAGTTTTTCCAGTTAAGATTGTTCATTGTTAACCAAGATAAGAAAGAAATCAAACAATTGTTTTTACACACAGAATTTGTATGTGTATTTGTGTGTGTGTGTTTTCTTTTTTATTTCAGTTTTGTGTCATATATTTTTGAAAGTAGTATTCTAGTAATCTGGTCTCAGGTATCTGATAATAAAACATATTGGTTAGTTTTATAGTAGAATGTTGAAATGATCCAAAGAAGGAAAATTTCTGATTATTTACTATACTTAAACACACCAAATCTTTAATTGGGTGGAGTGGGGGAGGGAAAGTTAACCTTAATATTATGATAATGTTTTAACTTTGTAGCTGAGTACTTTAGTCAATGCAGTTACAAATTAGATGTTTGTTTGCCTCGTGGGGTTATTTTGTAGGTCAAGAGAAACGGTTTTATAATTAAGTAAAATGGAAAATTTTCATCTCAACACTCCCTTTAAGCGTAGCGTTTTCACATATAACCCAAATGAAGTCTTTTGCATTGTATCAAAGTGGGCTTCCTATGGCAAAGATCAGTTAAATTTTGTTGCTTTGCAAGCTTAATGTTGATAGAATTGGCTTAGAGGTTTTTGAGCATAACACGAATTCTCTGTATTAATCCTTCTGCATATACAGTTGACATCACATCCAGGTAATTTTATTTTCAAATGAATATGCCAAAAAAAAAAAAAGAAAACTGGTTAAATAGTGACTTGTGAATACATACGTGAACAAATGTGTCATTTCAGGGGCCAGGTTTGTGAAGCACTCCAAAATAGCACAATACTTTACAAATTGAAAGCTTTCATTTCCACTTAAGAATGTTGGTTTGGTTTGGTTTGGGGGCTTGGGATATTTTGGTCTTGAGACTTGTTAGAAGTTAGTAGGTGTTTCACACATTCTTAGATGGAAGAATTGGGCAATAAATGATAGTGCCAGAGTTTAAGGAATTTAATGTCCTGCAAAACCTTCACAGAATGCAGGCATTAGACTCAAAGACCACATCAAAGACTAAATTGCCATTTTACTTAAGACCAGGACTAACCCAAGGCAAAGCAGTTGAAGGTGCTCCCATGCCCTTTATGTTTGCCCCAATTTTGCATATTCCCATTTTCCTAGGTGTGTAGGCCTCTTGTAGTGCTTTGGGTATGCTAGAATTCTGCACAAGACCTTTCTACTGCTTGTTTATGGGGTGTAGATTTTAAATGTTTCTGTGCTTATCTAGGTATGGCTTATATTTACATATAGGTTGTTCATATTTGAAGATAACATGATAGTCTAGGCTTGGTGTGGCATAAATCAAAGTTACCTAACTCTTCAGCTCTTTAATGGAAAGTTTCTTCGTGACTTATTTTTTAATCTGAATGTGTTTCCCAACCAAACTCAGAATTATAAATTTAATTAGACAGAGGGACCATGTGATATCCATAATGTAATTGATATTTGGCAATGCCCTGACTCATTTAATATTATTAAAAATTTATTAAAAATCATAGCAGACATTTATGTAGGTCTTTACAGTTCACAAAACACTTGACATAGATTTTTCATATTTGACCCTTGAAACAACCTTATGTTGTACAGTATTTCGGATGAGGAAGTTTAAAGCTTAAATGACTTAACTAATAAGTTTTAGAGGAAGGAGTCAAACTGAGTTTTTTCCTGCATATCCATATTTTGTGAATATAAAAATTATGGCTGAATTTTTAAATAATATTCTTAAACTAGTGTCATACTAATGGAGACATAATATAATTCATTATGTGGAAACTTTCAGTTTTTAAATTTACTCTGAGCATAGCCGATGGATTTGTTTAGATTTTTAAAGCTTCTGTGGTGATTAAAAATTACCAAGATAGGAAATTTGAAACTGGTAATTGGAGAATAATAAATCAGAATAACTGGGTTTTAATTATAGTACTACCACTAATGTACTGTTTGACCACAGAGGAGTTTTTAACCTCTTTGCACGTTTCCTTATCTGTAAAAAAGGGTGTGATAACAATTTCATATGTGTATACACACATACAGTGCTCTATGTATATTATCTAATTTGATCTTTAAAATAATTCTGACCTAGAGAGTGCAAGTAGTATTATTCCCATTTTACAGATGAGAAAACTGAAGTTCAGAAAACTTATGTGGCTTGCCCAAGGTCAGCCATGTGGGAGCCTGAGACTTCTGCATAGTTCTTCTGACTGCGGCATAGGAAATGTCCAAAGTCCAGTGGCTTCCTAATACATTTTAGTTTCTTTAGGGATAGTATCACCTATCCAATATATTTGGGGAGTTATGGTAAAGATCATTTGAAATAATAGAAACAAAAATGCTTTGGGAAACAAAAGGGTACTTTACTTTATAATTGTAGTGTTAGTGGGATGGGTGGTGGTAATTCTTCCTAGAATTGAAATGGAGAATGATCTCTACAGTATGCCCTCATGTCACAGTCTCCAGGAAGTGATAGTTCTTGATGCTCAGAAAATGAAGCTAATAGGTCAGAATTGAATGTACAATGTCTTTATCATCATGGATGGAAGTGACACTTTAAAAGAAAGTCTTTGTACTTTCTTTGCCATTTGGACTGGACAGGGAAATGTGATCCTAGATCTGAGATCAAACAGTTAACACAGCTTTATTGGAAAGGTCACAGTTGGTTTAATATTTTCATGGTGTTTTCTTTTTTTCTTCTGTGCAGCAATTAATTAAATTGTCACGAGCAAGAACAAGTGCATACTTTGTTCTGAGTACATCAAGAACAAAAATATTGTTGTGGTTGCGATACTGACTCATGAATCTGTTGCTAAAACCTAATGCTGTACCCTAAGAGCATTTTGTTTACCACCAGCCCCTGAAAAACTAGAACCAGGGTATTTTATTTGATTACTTTAGTTAGTGACTTGTGCTGTATTAACAAAATTATAATTAAAGTAAATTCAAGTTTCTTCTGAAGGCTATCAAGAATAGTTATATTTTCAAAAGATAAATGAGCCAAAGTATCATTCAGCTACCAATGTTTGGGGTGTAGTCATGCTTGTGTGTGTGGACATAAACTATCTAATATGGGAATGTACTTTCAGTGTTAACTGCACTGGTAGAGTAAATAGGTATCAAACTACACACACACACACAGAGCTTATCTCCCTATTTAAAAGTACTGACTATAGATTCTGGGGATGAAAAGACAAAAATAAAACAATACCTGAGCTCCAGTAATTAACATTCTATTAGGGAATGCAACACGTACACATAAAAATAAATTCGGCTGATAGAGTTGTGAACACTAAGCCAGTTTTTTAAAAAATTAATTTATTTTAAACTTAAATACTCAAGAAAATAAAAGAAATATATTATAAACTTAAATATTAAAACTTGTGTGGTTTTTTGTTTTTGGGGGGTTTTTTTTGTTTTTGTTTTTTGGGGATTTTTTTTGGCTAGGCAATAGGGTTAAGTGACTTGCCCAAGGTCACGTGGCTAGTAAGTGTCAAGTGTCTGAGGCTGGATTTGAACTCAGGTCCTCCTGACTCCAGGGCCAGTGTTCTATTCATGTACCACCTGGCTGCCTCTAAAACTTAAATACAAAATAAGAAAAGAAGGCAAAAAAAGCATTGCCATGTGCACAACAGAAATTAAGAGAGGATTCAAAATATGAAGCAGTAAAGTTCCATTTCAAGAAAGCCTTTATAATAAATACTTTTCAGGGATAGCTATGTGGTATACACATACATACATACATATATACATACACATATGTGTATATACACACATACGTATACACACACAAAGATATATACATGTATATAGCATAAACACTTACACTTACATGCACTTACACATAGATAACTATAATCATATTCATATATAGACATATACATTCATATGCATCTATGCAAGATCATACTTATTTGTCCTCTGTTTCTCTGAGGGTGAATAATGTGAATAACTTTTTCTTTTGTAAGTCTGAATTTTTCCATATTTTTCTAAGTCTACCAACTCATCATTTCCTATGCCATAACAATTTTCCATCCTTATACTGTCTAGTGTTTTTAAATGGTCTAAAATAATATTGATTAATATGGCTGAAATATAGTTTCCCTATTTTTCTCTTATGATTAAATCTATTGTAGCATTAACTTTGTCTGAGATCATGATTAACATCCCTACCTTTTTTCCCTAATGAATTCTACTCCTGATCTTTATTTTATGTTTGTGTGTATCTCTTATTTTCTATCCCTCCTGACTCTTCTACTTTACTTCTACTTGCTACCTTGCCCTCTTTTACTTAACCTACCCCAGGCCTCCAAGAATCCCTCCCTTATTCTCCCATTCCTGTTAATCTAAACACCCTTCTATTACCCCACCTTATCCTAATCCCTCGTTCTTCCCTCTAGAAATTTCTCCTTTATCCTCTCCTCCCTCCTTATCCCCTTAGACTTTTATTTCTTTCTGAATTTAGAAGACTTTTCTACCCTTGTACCCTCTTAAACCCATTCCCAATAAAAGTAGGGGTCCAGAACTACTAGCCCTTCTCCCCTATCTAATTCCTCTGGCTCAGTTCTTCCTTTCTGATCTCATTTGTATAAAATAATTACTCTTTTTACCTGTTCCTAAATAGTTTTACTTTTTAAAATTATATTATACTCAGGTTTACCCCAATCTTATGAACTACCCAATTACTAATAAGAATCTAGGCTTTTTTTTTTATCATGGCTTTCAGGTAGTCCAGTAATTTTTAAATTATCTCTCCTGTATCTATTTTCCAGGTCAGTTGTTTTTCTAATGAGATATTTCACATTGTTTTCTATTTTTTCATTCTTTCGGTTTTGTTTTACAGTGTCTTGATTTCTCATAAAGTCATTAGCTTCCATTTGCTCCATTCTAATTTTTAAGGAAGTGTTTTCTTCAGTGAGCTTTTGGACTTCCTTTTCCATTTGGCCAGTTCTGCTTTGTAAGGCATTCTTCTCCTCATTGGCTTTTTGGACCTCTTTTGCCATTTGAGTTAGGCTATTTTTTAAGATGTTATTTTCTTCAGTACTTTTTGGGGGTCTTCTTTAGCAAGCTGTTGACTTATTTTTCATGATTTTCTTGCATCACTCTTCTCTTCCCAGTTTTTCCTCTACTTCTCTTAGTTGCTTCTCAAAATCCTTTTTGGGCTCTTCTGTGGCCTGGGATTGATTCATATTTTTCTTGGAGGTTTTGAATGTAGGAGCTTTGACTTTGTTGTCTTCTTCTGGTTATATGTTTTGATCTTCTTTGTCACCAAAGTAAGATTCTGTGGTCTGACTTTTTTTGCGCTGCTTGTTCATGATCCCAGCCAATTATTTGCCTTTTAAAACTCTTTGTTAAGGTGGGGGTCTGCTTCCAGTCTGGAAAATGTACTATCCCAAGCTTTGGGGGTTTTGTGCAGCTGTTTTCAGAGATACTTCTAGGGACCTGTAAATTTTCAGTTCTTTCAAGATGGTATGATAAGGGGCAAGGTGTTTACTCCTTTCTTGGCCTGTGCTCTGGTTTATGAGTGACCACAAGCACTCTTTTCTGCCTTGGAACTGTGAGAAGGATTCCATCTCCACTGCCACCACGAGCTCCACCACACCAATGCTCCTCCTCACCCCAGGATCTCCACCCAGAACTGTGACCCAGATCCAAGTACAGGCAAAGCGAAAGAATCCTGCCTCAGCACCAGCAAAAAGATCCCTGCAATCCCCCTCTGATCAGCTGCTTGACCTCCCCTGTGTCTGTGGGCAGAGAGCTCTAGAAGCAGCCACCACCCATGGCTGTGCCAGGACTGGGGCCAGACCAAGCTCCTCTCTCACCCAGGTCCAAGAGACCTTTCCTACTGACCTTCGAAGTTGTCTTTGGTGTTTGTGGGTTGAGAAGTCTGGACGCTGCCACAGCTACTAGTGATTCAGTCTCCTGAGGGCCTCTTCTTTGCCTGTGGGGCCCATACTGAACTGTACTCCTCTCCCCGACCAGCCAGGTACAACAGACCTTTCCAGTCAACCATCCAGGTTGTCTTGAGCTGGAAATTTGTTTCACTCTGTCTTTTTGTGGGTTCTGCTACTCTAGAATTTGTTTAGATCCATTTTTTACAGGTATTTGGAGGGGTTTGGGGGAGAGCTCAATCAAGTCACTGCTTTTACTCTGCCATCTTGGCTCCACCCCACTAATACAATCTTAGGCATATGTTTAACACTTCCTCGTAGAAAAGGTAAGCAATCCATCCTTATTGAATCCCTTGTAATTAGTCTTTGATACATACCTAATATTTCTCTTGGAGTTTATATATCAAATCTTCTATTAAATTCATGTTTTTTTAAAACAAAATACTGAAAGTGTGACAATTCATTAAATGTCCACTTTTTTTCATTCAGGATTATGCTTAACTTTTCTGGGTATGATATTTTTGACCACAACCCCAGTTCTTTTGCTCTTTGATATATAATTTCCAAGACCTGTGGTCTTTTAATGTAACCTCTGCTAAGTCTTGTGTGATTCTAATTGTGACACCACCATATTTAAATTTTTTTTTCTTATTGCTCTTAATATTTTATCTTTGAGCTGGGGGTTTTGGAATTTGACTATTATATTCCTGTACGTTTTCCTTGTAGAATTTTTCAGGTGTTGATTGGTAGATTTTTTTCTGTTTCTACTTTCCCCTCTTGTTCTAATGCTTCAGGACAATTTTCTTTATTTCTTGTGTTATTGTATCAAGATTCTTTTTTTGATCATAGCTTTCAGGTGGTCCAGTTATTCTCATGTTTTCTCTTCTGGAACTGTTGTCCAGCTCATTCTCCAGATCAGTTGTTTTTCTTATAAGATATTTCACATTCTCTTCTATTATTTCATTCTTTATATTTTGTTTTATTATTTCTTGGTTTCTTATTACTTCACTGGCTTCCCCTTGCCCAATTCTGATTTTCAGGGAATTGTTTTCTCCCTTAAGATTCTAGATCTCCTTTTCTAGTTGGTTGACTTTCTTTTCATAATCTCCTTATTTTTCTTGTATTGTTCTTTTTTTTCTTTTAATTTTTCCTCAATATCATTTTATTTTTAAGGTCTTTTTTAAGTTTTTCCATGAATTCTTTTTGGGCAGGTTTGGCATTATTCTTTGGGGTAGGATAGGCTGTTTTTCCTTCAGTATCCTCCTCTGAAGATGAACCCAGATCTTCTCTATTTCCATAGTAACTTTCTATGGTTGGATTCCTCTGTGCCTGCTCATTTTTTTTTTTCCCATTTGTAGCAGTTTATTTTTTGTAATCACCTCTAGTTCTTGGTATGGAAGATGGTGCCTCTGGCCTCAGATCCACCTTCAGTTCTCCCCTCTAGCTTGAAACTGAAACTAAGAATTTTGTGCTCCTGTAAGTGCCCACAACCAGCAGAGTCCCCGCCCCACTGGTTCTGTACTGACCAGGCATGTGCTGGTTCCTTCTCACCCAGGGTGGCATGTCTGGCAACATGACTGGGGCTGGCATTTATCAGCAGAGGTTCCCTCAATCTTCCCCAGCTCAGACAACTGCCTCCCCACTTTGTCCAGAAGGTGAAAGTTCCTGTGGCTGGGGCTGAGGCCACCTCCCACCCTAGCTAACCCCAGGGCTCACTGCTTGTTGTTTCCACAGAATTAGCCTGGAGGTGTTTACTCCTCACAGGGACCAAACCTTGATCCTGGGATTTTTCTTCTGATCTTCTGCAATTTTCCCAAGAGGACCACTGATCTGTCCTAACTCTTGTTTATTTTTAGCGCTCTGTGTTTGCCCTGAGGAGCTATTTTGTCTTGTCTGTGAAGGAAATCTGGAGAGCTTGGAATTTTCTGACTTATTCTGCCATTTTCCCAGAATCTTCTCACTAAGCTAATTTTTAAAATAGGATAGATGAAATTTAGGTAGGTTGGCTTGTGTTCCATACAGTCATTACATTCATTTTGAGAACCAGATATTAATAACTTTGAAATTATCTACTATTTTATATAATCAGTACCATCATTCAATTAGTGTGAGTCATCTGGAATTGCTTAATAAACTGTGGTTACCTTAAGCTATTTATTGAAAACAACTGTTCTCTATCTCCCCCAGCACTGGGATAGACAAAAGAACTAGGGGAGATCCAGTGCACAGAAAACAGAGAACAGGGCAGCTAGCATAAAGTCAAATGTCAGAACCTATGGTTCAGCTCTAAGTGTTGCAGGTGTTTCCAGAAGACAATCAGTGGTGGGTCTGGGAGGACAGATAGCAAGGAAATCCACTTCTTTTCCTTTCCTTCTAATAGATGATTAGAAAAACCTTCATTGGAAAGAAAGTCTGTTGATTTTTGAAAGTCATTCAAATATAAAATTAAAGGTTGCTTGCAGCCTTATCTACATTATTCTATTTGAGTGGTTGTTCCTACGAAATGCCCACATAAATTATTTGGACATTTGGCTTTGTGTCCATAGGAAAATTCAAAGATAACTTTAATCAATTTTAATTAATTAAAATCGAATTCTAATCAAATTTAATTAATTAGGTGCAACAAATAGTGAAATTCAATTCAAGTTATCAAACATTTATTAAGTGGCTCCTTTGTACAAGGCACTGGGGATACAGAGGTGCATAGTCCCTGCCTTACACAAACAAGTATCACACAGTATAGAAGATGAATAAAGAGGAAGAAGTAGGGCTTTAGACTAGAGGTGTCAAAGATCACCATCGGCCAGAACCAGATTAAGATATATTGGGGAAATGTTTAACAAAGTAAATCAAAGTACAGTACAACATAGGTAATAATAATTTGTGGTTTTCTAAGTCAATGTGCTGCTGCAGAATTCTGTTTTTACTTGAATTTGACACCACTGGCCTCAACAGTGTGTGATATAAGAAACATGAGTGAAAAGTCACATTCATTGTGGGGTCAAAGAAGATATAGAGAAGTTGGGACCTGAGCTCAAAGGATTCAGATAATAGAATTTAAGGACTGGAAGAAAAGCTAGGGATCACCTAGTTAAGTCATCAAGCATTTAATAAATGCTAGTTATGTGCTGTATATCTATATAGATATATATATCTATATATATATATATATATCTATATGTGTGTGTTAAATACAAGAGATAAAGAAAAGGCAGAAAGAGTCCCTGCACTTAAGGGACTTACAGTCCAGTGGGGGAAACAACATATAAATAACTATAAACAAGATGTAGACAGGATAAATTAGAGATAATCTCAGTAGTATGACACTAGCATTAAGTGTGATCTGGAAAGACTTTTTGCAGAAAATGAATTTTAACTGAAATTTGGAGGACTCCAAGAGTCAGAGAGGAGGAAGAACATTGCAATCATAGGGGATGGCCGGTGAAAATGCTTGCAGTCAGGAAAGGGAATGTCTTGTATAAGGAACAACAGAAGAGGCCAGCGTCATTTGATCCTAGAGTGTGTGGGGGAGGGAAGTATGATAAGATCAGAAATGTTAGAAGGGACCAGGTTATGAAAGACTTTATATTTGATCACAGAAGTAATCGAGTTACTGGAGTTAATAAAATCATGTTTGGATAGGTTAATTTTAAAATGTCTCTCCATTTCTACATGTCCAGTAGGTAGTTGGAGATGTCATAGTGGAGGTTAAGAGAGAGGTTAGGACTGGATAAATAAATAAAGTCATCTTCATAGAGATTAAAAATGAAATCCATAAGAGCTGATGAGATCACCAAGGAAAAAAAGTATAGAGAGAGAAGAAAAAGAGGGCCCAGGGTAGAACTTTGGGGGATACCCACATTTTGTGGTCAGGACCTAAATAAAGAGACCATCAAAGGAGCCTGAGTAGATGGAGAACCAGGAGAGAGCAGTACCCCAAAAACCTAGAGGGAAGAGAATATCAAGGAGATGAGATCAGCAGCCTCAAAAGCTGAGGGCTGTCAGGAAGGATGAGGATTGAGAAGAGACCACTGGAGCTGATGGTTAGTAACTTTGAAGAGTCAGAGACTCTCGTTGTACAGATTAGAAAACAGGCCAAGATAGGCCATGATCACATATCTAATTACTGGCGGGATTAAGGATGAGCTCTCCAGACTCCAAATCCCAAATTCCTTCCACATTGCCATGCTGCCTTTCATGAAGAGCTAGCACTGAATCTTCTGATTTGAGTCTCTTGATGTGCTCTCATACAGTCTTAGAAGCTGAAAGTGTTCTCTTCCACTTTATATTTCTCTGAACGCTATATGCATGCATGCATATATACATACATATACACACACACACATATACACACCCTATCACATTCTGGGCTATATCATGTATACACATTTATTGACCATAGTAAATTGAAACTTCATGGAGGACTTGAACTGCTTTGTTTTATATTCGTCTTCTCAGTTTCTAATTTTGCATGCTCTTTTCATTTGGATTCCTATTTATTTATTTGGCCTAGGCCTGTGATTTTATCTGTGTAAAGAACTGTCTAGGTAGAATATCTCTACCACTACCAATCATCAACTTGTCTGTAATTTATAATACCAGAAAATTGCCTGGGACACTAAGAAATTAAGTAACATGCCTATGATTGCACAGCTAGTATGTGTCAGATGTCAGACTTGAACCCAGGTGTTCCTTACTGCAAGATTCTCTAGCCACTACTCCACACTGCCTGTCATGTATGATATGTTGTGCAAGTCATAGGTACTTACTAATGTTTGGGGGAAGAACTTTAGAAGCTGCCTTCTTTCACTTCCCTCTTAATTCAGATATCCTTTCTACAATATCCCCATCAGGGGATAATGTAAGGTTTTTGATAGCAAGGACTGTTTTTCATTTTGTCTTTGTATTCTCAGTGCCTACCACAATGCTTTGCACGTAGTAGGCATTTAATAAATGATTGTTGAGTCAGATCGTATTAGTCTTGCAGCCTCTACTACCCTAGCTTTGTAGTCAGCAGGTTATGGGTTTGAGTCTTGGCTCTGCTGCTTAGTTTCTGTATCATCTTGAGTAAGTGATCTTTGGTCCATTTTCCTCATCCATAAGGTGAAAGAGTGGCCAAATGGCTTACTAAGGTGCCTTTCAACTCTAATATCTTAATAGATTTTTAAAAAGATTTCTCTGGATTCTCTGATCCCCTTTGATCTTGGTGTTTCACTTCCATCAATGGAACCCAAGTTTCCATTAGGTTTTGTAAAAAGCAGTCATACTGCCCTCCTCTCCTTAATTATTAGCTCCTTTTGGGCACGACCTATTCTTTATCATCTTTGTAGGTCTAGAACGTTGCCTTATGCATGGTTGGTGCTTAGTAGTGTTGAGTTGAGTCCAATTTATTCTTGTTATATTTAATCTTCCTTGAGTCCATTATTCAAGGGTATTAGAAATCTTTTTGGATATTAAGCCTGTCATTTATTATTGTAGCCATCCTTACTACTTTGTGTCAGATACAAATCTGATAGGCATATTATCTTTGCCTTCCTTTCCTCCAGCTTTGACATATTTTCATTAATTCACATACCTTGGGCATGATTGTCTGTCTAGTTATTTATTGATCTGTCCGTCTTATCTGTCATAAATCTCAGTTGTGTTCAAAACAGTATTTGGGAGAGCTTGTCAAATACCTTGATACAATTTCAGTAGATTATGTCTGAGCTATTCTTCATTTTATCTGTGAGCTTCCTCAGTCTTCTTTCCAAAACAGCATTTATTCTGCATTATTATTACTTGTGATCCATGGCATCGATAATATAAATTACATTTTAGATTAGGATTTAGGAGATTATGTGATTTTTCTTTTTCTTTTTCTTTTTCTTTCTTAGACAAAACATGCAAACTATAATTCTTGTTCTTATTAAATCTGATTTGCTTTCCTTGGGCATATGCTTACTCAGTGGTAGGAGGAAATGACTAGGTAAGGATGGTATTCTGAAATTTAAGAATCATTGATTAATTATTATGTGAGTGATCAAGAATTAGCTGAATCATAGAAAGGAACATCTTGTACTTGTCTATCATTGCTATACTTCCTAGGGAGGGTGACTTTACTAGGGAATACTGACCCACCAGTAAGGTGTACAACACATGGATTTGGGCCAGCAAAATATCAGATGTCTCAAGGACGTTTATATTGATAAAACAAAAGTGGTCAAATGTTTTAAATCAAGTCTGAAAAAATTAACTGATTCATTTTTGGTACATATTGTGACATTTTTTGTTGCACAGTACCTTCCTGGTATCCCATTTGTGTGACTTTGATGTCTAAAGGCACTTTGTTCTTTTTTTTCTTCTTCTTCTTTTTTTTTTTTTAAAGCATTCTGGAAAGAGCAGAGAACCTGAGTTTAAATTCTGGCTTCTTACTTGTGTTACCTAAATCAAGTCACAGAGCCCTTTTGCTTCAGTTTCTCTAAGTATAAGATGAGGAGGTTGACCTCGATGACCTCTAAGGTCCCTCCCAGCTCTTATTCCATGTCTATGAACTACAGATCCTACCTTTAAGGGATTTAACCCCAGATTTTTATGAGGAAAGAAATCTGGATGATAGTATGTTTAATAAAATTCCTATCCTTTTCTTTCAAAACTACTTTTTCTTCTTTAAAATCTCTATAGCCTTAGACAAAATCTTCTAATGTCTTAGAAGAGACAAACCACCTCTTAAATTCAGGCTCCTCCATGCGCACCCAATCCCAGCCATTTCCACATTTTCTTTACATACCCTATGTTACCTAAAAGAAACTAAACATGTATCCAAAACCATAGGTTTTCTAGACCTATTGAAAATAAAGCTAACTTACAGAATACTTTTCTTAATTATGAATATTTTGTGAGTCTGCTCACCAAAAAAAAAAAGTTCATCCTTTAGCCAATCTGAATCATAGCTTCCGTCAAAGTTTTTGGGGGAGGTAAAGGATTTTACTTAAGTTGCTGGTTTGGGGGAACAAATTGGGAAAGAAATTAAAAATATGACAACAAATTTCAACCTACAGTGATTTGATGCTTTTTTTTCCAGCCAGCTTTTTAAAATCATACATAGAAATAAAATAACCAAATTAACATTTTTTATACCATTCACTCAGTATAAACTGTTACCTGCTTTAGGAATTGACTCTTTGCAAAAATTGATATAAAACTTTTTTCCCTTGGTATCAGTGAAACATAGAATGTGTAGATTTGATTCTCTCCACAGAGCATTGGCATAAGTCTCTGACTTTGATGGGTAGGTAATAGATTACTTTCTGCCCTGGAATCTTCCGCCTCACTATTCTCTCTTCTAGCTCTTCTGACTCAGCTTTTAAAATCACTAGTAATTTTTGATTGACCTACTGAATTAATTAACTGAGACTGAAGGCTTTAAATAATATTTAGATTCCAGAATCCTGAATCTCTGAATTCTTTATGGGCTGAAAAAGGTCCTTTAAAAATAATAATTACTGCTAATGGATATAGGTAGCTACAGAACACCATAACATAAATCATTTAGTCACTCTGTCCTTTTTTACCTTTGTTTACTATATATGAGAGAAAACTGATTTACTAAACAAATTTCTGTTATGAGTCAGAAAATTAGTTTGCTTAGAATTCAAAGCTAAATCTTAGCCCTGAGAACAGGTGATAAAACATTTCATTTACAGAAGTGGGAGACAAAGGAAACAGAATATTTCATAAAACCATCAGATGTAATCTTTTTATCATTTGGTTTTAACTTTTTCTTTGTCATAAGAGAGGGTTCAGTTGGAGGGTGCATATCAGGAAATGACTGGCTAGATAAAAGTAGTACTTTAAAAAACAAAAATAGTATTTTTAAAAAATCAAGCAAGAGTTTCAGGAGGGAGAAGGAAAGGTTAGCAACTTAGATACTTGTATAGCTACTTTGTAAGTAAATTATTCAAATATCAAATAGGCTGATTATATATTATCTATTTTATTAAAACTTAACAAGATTCTGTATTCCTTCTTTATATATTGGAAGTGTTATTATTTGTAACTTCATATAATAAAAATGTACATCTTAAAGTTTTTTATTCTCTTTTCCAGAGGAATCCTAATTCTCCCCAGTTAAGGTGAATTAGTAGTACTTTATTGTAGAATGAGATATTTCTGAGACCACAGTGAATGGCGGAAACTTATTCTAAATATTTTCTAATATCAGCACTTTTTGCAGTAGAAGTTATTTACTAGACATCATTTTCAAAGGTCAATTTCATCATATTTGTTGGCTTTTGTAACCTTTCAACAAATAAATAGAAGTTATTTTTTTCTAAGACAAAACAAAACAGTAGTCCAGGCAAAGTAACATCCTCAGTAAAAGAATGTCTAACTAATTTTTTATCTCCTCTTTGTCAATGGCTTTCAAATCTTTCTATTCTCAGCCTTTTCTTGAGCTCTTTGTAATCCACTTATTTATATCACAGTCCCACTGTGCCTTGAAAGATTGGGTTCATGAGTTGCTATGACCTCCCACCCCTCACCTTCCTAACCCCCAAAAAGTATGATCCCTTGGTTGTTGCTAGCTTTCTGATTATGCATCTTTCTCTAAGCTCAGCTAGGTAAGTATTCACTTCCTTACCCAGCCGTCACTCAAAATCTTTCCAGTTTAGGTTAAGCCTGTTAGAACTTTTGCTGAGCTTGAACTATCCTCAATAATCTAGGATTACCTTCATGAAGCTTCACAGTAGTATATTAATGGAAGACTCAGGACAGAAAACATAACCACAGTTGTTGTTTGTTTGAAATGACTTGATGCAAACTGCCTCATTCCTGAATTATGTTTGGAATGGTCTCTGAAAGAGTATGGACCTACAAAATTCAAATATTGACAAATGTGACATTACCCATATCATCCATTCCTCAGTTATAAAAATATTACTATAAATTTCACACTGAGGAAATGTGAGTAGATTTACTTAGCTAATTTGAGGTTTCAGAGAGAAACTCAGTTAACTACAGAAGTTAAATATTTTCCTCTCATCTTGAATTTCCTGAATAAAAACAATTTTGGATAAGATATGTGTAGTATTTCCACTAAGATGGGGAATCACAATTTTGCTGTGCTAAAAGGATTGAATGTTACTGATGGTCCCCCCCCCCCCCTTTTTTTTTTGGAATGCCCAGTTCCTGGTGAATCCTATGGGAGCTTAGAAAAAGTTAAAATGTTGATCAGACTCATGGTTACTTTCCATTTATTTAATGGTAATGATACTTGGATTCTGGAGCAAGCATAACAATTTGTACTATGTATCTGTGAGCTAAGATGTTTTGGAAAAAAAAAACACTGACAAGTGTAAAATATTTTATCTGTACAAAGAATTAATATTAGTAGAAAAATATGTTCATTTTATATTAGATTCTCATACAAACTCAATTTTTGCATTATGTGGGACAGTGTATGCTATAATAATAATATTGAAATCCCATTTCTTTTTCTGTGCTGTGAAAGCCCCAGTGAGTCTTACATGGTTTCATTTTTTGGTTGGGGGTTTTTATTTCTCTTTATTGATTTGCACTTGAATGTGTCAGACAGGAATGTCTCTGCCTAATTAACATCTTGGCCACCTCCTCAAACACTCACTAGTGTGACAGGATAGGATATGAAAAAAGCCTTTTAATTCTGGGCTTTAGTCAGCTGGATCACAGATGATCAAAGTTTCTCTGTCTAGAATTATAACTTATTGAGATGCAGCATTGAAATAGTTTACTTTCCTCTTTTCATCTCAGTGTTTTATTTTTTTTTCCCCATTAGATAAAAAGATAAGGACTTGACCAGGGATTTCATTGTTCTGTAGGGACAATGCGGGTCAGCACTGTTTCTTTTTTTTTCTTTTTTCTTTTTCTTTTTTTAAATTTTTTTTTGGTGAGGCAATTGGGGTTTAAGTGACTTGCCCAGAGTCACACAGCTAGTGAGTGTTATGAGTCTGCGGCTGGATTTGAACTCAAGTCCTCCTGAATCCAGGGCCAATGCTTTATCCACTGTGCCACCTAGCTGCCCCCATCAGCACCTTTTCTGCAGCTTTTAATCTTAGAGAATTACTCTGGGCACTGGGAGGTTGGTTAAGTAACTTATTCAGGGTCATACAGTAATTCAGTGTCAGAGGTAGGACTTGAACCAAGGTGCTTCTGGTTCCAAGACCCGCTTTCTCTTCTCTGTTCCAGGCAGCCTCTTGCAGGTGCCAGATCTGACCTGCATTGGTAGAGGGACTGGATTGCACTGATCAAATCTCAGGTCCCATTTAAAAAAAAACAAAAAACTCAACAATATGAGATATGAATTTTAAAAATGGTAACTATTTAAGATAGAAGTTTCCAAGAAAACCCAGTAAGGACATGGGTAAATTTTTAGATTTTCTTTAAAGTCGGGAAAATAAGGCCTTTGATCATTTTAGACCATTGTAAAATGCAGTGAAATGGAGAGATAAGGTGTTAATGAAAGTTTTTGTTGAATGTTGAACTCTTCCAACTAAAAAATCAATGGCAAGTGGATTCAGAGTATTTATGAAATATAACCTTGAATTTAATAAATGAAATAACAGATTTAGCCCATAAATCTAAGAATATGTAGGTAAAGTAAAGAAGTCTATAAAGTGCTGATAATGCAACCAACAGTGGGAATAATGGAGAAACTTTAGGGCTTTCGAGACAGTTTATAGTTTAGGGTAGAACGTTATTATTGAAGGACAGTCATTAAATATTTGATGCATTTTTGTCATGTCTAATTAGAAAATATAGTATGTTTAGATAATGTTTTCATGTAAAAATTTTTAAAAATTATGTTTAACCAATAACCATAGTTTAAAAACTTGCCTTTTCTCTTTGATTAAACAATATTGCCTTTCCTGTTTGTCAGCCTCAGCTACAGCATAGTCGGGTAGGTGAGGATTTCCCAGCTAGGTCAGCTTCAACCTCTGGGCCTGGAGAAGGAAACTTGGAAGAAAAATGTAAACAGGTAGACTAAAAGCTGTGTACACTAATTTTTAAAAACATACTGTTACGTTTGCGTTTTAGACTCCTAATACAGATCAGGCTTGTGAAGAAACTGGAAAGATTATGAAGAAACCTAAAATGTTAATATAAATACTTTGTGTGTCTGTGTGTGTATATGAGTTTGCATCTCTCAGTATATTGTTTTATGATTAACTTGTCACAGTGAAATAATTATTGCTAAAAGCAGGTCCCAAGAGATACCTCAAGAGATAAAAGAAATTCATTACTATCCACATCAGAAAATTCATCTTATTAATAAAAGATCAGCTTTAGTGGGTCTGAATCTGGTCCTTAAAACGTTGATAAAAAGATATGTTCTTTCTACTTCAAGTATGAGAGAATTTCTTAAATAATCTCTTTAAGAAATGATTGCCAGTGACAGGCCTTTAATGGACTGCAGCTTTTCGGGTATTCTGAAGTGAAAGCACAAAGTTTATTAAATTTTAAAATTCTCTCTTCCTTCTGTTTTCTCAAAGTAGTACCATCACCAAAATAGTTTTCCATGTCAGTTCATAGCAGCCTTCTACATCCTTTATAAAGAAATCCATTCTACTACAAAGTTTAAACAGCAGTTAAGATGATTGAGTGGTTTCTAGACAGTGAATGAAGTAGTACCATTAGGTGGTACATCAGAAAAGCTCCCAATGTATAAAACTTGTGTAGACAAAGACTGTAGGAACTCTGCCTAACTTTACCATCTCATCATCTATAGAAGAAATAACCCAGAAGATCACCATTAGGAAAATTCAACACCAAATTGGGATTCTCTTGCTGCTTATATGGTTGGGTGGTATCCCTTTTGGAAGTCAATAATTTATAAAGGTCAGACTACATGTAGAAGAGTGAGTGGCAGCTAATTGGATGAGAATGTCACATTAGTCTTTTAAAAATGCACGTTTATCTCTTTGGAAATAAATCGTCTCACCCAATTATTCTCCTTCGTTCAATCCCATTGCCTTTTCTGCCACTTTTCCTCTCTCTCCCGCCCCCCCCCAAAAATATCTCATTTGACTCTTAAGTGAAAATACATTAGATTTAAAACATTAGCTTTAAATATATATCTTTCCTCTTAAAATTCTGTATTTTATAAATAAGATCTTTATACAAGTTAACATGCTAAGAGATTGTCAGAGTTTGAAACTGAATCAGTGTCCCTAGTTTCCACTTCTTTCAAGGGCTTAGAAAAAGAACATTGTGGTGATTTTTGAAAGAGCTTTCAATTGAATTGTGCCTTGGGAAAACTACATCAACCAGGCTTATTGTTATACTCTGTGTGCCCTCAGCCTCCCCCAAATTTGGTTCTTCCTTAGAACCAGAAGATCCAAAATATTTCTTTATATTGTGATTGGCACTTAGAATAATACAGTCCTAAATTTTATTATAGCAAGAATAAACTTTTAAGAGGGAAAAGAGATTTAATCCCTCTCCCTACTAAACAAAAACAAAAGCCTACAACTATACAAAAATCTTACTATAATTATGATTTGTTGTTCTTGTTGCATATGACCTTGGTCATAGGACAAGAAATCTTACAAACAAGCAGATGACTAAGAGCAGATGACTAGTTGATGACAGATTGATTTCTTGGTGCCAGTTCTATTATCTATCAGCAGTAGTGCTTACAGACTCTAAATGGCCTGCTGTGTGTGAAGCATACGAGAAAACTAATAAATATTTGAAATATAGTTCTTGAATCATGACAATTTTTTTGTCTTTCCATTTAGTTTTATCTCCCATGTCACTTTTTTTCCTTAGTTGGATGTTTTTACATTAAGATTCAATTTTAGGATTATCAAGAAAGGATTCTTTATAGGCGTATGTTAAAGTGTATAGGATTTTCCGCTTTTTTCACATTAGTAAAACAATTACAATATCAATCATCAGCAAACTTTCCTGACCAGCTTCTAGATTTGGGACCAGTTTTGCTGCCCTTCATTTCCTGAATGATGTCATTGATTTCCTAGGTTAGTACATGAAGAACTGAAGCCCATTTGTGGCATTTGGGTCTTTTCCCAGGAAGAATTTATGGTCTTTTAAATTAATACAGTCGCACGTGTAATTGAAAATGTAACATTTAAAGAATTCAAACTAACATCTCTGCTTCCAAATGTTACTTTAAATCAAAGTGAAACTATAAACTTAGCTTTTAAAAATAGCAGCTACGTTGATATGTTTTCAATGCTAATGCTAAAGCCTGCTTCTTCTCTTATCCTTCTTGAAGTGTGCAGTTTTTCTGCATGACATTTTTGCTAACAAAATGCCCTAGGTATCCCAAATAGGGCTTGCACGGGTTTTCTTTGAACTGTTTGTTGTACTAACATAGCATTATGCTATGAGTATTTCTAAAAATAGCATGTTAGGGAAGCTTTCCTTTGTAATTATGACTAAATTAAAATATGTTAATGTGATGTCAAAATTCATATTTCACTGTAATCAGAAAAATTGCATTTGTTCTATGTCATAAAAACAGGCCTCCCTCTATTATTTGTGTGGAAAAACTGCTTCTTTAGTGTGTTTGGATTGTCAAGAAAGGAAACATTGTGCTTTTGTTGTGTTGTTTTATTTATAGTAGGGACTGACTGCATGGTGCCCTGACTTTGTTCTCCTCTGAAACAAAATAAATATTTTGTCTTGGACCTAGGATTTGAAAACTATAATGGCTTTGCAGTATTTTATGCCTTTGATTTGATAGAACATTTCCCTATGTGGTAGTTTATCTAAAAATTCAGTGCCATACATGAAATTGTTTTCCAAAATACTTATTGTAGTATTCAAATGAGCAGTGTTTTGTCTGGTCTGGTTCTGTGGAAACTCCCTCTACGTGATGTATTTTATGCCACGTGGAAAAAACAACTTACACATTAAGACGCCACAGTTTTTGTTCTGAATCATGGCTTTCCTCCTGCCAACTTTTTTATCTGGAAAATTCTGGAAATTTGTAAGAAACCCCAAGTATTTGTTACAATTTTATTTTGGTATGATTTTCCAAGTTCCTGTAATCAGAGCTGTTCTCTGAGGTGTCCTCTTTTAATGTTCCAAATTACGTACTTCCAAATTCTCATTGGTAAAGTTGCATTACAATGCCTTGCTGAAATAAATCTTCGCTATTTAGATGAAGCTTGAATTCTGGAGCTATTGCCATTGCTTTCGCAACCTACTTTTGCTACTACTTTGCTGTCTTTCCAAGGAAGCCTGCAGTTTTTTCCCCTCAAATTAATGAAGGGGGGCAGCTAGGTAGCGCATGGATAGAGCACCGACCCTGAAGTCAGGAGGACCTGAGTTCAAATCCAGCCTCAGACCAAACACTTGTCACTTACTAGCTGTGTGACCCTAGGCAAGTCACTTAACCCCAATTGCCTAAAAAACAAAAAAATTTAAAAAAAATTAAATCAAATTAATGAAGAAAAATAGAACATTCTCAAAACAGCCACTCTCTCTAACATAAGCAGAGATTATACTGTGTACACTCTGAATGTTTTTGATGACATTCTTGTTTCTTCATTGTTGCTCAGTATTTAAGGATGATTCTCCAGAATTGTTCTTGGGGCATCCTGAGAAGTTAAAAGGATGGTGCCTGTACTACAGCCAAGCAGGAACATGTTAATAAGAATTCATTTTTCCAGTCTGCATCCAGTCTCTACCTCACATTTTCTTCCTGAAAGGCTGGTTGTAATTCTGAAATGGGACTTAAAAAAGAGAAAGGGTCCTTGAGGTTTGTTTGGTTTGCTTTCTGTATTTACCAGTTCTCTTCCATGATGCTTGAAAGAAGAAGAAATTCAGGATGCTAAAATGATCATCATATCTTATGTAGTCTAGACTGAAGGCAGATTCTTGAATGGTTGGTGATATTTTCTGTAGGTGTTTTTTTTTCTTTTGTTTTTTTCTCCTCTTTTAAGTCAAAGGATTCCCGTTATGGGTAATTATATCTTATTGATAAAAATGTTTTCTCTTTTTAAAGGCTTGGTCAGATTGTTTTTTTTTTTTAAAACAATTTTAAAATATTTATATTTTAAAATATAAAATATTTAAAAATAAATCACTATTATAATCCGATTAATAACTACTTTAATTTTCTTTTTTAGGCAGCACAAATTGTTCTGATTTCTCTGTTTGAACTGAACACTCCAGAGTTTACAATGTTACTTGGTGCCTTGCCAAAAACATTCCAGGATGGTGCCACCAAACTCCTACACAACCACCTGAAGAATTCCAGTAACACAAGTGTGGTGAGTGCCTTGTAGAATTATTATGACTTCACCCAGCTTTCCTAAGTTACTTAGACATAAGTAATTCCCTAAGCCAAATATTATAGGTATGTGATGTGGGACAAAAGAGATAGAGATGTACAACTTCCAGGGGAGTCTAAATCTCTTTGAGCCATTGATACATACATACCATTAAGTGAACAACCTAAGTTCAGAAACTCATCCTAGGAAGTTGGTTACCAGGTCCTGAATTTTTTCAGCCATTGTAATTAAGGACTCATGAAGACAATATGTGACTAAGTCCAGAAATGTGGATCATTAAAAGATACATATCCACCAATGAAGTATCTTTTGAAATATTGAGAATTAGTATGGCATAATGGAAAAAATGCTAGACTTGGAATAAGAGAGCTGGTTTTGTTTTATTTTATTTTATTTTATTTGTTTTTTATTAATTTATTTTGAGTTATCAACAGAGAAGTCTGGTTTTGAATTCAGATGCTTGGTTGAGGCAAGTCACAACTTTTAGATCTTCAGCTTCCTTATTCATGGCATAATGAATAGTAATAATACATTTTCTCAGGGTTGTTTTGAGAAAAACAATTTGCAAGTTTTAAAGAATTATGTAAATATGACTTATTATTATTGATTTGTAGACATGTGTATGTCTATAGGAAAAAGGGAGTGAATGTGATCCCCTGGTCGTGGTCCCTTGTCCCAGCGTCTGCCTACTTGAGTCAGAGCAGTAGCCCTAGTTGTGACTAAGCCAGAGATAAAATGAGAAGTCAGGGCCAGACAAGGAGTGGTGTAGGTAGGGAAGGGAAAGAAAGACTCCTGATTATTTGGAATTAAATAATGGTTATAAAACTCTTCATGGTGGGAGCTGGTCCCTCTCAGGCAGAGACATAATTTCCTATCTTCTAATGTTGATTTAGATCCACAAGTGACATCAGAAGAGAAATCTATAAACCTTTTTTTGTGTTGTGGACCTTTTTGGCAGTCTGGGGAAGCCCAGGGAGCTCTTATTTAAAAAAATGTTTATAAATGCACAAAATGAATTTCATAAGATTACCAAGGGAGCAAATTATGTTAAAATCAATTCGTGGACCCCTAAAATCTATCTATAGACCTTTCAGAGTTCATGAATTCCAAGTAAAGAAGCCTAGCTGTAGATTTTAGCAGTTAAAAAGTAGGAAAAAGAACAAGAGTAGAGAGGTCCTGAAATTTCACCAGAGAAAAATCTACAAAGGGAAGTAGCAATAAACAAATCAGTTATGCAAAAGCTCTTCAATTTCATGACCTTTAAATTGTCTATTTTATCTTATTATCACCTGTATCCCTTTTTTGGTTAATAACTGCCCTCTCAGTCACAGTTCTGAAAAGTACCTCCATTTTATTTAAATGTTGTGAGTTTCTCTGAACTTAGCATGAAAAGCAATAAAGGCCCTGTTCTCAAATACATAAAGTATGGTATGTATAATAAAGATGGCAGAGAAATATTGAACAGTCTTGATAAATACAGGGGTAAAGGAATTGATTGGCCTCTCTCCACTATTATTTGGTATAATTTTAGAAATGCTAGTGATGACAGTAAGAAAATAAAGAGCAATCAAAAGTATAAACATCAGCAAAAAGGAAACAAAATCATGATTTGCAGACATAATAATTTACTTACAAAACTGCAGAGAATCAGCAGTGATATTGAAATCATTTTAGATTGTGACAGGATATGAAATAAAGCAAAAAAATCTACTTTTCCACATCATAATGTCAAAAACTAGGAAAAGTAACAGTAAGAGAATTTTCATTCAAAATAAATACAAAATGCCAAAGAAATGGAAAACAAAAGAATTGTCCATCAGTTGGGGAATGGTTCTAAATTTCTGGTGTGGGTGAAATGGAATAAATGAAAGGGATATGAATATATATATATAAACTGATGCAGAGTGAAAAAAGCAGAACAATTGATATAATAAGAACAATGTTTTAAAAGCATGTAATTTACAGGGGTCTGAAATCTCTGATCAGTGCAGTGACCAACCCTATTTCCAGGAGACTAATGAAGATTTTTGTTACTCACTTCTTTGGAGAAAGAGAATGGATTCTGGACACAGAATGAGATACACATTTTTGGACATGGACAATATGAGAATTTACTTTGCCTAATTATGTATTTGTTATAAAGGCTTCATTTTTTCTTTCAAATTGGTGGGGTTGGGAGAGAGAGAAAAAAAAAGTTAATTGAAAAATAAAAAAAGCCAGGAAAACAGTATGTATGATGCATAAAACCTCCCGGAGTCCATCTATTATAACTTGTTAAATACAGTTTCAAAGCACTGTAGAAATAAAGGAAAACCAATTGTTGAAGGGATGTGTTCATTGCTTATGGTTGTTGTTTGCCAATATAATGAAAATTACAATAATACCTAAATTACTTTATAGATTTAGTTCTATGCTTCTTAAACTAGCAAGGAGTTAGTTTTATAGAGCTAGACAAAACAATTATAAAATTCCTTGAAGGAACATAAGGTCTTGAATCTCACAGAAGAAAAGGAGAAAAGTAGGAATTAAGAGGTTCTTCTAGACATCAAACTACATGATATTATCGTCACTAATTATTTAAACTGAATGATACTGATTTTAAAAAAAAGTCCATCAAATGAACTAAATGAAAAGGAATCAGAAATACATGGACTCAGTCCAATGTATGATAAACCCAAGGAAAATACTCCATGTTCAACAAAAAAATGCTCAGGAGGCTCCATGTACACCAGAATATTTCAAACAGTACATGTTGTGATAGGAAACATAGTTCTAAATGCTCAGTGATTGGAGAGGTACGTGATTATAATGTAATGTTAAATGTTATAACATAAGAAACAACCAGCATAATGAAGACAGAAAAGCATGGAAAGAAGTATATGAACCGATGCAAAGTGAAGTAAAGAGCCAGGAAAAAGCATATACAATAACTGCATTGTCATCCAGTAGCATTTTGTTGTCCATTTGTTTTCAGTCATGTCTACCTCTTCATGACTCCATTTGAGGTTTTCTTAGCAAAGATACTTGAGTTGTTTGCCATTTCCTTCTCCAGTTCATTTTACACATGAGGAAACTGAGTCAAACACAGTTAAGTGGCTTGTCCAGGATCGCATAGCTAGTAAATGTCTGAGGTCAGATTTGACCTTGAAAAGATGAGTCTTTCGTATTACAAGCTGAGTGCAGTATTCACTGTGCCACCTAGCTGCCCCCAACTAACATTTAATAAGTAGTAATGATGTGTCAGGCACCAAGCAATTTAAATAGAAAAGAACTACCACTAGGAAGCAATCAAAACTGTGTGATGTGAAATTATAAAGAACAAACTTAGCCACTAAGAAGAGATATGGAAAGACACCTCTCCTTTGCAGGGAGGAAAGAAAGAGGAGAGAGAGTCCTACGGGTATGGAACAATGTATATGACATCAGTTTTTTTTTATGATGTATTGGTTAATTTTGTTAATCTTTTTTTTCTTTTCCACTTTTAAAAAATTAATATTAAAAGGGAAAGCTTTCTGAGAGGAGAAGAGGTACAAGGGAAAATCTTACAAAAGCAAAAAATATCAATAAAATTTATTTTTTAAAAACTGGAAACAAGTTTTACCATAACAATTAGTTTTATACCGGCATCTTATACCATTTATTACAATATGTTCCAAATAGAGATACAACCTCAATATAAAAGGGCAGGTAAAAAAAACTGAAAAAATTTGATCCCAGTATGTAACAAATTAGGGTTAGACCAACACCTCATAATAAAGTAAGCTTCAAATAGATACATGACCTCGATACAAAAAGTCACATCATTAAAAAAAAAAATAGAGAAACAAGGAAGAAATAACTTATTAGATCTTTGGATAGAGGAAAGGATAGAAAGAATCACAGAAGATAAAATTGATCATTTTGATTACATAAAATTAAATTTTTTGCACAAGCAAATCTAACATAACTAATATTAGAAAAGAAACAATTAGCTGGGGGAAAATATTTATAGCAAGTTTCTCTCTGATATGGTCTGGTTTCTAAGATGTATATGGAATTGATTTCAAATTTAGAAGAATAAGAACCCTACTTTAGTTGCTAAATGGTGTATGGCTATGAATTTGAGACAGTTCTCAAAAGAGGAATGCCAACCTATACTGTCTTTAGCCATATGAAAAAATGTTCCTTATCACTAATAGAGAAATGCAGAATTAAAGTAATTCTCAGGTTCTACCTCACATCAGATTGGCAGCAATGCCAAAAATAGAAAGTGACAAGTGTTGGTGGAGATGTGGGAAAACAGGCCCATTGATGCATTGTGGTAGATACTGTGGATGGATCCAAACAATTCTGTGAAGCAATTTGGCATTATGCATAGAAAGTTACCAAGCAGTGCAGTCATGCCTTTTGACTTAGCTATATCATTGCTCAGCCTAATCCTAAAGAGGAAAAGGTCCTATATGTAAAAACATATTTTTAGCAACTACTTTTGGTGGTTAAAAAAAAAATTAGAAACTAAGGGAATGCCCGCGAACTGATGAATGGCTGAATAAAACTGTGGTATATGAATTAATAGAATGCTGTAAGAAGTGAGCAAAAATATAGTTTCAAAGAGACTTGGAAAGTTCTATAAACTGATGATAAGTAAAGTAGGCAGGACTAGTTGAACAATTTATATTGTATCAGCATTATAAAAATAAACAATTTTGAAAGGACTTAAGAATTCTAATAAGCTAAATGATCAACCATGATTCCAGAGTACTAATTAAAAAAAAAAACAAACACTGTCCAACTCATGATAGAGAGATAGTGGACTAATAAGTAGCATAAGAAATACAGTTTTAGATGTGACTGTTTGATTGTGCTTATAGGATATAAGATGTATATGTTTCCTTTTTTCTGTCAGTGAGGAGGGAGATGGAAGGGAGGAAAAAGATCAATGCTTGGTAATTGAAAAAAAATAAAAAAACAAAATGTCAAAGTTTAAAAAATTGAAGGTACTTTACAGAATTTTGTCCCAGAAGGATAGTTCTTTTTCTTTTTTAAACATTTTATTTTTTTTTCCAATTACATGTAAAAACAATTTTTAGCTTTTTTTTTAAATTCAACTTACAAATTCTTTCTGTAACCTCCCCACTCATTGAGGAGGCACACAATTCAATATCAGTCATACATGTGCAGTCACACAAAACATATTTCCACATTACTCATGTTGTGAAGGAAAATACAGACCAAAAGAAAGAAGGTTTAGAAGAGTATGCTTTGATCTGTATTCAGACTCCATCAGTTCTTTCTCTGGAAATTGATAGCATTTTTCACCATAAGTCCTTTGGAATTATCTTGGGTCATTGTATTACTGAGAATAGCTTAAGTCATTCACAGTTCATCATACAATATTGTTACTCTGTACAGTGTTTTCCTGGTTTTGCTCACTTCACTTTGTATCAGTTCATGTAAGTCTTTCCAGGTTTTTCTGAAAACATCTTGCTCATCATTTCTTAAAGCACAATAGTATTCCATCACAATTTTATACCACAACTTGTTTAAACATTACCCAATTGATGAGCATCCCCTCAATTTCCAATTCTTTGCCACCACAAAGAGAGCTGCCATAAATATTTTTGAATATATAAGTCCTTTCCTTCCCCCACCCCCATCTCTTTAGGATATAGACCTAGTGGTGGTATTACTGGGTCAAAATATGCATGCACTGCTTTATAGTTCTTTGGGCATAATTCCAAATTACTCTCCAGAATGGTTGGATCAGTTCACAGCTCCACCAACAGTGCATTAGTGTCCTAATTTTTCCACATCCCTTCCAACATTAGTCATTTTCCTTTTCTGTTATATTAGCCAATCTGATAGGTGTGAGGTAATAACCTCATTTCTCTAACCAATGGTGATTTAAAGTATTTTCTCATATAATTATAGATAGGTTTGATTTCTTCGTCTGAAAACTTCCTGTTTGTATCCTTTAATCATGTATCAATTGGGGGATAACTCTTATTCTTATGAATTTGACTCAGTTCTCTATATATTTGAGAAACGAGGCCTTTATCAGAGAAACTAACCCCCCCCCCCCAGTTTTTGTAGGATTCTGGTTTTTAATCCACTCTTATATCTATTTCTATTTTATGAGTGAGTTCATCCCATTCACATTGACAGTTAAGATTACTATATATTTTCCCCTCATCCAGTCTCCCCCATCTATCCTTCTCTCTCTCTCCTTTCACCTTGTCCCTCCTGAAAAGTGTTTTGCTTCCGACCACCACCTTTCCCAGTCTGCCCTCCTCTTTCTCTTTCCCCCCGCCTCTCCTTCTTCCCTATAGGGTAAGATAAATTTTTATACCCAACTGAGTGTGTATATTATTCCTTCTTTGAGCCCATTCCAATGAAAGTAAGGTTCAAGCATTACCTGTCACCCTCCCCCCTCCCATTTCCCTTTCCACTTTTATACCTCTTTATGTGAGATAATTTGTTCCCATTCTATGTCTTCCTTTTCTCTCAGTGCATCCCTCTTTCTCACCCCTTAATTGTATGGATATCATCCCATCATAGTTAACTCACACCTTTGCTCTCTATGTATATTCCTTCTAACTGCCCTAATGATAAAGTTCTTACGAGTTATAAGTATCATCTTCCCATCGAGGAACATAAGCAGTTTAACCTTATCAAGTCCCTTAGGTTTTCCCTTCCCTGTTTACTTTTTTATGTTTCTCTTGAATCTTGTATTTGAAAGTGAAATTTTCTTTTTTTTTTTAACATAACAGTATTTTAATTTTTTCCAATTACATGTAAAGATTATTTTCAACATTCCTTTTTGTAAGATTTTGAGTTCCAAATTTTTCTTCCTCCCTCCATCCTCCCCAAGACAGCAAGCAATCTGATATAGGTTATCCATGTACAATTATGTTAAACATATTTCCATATTAGTCATGTTGTGAAAAAAGAATCAAAACCAAAAGGACAGTCATGAAAAAGAAAACAACAACAAAAGTAAAAATAATTGTTTCGCTCTGCATTCAGACTCCATAGTTCTTTCTCTGGATGTGGTTAGCATTTTGAAAGTGAAATGTTCTTTTCAGCTCTGGTCTTTTCATCAGGTATGTTTGAAAGCCCTCAATCTCTTCCTTTAATCATGGCTTTCAGGTAGTCCAATAATTTTTAAATTATCTTCCTCAGTCTGTTTCCTAGGTCAATTACTTTTCCAAAGAAATATATCACATTTTCTCCTATTTTTTCATTCTTTTGATTTCGTCATATCATTTCTTGATTAAAGAAATGGAGTCATTAGCTTCACCTTGCCCAGTTCTAATTTTTAAGGACTTATTTTCTTCAGTGAATTTTTCGGCATTTGATCCCATTTAGCCAATTCTGCTTTTTAAGGAGTTCTTTTCTTCAGTGGATTTTTGTGCCTTTTTTTTACCATTTGGTCTATTTTGTTTTTTAAGATGTCATTTTCTTTAGTTTTTTACTTTGTTTTTGGTGTGTGTGTGTGTGTGCGTGCCTCCTTTACCAAGTTCTTGACTCTTTTTTCATGATTTTCTTGTATCACACTCATTTTTTCCCCCAATTTGTTCCTCTACCTCTTTTTGATTTTCAAAATCCTTTTTGAGCTCTTTTAGGAATTCTTTTGGGGCCTGAAACCAATTCATATTTTTTTTGTGTGGCTTTGCATGTATCTGTTTTGACATTGTTGCCTTCTGAGTTTGTGTTTTGATCTTCCCTGTCACCATAGTAACTTTCTATGGTCAGGTTTTTTTTTTTGTTGTCTGTTCATTTTCCAGCCTATTTCTTGACTTTTAATATTATTTTAAAGTTGGGCTTTGTTCCCAGACTACAGAAGGCACTGTCTCGAGCTGTAAATTTTTTTGTGCTGCTGTTTTCAGAGCTAGTTCTGGTGGGCTGTAAGTTTTAATTCTTCTAAGGTGGTATGGTCTAAGGAGAGGTGGTCACTTCCCTCCTGGCCTGTGCTCTAGTCTGTGAATGCCCACAAGTACTCTTTTCAGCCCTTGTACTATAGCTAGGGTCCAGCCTCTGCTAATACTCCCCCTTACTCTGGGACTGCGAATTCATTTGCTTCTCCACAACCTGCTACCGACTTGCCAGTGTGCAGCCTGCTCTTGACCACACTCCACTATTAATCCCAGTGAGACTGACTTTTCCTGCCAATTTTCAAAGTTGTCTTGGGCTGGAAAATTGTTTCATCCTATCTTTTTGTTGTACCACTCCAGAATTCATTTTGAGGTGTTAAAGTTCTTTGGAGGGGAATTTGGGAGAGCTCAGGCAAGTCCCTGCCTTTACACTGCCATCTTGGCTCCACCTCCAGAAAAATAGTCCTTAACTAAGCAAGGCATAGACATGATAATGAAAGATAAAACAACCAATTTTAGGTACATGAAATTTGAAAAGCTTTTTACTAATCAAAATTAGTGCAACTAGAATTAAAAATAGAAACTCCTGATTGGGAGTAAGCAAGAATCTTTGAACCAAATATTCCTGGTAAAAGTTTGATATCCAGACTTGGAAATTAACATAGAAATGTTAGGAATTTAACATAGAAATGTAGGAAATTAACATAGAAATATACAACCTATTCTTAGTAAATGGGATAATCTTCAATAATAACTTGTCAAATAACATGAACAAACAGTTGTCAAAGGGAAGACTTGCAAACCAGTAACAACCCAATGAACAATTGTTCTGAATTAGTAATAACAAAAATGGAAATTAAAGCCTCTAAAGTTTTACCTCATGCTCTGCAAATTCACAGTAATAACAGGAGATGGAAATAATTAATTGATGTTGTTAATCTAGGGCAGCGCTTCTTAAACTGTAGGCCATGACCCCTAAAGGGTTGCATAACTGAATATGGTGGTTGCGAAAGGGTCACGAAAAAGTTAAAATTTTCTGAATGTGCAGTGACCAAAAATTAATTCATCATCAAACTCATAATGAATCTGAGGTGTTTCTGGCAGTGCTTGCCTGTGTTGCGTCATGCAACTTCACTGTAGCTTGGTTCTGAACACACAACATGGACTTTGCACATGCCATCATGCCAGAAACAGCTCAGCTCAGATTCAATACTATTGTGTGTTATAAACTGCAGTGTTTTTACTGTACATACAAAATCGTTAAATGAATTTTGGCTTGGGATTAGAACAGAATTTCCAACAATTTCTGAAATGGCCCTAAACATACTTCTGCCATTCTGTACTATGTATTTACGCGAAGCGGCATTCTCAGCATTGACGATTATAAAATCGAAATACTGATCAACTCTGAAAAACGTTGAAGATGCTCTGTGTCCTGTATTATCAAATATTCCACCAAGATACAATTCTTTATTTAAAAATAAACGCAAACATCTCATTAGTATGTAAATTTCTTTCACCTTTAATGAATAGTAAAATTATATATATATATCAAAGAATTGTTTTAAAATAAATTTCTTTATGATTTATTATCAGTAAATGTTTGATTTGTATACCTGTTTTATATACCTATATGCCTAGGGTCATGTAAAAATTTCTTAGGCAAGAAGGGGTTGTAAGTGGAAAAAGTTTAAGAAGGTCTGGTCTAGGGAAAGAGACAGGCACACTATACATGGTGTGTGTGTGATTCAAGGTAAAAATGGTTGTCTCATTCTAGAAAACAATTTGGAATTATGTGGAAAAAAAAAAGTGAACTCAACTTTGATGGAAAGGCTCCACTGTCGGGCATACCCCAAGGAGGTCAGAGATAGAAATAAGGATCAGAAATGTAGTAAAATACTCATAGTAACAAGTTTTTAGTAACAGAAAACTACAGTGTGGGGGCCCGTTGATTGAAAATGGAAGGACAAGCCATAGGATATGAATGTAACAATATTATTGTGCTATAAGAAATTAAAATGAGGAAATTCACAAAAACTCACAATGAAAAAATTTTTCTCAAGTAGCACAGAATGAAATAACCAAACCAAAAGTATTTCAAATAGTTACTACAGTATAAGCAAAAAAGAACAGTGAAATGAAGCTGACACTAATTATAATGACTAGTCTTGGTCTCAGAAAGATGCTGAGGAAATGTACCTTCCTTCTTTCACTGGAGAAGGTGAGACTGTGGATTTGAAATAATGATGTCAGATGTTACCAGTGCTGGTTGGTTTCGTTTAATTGTTTTTTCTTTGTTAAAAGGTACAGCTCAGTGGTTGGGGGTTATGGTATATATGGAGATGGCTCTGATGTAAAGACAAAAGTCATCAATAAAAATTAAAACAAATCTATCACTCAGCAAAAACGAAGTGAACTTGAATTCCTAATGCAAAGAGGCCACATTGATAGAAGTACCATTGAGATTTGATGGAATCTAGGGAAGGCATCATGACCAGATCATGGCTCAGAAAGATTTTGTTGTTGTTGTTCGCTTATTTCAGTCATGTCCAACTCTTGGTAACCTCATTTGGGGTTTTCTTGGCAAAGATACTGAAGTGGTTTGCCATTTCCTTCTCCAGTTCATTTATAGATGAAGAAAATGAGGCAAACAGAGCTCAGTGACTTACCCAGGACAACTATTAAGTGTCTTAGGCCAGATTTGAACTCAGGAAAATGAGTCTTCCTGACTCTAGGCTCCCCATTTGATCCATTGTGCCACCTAGCTACTAAAACGATGTTTACTTATTCAAAAGAAACAGAATAGCTGAAGGGGTAGGGAGAGAATCACATTGTATATTATTAAGTGTTATCACGTGTAGAAATTCAGCTACCAAGGCCGAGATTGGGGGTAACATTGATAAAGGTTATTTGGGTAAAAATAAATGAAGGAACAAACAGTTAATATTATCATGGATTTTTGCTACAAACTACTGGGATGGAATGAGGAAATAAAGAAGGAATTTTAAAAAATTTATCTCAGGCCTGGCACAGGAACATGATATAGAATTGTTGTTAAAGGACTTCACTTATCTAGACATTGTCTTGATCATTCTCCCTCCCAAAAACATAATAGCTAAAAATTCTTAGCCTCTTTTTCTGACTGGAATTGTGGTGGGCATAGAAGAAAAGAACAAGCTACCATCTGTTCCAGGATCCTTTCTGAAAAAGCGAAATATTTTGCAATATTGAAGGCCAAATGCCTGAAGAAGAAAATGGCCATAAAAAAGCTCCTTAAAAGAGGGAGGAAAGTCATCTATGGAAAAGCTAAAGCCTACCATAAGGAGTACAGACAGATGTACAGAAGTGAAATCCAGTTGGCAAGAATGGCATACAACAACTATGTACCTGCTAAACCCGTTAGCTTTTGTGATTAGAATCAGAGGTATCAATGATGTTAGTCCAAAAGTCTGAAAAGTTTTGCAGCTTCTTCATCTTCGCCAAATCTTCAGTGGCGCTTTTGTTAAGTTTAACAAGGCTTCGATTAACATGCTGAGGATTGTGGAACCATACATTGCATGAGGTTACCCAAACTTGAAGTCTATGAATGACTTGATTTACAAGCGTGGTTATGGCAAAATCAAGAAACAGAGAATTGCCCTGACGGATAATGCCCTTATTGCAAAATCTCTTGGTAAATATGGAATTATCTAAATGGAGGACTTGATCCATGAGATCTACACTGTAGGCAAGCACTTCAAGACTGGCATCAGCTTCCTGTGGTCCTTCAAATTATCTTCTCCACAAGGCAGAATGAAGAAAAAGACTACACATTTTGTGGAAGGTGGAGATGCTGGTAACAGAGAAGACCAGATCAACAGGCTTATTAGAAGAATGAACTAAAGGTCTCTACCATGATTCTAATGGTCTGTTAATAAAAATGCCTGTGACAAAAAAAAAAAATTCTTAGTATGCTTTAATGACAATTTAATTATGGTAGAGCAAATGATAAGGGAGCTGTTATTCTGGACCATTCTAACTACCAAACAAAAAGTAGTTCTTAGTACAGAAATGATTAGAACCTTGAAGGGAAGCTACTATTAATATTTGAACTTGTGATAAAGGAAGAGGAAAATCTAGCATAGTCTGACATACTCTCCTAGATTGTGGGAGAGAAGATTTTAAAAGGATTTAGAAGATAGGTCCATGGTCCAAAATTCTGTGGGAGAAATCAATCCAAGAAGGCTTGAAAATTGTGAAGAACTAAGTTCTGAAAATGTAAACTCAAGCAATTTAAATGAGGAGGAACCGTCTACAGAGAGATCACCATGGACACACAAGGAACTTACTGATCAGTTTAGATTTTATTTTGCTAAAGCCTTATATAAAAGAAAACTTAGATAGCAGAAGGACTTGAAAAGAGTAGCATAGTTCTGTAATGGTAATATCACGAATGCTATAGGTTATTAGTATAACCAGCTTTAAAATGTGAAAACCAGGGTAGCTAGGGTGGCACAATGGATAGAGTGCTAGGGCTGGAGTCAGGAATTCCCGAATTCAAATCCAGTCTTGGACACTTACTAGCTATGTGATCTTGGGCAAGTCACTTAACCTCTGTTTGCCTCAGTTTCCTCATTTGTAAATGAGGATAATATCACCTACCTCCCAGTCTTGTAAGGATCAAATGAGATAATATTTGTAAAGTGCTCAGCATACAGTACCTGGCATGTAGTAAATGCTACATAAATTCTAGTTATCATCGTTATTATAACTACACCTGATAACAATCCTATGACAGAGTTATTACCAGTCTTGTGACTGTACAGATGAAAAGTGAATGGAGTTTGTGACTCCAGATTCATAACTTGTATCTGTTATGCCATGTTGCCTCTCTGAGAATGAGCTGTGGGGGAGAAAATGGAAGGGATTTTCAGCCATGTGGTGGGCAAGAACAAGATTTTTTTAAAAGAGATAGAACCTGTCAGAGTTTATGAGATAGCAAGTGATAGAAAGTAAAACTATTCAACTTAACTTTTGTTTCCTTTTCTTTCAAGAAGAATGATCCTTCTACATAGAAGGAAAAAAAGTTAACAGGAAGCTTGAACCCCAAATAAATGAGTTTTGTGAAACTACACTTAGCTTCCCCAGTGATTTCAGTTCACCAGTTCTAGATGGACTACATCTCTAGGTACCAAAAGAACTGCCAGTTGTAATTGCTAAGCTCTTATCAACTGATTGATTATAAGGTCATGATAAATTTAAAGATGATATAGGAATGGAAAAGAGCAAATGTCCTTATTTATCCCCTTGCTCCCCCCAAAAAAATGTGGGCTTTGCAAACTATAGGCTCCTGAGACCTAACTTTGATTTCTGGGAAGGTGTTAACTAGATGGCTTGTGATTATTTCTGAAAGAAAGTGTCCATCAGTAAGAATCAGCATAGATTCATCAAGAATAAATCGTGCCAAACTAATCTCATTTCCTTTTCTGATAAGATTACTAGACTGTGGTAGATCTAAGTAATGCCATAGATGTAACATACACAGATTTTTAGCATAGCATTTGACAGACTTTTTTAGGCTATCCTTTTGGACAGAATTTCCTTATTTATTGCCCCCCTCTTAATTTTTGTTTATCTTGTATATAATTTGTACTTATCCTTGTTCATGTTGTTCCTCACCAGTAGAATGTAAGCCTTTTGAGGTTAAGAACTTTTATTTCTGTGTTTGTATCTCCCAATGCATGACAGTGCTTAATTAATGTTTTTTGAATTGGTTTGAAGGTGGAGATAAGTAATCTTAATGATAGTATGGTTAGTTGGTTTTGCGACCAGTTTCCCAATCTTAGTGAGTTGATGTAGATTTAGAGCTAGAAGGGAACCTTTGAAGCAGTCTTGTCTAACACTCCCCCTTTACAGATGAGCAAACTGAACTGAGGCTTGGAGAAGTTAAGTGACTTACTATATGATTATATTAGTAATAATAATAAGCAGGGATGTGCTAGAGCCATTTTCACCAGATTGCCGATTATTAAATTTTCAGTGTAAGCATTTACACCTTGGAAATCAGCAGACTACAAATCAGGCTTTAATTTTTTGTTTTGATGACTGTCTAGACCAGAGGTGTCAAACTTGTACCTTCCAAAACTTCTGAATAGGCTGAACCAGAGTAAAATGGAATCAGGAAACATAACAAAATAAATAAATAAAAATACAGTGTTGTTTTTCAGTTGTGTCTGTTTCTTCCTAACCCCATTTGGGGTTTTCTTGCCAAAGATACTGGAATGGTTTATCATTTCCTTCTCCAACTCATTTTACAAATGAGGAGCCGAGACAACCAGGGTTAAGTGACATGCCCAGGATCACACAACTAGTAAGTGTCTGAGACCAGATTTGAACTCAGGAAGATGAGTCTTTCTGTCTCCAGGCCCAGCATTCTATCCACTGTGCCACCTCGCTGCCACTAAAAATACAATACAAAACTCTCCCATAAAACAGAAGCATAGTGATCAAAAACCAGAATCCTATAATATGTTGTTTACAAGAAATGCACATGAAGTAGAGAGACACACACAGAGTAAAGGTAAGGGACTAGAGCAGAAGCTATTATGCTTCAGATGAAGTGAAAAAAGCAAGAGTATCAATCCTGATCTCAGACATAGTAAAAGCAAGCATTGACCTAATTGGAAGAGATAAGGAAGGAAACTACATCTTGCTAAAGGTACCATAGACAAAGAACCAATATCAATACTGAACATATATGCACCAAACGGTATAACATCCAGATTCATGAAGGAGAAGATAAGTGAGTTACAGGAAGAAATAGCAAGACTATATACTCGTGGGGGACCTCAACTGTCCCCTCTCAGAACTTGATAAATCCAACCAAAAAATAAACAAGAAAGAAACTAAGAAGGTAAATAGAATATTAGAAAAGTTAGATATGGTGGACCTTTGGCACAATTTAGGCATAAAAGATGACACCATAAGCAAATTAGAAGAGTAAGGAATTATCTACCTGTCAGATTTATGGGGAGGAGAAGAAGTCATAACCGAGATAGAGATCATTACAAAAATGTAAAATAGATAATTTTGATTATATTAAATTAAAAAGCTTTTGTACAAACAAAACCAATGAAACCAAGATTAGAAGGAAAGCAGAAGGCTGAGAAACTATCTTTACAGCAAGTGTCTCTGATAAAGGCCTCATTTCTCAAATACATAAAGAACTGAGTCAAATTTACAAGAATACAAGCCATTCCCCAAATGATAAACAGTCAAAGGATATGGACAGGCAGTTTTCAGATGAAGAAATCAAAGCTAGCTATAGGTATATGAAGAAGTGCTCTAAATAACTTTTGATTAGAGAATACAAATTAAAACAATTCTGAGGTACTACCTCACACCTGTCAGGTTGGCTAATATGACAGAAAAGGAAAATGATAAATGTTACAGAAGATGTAAGAAAATTGAGACACTAATGCATTGTTGGTGGAGTTGTGAACTGATCCAACCATTCTGGAGTACAATTTGGAACCATGCACAAAGGGCAACCAAACTGTGCATACCCTTTAATCCATCAATACCACGACTACGTCTGTATCCCAAAGAGATCATAAAAAAGGGGAAAGGGCCTACATGTGCAAAAATATTTATAGCAGCCCTTTTTGTAGTGGCAACACATTGGAAATTGAGGGGATGTTCATTGTCAGTTGGTGAATAGCTGAACAAGCTGTGGTATGTGCATATAATGGAATACTGCTGTGCAATAAGAAATGATGAACAGACACCTTTAAGAAAAACCTGGAAAGACTTGTACTAGCTGATGAAAAGTAAAATGAGTAGAACCAGGAAAACACTGTACACAGTATCAGCAACGTTGTGGGATGACCAACTATAAATAACTCGGCTCTTCTCAGCAACACAATACAAAGGACTCATGAAGGAAAATAACTATCCATATGCAGATCAAGAACTGATGGACTCTGAATGCAGATTGAAGCGTGTTTTTTATTGCTTACTTTATTCTTCTTATAGCTTTTTTTCTTTTGATCTGTTTCTTTTGCAACTGTGACTAATATGGAAATATTTTTACATAATGGCACATGTATAAACTACATCAAACTACCTACCATTTTCAGAAGAGGGGAAGGGAGGTTAGGAGGACAATTTGAAACTCAAAATCTTGTAAAAATGAATGCTAAAATTTTCTTGACATCTAACTGGGAAAAAATACTATTTAAAAAATAAAAACACAATACAACACAATGTTAATTTGAAGTTTTCTAAGTGAATGTTGACCTTCAGGGATCCATTTCCATTTCAGTTTGACAGCACTGGTTTAGACTTAATAAAGTAATGGAGAAAATGTTAATAATACAGATGAAACTTAAAAGTGTGTCTGCTGTTTTGAGGGAACCAGTTGTTAAACATTTACCAGAACACCCCAGTAGCAAATGTCAGGGGCAGTTTTTGAACCTAGGTCTTCCTGACTCCATGCCCAGCCCTCTATCCAGTGTGAATGAATGATGAAGTCATTCAGCTAATTTTTATTAAGCACTTACTATGTACCAGGAACTGTGCTAAGCACTGAGGATACAAAGGAAGGGAAGAAAGAAGTAAAGGATGGAGGGAAGGACAGATGGACGGATAGATGTACATCCCAGCTTTCAAGGAGCTCACGTTCTATTGGGGCAGACAACACACAAACAACTATGTACAAAGAAGATATGGACAGGATAAATTGGAGATAACATCAGACTTAGTAGATAAACAAGGCACTGAAAAAGTATAATTTAACTGAAGTTCTGTGACTAGGCAGATGTTCTTTACAAAGGACAAAGTGAAGCCATGTTGAACAGTCTAATGTGTAACTATAACTTCATCCTTATTAAGAGTAAATTTTCACAGTGGGCTGAATTTTTGATACATTTAATTCAGGCATTTATTTTGATGGATGCTGCAAAGTTACAATTGTTAACTGGCTTCTTTAACATATTTACCCTTAGTAGTCGTCAGATGTTTCTAGACTGGAAAAAAATGGAACTATTTGGTTGCAGGAAAAAAATATAAATTATGTGCATTATTATATTAGCCTTACTCTTGTTCAATGATAGCAATGCTTAAATCTATATTGCTCGTAGTTTCAAACATGGTGGGAAAGACTTAAGGCAAGATTGTTTGTTATGTGGTACTCTCTATTTTTGTCTGATCTTTCTTTTTCTCTTTGCTTCAGGGCTCTCCAAGCAATACCATTGGTCGAACTCCTTCAAGACACACCAGTAGCAGGACCAGCCCCTTGACTTCACCTACCAATTGTTCCCATGGTGGTCTGTCGCCAAGGTAATATGATTTTCACTAAACTATCCCAATAACCATTGAACTTGCTGTTCAATTTTAGAGTTTGTTAGAGTAGAAAGAAAACTGAACTGGGAATCAGGCATCTTGGGTTCTAGACCTGGTAACCACCTCTCACTGTGTATACTTGAACAATTCTCTTCTTCTCTGGGCCCCACTTTGTTTATTTGTAAAATTAAGGGTGTTGTACTCTGAGCATTAAGGTCTCCAACTCTAACATTCTATGGAAATTTATAAATCAAGCTAAGAGCCTTGGATTTGTTCCATCATTTTTATGCAGAGATTAGTCATACTCCTACTTAGATTTTATGCTGTTTGAGGTTTTGTTTGTCAGCTTTTCACAGACTGTATAGGCCAAGCACAAGTCATTTATTTTCTGATCAAATTGCTGTTCCAAAGTCAACTGTTGAAATGTAAAGGATCTTTTTAAAAAGAAGACCTCTTCTTTAAAAAAAAAATACGAAATGTAAATTCAGGCCTGCTCTTGAAGCAAGAAGCTATTCATCAGAGCCATAATTTGAAGCCTGAGATAACTGGAATTGTTTATGTTTGCGTTTTATTACAAAGGAAACTATTTTGTTTGCTGTTTGTCAGCAATCTTTCAGTATCATGAAATACCAACCTTGACTTAAGTACCATATTAGCCTTATGAATTCAAAATCCTTGGATAACAAGAAAATAATATGTCCCTGTATCTTTGTAATATATTTTCTCTAGCAAGGAGAGAAGAGAGGTACCTTTAAGTAGCAGTTAGAGGACTAAACCAGGAGGTAGGAAGATCTGGGCTCATCTGCTTCCTTAGCCACATAATGAGCACTGTGACCCTAGCAAATCATTTCATCTCTCTGGGCTTCAGATTTCTCAGCTACAAAATGAGCCTACAGGACTTGATTACCTCTAAAGTGTCTTCTAACTTTAGATCTGTGATCCTGTTGTTATGGGCCCTATATACTTGTTTTATAGGGTCCTTTCCAAAATAAATTTGAGAAGGAAAATTGAAGAAACAATTTTCCCTGGGAGAGCTTATAATAATAATAATAATAATCAGCCAAGAAACAAATTATGATTAATTCAAGTATACTGATTTATGTGTGAAATCTGTTGCTGTACCAATAAGATCTTTTATGAAGCAACTTAAATATGAATTTGCTAGGGCTGCACATCCTGCATGGGTTTGCCAAGAACTGGTATCTCCACAAGAAATAGTCAAAAAAGCTGTATTTTGAGAGGAGAGATGAGAGAGCTTATTGTCAGTTTTGACTTTAAAAAATTTTTTTAAAAGAAGGCAGCCATTTTTCTTTCTGATTTGATACATTGTTCAATAGTGATGGCCTAAATTGTAATTTCGTTTTTAATTATTGAAATAGTAATATGCTTATAAAGCTGTTATTGTCACTCAGGTCTTTTTGGATCACTAGACTCTCCTATTAACATTCTGGACCAAAAATTTTATTTCACTCTCAAGTGATTCTGAAATCTTTTACACAGACTTTTTGCGGTGATTCTTTTAATCAGAAACATGCCCCTTAAATAGATTTAATTAAGTTAGAAGTTGTTTTCCCAAAACTCATTCTGCCTTTAAGTTAGTGACTTAAACTATTATAACCAAAACAAATGAAAGTGTCACAATTTGCCATAAGCATGACACAGGCTCAGCCAACACTTTCATATGCTAACATCTCTAAGATTTAACTCATCATCTTTCACAACAGAAACAGAACTGTTACTCACTATTCTTCTCAGTTAGAAAGTTATAAATACCTCTGTCTGAAAATGGCTTCTCAAACATTACACCTACAATTTGCCACCTCTTCGTAATCCAGTTTGCAGGTATTATCTAGGCTTCTTTGTTGCTTCTCTGATTCCTCCTCATGGCTACCCATTTTTTATTCCTTTTCATTATCTAGTAGTACTTTCTTCAGGTGTTCTACAATGAAATAAAAGAAACCTGGTAAATATTGTGGTAGAAGCTTGTCAGCCTTGGAATTCATAAGCTGGAAATTGCCTGTACACATTTTTTTTTCCTGTTAGCTAAATCTTGATGGTTCCAAAATAATATTACTTCATTTCATTTCTTTCAGTGTTTGGGGCAAAAGCCCAAGAAAGAGAATGATTAAAATACCAGTCTTCTGTAAATACTACCAAGAACAAATGTACTTTGTGAATGTTCTCACAAAGAAATTCCACTGATGACATCAAGTTTCCAGTCAGTGATAGATTAGCGACTAATGTCACACACACACACACACACACACACACACACACACACACACACATATCATGAAAGGGCTCTTTTTACAGCAAGTGAGAGATTGTAGTTTCTAAGTACTAAGGTTCATTTCCCATTCAAGATTCTGTGATTCCTAAAAAAAGGAGATGTGAGATATATGACTTCTAACCTTGATTTGCTTTCTCTCCTATGCATTTCATAATGCCAACATTATTTTAGTGATCTTTATTAAACATGTCATCTTTTATAATTTTTTAACTTTTATTCTAAGTAATGCATATTACTATTTACTTAGTAGATCTTTTAGAGTCAAAATAAAGTTAAACCTGTTACATTGGCCTAAATTTTCTAGTAGTTCAGAAATTCTGCCTTGTCTTTTCAATAACCAAGTTGAGGAGAGTTCTGAGATCATAATTAATAACTCTCACTTGCTGGGATTTTAGAATACCACTACTTGGATAGTTATTTCACCAAAAATTTTCTAACAATGATTCACATTTCACTATATCTAATATGATTTTATGATTCTATGAAATATAGGTTTTTAAGAGATCTCAGAAATCATCCAGGAATCCATTCTCTTGTCACCAAACTAGCTGGAAACATGAAAAAAGAGTGTGCATAAGCAGTACCCACTTTTCACTCTATCCTTTTGGGAGCCTTAAGGCATAGTGAGCTAAAACATTTCCTCCTGTTTTACTGTATAGCTTGCAGTTACTTCTTTACCACTAGATGGTGCTCCTACATTGTAAGATGAATCATTGCCTGAGTTTCCTGGGGCTGTTCACAGAAACAAAACGATTAAGGTATCCAGAGAGCTCAGTGAAATGTTACGTAGTAAAAGGTGGGACTTGCCTATAGATTTAGTCCTCTCTGCACACATGGATATTTGAGGCCTGTAATGCCTCAGAAATTATCCTTTTCTTTTTCTGAGTTTTGAATGAGTTCTAGGACAGTGAAAAATTTTTTCAGCAGATTTTCCTGCTGAGTAAGAATGTACTTAGAAACATCGGGAAAGAAACATTCCTTCATGGAATAAGATAGAAAAAAAAAGAACATCTTCAAATGTTTTCTTTCTATATGATGAATTTTTTAGGGAACATTCTTAGGAGAAAATAGTAATATGGACCTACACAATCCTTTATTTCACCTAATTTATTGCTCAGAACACAGGTAGATGAAACATAATCCACTGTATTGTTGATTTTTCTAAGGGAAAGTATACCTGGATAGTTGAAATAATGCAAGTACTTCTGTAATAGCTCTAAATGGACTGAGACGTACTGAACAACCTCCTCTACATCTTAAACTTTGGAGGAGTAGGAGGCTAATGGCTTTGATATATCATGGGCTCATTCTTTAGACTTATTGTTGGTTTAAAACAAAAGTTACCTAAATTTCCTTCAGTCTCTGCCTTCTTTTCTCAACACCCCCCATTCCAAACAGCAAAAGACTGACCATGGAACACAGGAAGTAAAGCTGAAGTAGAAATTGGACAGGTACCCTGAATCTGTTAGGGACCTACTGGTGAATGAGAGTCTTTCTTGACTCTCCAGGAAGCCAGACTGAGAAAATGCCAGAGAGTACATTGGAGCTCTTCTGTAGAATGAACCAATACTACACAGAATTTGATATAAATAATGTTGGACTATATGCAAGAGGAGTTGAATTATTCAAAATACTAAAACAACCTTATTACAGTATGTGTATGGCCTTTCTTACAGTTTCATGATCTAAGACCTGAGACAGATGCCTATTTATCTATGAACATATCCTAGGAGGAACACTGACCACTGTAGTATAAAAGAAATATAATACACGTATCTTTTCCCTAATTAAACTATTTTTATTATAGAATATTTGGAACAAAGATTCTTTTATTACTGTTTATCAAGTCCTTTGCTTCTGATAAGAATGTACTGGGAACATGTCTGACTATTTGATAATTATATTGATTTAGTCCTTTTTTAAAAGTTAATGTCCCATGTAATTTTGGTTGTACCCACAGACATGGTAAACTTTGCCTCCATACGTGATTTTCAACAAGATTAATAGCCAATTCCTCTTTTTTAAAAGTTTCTTTCCCAAGATCTATTATTTTAAAACAACTTTATCACTCATTCCTTTTAATTTATTTGTATATAAGTATTCTGCTAATTTCAGACTCTGTACTCAGAGATCCTTGGAAAAATTTCTTACTTTGACTAGTTCGCTAAGCCTGGATAGCATTTTAATACCTAAGTTGTTAAAGTGAAGAAATTTATAATTTCAAAGAGATAAGGACCATGAACAGCATTGCATGAAACATAACCTTACCAAGATGTTAAGAGAAGCTCTTAGAAGCTGTGACTCCTATATAGTCTTTTCCTTGCCCAGCTTTTAAGAAAGGACTCTTAGGTTTCTTGTACCTTGTTATTCCACTTTAGAAAACATAGAAACCATCATCTGTAATCATAATTAATAGCTGTACCATCAAACACAGAAAGAAGCATGAGCTCCTAGGAACAAAGGTGATTCCCTTCATATAAATTTGTGTACAGGTCTGCCCTTTTTGGTATGAGTATATTGTAAACTTCCCATGGCCCCTTTCTCACCTACCAGAGCACATTCAAAGGCAATGTGATATTAGTGGTTAGGGCACTGGACTTGGAGTCAGGGAGACCTGGTTCAAATCTCACTTCAAATACTAATTCTGTGATGCTGAGCAGATCAGTTAACTTTGCTGTGCCTTCGTTTCCTCGTCTGTAAAATGAGGATATTGGCTTTGATGGCCTCTAGGGTTCCTTCTAAATCTCTGATTCTGTGATTTCTCATTAATCATCAGAAAAGACAACCCAGGATTACTCCCAGATTCAGCTCTCATTGAATTTGTATCTTACGGATGAACATTTGTCTGCACTCCTAGAGACTCTGTGTACTCCATCAATTTCGTTTCCAGTTTTGAGTTGTTTAGGGCTAAGAAACTGTGTTTTTGTTTTTCCCTAATTCCTCCATAGCTAACCAAGGGTTAGTTTCATAGGACCATAAGATTATAGTATTACTCATGCATTTTCATAGAAGATCCAAAGCTGAGAATCTGTGGAATAGGCCTGATTTGACCCCAGATTCTCACCATCTCAAAAGTCAACTTCTGTTATACTTGGGTGCTAGTGTGTAGACTTCTGTTTTATAAGATTTACAGGAAACCCACCTATTTTTAACAAGTGCAAATTAAATCCTCTTCATATTTTTTTTTGCTTCTTCCTTAAAGTAATTGATGAGTTGTTTATAAATTTTAATATTTATTTAACAATTTCTCAGGTGTCTAATTGGGATCTCTCATAATACACAAAAACAAATACGAGAGATATATACCCATGGGTGGGATGGGAAAGAATAATGTTTGTTTCAGGGATGGACTGAAAAGGGGAATTTGTGTTTGATCTCTTTATGGTATTATAAGATACTCCATGAAGTAGCCTGTCTAATTTTGTTTTTATTAATTTTTATATAACTTTATCCAGGAAGCACGAAACTTGAAACCACTCAGATTATAGTTTCTTTTCCCCCTCCCTTTCCTATCCCTGTTCTGTTTCTCTGTTTTTTCTCTCTGATTTTCCTCTTTTGACCACTGCAGTCGGTTCTGGGGTTGGAGTGCCGATGGGCTGTCGAAGCACCCACCTCCCCTTTCTCAGCCTAACTCCATCCCCACAGCTCCTTCCCACAAGACTTTCAGGCGCTCTTACTCTCCCAGGTAACAAGCTACCTGTTAAACTTGTCTGTGGTGTCACAATATTATTGCATTTCTAAAGTCAGCTTATTTCTCTCTATGAAAGTTGATCAAGCGCTTCAAAGGGGGCCCCTGCCTCCACACCTGATGGCTGGAGTAGAAAAGGTGTGTGGAGAGCCAGCACTGTTATCAGTGAAATGCCTTGCCATTTTGTTAGCTGAAAATCTTGAAGCCATTTTTTACTCTTGCATTTGCACACGTTATCCAAAATACCCTAACAAGGACTAGCCCTGAAAGTACTCAAGCTTGTTGACTGACAGAAGATTTAGAGGGAGAGGGAAAATGTGTCATGTTGCCTTAGTTCTTTTTCTATAGGTACAGGAATTTACCCCCTCAAAAATTAATATGATATTGTCCTTTAGAAATTAAACATAAGCGTCATTACTTCTCTTTGACCTATGCAGAGACACCAGTAATAATTAACTAATGATTATATGGATTATCATTTCATAATATGCCAGTCTTCCCCATCACATTAGAGTGATAGTTTCTACAAGTATAAGGAAAATCCAAGAGCAATTTATAATTCATTGAATTGTACCAGAGATGTATTGTCTCCCGGTGTAAAAAACTGCCTCAGTAGACCCATGCGCTTGTTGCAAAATTGATACCATGTACACTATTTGGAATTTTCCTTTGTTGCGAGTAAAGAAATGTGGGCCAGAAATGTACTGTAGTACATAGCAGCAGAATACATGAAGCATCACAAGATTCTTTTATTTTGACAGAGTCTGATAGAGACATGCAGAATTGAGAATCCATTTACAGGCATCCCTTAATCATATCCAGAGAGAGGAGTAGTAACTTAATGATTCAAAATTCCTACAGGTAATCCAACCAACCATCATTTAGTCAGTGTTTGATTTTGAAATGCGCCTTAGGCAGTTGCACCATCTTGATTATCCACAAAATGGACAGACCCTACAGTACTCAAGTATCAGCTATGTGTGTTATGTGTGTGTGTGTGAGCCTGTGTACAAACACAGACAACACATGTACTTTAATAGAACTTGTCTTTTGGAGTACCTGACAAAATTTCAAAGTAATTTAAATTTTACAAACAACCTCATTAGCACTGGATCTGGGATCTAACCTAAATTTAAATACCTACTTTGCTACTTAGTAGACTGTGTGACCGTAGGCAAATAATTTCTTCTCCTCTAAGCCTTAGTTTCCTTATCTGATTGAACTTAGAGGGCCTCTGCAGCCCTTTCAAGCTCTAACTCCTATGATCCTGTGTCTAAGTATAGCAATGTCAAAAATTAGGATAAATGGGGTAACCAGACCCGGTTGTTCTGTTTGCAAACATTTTGTCTCTGTACTCCTTTAAGGTCAAAATACTGCCTCTGAATTTTAAAATTTGATTTCCCACTTGCTAATACTATTTTCATAGAATGTGTTCTATTTATTAGAATAGCCTTAGTGGGAGCATTTCAAATTGTGACTGGCTTGACATTTTATCTTATCATTGTCTTTATCCATGAAGCAGGGGAAACTGGTAGTTTGTGCCCCATGCTACCACTTTCAGAGTCTGGACTCCCAGAGGTCATCCTTTTCTTTTGCTCCCAACTCTCCACACTCAAAATTTTGTGAAAATGGGGCACTATGTCTTTGTGTATGCATAGTCTTGATGCTCAATTTACTTGATGAGCATTCACTCAGTAAGCCTAATTCAGTATTAAATGTAATATCTATGTATTTTTATTTGTAAAGATGCTTACCCCTAGTCTGGCCACTTGTAAGTAATAATTCTTGCAATACCCATATCATAAGGTTGTTTTGAGGAAAGCACTTGGTAAACTGTAAGTTTTTTACAAAAATAGATTAATATGAAGCACATATTCTGAATTAAATGAAATGGTAATAAATCATTATTCCCATTATGCAAATATTAACCTGTGGGGTTGTATGAAACCCCAGAATCAGACTGAAATTGAATAGTCCAAAAGATACAGGGGATGGTAGAGTGGGACACATATCTATTTTAACTCGGTATGGGCAACTGGATGGTATAGTAGACTTAAAGTCAGAAAGACATGAGTTCACATCCTTCCTCAGACACTAAATAGCCATGTGACTTTGGGCAAGTCACTTTACCTCTCTGTACTTCAAAATTTCCCCATCCCCAAAAGAAAGAGATTGGATTCTATGGCCTCTAAGGTCCTTTCCAGCTCTAAGTTGATGATCTTCAGTTGTCCTTCCTGACCCTTATTTAACATTGCAAAGGCCCACTGCATAACATCATCAATATGGTAATATTATAATTTATGTAATTTCATGGACCATTTAAAAGTTAGACAAGCAAATGAAGAGCCAAGCCAAGAAATATAGAAATAGCAATTAAAGCACATTGCCTGCTGACAGTGATAAGTAAACCTTTAAAAATTTGTTAACTTGTATTAAAAAAAAAAACCCTCATATCACTGGTATCTAAGAATCTTAAAGTTACTGCAAGCATGGGTTTTATTTAAACATTACTGCCATAAAATTTTCTTTATTGTGTGCAGAATGCTCTAAATTAAAATTCTTAATTGGTTAATCAAAAATAAGAACAAGAAATCCCCAAACAGCAGAATTACTTCAGTAGGTTTTTCTGTTTTAGAAACTCTGATGCCAATTGTAGTATGCTCTGTGCAATCTGAAATGGACATTTCAAAAAAATTCAATTGTCCAAAGGCTTAGTGTATTTTTTGAAGCAACATGTGAAAAATAATATTGTGACATCCTTTTAAAGCTGAATATCTCTACAACCTCCTCTTGTTCATCCTGTCACTGTTTTATGCATGGGCCACTATATTATTTTTGGTTGTTGTGATTAGCAGTCTTTTAAGGCATTTTTTTTCCCATCTTGTGTATATTTTTTTTATCATCTTTTTACATAAACACAAATGTACTGGCCAGATGTATAAATGCTTTTCTTCACATATAAGTAAAGTGAGCCGTTTTTAGAAGAAGAAAAAAACCACTATGCTTTTCTCCTACACATCTTCTGAAAACCTCTGTCTTTCAAATTGCTACATAGCAAGATAACCTTGTGAACTTGAAAGGTGCTGAAATCTTGAACTTCATTCAGGTTCTGGTTCTACCTCCTGTCCGTGCATGCATCAGATTTCAGCTGCAAACGTGTTTAAGTACACATGTTTCTTTTTGTTTGATGTCACAGCCAACCTTTTGACTAAATATCTAAGTTGGCAGATGTTTTTGTGAGCTTTCCTGACAGTTCATCCTGTGTTTTCTTCTTCTCCATGGAAGAAAAATGATTAATAACTGCTCTGACCACAGGACATTTAGATTTTTTCACCAACTGTACTGCCACCATTTTTGTGATCTTAGGTAAATTACTCTGCCACCTCTGAATGTGTACCCTCATCTCTGAATAAGAACCAGATTCTCTCAAAATCTTATCTATAAACAGGTACACTTGGAATCCTGGCAATACTTAGTGAGTGGAGCTTATCCATATTCTGCCTTGGTACTCTAAAAAAAATAGCAAAATCCTTTCAGAGTTATGTAGATCATTTACCTTTCAGGGACTGGACAGAGTTGACTGTGATCTTTAAGGAATCTGATTTTTCCTAAAACATTGCAACACAGATACATTATTTTTTCACTTGATCATTTTCTTACCATACATTTCAAATGGCCTTTGCAAAATTCAGGTATAGCTTTGCTCTGATCTTTAATAACATTAACATTTACTGGCATATAATCAAGTATATTGTAGGCATACCCTGACCTCTTCCATGCATATCAGATGATCTTTTTGCAAGTTTTTAATGCTCAAGAGGCTGGCATCTGTTCCTTTTTCATTGTTTTCCTAAAATTCATGAAGTTTAATTCCTGGAGTATTCCTAATGTCTTCCAGAGCACACTTGGTGGCTCGGTTTTGTTTTGTTTTTTCCTAGTTGATCCATCTATCCATTAGGTTTGATATTCTGTGTTAGGAAAATGATTCTTCCTTTGAAATTCTCTTGGAATCTTTTGTCTTCTTTTCATAAATTGTTAGGCCATTAGGCCATACTTTGAGAAGACCAAATGCCCTACATTTCCTTTTCTCTGTCTTTTGTAGTTTGGTTCAAAAAAAAAAAAAGTCTGAAAAGAAAGCAGTTGGTGTGTAAGAATTTATTTATGTTTTGAAGTACTTTGAGGAGTCCAAGAAGATTTAAAACTTTGAGTTAATTTGCCCTGCTTTGATGCCACTTGCTTGTATTTTTTGTTTGTTGGGGAAGGTGGGGTTAGACTAATCAAGTCTCTCAGATTTCCTTCTAGTTCTTTTCTGTAGCATCTTTGCCTGGAAGCTTTACCCATTGTGCATCTACATCTCTTTTAAGGCTGCAAACTAACCCTAAAACCTTTCAGAATAGCCTGAAAGTTCTCAGTTAAGTTCAGGTAGGTAGCATAAGAATTAAGTTTCTTGATTGTTAGGATAGATCTGACTATGAGTCACCAAACTTTAAATTCTATGATTTTCTGCCACTAGGAAAAATAACTTTTCACTTTTTCTAACCCAGTCTTATTGTTTTCTATATTACTACTATGTAATTTATGAGAAACTAGCTTTATTTTGAGATGGCCATTCTTCTTGATTTATGTTTGTACATTTGAGACCAGTAACACCAAAAAAGTTTTTTTCACCTTTTGAGGTATGAAAGCAAACTTTTCACTTTCATTAACTCTGTACATTAAGTCACCAGTTGTCACTATTTTGAGTTCTTGCATTCATACAGTTATTGATGTTTCTCACTGATTATTAGAGTACTCATGTTTATGGGTTCAAATTTTTTACTGAGAGGACATTTTCTGAGAGAAAAAAAAAAGTAGCTTCCAATAGTGGGGTCTTTAAAAAGATAATCTACCAAGAGACTCTATTTCATTGCAAGTCATTCTTAGAAACAAAATTCTAAATGTGTACCCCACTCTGTAAATTGATGGCACTACCAATTCAAAGTCAAATCTTAATGCCCATGCCCCATTTAAAAATCTGTCATGCCTTTTATCTTTAGCATGCTGGACTATGACACAGAGAACTTGAACTCAGATGAAATCTACAGCTCTCTTCGGGGAGTAACAGAAGCCATAGAAAAGTTTAGTTTCCGGAGCCAGGAAGATCTGAATGAGCCTATTAAGCGGGATGGCAAAAAAGACTGTGATATTGTAAGTATTCCCAGTTTATTATTTCAAAAGATCTATCCATCTGTATTTTTGAGTAAAGACTGCTATCCTCAACACTTTTATACTATCCCGTTCTAGATAGTTGGAGTACTTTTCCTTAAAGGATCTCAGTTCAACACATTTTTCAAAGCCATATGAAATAAGCAGTCATCCTTAACTACCACCTTGATGAGGAATTGCTGAATACAGAATTTCATTTATTCATTGATTCATTCATGCGTTTGTTTCCCCACAGTGACAGTAAAGAATGTAGTTCAAGATTGGGAGAGTGGTAGGTTTGGAATCAGAGAACCCTGGTTCAGATCCCAGGTCTGCCACCTGTGTCACCTTGGTCAAGACACTTGACTTCTCTTGGCCTCAGTTCCTTTACCTGAAGATGGTTGGACTAGGTGATCTCTCAGGTCATATCCAGTTCTAAACCTGTGATGCTGTGAATTTATTCAATCTGCAAGTTTCAGCCACTAGTTCAGTGTATCTTTCTGATAGTGTTCTGTCACTCAAACATAGAAAATACTAATTTCCTCCATGTATCCTACCATATTGTAACACAGAATTCCATAATGTATATTTCAGTAGTGACCAGTCTCGTTGGCAAAGGCTATCTGTAGTTCTTTCAAAACCATTTTTTTTTTCAACAAAGAGAAATTATTATTCACCATGAGTAGAGTCAATTTCATATGCATATAGATAAGTGTATATTTTAATAGAAACACTTTTTGGTCCTATTGTTATATTTTAATTAGATATTAAAATAGATAAAAAGCTTATCATCCACTTTTTCATCAATACTGATAAATTCAAGTTCTTCTCCTTGGGCCCCTATAGTCAAAGTCTTAATGAGCAGTCTTGGGCCTTCTCTATTTCCTTAAGAAAAACCAAGGAAAGAAAAAGAAATCTTAAAATTTTATTGATTGGAGGGGATGGGGTGCTATCTCCTAATTGTTTCAGGTTTCACGAGATGGTGGAATAGCTTCGCCTGCCACTGATCTGCGTGGAGGAAGTGATGTGGTAGAAGGAGGAAGGACAGCTCTTGATAACAAAACCTCACTCCTCAACACCCAGCCTCCACGAGCCTTCACAGGACCCCGAGCTCGAGACTACAATCCCTATCCTTACTCAGATACAATCAACACCTATGACAAGACAGCTCTGAAAGAAGCTGTATTTGATGATGACATGGATCAACTTCGTGATGGTTAGTTTCCTTCTTGAATTTCATCCCATTCTCATCAAACAGCTTTTCTTTGCTTTATGTTCTATGAACCAAGCTCTGGGTATGCTGATCAAATAGAGGTTTCACATTCTGGGGAGAATTTTAGCTTTTATGCTCTGAATTCATCTTTTCATTCCTTTATATGACACTTGAACTTTCTCAGTTTAGCAAGCAACTGGGAATAGCATTCCTAAAACACTATTTACTAACCTACCCTACTATGGTATTAGAACAGTGTTTTAATGAGGGTGTTTTCTTTCTTCCATTTATAAGGCCCTTGTATAGTATGACTTCTACCTTACGTACTTTTACAAATAGTATTTGATAGAAGCCTCATTTTATCTTATGTCAAATGTCCATCAGAGCTCAAGACATTAGTATACTGTTCTGTGGCAATATTCCTGCATGAAACCTTATTGTTTATTCCTTCATCTGATGGTTGATTAGGTCATTGAGGGAGTTTGATGTGTTGACAATGCCTTGAATGTAGTGGATGCTCAATGAATGTTAGCTGAGTTAGGGTTTTTGACTGTTGACAGTGATGAACACACAACCGTATTTAACTATTTTCTACCCAAAGCTTTTTTTTTTTTTTTGTGACAGAAGTCTTTAAGTCTAAGACCATCACCCCCCTCAAAAAAACAGTTAAATCAGTGAACTGTTTAATAAACTTTAGGATCAGTATTTTGAGGAAACTGGTCTTGTGATTTCATTGGCATTGGGAACTTCTAGGAAAGAAATTCACTCTACAAATGTAATCAACACCTGCTCTGCCACTTAGAGTCTGAGAGGTACTGTGTCCATTGGAAGAGAGTTGGCCTCAGAGTCAGAAAAATCTGGGTTCAAATCCCACCTGATTACATATTAGCTTTGTGACCCCAAACTAGTCACTTAACCTATTATTTCCCTAGACAATTCTCTAATGCAATTTATACTATAAAATGGGAAGGCTTCTTTTCAGTTATTATTTAGAGGATAGGTCAAACCTCTCTTATTGCCATAGGTAACTTTCAGTGTATACTTTGATATATTTTTGTTAAGCTTTACATCATTGTTATTGTGATAATAATAGCTAACACTTAAGGTTTGCAAAATGGTTTACATATATTATCTCATTTGATTATTAAGAAAGCCTTTTGTGGGGAGAAGAGATGGACTATGACCTGTTTATCTGCTGAATGATTTGGTATATATCATTAGCCAAAAGGTCACCCTACATATAGCCACTTTCCTTTGGTCAGTATTATGATTATTTTTTTTGTCAATACAGAACTTGATTAATGAATCAAGACCACTCAAAATGGCTGCCTTCATTGGTTACATCTGATTGTTCAGGCCATCAGGCATGAAGTTTTTCCTTTGGAATAAGCCCTATCTCAGTTTTGTTCCACAAGTTATTCTTGAAAAGAAGGGTGAGATGCTAGGAAAGAAAAAGTACAGGTGATTTACTTTTTTAAAATTTCTGTACACAGCTATACTCCAATGACAGGAGTTAAAGAAATATGCCTATGGAGCTAGCTGCCCCTCGTATTTAATTTTTCATCTGAAACCTACTTGTAATTCACTCATAGAACAGGGCTCTCTGGTGAACCATCGTATTTATTCATACTAAACTTTCAGTGTTTTGGTCTCTGATAAGTTCCCTATCTTCATGAGAACAGTAGTGCTCAGTAAGTAAGCTAAAAGTTGACATTGTTCCCAAATTCCAACTCCTCCCATTTAACCTTTCAGAGTAAAGTTCCTGTGTGACTTATCAGAGTTGTGGCTGTGTGGGAGGAAAAGTGGTTATTTAAATATTAATTTGCTACCTCCAGGCCTTTTCCCCACAACTGGAAGGAATAATACAGTTTCCAATATTAACCTCAAGGTTACTCCAGTTTTACTAGAACCTAGAACACTCATTCAGTTATGGTCAGATTTATTCCTGAGGAAAATTGGTGTTAGGGAAACACGAAGGTGATAAGTGTTTATTTCCTCGACTTTGTGATGAATTTTAGAGATGTTACAGAATGAGCTTGTGGATCTTGGTGAGTGACTCAAAGCCACTCAAGATGGCAGCCCACATCAGTTACCTCCATTTGTTCAGACCTCAAATAGGCCAGGGCAGCAGGCAGAATATTCTCTGGTTGGATTTTTCTCTGTAGAATAACCCCTTTTTGTTTTCGATTTCTCTCCCACAGTACCCATTGACCATTCTGATTTGGTAGCTGATCTCCTGAAAGAATTATCAAATCACAACGAACGGGTGGAAGAAAGGAAAGGAGCCTTATTAGAATTACTCAAGATCACTCGAGAAGATAACCTAGGAGTTTGGGAAGAACACTTCAAAACAATTTTGCTCTTGCTGCTAGAAACACTTGGAGATAAAGATGTGAGAAATTTTACTTTGGACTTTAATTTTCATTTTTTGGTCTCTTTTTCTTTGGATTTGGCTTAAGTTATTTTTGTGCTTCCTGTACACTTTTAGTTTTTTGATAGAAACCTTTAATAATGAATGTTGATGTCAGGACAAAATTAAACCTACTCCTATGCTTCATTATAGCAAATTTTTGCTCTAAGAAGTTGTAGGGTGATACTTTTACTTTATGAGACCTGTGTCGTAAAGAGATTGGTTCCACAATACAGTACATAGCAGATGAAAATTTGACTTAGCATGCAGTTATATCATAAAATGGGGTGGCTTCTTTTAAACTCTGTGTACATAGGATAGATCAAATTCAGGTCAATTTTATTTCCTTTTAGTTTTATGTCAACATTTTATTTTTGTATGACAGAAGACACATGGACAGTATATGATATATTTTATTTAAAACAGACCATACTGAGAGCTGCTTTTCATCATATGCCCTCATTCTTATGCCCAAGTATGTTAATGTAATTTGTGTTATTTTTTTAAATTCCTTTGTCAGTTTGATTGCTACAAATTATAGAAATTTAAAAATTAAGCAATCAGTTTGACTTAGGATACCAGCTTCCTCCATATTATGAAATTGGCCCCATTTTTGAGATGTAAATGAATATTGAAAGTTATCTGAATTCCATCCCAAAAGTTAAAAAATCTACCCCAAGTAGAGTTTGTATAGATTCTAAGAATTAAAAATGAAAGAAAAGGGAAGGGGCAAGACAAGGAAAATTCCTAGAAAATTAAATATAAAAGTAAGATATAAAAATTTAGAATAACTGATATTACAAGGTATAGGAATGACAGTTGATTGTAGAGTTGGTTTTATGTCATTATGACTACAATAACATTTGAGTATGTAGTAATCAAATACTCAGAAATGTTCATTGATTCTGCTTCATTAGGTTGATTTAGAGGGATATAGAGATAGAAAGATGATAAAAGATATGTGCAAACTTTTCTTTAGTCAAAATACCATCTACTGTGGCCATTAGATTTAGGATGCTTTTTTTAGTCAAAGATAAAATGACATCATGTGGAGGATAAATAAATGTTGTGTTAGTGTGTGAATTGTACAGATGAATGGCAAAGAATCAGGATGTACCTTTTAGATACTGTTTAGTGTAAACTCCATCCTCTTTTTCTGAGATTAAGAGTCCTGTTTAGAATGGCTACCATCCAGAATTGGAGGACAGGAGTAAACTGAAGGAGCTTTACAAGTCTTTCCACCAATGACCTCATCATTTACAGGGTCAGAAAGTAAGATTAGGCTCTGACTATATTTCTTGAGTCTAGAAGCATTTCAAGGGGAATAACTTAATGCAAAATGACAAATAACTTATTTTTGTTTGTTTTAAGGCAAAATATAGTGCCCTCCTCCATAAAATCGAAGATATTCCAGGAGATGAACGACGTGAAAGCTTGTTCCTCATCTGCTCTGTTTCTTTTATTGATTATACATACAAGCACATTTTATAAACGTTAAGTTTTTACTGCCTCTTCTCTTGAATGAGTCAAACCTCAGTGGAAGTGGAAGCAATGGGGGGGGGGTGTTATTTAATAAAGCTTTGTGTGCCAGTCATAGTTAACACCTCTCCCTCCATCTTGCACCTTAGCATTCGATACGGGCATTGGCATTGCGAGTGTTACGGGAAATTCTGAGAAACCAACCAGCAAGATTTAAAAACTATGCTGAACTGACAATCATGAAAACACTGGAGGCACATAAAGATTCCCACAAAGAGGTAAGCAGGCTGTGCGCGGCCCCAGGATTGAAGGTAAATCTCCATGGACCACGCAGGTGTCAAATGAAATCCTGAAAGTGACTGAATATGAGGTGAGAGGGAGGGAGAAGAAACTAAAACATGAATTTTAAAATTTAAATTTAAAACATCCTGGCAAGATTCTTTCTGAAATCAACTCTTCTTTTAATACAGGGCAGAAATCCTATTAACTGGAAAGGTTCCATGGCTAATCTAAAAGAAACTTTAGGGGTATTGACTTTGATCCCAAATCTCTGGAACTGTACAGTATGAGGTACTAACCACCTCATTTTCTACAGCAGGCATCCTTATATTTATATTGGTGGGCTGTCACAGGGAAGTGAGGGGACCAAGCTTTTCACTTGGCGTCCTTCTATAAGCAACTCCCTTTCAACAGAAAATGGCCATGAGTCGCTGAGAGGGGGCAGCTTGCTCTGACCAGTCATTTTCTAACCTGAAGACATCACTACAGGTGTGTCTTCTCCTTGTAGCTGATGAATACTTTATGCTAACAAGTGTTTGTGCAAGATTTAGGAAGAAGGGGGTGTGCCTGTGTCTGTGTGTCTGTGCATGCACACATACAGATATAAAAAAAATATATATATATATACACACACACACATATATATGTACACACACACGTATATTTGTATATTGTGCACTGGGTGGGGAGGGTGCGTGGGTGTGTGTGTATATAAGATCACAGATTTAGAGCTGAAAGGGACCCAACATTTACTCCAACCTTTGAACTTTAAAGATGAGAAAACAGAGGCTTGGAGAATAAAAGTGCCTTGCCCAGGGTTACATAGGTAGTCACTGGCAGAACCAGAATTCAAACTCAGGTCTTTAGAATGCACCTTCAGTGCTCTTTTCACAGTGCCCAAGTCTTCTTGTTTCTAAGTCCAACACTATCCACTATGACAAATTTCATCTGAGTTTTGCAAATAGAAATTGCTATAGAAAATGAAATCCTAATTTTCTAGATTTTTTTCAGTAACCTTAACAAGTTAAAATTACATGCTTGGGTGTGATCCTAGAACAGAGAAGCCAATTACTCCATTAAGTCTTGTTTTTTTATTTTATTTCCTCAAACTGGTAAATAGTATACTATAGTTAGGAGAAGGATTAATTTGACTTTGATTGAAGCAGCATAGCTACAAGAAAAATCTGGATTTGGAAAAATATCTCATTGCAGTTATTACTTGCTAGAAAATAGATCAGTGATCAGACCATGGAATCACCAATAAGATTATCTTGAGGTCAAGTACCATGTAATTTTCTACACCTAATATATAGTACAGTGCTGGGAACATAGTAGGTGTTAAGTAGAGGTTGTTTCAGAAGTCTTAGTGTAGTTTAAAGATATTTTTAAAATACTAAAATTAATATGTTAAAAACATTTTTCACTTTTTTTTTATTTTATGTTTTAGGTTGGAGTATAAAGATTTATACAATCTTTGTCTTCCAGTTATCTTTCTTGATTGTGTGATGTTAGTGCTTAAGTTTTTATATCACTTTTTTACTTGTTCATTCAGTACTCTTGATTTCAGAAATTTCTAGATTCATTTCACACTTAGACAAGAAAAAAATTTGTCTTCTTTGTTTCAATGCTAACTGCAAAGTTGTGTTCAGTACCTAATGAATACTCCTGTGACTGATGTTTTTTGGTTATTTTATGTGTGAATTTGTGGATGAGACTCAGCCTTTGGCAAGAGAGTGAGAGAGATAAAATGGGAATCTGGGCATGTTAGAAAGAAAAAAGATCTTCACTTAGAGTTTCTGTATAACTTGCTTTGTGAAACCGAAGTAATTGAGTAAAGCATTTTGAAATGTAATCCTTTTGAACTTGAGAGTTTGTTATGATAAAGTGGTTACAAGATAATGGCAGAAGGTAAAGGTAAGAATAAGATCTCTGTAACTATATCTAGTCCAAGATCTGATATCAGGTGTATTCTAAAGGAAATATTAATCAGTTTTTATTGCATAGGCATAATATGCTGGGCACTAAATAGAACATAATATTAAGTTTCCCTTCTCTATTAAAATAAACATTCTTTGAGAGGCAATGTGGACAAGGACCTGGAAAGTCAAATATGAGAATTATATTAAAATTTTGGTAAGCATAAGCATGGGCATTATATGAAAATTTATTAGTGTATACAACAAAACTGTCTCACTGACCTATTCATTTGTTTTAAAATTTAAAAAAATTTAATACCAGACTTCAACAGCATTACTTCAATTTTCTATAGTCATATGAAAAATGTTCTAAATCACTATTGAATACCGAAATACAAATTAAAACAACTCTGAGGTACCACCTCACACCTATCAGATTGGCTAATGTGACAGAAAAGAAAAATGATAAATGTTGGAGATGATGTGGGAAAATTGGGACACTAATGCACTATTGGTGGAGTTGTGAACTGATCCCAACCATTTTAGAAAGTAATTTGGAACTATACCCAAAGGGCTATAAAACTGTGCATACCCTTTGATCCAGCAATACCACTACTAGGTCTGTATCCCAAAGAGTTCATAAAAAAGGAAAAAGAACTTACATGTACAAAAATATTTGTAGCAGCCCTTTTTGTGGTGGCAGAGAATTGGAAATTGAGAGAATGTCCATCAATTGGGGAATGGCTGAACAAGTTGTGATATAGGTATGTAATGGAATATTATTGTTCTATAAGAAATGATGAGCAGGCAGATTTCAGAAAAACTTACATGAACTGATGCTGAGTGAAGTAAGCAGAACTAGGAGAGCATTTCACACAGTAACAGCAACATTGGTTGAGGATCAACTATGATAGACTTAGCTCTTCTCAGCAATACAATGATCCAAGACAATTCCAAAAGACTCATGTTGGAGAATGCTCTCCACATCCAGAGAAAGAGCTATAGTGTCTGAATGCAGATCGAAGCATACTATTTTCTCTCTCTCTCTTTTTTTTTTTTTATGGTTTTCCCTTTTGTTCTGTTTCTTTTTTCACTACATGACTAATGTGGAAATATGTTTACATGATTGCATATGTATAACCTATATCAGACTGCTTGTCATCTTGGGGTTGGGGGATGGGAAGGAGGGAGAAAAAAATTGAAACTCAAAATCTTATATTTACCCCCAAATAAAAAGAACTTTGCCTCATATTTCACTGAAAAAAATTGAGACCATCCACTGAGAGCTTCCTCTTTTCCTCTCCTCATCTCATATCATCTGTATGCTTCCTGCCACTGTCTCTGCCTTCACTCCATCTCACATAATGAAGTGGCTCCTTCTCCTTGCCAATCCATGTTGCCATCCCACCTTCTCTAGGAGATTGCCCTCTTTATCATCCCCATTTCCTCACTTATCTTCAGTCTCTCCCTGTTTAATTCTTAGCTAATGGCCTCAATTTTTTCAGTGAAATGTGAGGCAAAGTTCTTAGCTGAGAGGCTGGGGGAGAATATGGTAAGGGAGATATTAGGTGTGTTGAAAAGGTTTTGAAGAACTTGCTTTGATGATTGGGATATGAGTTAATTAAGGAGGTATAAAAAGATTGTCTTACTGCAGTGATGACCTACTTGAAATTATGTAACATAAATTTGTAATACACTTATTAGTATGGTTTCATGGATTTCTCCGGCTTTGTTTGGCAGCAAGCCATTAGATGGTGATAGTAATCTGTAGCTAAGGTTTGGAGTTCAAGGTCAGTGATAAGGTAATGGAGAAAAGGATTCAAGAGAAGCAGACATTGTAGAGTTGAATTGGTTTACTTTTCAGGTCAAGATGGAAAAGGGAGTATGAGTGTAGGCATTTCAGGCGTTATGACCTGGGAAAAAACTAAGGGGTCAAGCGATTGGAAGTCAAGATTAGGAAGAACAGGGTTTGGGGTTGCAAGAAAGGAGACATAGAATAGCAACAGATTGTAATAGTTCATAAACTGATGCATTTGTCAGTAATGGAAAGATTAAGAGTATGACTGTAACTGAGGTGGTGTGAAGAAGTGGTCATGGTAAATGAGCAAGTTCAGGAACTGGGAGGTAAGGCTGCTTGAGGGACTATCAGTATGAGAGGTACTTTTTTCCTTCATTTTTTGTGTTTTTTGGTGAGGCAGTCAGGGTTAAGCAACTTACCCAGAGTCACATAGCTAGTGTCTGTGTCAAGAGTCTGAGATAGGATTTGAACTCAGGTCCTCCTGACTCCAAGGCCAGAGCTCTATCCACTGCACCACCTAGCTACCCCTGGGACTATCAGTATGTATGGTGAAGTTCCATAGTATGAAGGCAGGAGTTGGGCCATAAAATTGGGCACAAAAGTGTGAACTAGGCACCAAACTCATCGAGGAGAAAAGGAGAATGTCCTGTAAATTGATAGAAAATAGCTACCAAAATTTTGATTGGGCAGTAGATATGGTTTGAGTGAACTTCAAAGAAGGAAAGATTACTGAGTAATATTGATAGAGAGGCTGGAAGTGAAAATGGGGAACAAGAAGTACTCCAGTTCCCCATCTTGATCAGTAAATGGAGGGTGGGAGGTGGGGAGTGATTGACAATTTCAACCCGTGCTAGAAAGGGTGATCAGGAAGGTTCAGATGTGAAGGAGTCCATGTCTCGAAGCTGGAAGGTGAAAAGAAGTGGGAAAGGAAAAGATTGACCTGTGTATCCAGAGAGCCCAGTGGAAAGGGCGAGGAGCTCTGGAGTGCAATGTTGGGGGGCTGAGTTGGAGGGGATGGGGATTTCCTGACTATGTTATGCCCATGTAAAAGGAAATGTCGGAAGAATGCTTAATTTCAGGTGAATGGATTCATCCATCTTAGACTTAAAATAAAGTTTTAAAACTTAGAGTTGTCTTTTTAATTTATTCTTGAAATGATGTAGCAGAGTAATATTTTTCAAGTATTTGATGAAATATAGTTGTATAGAGTCACATTTTCTTCTTTAACTTGTTAACCTGTAGCTTTATTTCTTAACAATTAACTTCACCATATCCATGTCTGGGGTTGTTGACACTTAACTACAGTGGGCTAAAAGTTCCCATTGAAAGGCCGGAGCTTTTTAAAAGGAACCTTTGAGATCATCGAGCCCAGCCCTCTCCTTTCATAGATGAGGTAACTGAGTCTCAAAGAGGTGAAATTATTTGCTTCTATCTAGTTTTCCTGTTTTCTTTGCTGGTTAGGGTAAGTAAAAGTAAAACCTAGAAGTAAAACCTTCTATCTCACTTTCCACTATATGCTTGCTTCTCTGATACTGTGATAAACTGTGTTGTCCCTAGGGGAAACTATGTACCACATTCTAAACCTGCACCCCAGAAATTATGTTTGTCAGCCTAGGGAAATCAGCAGCTTAGGGTGGTCTTCCATTGAAGGAGGGCACCAGGAAATCCATCTCTTCATTTCCCACCTGACTTCACTCCTCTGGACTTGTCCATCATACCCTGGCTCTGGGCTTCCCACCCCACCCTGCTTCAGGTTCCATTTGGGTGTTGTCTTTTCCTGTTGGATTGTAAGCTTCTTGAAGGTAGCGGCTGTCTTTCTCTCTTGTATTTGGATCTGCAGTGCTTAGCACAGTTCCTGGCATATAGTAGGTGCTTAATAAATGTTTATTGACTGACTAGTGACTACTCTACAGTCTTTGCATTAGCACAGCTGCTGTAAGGGGATGCTGAAATTCAACATCTTTTATTATGGTTATGTTCTTAACCAGTGTTTTCCAGAAGGTATTTTTAGGGTGTGCCTTAATTTTAAACAGGAGGTTTAAATCATGAGTGCCCTTTTCCTAAACTACTTCTTAGCCAGACCAGTCATCTCATTGGCATAGCTACTTTCTCCACTGATGGAAATTACAACCCTTCTACACCTACTTATCCTGTGCAGTTCTTGTCTGTATTTTTCCAGAAATCCTTCATAGAGGTTCCCAATGCACTGGAGACTTTTTTTTTTTTTTTGAGGTAGGTGGGGTTAAGTGACGTGCCCAGGGTCACACAGCTAGTAAATGTCAAGTGTCTGGTCTGAGACCGAATTTGAACTCAAGGTCCTCCTGACTCTAGGGTCAGTACTCTATCCACTGCACCACCTAGCTGCCTCCTCCCTTCTTTCTTTTAATATTTCCTGAATACCACTGTAGTACTGGGATTGTCTGTCCATCTTTTATCCCTCAGTCCATCAACATTAGACTGGCCCACCTCCATTTTTGGTCATATGTAATCTTCGTTGTGTTATTTTATGTCCTTTGTGACAAACATTGTTTTGATTATGGCCCAGTAGCCTTTTGGGGTTTTGATTTTTTCTTTATTTATTTTGTTTTGACCCAGTTGAATGTCCTGATGTGTGTTGCAGAGCCAGATGTAAATTCTAGTGTTATTGGTTAGTTGTTTCAGTCGCGTACAACTCTTCATGACCCCATTTGGGGTTTTCTTAGCAAAGATACTGGAGTGGTTTGCTATTTCCTTCTCCAGTTCATTGTACAGATAAGGAAACTGAGGCAAACAGGGTTAAGTGACTTGGGCTAGGGTCACACAACTAGTAAATATCTGAGGCCAGATTTGAACTCAGGAAAACAATTCTTCCTGATTCCAGGCCTGGCGCTCTATCCACTAAGCCACCTAGCTGCCTCAAACTCTAGTGTAGATCTTAGAAACACCAAACCACCACAAAGCCTGATTTTATTATACACATGAAATGTATGAGTGTGTGTGTGTAAATACATACAGATGGATTTGGGGGGGGGGGACTATCTGCTGTAAAAGAAACTATAAGCTCTAAGAGAGGATTTACCAGTGTTCTACTTGAATTAGTTGATCACGTTTATTGGAAGCTAACTTAAAAAAAATCAAGCTGGTCTTTCTTTTCCTAGCTAACAGTCTTAGCTCCTCTGTGTGTGAGAGCTTGTTGAGTCCTTTTCAGGGCTGCTCATCCACCTTTCGTGTCCACCTGCCGCCCAGCTCTTCTGTGGCTCCAAGAAGCAGGAGCATTCACAGTGTCCACACCCTGGTAAAACCATTTCAGCAGATGGGCTAAACCAGGTTGAGGGTAACTGATAGGCCGCTGATGGATGGAGGTGGATAGGGGGATGTCTACCCCAAGCATGTGAAGACTTCCCCCAGTGGAATGGGTGAATGAGAACGATTTGTTCCAACAGCCATGAAGGCAGCTGAAGCAGGCGCTGTGGAGCGCTTAGAGCTCGGTCGAGCCTCGAAGACAGCAAGGTCATCTCCTGCATCCCAGGCCATTACCAGTTGTCTTGACTTTTGTCTTGCCACTGGACTTTGGTGACTCTGGAAAAGAGAGTGAGGCTAACAACTTTGTGCAACTCTGCTTCAGTTAAATCCAATTCATGAGCAAGTGAAGACTTTGCTCCACAATGTCATTGGTCCTCTTCAAAAACAAAGGACGAACAACAACAGTTAATATTAGTGAGTCTTTCTTAGCATATGTTCTCCCAGACAGCTGATTCAGGCTCAGGGTTATCAATCATTGTCACTGAGGACTCTGTTCTAGAGGTTTTCTTTTTCTAACCAGGCTTGTTTTGAATTCTGCAGAATTTTTTTATATGTGTCAAAACAGAATATATAACCAAAAGCCTTATGTGATCCTGCTGCCCATTTCTCTTTAAATTCTTCACCATTTTTGGCTAACTCATTGTTTAAAAAGTTATTTTCCTCATTTCATTTTGCTGGCCATGTTTGCTTTCTATCTGTTTGCTTACATTTATAATCATTGGTTCTTATGTTACATAGAACACAGAAGCAGAACCCAAAGTTCACCCTGGTTCAGGCAGTCTGCCAAAAGTCAGGGAATTGGCATATAGAGTGGAATCAAGGACAGCTCCCTTCCATGCCAAAACAGGGTCCTGTCACCACAGACTAGTTCTATAACCCCAGGGAGAGGTAAGTGTTGTCTGGATGCCTAGCACCAGAATTGGTGCTATACCAGCAGGTTACCCACCTTTGAGAAAAGAGAGAGCTGGCTTTCAATTAGCTTTTGTTACCAGGTACAGATAAATGAAATTTGTGATATTTTAAGCCTTTGTATATTACCTGTTACTACTAATTTCAGTAAATTCCTTCACTGTTACAGTCAGCTGAATTTTTCCCTGCGGTAGATACCTAGGATTCCTGGGTGGGTGGGCGTGGGCGTGTGTGTGTGTGTGTGTGTGTGTGTGTGTGTGTACACACATATATAAACATATACATAACACATAAGCACACAAATTTTTTTTCTGAAATAATTCATTTTCCTATTGACTAAGGATAGGTTAACTTGTCATTATCCATATATTAAGATGTTAACATTATATAAAAGGATAATTACATTAAAATTCCTATTACTATAATTCCTCAGTTAGAACAAGCCTATCAGATCATCTTATTTGACCTGTTCATTTTACAGATAGAGAGGGCCAGGCCTGGATTCAGGAAGATTCATCATCATGAGTTCAAGTCTGGCCTCAGAAACTTCTAGCTGTGTGACCCAGGGAAAGTCATTTAACCCTGTTTGCCTCAGTGTCCTCATTCCAATGTGGAAACTTTCCAGTGCAAGATTATACATTCTGTTTGACTTACAAGACTTAAAAAGAGTTTTCTGGGGCCACATAGGGGTTAGGTAATTTGCCTAGAGTAGGATTTGAATCCAGCTGTTCTTGACTCTCAAGGTCAGCTGTCTCTCAGCTACTCAGTGTAGCTCTTCTAAGAAAATCCTGATAAAGAGCAATACAAAAAGGACTAACAAAAAAGCAAAATAAAAATTAACCTGTGCAAACCCAGACAGTGCCAGGGTCTGTCCTACATCATATCTATGTTATCAGGGATAGGTTATTTGGAGACAGCAAAGAACTAATGGTAATAATCCTAATAGTCATGGGAAAGTGCTGTGGAGGAGATAAGTTTGAAGTTGTAGTGTGGCCTTAGGTCTTTTTTTTCCCCCTTTCATATAACTGCCAAAGTAACAGCTAAACAATGTGCATTAGAATACCATGCTTTTAAAAACTCTCTTATATTCATTTGAACTTTTTAGCATCCCCTACATAGTAGGTAGGGCAGACCTTATTATCTCTCTTCAGGTTACAGATGAAGAAATTGAGCCCCAGAACGAGGTTTGATTTACTTGCCAGGTGCCACATAGCAACTAGTGGCAGGGCTACCTTGGAAACAGGCCTTGGAATGCAGTGTTTCTTCACTGCATCCAGAAAACTTGGGAGAGTTATCATCTAGGATGATAGAATTATAGATTTAGAGCTGGAAGGGGCTTTGAAATAAAGTCAGCTATTCCAGTCCTTTCATTTTGTAAATAAGGAAACTGAGGTCCAGAGAAGTAAAGCAACTTGCCCCAAGATGATAAAATTTGTAAGTGACAGAGCTAGTATGTCAGGTATTCCTAAGGGACTTTTCTTTTTCAACCTCAAACCCAACTCAGTATCATATGGAACCTTTCTGGGGACCTCCTAACCTCCACAGTTGCTTTCCTGTCCCCACTTTCACCTTCATGACAGGCCATGCTTACTTCCCTGTCTTTTCCCCATCAGTAAATAACAGGCAGTTTGTCAGGTTAAAAAAAAAAGCAGATTCATCCTCACTAGTTTTCTTTTACATGCATATATCAGAGATAATAAAAATTAAGAACCCTGAGAGTATTGGCTTGATACTGGAAGCCCTCATTTAAAAATAAGACTTTAATATAGGAAAATAACAATTTTGAAAACAGGTAAGTGGATTATGCATGATAGTTTTCAATAATAAAAGTGTTATTTTAGGAAAGGCTCCTTTTAAATACAAAGAGCTCATACTGTAATTGAGGGAGCCAAAACATGTAAGAAAGTTCAGTGAGAAGATGACTAGAAAAGCCCAAAAGTCCTAGGGTAGGTGGCATGGTCCAAGTGTCCTCAGGATGCATTAGCCCGTTAGATGTCAGTGTCTGGCCTACAGTTGCAGGGCAGATATTAATTCCCAAAGAATCTTAGGATACAGTGGCAGGTCAGATAGAATAGCCTGTTGGTCATCTGCTTGGGAAGAGTGGAGTTGGTTATCCAAGTTGAGCTCATCCAAACATTGTGCACAGCAGTATTGTTCATCCTTCCTGGCTTCCTGGAGTTTGGGAGAAGGGATGCAGAGAAAACATAAAAACTAAGTAGTAGGAAGGGAATGGAGGAAACTATAACATAGGCTTATAAATCCTCAAGTGGAATTTAAACTCCATGAGGCAGTAGTATAACTTTTGTCATCTTTATATTCCATATTTTTCAAATAAGTATTTTTAAAATTAATCTTCCCTTATACTACTCCCACCCCCCAAGTATGCAAGAATCTTTATTGTTGGGCAGTATTAGTAACACACTGTCATCACAAAACCTAGATAGCCTCATCTTCAATTGTTTTGCACACGATGCATTCAGTAAATATTGACAGATCAGTCATATTAAATGCTAAAGCAAACCCTTAAGGGGGTTACTTATAAGTTTCCTAAAGGTAGCTATCTGCTTTGGTGTTTCTGAGTAGTGTCTTTATCATGCATTTTCAAGGGATTAGCACATGATTATAGTATATGTTCATGGACACATCTGTAATGTTTCTGTTATTTAGGTGGCTATGTAATGATATTAATAATCATTTAGTGAGGTACTTACTCATCCACAAGTGCCCCGGGCAGTAGGTGGTGGTAAAATGTAAAGGGTACAGTAATCAGAAAGTATGTTGTAGGACAGTGGTGTCAGACTGAAATAGAAATGGCAGCTACTTAACCTTACATAAGGATCCTTGGGGGCTGCATGTTGACTTAGAATACCACATATTAATATTATCTATATTCTGTTATTTTTATTTCTTTTGTTACATCCCAATTACATTTTAATCTGGTTCAATCAGAATGTTGTGGGTTGTGTTTGACATCTTTGTTTTAGAGTACTATTCCTAATTGAAAGGAATTTAAAACTTCTTTAAATGTGGAACATTATATGAAGTCTTTGGAAGGCAGAGGAAAGTCAATAAATTTTTATTGACTTCCCATAATGTTCACAGCACACGCACATGTGAAGAACAGGAAGAAAGCCATTTTGACTAGACCATCAAATACATAAAGGGAAGTGACGATTAATAAGCCTAGAATGTAGATTATACCAAGTTTGAGAGAGTTTTAAATTGCAAACAGAGAAGTTTGTATTTGATGCTCTAGGAAACAGGTAGCCACGCAAGCTTATTGAGCTGCAGAGTGACACAGTCAGACTCCCTTTAGGAATGTCACTTTGACAGATGTATGGAGAATGGATTGGAAAGGAAATTGAGACCGGAGGCAGAGAGAACAATTAAACTACTGTAGTAGTCAAGCTGAGAGGGGATGAGAGCCTGGACTAAGGCGGTGGCCATGGAATATGGAATGGATGCAAAAGATCTTGTGGAAGCAGAATCAATCATGGGGTCAAGGAGAGTGAGGGATTGAGGATGATGACAATGGTGACTAGAAGAATTGGCATGTCTGTGACAGAAATAAGTGGTTAGGAAAATGATTGGACTCTAAATTGCCCCTATTTGACTATAATAGCCTTGAAAGTGGTTTTGTTTTATTTTATGTATGTGAGCCTGTAAGCATCATGGGTACACCTAGCCAAAGCTTTTATGGAATTTAGTAGTAAAGAAACATGTTAGATAAAGCCAACTTTCTTGTTTAAGCAGAAATACCCTTAATTTTTTTTTTCAAAGTCAATATATTGCCTTATGTATTGGTTGATTTTTTTTTTTTTAATCGCGCTTTCATTTTTATGACTAAAACTGAGGTGATATCACAAAGTCCTTTATGGAATCATAAAATGTGGAAGCTAGAAATTACCTTCGAACTCATTTAATTCAATTTATTAGTTTTATAAGTGAAGAATCTGAGACCAGAAAAGTAAAGAGACTTGCCCAAGGTTACACAGCTAGTTACTGGCCAAGCCAAGACTAAATTCCAGTCTCCTGACTCCTACTCCAGTTTTTTTTTCTGCTCTCCTATACTTCCTAGGTGGCACAGTGGATAGAGGGCCAGGCCTGGATTCAGGAAGATTCATCATCATGAGTTCAATTCTGGCCTCAGAAACTTCCTAGCTGTGTGACCCAGGGAAAGTCATTTAACCCTGTTTGCCTCAGAGTCCTCATTTATAAAATGAGCTGGAGAAGGAAATGGCAAACCCACTCCAATATCTTTGCTAAGAAAACCCCAAATGAGGTCACAAATAATTGGACATGACTGAAAATCAGCTGAGCAACAACTGAAATACTTCCTTTCAACTTAGTTTATTGATTTAATCCAAGTCAGCAAACTTCTCTCAAGTATGTGCTATGTGTAAGGCACTGGGCTAGTCTCTGGGTATACAAAGGTGAAAAACACCATAGTGATGTAAATTGGTTGCTTTCTAGTCTCCATGGGGCTTTTTAAACTGCTTCCATGTCAGGAAAAAAAAAGAAACTTTCCTTGCTGATTTGTGCTTTGCCTTCATCTGTCAAGTGAGTGACTTTTTGCCCCCTTCATAAAGGTCTGGAGGGGGTGAAGTCTTCATAGCTGAATCATCGTTATATCATTGTTATAGTACTGATGGTGCCGTTTAGTCTAATGTTGTTTCATAAGCCAAGAATAGCATATATTTTTTAAAGTATGTTTACTCATTTAGAGCACTAGTCAGTCATTGACTGTTAGTATCATTTTTATTTTGAATTGTGAAGGGGAAAAATATGTGCCTATGGTGTTATCATAAGACTTTAGAGAAGACACATTCCATTATTTATAATGTTAATATCAACTTATCTTTGTTTATAATGTTAATTTTATAGCAGTTATTGGTTTTTAATAATTATTTTATAGCAATTTACAGTTTACAGTAATTCCACAGGAATTTTATCTTCACAAGAAGGAAGTACTTATTGGATCACAAATTTAGAGCTATGAGGAACTTTGGAGGTCATCAAGTCCAGTTCCTTTTCTCCCACATGCACACTTTTTATATATATAGAAAAATTGAGGCCAAGAGAGGTTAAGTGACTTGTCCAAAGTCATCATAGTAGAAAGTGTTAGAATCCAGATCCTCTGACTCACGTCCAGCAATCCTTTACTATGTCATATTGCTTCCCTTAGAAGTGGAACAGTTGTTATGCCTATTTTACAGTTAAGGGAAATGAAGCCTAGGGAAATTAAATTATTTTCCCAAAGTTTCACACCTAGTACATGCCTTGTACTAGAACCTGTCTTCTGATTCTTCAGTCAGTACTCATTAAGATATAGTAGGAAATGCTTCTAATTTCTTCCTGTCTAAAAATTGTTTCTTATTCACTGCATCTCAGTACTAGGTTTTTCTCTCTTTCTACCCCATCCTGTTTACCAGTTTTCAAATAATGGTGTCTCTATACTGTCATCAGTTAACCAAAAGTTTAATTGACTACTCATCTCAGAGCATCTCATCTTCAAAACCCCAGGTTCCTGTTCATTTAGGTGCTGTTTAGACTTCATATGCTTATTTGGGAGAAATAGAATTTAGACTTATTATCTTACGCCATTTGTCATAGTATGCTGAAAATGGATCCAAGACCTGAATATTAAAAGTCATGACATTTAAAAAATAATAATAATTAGAAGAGAATCAGATCAAGTCCCTTTCAGAGTTATGGCTAGGAGGAGGATTCTTAATCAAACAAGAGGTAAAAGTGATCACCAAAAGTAAAATAATTTGAGTTACACAAAACTGAAAAGCTTTTGGGTGAATCTAATTAACATAATTAGCATAAGAATGAATAAAATTAATGTGGAAAAATATTTCCTGAAGTATCAGTGATATAGAAAGCTAACATACACGAGAGAGTCATTCCTTGGTTGATAAAATAATCAAAGGGTATGAACCAACAGTTCCCAAAAGAAGAATTAAAAACTGTTATCCATTATATAAAAGATTGTTCCAAATCACCAATAATAGAAGAACTGTGATTCAAAACAAGTCAGAGATTTCATGTCACACCAAGCAAATTGGCAAAGATAAGAATAATCAGTATTGGAGGGGTTGTGGAAAGAGGCACGTTAATATACTCTAAAAAAGACACCTAACCTAACCTAGATTATTGCAACAGCCCCCCAGGTGCTCTCCCTTTCTCAAGTCTTTCACCATTCCAGCTCATTCCACACACTGCCGCCGAAGTAATTTTTCTTAAGTATACATATGAATATGTGACTCCTTAACTGAACCAACAGCATTGGTTTGTTGTTTGACTCTAGGATCATATATAAAGTATTCAGATTTTAAAGCCCTAAACAACCTGATCCAACCTTCATATCCACCTCATTGGACACAACTCCCCCCCTACTCTCTTTAATTCACTCAACGTGGCCTTTTCTCTATATCCTTACTTAGGAGATGCCATTTCCATAAGGCAGCTAGGTGGCGCAGTGGAGAGAGCACCAACGCTGGAGTCAGGAGAACCTGAGTTCAAATGTGGCCTCAGACACATAGCACTTACTAGCTGTGTGACCCTGGGCAAGTCACTTAACCTCATTGCCTAGCCCCCCCCCCCCCCCAAAAAGAGATGCCATTTCCCATCTTTGGGCCCTTGCAGGGCCATCCCACATCTAGAATGTACTTCTCCTTACCTTTTCCTCATAGAGTCCCTCTCTCTTTCTTGAGGATACAGTTCAAGCACTATTTTCTGCATTAAGCCTTTCCTGACTCTCACCCTACCCTAATGCCTAGTGCCCTTTCTCCTAAACTATCTTTACTTACTTAACTACTTTGTATGTGTGTGTCTTTATTTTTATTTGTGCTTATTGCCCCCCACCCCAATTGGAATGTAAGTTCATTGTGCTTAGGGAATGTTTCATTTTTTGTACTTATGTTATCAGCACCTGGTACAGTGGCATATAGTAAGCTTTTAACAGATACTTGATTGTTGGATGGATTGATCCATAGTGAAGTACATGTAAATGGAACCAGAAAAATAATGAGCACAACAATATATGGACAAGACAACAACAAAACAGGAGAAGCTAAGTGCTGTGAAATGATAGTGACTAAGCTTGGCCAGAGATAGGAGAGTGTAATTTGCTCCCTTCTTTGCAGAGGTAAAGCACTGTGGATACTACATATAATGTTGGATTTGGCTTTATTGAACTACTTTTTAAAACTTTTTGTTATGAGGGATGTATTGAGAAATGTAGTTGATATAGAAACAGAAGATACTAATAAAAATTCAAAAATCAAACAGAAACTGCTTGCCTCACCTTAGTAAAACAGCAAAGCCCTCAGGAAAGTCAAGCCACCACTTCATCTATCACCTTAGACGAAAAGGGAAACATCCCGGGATCCTGAACCCAAGAGCCCTGGGAATAGTATTGGCCCCTAGATCACCAGCCCTGCTTCCACCCAAGCCCCCACAGCCATCATTGAGAAAAGTAATCTCTATGGAGAAGTAGCCCACCTTCCTTGCCACCACTACAACCAGCTACTAACAAACTGTCACTGATGTGGCAAGCCCAAGAACCTTAGGAATGCCAGTGCCCTGCATTACCATCTCCTTTGATGCTGCATCCCAGGGACCATGGGACTTTTCCATTTCACTTACAGCTGAAACTTTGCATACGTGTCATCTCCTCCATTAGAATGTGAGAGGTGAATGTATCGCTTCTTGAGAGCAAGGATCATGTCTGCTTTTTTGTCTGTATCCCAGAGCTTAAGGTACACAATAAGCACTTGATAAATGCTTTTTTATTCATCCATTCTGAACATGCTTCACCTACACAGACTGTAGGGGGCACCTAGGTGGCACAGCGGATAGAGTACCAGGCCTGGAGTCAGAAAAACTCGTTTTCCTGAGTTCAGATCTGGCCTCAGACACTTGCAAGCTGTGTGACCTTGGACAAATCACTTGACCCTGTTTGCTTCAGTTTCCTCATCTGTAAAATGAGCTGAAGAAGGAAATGGCAAACCACCCCAGCATCTTTGCCAAGAAAACCCCAAATGGGGTCATAGAGAGTCAGATAGAGCTCATACTAATGGTAAAATGTGTTCACACACACACACACCCCAAAACACTTAAAGCCACCATTAAGCAAGGCCTCAAGAGCAAGAAGAAGTAATTTAAAGTTGCGCTGGTTAAAATAGTACAGTGTGTTTTCTGTATTCATTAACAACTAGATGAATTGATGGCATCTGTCATTAGGTTTGTTCACTGGCATTTGGCTTACAAGAACAAACATTTGTGCTTGGCACTTCTTTTCTTATAATATGTTAACCATTCCAATTTGGGGACTTGAGTTATTTTGGGGTTTTTTTTTTGTTTGTTTTTTTCAGGTTGTGAGAGCTGCAGAGGAAGCCGCTTCAACATTGGCCAGTTCTATACACCCTGAGCAGTGTATCAAAGTGCTTTGCCCAATCATCCAGACTGCTGACTACCCCATCAATCTAGCTGCCATTAAGATGCAGACCAAAGTTATTGAGAGGATTTCCAAGGAGTCCTTGCACCAGCTTCTCCCTGACATCATCCCAGGCTTGCTACAGGTAGGGCTTGGGCCAGGCAACACCTGTGGGGTATGTACTTCACTGTATGTGATGGCTGCTGGTGTGGCTGGTGTTTGAACTAAGCTAGTGACTCATAGGCCAGATAAGACCATTCAGCCAAAAGTAACCTTAGAACTCTTTCATCTTGCTCGCAGGTACATCTTTATTCAGAGGGAAGAGGAATTAGGTGGTGGTCGGCAGTGTGTACTGCCTGTGCTGTTAGCATTTCAAAACCAGTGTACAGTCAGTAGTACCCACAGTGCCATTGAGATTTTATGATTTTCCCTGTATTTACTTGAATTTGACCCTCTCCTGAGTGTAATCTTGCTTTCAAAGAATTTACAACAGATAAAGGAAAATAAAATATTTATACAGATAACTAATGACGATGGGCAGTATCTCATAAGTGTCACAAGAGTAGACTCAATGAGGTGCTGCAGGAGATCAGAGGGACAAGAGAATGTTGCCAACAGGAGTGATCAGCAAAAGTGTGATGGACTCGATCGTAGAACTTTTAAAATTGAAAGAGACCTAATTCAGCACCTCAGTCTGTAAATAAGGAGCTGAAGTCTAAAGGCTGAGCTGGCCTTTGAAATGTCAGTGTAAATTCAACAAGTGGGATGTAGAGTAGGGCGGGGAAAGGGCTGCCAACAAAAGAACCCTCCAAGAGTGGCAGTAGCGAGGCCCAGAAAACGTGGGGCATATTTAGGGAAAATTAAGTAAAATACTTCAGGTTGGCTAGGGCATGTTACCTCTATGAGAGTAGTGGTAAATGAAGTTCAGAAGGTAAGTTAGGACTACATTATGGGAGGACTTTGAATTCATAGACCTCAGGCTTTAGTCCATGTGGAAGGGGAGCCACTGAAAGCTTCTGATGACACAGTCAGAGCAGGGAAGCATGCTATAATGGTGAGGGTGCAGTTTGTTTTACACTTTCAAAAAAAAATCAGCATTTTAATGAGTGAAACTTGCTCTATTTGGGGGGGAAAGAAAACTAAAAAACCATAATTCACTGGGTTTTTGTTCTCGTTTCTGTTTTTTCATTTTTCTTATCCTTTTATCTCCTTTATCTCACTCTGGTGCTCAGCCTCCACTTTACTTTCATTGTTACTTACTCTGCTTCTTTGGCCACCCAGGCATCATGTGGAGCTCAGTCCAACTGAGTCTCAACTGTCTTTAGATGAAAACTTTCTGGATCTAGGTGCATGTCCATGTGACTCTTCTTTCTCTCTTTCTCTTACTCTGGTAACTGCTCAGAAGCACCCTTAGGTTCCCTGCTCGCTGCGAGTGCAAAGTAAGATGATCAACATGCCCATTCATGAAGATGTTGAAAGACTTGTCTGAAGTCATCTTTAATTTTATTCTTCCTTTGTTTCTGGTCCCGTAGGGCTATGACAACACTGAAAGCAGTGTTCGTAAGGCCAGTGTGTTTTGCTTAGTGGCAATTTATTCCGTAATTGGAGAAGAACTGAAGCCTCACCTTGCACAACTCACAGGGAGCAAGGTATGTATAATATTACATAGTCTGAATATTTTTAGATATCTCTCTCCGTGATTCCACAAACCAGCTTTGATGCCAGCCTGTTGGTACACTTGATCACCTTGTAAGTTTTTGCTTAGCCATGTTTTCCCAAAAAACCATTGCCTAAAGATAAAAAGAACAAAGTAAACATCTTTATATGGACCCCAAGATGGTAATGTAAAATAATCTAGCGATTCAGTTTCTGTTTTATCTTTCAATACTGTTTTTTTATTTTGTTTTTGATTGCTAAATATGACGGTATTAGAAGCAATGCTCTGTACCTTCCTGTGCTGTGATTATGGTAATTCTTATGTAATCTAATTGTACTTAGAGGTTTATAAAGTAGCTTTCTCACAGCTGTCCTGGGAAGTAGATAGACGAGTATTACCCCATTTTACAAATAAGTAAACTCAGGATCTACGGAGATTAGTGGTCACCTTGTAGGCGACTTGTGGTCACATAATTAACAAGTGCCAGAATTGGGATTTGAACCCAGTTCTCTCCTGATTCCAGGTCTAGTGCTTTTTCCACTAGGCCACACTGCCTCTCTGTAAAATGTTTGTTTTACCGTTTTTGCATCAGAACCTAATGCTGGGAACATACTGGCTTTTATTTCTTCTAAATTTCTCTGGCTCCTACTGTACGTGAGGTTGTAGTTCCTAGGTCTGAAGAAAACTTGTCAAACCCTGCTTTTTTTGATCCTTTGCACCACATTTACATAGCAAGAACTTTGTTTATCAAGATCACAACCAGCCTGGTAGGGAGAGAAAGAAGTACGTGATATTGTCCCCCTTTTACAGATAAGGAAACTGAGGTACAGAGAGAAGGGACTTGCTCAGAACATGATGGCTAAGAAACAGCACAATGAGGTTGCCAGTCCAGGGTGTCTAATTCTATCGCCAGGACTCATTTTACTCCCTCCAGCTGCACCCAAGCACTACTGAGGATATATACCAGTACAGCTTGGGTAGATTTAATTTATTCTGATCCCAGAATTCTTTTTTTAAACATATAAACTTTTAATAGCTTTTCCAGAAGCCAAACTAACCCCCACATGACAGCAGTGTCCTTAAGGTTTTGACATTGGTACTTCATTATCACAAGATATTCTTTCAGATATTCACTTCCGTAAATAAAAGAAATTTCAACGTGTAAAGATGTAAGCGCAGATAAAACCAAGAAGCTAAATGTGTGGTACAAATGCCCACAGGTTTCTGCTGTGACTTCATTGAACAGGAAAAAGAAATAATTGACTGTAGCATTGCTCCTTGCAAAGGAGCTGTCCCTGTTAAACACAAATGAATCATAAACACATTTCTCTCAGAATTATTTGATTCAGCAACTTTGCTCAACTTTTAGGGGGAGGAAAGTGTTCTTTGTTTCCTGGGATGCTGAAATATGCATAGATGATTTAGCAGACCCATGATTTTATTGATGTCAGAACTCCCTGTACTGGGAGAGATCACTCCATACTTTGTCATCCTGCATAATTCTTGTCCGTGTCATTCTGTAAATTCTCCATAGAAGGTCCACCAGGCCTCCATTCTACTGCTTCATTTAACATTCCAGGGATACCTATATACCACTTGAAGTGTAATGTTGTCCTTCACTCTTCCTACTTTTACTATTAATAATAATAAATCACATTTATGTAGTACTTTAAGGTTTGCAGAGCACTTTATATCTCATTTGATCTTCACAACCCTGAGATCGGTGTTATTATCCTCATTTTACAGATGAGGAAACCGAGGCAGACAGAAATTAGGTGACTTGCTCAGGGTCACACAACTAATTAAGTATCTGGGGCAGGATTTGAACGCATGTCTTTCTGATTCCAAGTTCAGCCTTCTGTCCACTGTGCCACCTTGCTGCCTACTAAATGACCCACCCACCACCTCCTTTTCTAGCTATACACACCCTCAGTGATATGCCATTTCCCACATTCCAGTATCCACTGATAATGTGCATCCTCAGCTTTCCCGTCTCTTTCTTGGATTCATTTGTTGTTCCTCAAAATAAGAAGGAACTGGGAGACAACTTTGCAATACTAATAATTAGTTTATATAATTTATATAATTCTTTATATTTTTCCATACTTTTCCATACAATGGAACTTTAATATCCATTATGTCCTTTGACTCTTACTCTGACCATGTGAAGTAGTAGATGGAGTAAGAGTTAGAATGAGAAACAGAAATTTAGGCCCAAAGGAGTTTAATGATGTGCCCACAGTCATACAACTAAGTAATTTTGTAACAACACCAAGAACCCAAGTCTTTCAAAATCAATGAAATAATATATGTAAAGTCCTTTGCAAACTGTAAAGCACCAAATAACGTTAGTTTTATTATTATCCTACACTGTGCTTTCCATTACTCATAGTAACATGATAACTTCTGATGAAGCCTGGATTCTATTGTGGTTTGTAAGTTTTTTAATTAAAAAAAACAAACAAATTTTATTAATGACTTGAGTTTTTGCGTCAGTCGTTTCCCTACCCTCACACCCAAAATGGAGCCTTTTCTTAGAAAGTAAGAAAAACTTCTAAACGAAAATAGCCGTTAAAATTGCTTGGACTCTTTTTGCCAGTCAGCATTTCAGGCATTCCACTTATTTGCCAGTCATTGTCACTCAGAAAATGGAGAGGAAACTTAGTTTTCCATATCCTTATTTAAAGATGCAAAACAGATCCAGAGTCATTTTAGGGAGAAGGCAGTGGCATGAGGGTCGGGGGGGGAAAGGCTGCAGTTAGGTTGTACCTGAAATGAATGAACAAAGAAATGAGGGATTTTAAAAAGTAGAGGTGAGGATGGGGAGTACATTCCAGGCATGGAGGGGACAGCCAGTGTCAAGGTGTGGAGAAGGAGAAATAGAGTTCCACGTGTAAGGAACTGTAAGAAAGCCATTTTGCCAGGAGTGTATGTGTCTAAAAGGGAGTAATGTCGAAGAAGGCTAGGTCGTAAAGAGCTTATTAAATGCCAAACAGTAATCTATATTTGATCCTAGAAATAGTAAGGAGCCACTGGAGTTTATTGAGTGGGTCATTGACATAGTCAGATTTAGGCTAATTTAGGAAAAAAGCTTTGGCAGCTGTGTGAAGGATCAAGTATAGTGGGGAGAGACTTGAAGTCAGGTACCAGTGAGGAGGCTATTGCAATAGTCCCAGCAAGAGGTGATAAGGACCTGAGCTACGGTGGTGGCTGTGTAAGCGAAGAAGTGACAGCATTGAAGAGATGTTGTAGAGATTTAAAAAAAAAAAAAGATGCAAGATTTGGCAACTGATTAGTTATTTAAAAGTTAGGAAGAGTTAGGAATCAAGGATAACACTGATATTGAAAACCTGGCTGACTAATAATTATGTGCTTTACAGGAATAGGAACATTCAAGAGGGGTGGATTGGGCGTGGGAGATGCTGAGTTCTGTTTTGGATACCTACAGATGTCCGTCCAATTTGAATTGTCTGATTATAGTTGATGAAGCTAGTCTGGAGCTCAAGAGAGATGAGGGCTAGATATACAGATGCATAGTGCATCTACATAGTGATGATTAAACCTGTGGGAGCTAATGAAGTCACCAAAAGAATAGAGAGAGAGAAAAAAAGATGAGGGCTTTGGGCAGGATATTTGGGTTACTCCTACAGCTAGTAGGCATGATATGGATGATGAACATTCAAAGGGGATTGAGAAGAAGCCGCCTCATTTCTTGGAAAACCAAGAAAAACAAGTGTCAGAAACACCCAGAAGAAGTGTCCAGTACTACAGAGAGATCGAGGGTGAGGACTCTGGTGACTTTGGAGAGGGCAGTTTCAGATGAATGACAGGATCAGAAGCCAGATTGCAGAGAGTCCTGAGAAGAGGAAGTGGAGACAACAATGGTAGACGGCTTCTTCTGGAATAGAATAAAATGCTAACATTGTTACTTTCTTGCTCCTCTGAAATTTTGGCATGAAAATTTCTGTGAATTTATCCAAAGCCTAGCTGTCATTGTCTTTAAAGACCCATACTCATATAACCTAATCAGCTAGTTACTTATTTTAAAAAGTATAGGCTGGTCAGTTGGAGAAAGGAAGAAAGGCTTTCCACTCAGCTTAAGTGTAATGAGCTAAAAACGTCTTGTACAGATAGTAAGAAAAGAAAAAAAAAGATGTCATATACTGCCAGCAAACAATCACAGCTTCAGTTTCATTCTTTTTGAATTTTAGTTATGATTCTGAATTTTTTGACTTTTATATTAAAAGGCTTGATAGGATAATTCCACCACTGTTGGAGAAAGAAAGCCAGATATAGTTGTAGTCACCCTGGGTGAAGAGAGGAAATGAATAAATGGGAAACTTGGGCTTGTGAGGCTGTTGCTTTGTCTCCTAGCTGCGGTGTGTCTCATTGAACTAAGGATTACAAAGTTCCCTGGCTTCTACAGTTTGGATCAGTTTGTCTACATCATCTATCTCTATTTACCTTTTTCAGCACAACATAGAATTTTCTAGTTTGTCAGGGTGTTTTAAAATATTTTTGTGCCCAGGTAATTTTTAAATTACTATGCTTACTTTGATAAAAATATGTTGTTTTTCATCAAAATTTAAATAGCATGAATTTTGTAGTTTTTTCTTTGAGCATGTTAAGTTTATACTAGTAAAAGAACCTGTTTTTAAAACTGATTTATTCTTCTGATAATTCATTCTTATCTTTTTTTTTTCAGATGAAGCTATTAAATTTGTATATAAAGAGGGCCCAAACCACCAATAGCAACAGCAGTTCGTCTTCAGATGTTTCGACGCACAGTTAATGGAAATATCTGGACCTATTTGTGTAGACTTAGAAGCAATCAGTGGTGCCTCTCTGAGACCTTTCTTCTCCCCTTTTCTTCATTGGCACGCCCAATCAGTACAAGGAGGCCACACAGATATTTATTGCAATCAGTATTTTGGTCCTTTCAAGCTTTTGTGTAGAATCTTATTGGTATTGAATGTAAAGGAAGCAAGGCCTGTGTTGCAGTCTTCGTACAAAAAAAAAAAAAAACAGGAAAAAAAAACAGCCATAACATGTTTGTGCAGCCTGCTGAAATCTTTAAAAGGGGGTTTAGGGCACAGTGTTATAAAAATGAGCCCCTCTAGCAGTTTCTTGGTTTCAACTAAAGTGATTAATTTGTTTTAAATTAAGTTGATACAGATTTGGGGTTTTAGAATTGTGTCAGTTTCCTCATAATATTTTGTTTCATTATGGGTGTGACCCTTGCTGGATTCTTCACCTTTCACAAAGGAAATAGTGGAAGTGGTGTGTGTATTTAAGTTGTTGTTTGAAACCTACCAAAATGTGAATTATGTCTTTAGAAAACATTTAAAATTAAAAACAGCCTTTTACCGTGTTACTACTAAATGCCCCCAAAGGTTTTCGTTTTCAGTCTTTGAGCTGTATATAAAGTGCCCTAGCTTTTTAGTGTAGATTCTGAAAACTGACGACTCTTTAGTATTGACATTTGATTGAGGCTCACTTCCTTTAATTACATGATATCTGTTCCAGGGCTTAAAACTTCTTGACAGCTAGTTTAAAGTTCAGTCGAATCTAAAAACAAAGGCCAAAGTAAGTCATAAAATCATTTAGTGAGATTCCACTTGCCAGGATTGTAGGAGAGATCTTGCTCTAGGGATCTTTGTGGAAACATAATTTAAATACCACCCATGGGATAAATCTAGAGACCTTAAGTTTAGGGCTATGTTCCAAGAATTACAATTATTGTCCTCTGGTGACCCATTGATATTTGATATTTTATTCTTGGTTTTAGTTTAACCCTGAAGTTTCAAGGTAAAAATTTTCTCCATTCATTGAGTAATGACAGATATGGAGTTTTAGAATTTGATTTTTCTTTTTAGGTAGGATCAGAGACTATAGAGGTAAACCCAATAGATCATGACTCGAGTCATTTCTCATTTTATGAACCAGAATTATTTGTTGCCAATTTGTTGAAATAAAATCTCAGTTCACGGACAAAGAAAATTTCGTGTCCGTTACAGTAGGCAATGGTGAGAAGAGGGAATCCTAAAATTTGACTCCAAGTAAATGGTGAATAAATTAATCTTACAGTATATAAAACTTCATAGCTCTCCCTGTTAGCCCTTTCCACAGCTTACCTGACAGGCTTAGAATTCAGAGCCATAGAATGGAAGATAGGAGAAAATATATAACTTTTTTCCTTATTTCTAAAATTATTTTAGATATTTTATAAAAACATATAGTATGCACTGAGAATGAATGCACTGTAATGTCCATAAACTAATGTAGCAAGTATTCTCACACTACAGGATGGACTTTTAAAGTGTAATTTAAATATGTAGGAAATACATAGCTGCTCCTGTTAGAATTCAGTGGCGGGAAATATTCCTCCTGATACATCAACACTTGTCATTTGGTTGGAATACTAATTTATTTTAGGAAAGAGCACAAGAGGAGAACCATAATTTTCTCAGAAAGATTTTTGCAATCATATTTAAACTTTAAAATGTTAATTCTTATCCTTTGGCAATATCTGTCCACTCTGAAGCATGTGTAATGAAAATAAGTGATGATGGCTGTCTTAAATGAGTTAAATTTTATCTTACGTCTAAAAAAAATTTCAGTGGCAGACAAGTGTGGTTGAATGTAATTGGCATATTTGGGGCTGCAAAATATAGGACCAGGCCTTACTTTCTTGATCAAATAATATTTTGTTTGTTGACAGATATTCATTGATGTGATTTTTCTTTCACTACACAAGTCAGTCAAAGATTCTTTATTCTCTGCTGTAGAAATGTGTTGCACCATAGAAGAAACATTCTGGTTAGATTATTTATCAGTTCATTTAAATATAATGTATATAGTAAGTTTCCCTTTCCCTCCCTTTCCTTATTCCCCTAAAGAGTCCTGCATCCCCTGTGTCATTTAGTTGGGAAGTATCTTGAATGTTGCCCAATTTCCTTGTAGTACTCAAAGGGCTGGCCATGAACTACCACTTGCATAATCTTCAATCTCTTAACTTAACAAAAGAGAGAGAGAATGTACAATCACTTGTCAGCAAACATCAAAGTCTCTTGGCTTACAGATCTGGAAACTCTGATATACGTCAAGGAGAGCAAATTTGCATGCAGCCCATCACATCATCCTGAAGGTGAGAGCAGAGCCCGGCTGCCCCAGCCAAATCTCAGCGACTGTAGCTGCCTTTCCTTGCCTCTCCTGTCTTTTGGGGCTCTTGCTAATTAAAAAAAAAAAAGGAAGAAAGAAAGAAAGAACAAGAAAAAAAAGGAAAGGAATTCAACAGAAACTTTGCCTCCCCACTTACCAACTCTGAAATTTTCAGTGCCCTGAAAAAGCCCATCACCCTCTGGACCTTGGGGTTGCTATCCATTGTGCTATTGACATCACCACGAAGCTAGGGCATGGGCAAATCACTTGATCCGTACTCCCCCCCGCCCAGGTTTAAAGTACTGTAGTTCTCATGTAGTGCAGAAGTATTGAGGCATGTGGCTTTCTCAAAGTACACCATGTGTGCTTGGCTGGACGATAAATGACAACAATACAAGACTGTCTTTTCTATTGCTTATTATTAGCTTCTCGATAACCTGTATAAGTAATGCAACTTGCATCTTTGTCATATAAAACTTCTTTTCCTTTCCCCAATACCCTTTATTTATCAAGCATAATATTACGTATTAAAGGACAGCAAAAAGAACGTTGTAGAATTACAGCCGGACTTTGCTAATAATAATGTTTGGAAATAAAAAGGAAAAGCTATGAAAAATGTCAGCCACCAGAATGGTTTTGTTTCCAGTGTGTTCACACGCATGGTTCCCCACACAAACATACACACAGGCGCAAAGATACAGACACACACACACACACAATTTTTTTTTTGCTTTTGTCATGTTACATCCATATCTGTATTTATATCTTAATATTTGTTTCACTTTTAAGTGTATCATGGCAAATGTACAGATGTTTTTGTTAACATTAACGTGATAGGATTTGCTAAAAAACAAAAGACAAAAAAACCCTTTTGAGTTTGCCCTAGAATAAATAAAGCTTACATTTAATTTCTCCTGATTGTGTGTCTTTTTCCCCCAGTTCAGATTTTGCACATATGACCCTGGAATCAAAATGTGGCTTGTAGAGCTTGGTTAGGTTATAAGAGGTGTTTTTTTTTAAAAGGATAGAAGCAGATGAAATTTATGAAACTCACTCTAAGGGAGCGAATATCCTTTGTGTCATTTGAATATCAGGTCAAGCTGGATATAGTTCTAAATCCTCCATTCCTCTGACTGAGAATCTAAAAGCATGGCCAACTACAAAATGAACTAATTTGATCTGTGTCCAAAGAACCTTACTTCTGAATGTTCATTTCCTTGACTGTAAATAGGATTGAACTAATTGACTTCTAAAGGCCTTTCCAGGTCCAAATCCTATGTCCCATTGTATAAGAACCACAAACCATAACCGTAAAACGAGCCAGTCTCCTCTGTGTCCAGCTTTATGAAAGTAAAGCAATGAACAAGACAAATGGAGTAATAGAACAAGCACTGGACCCAGAGTTCCAGAGTCCCACTTTCTGATTCTGACTGCCACTAAATAATAATCTCTCTGATTGGATTATTTAGTGCCACCCTGACTCTAAATGGAACTACGTTCTTATATAATGCTAAGATTATATACCAAAATATGATTTCATCAACATGGATATTCCCTCCCTAATCCAAATAGCAACACTTTAGTAGATTTACTTGTGAGTTGCCACGGCCAAAAAATTGGTCACCTTGCAATCAAACGTGGCGAACTCCTCTGAACTTAGCTAGACTAGTCCGAGACATACTGTCTATCCTGCCTATTGCTGGGCCCATATGCTAAGCCTTTCTAACCTGATAGGAGGGGCCAGAACTTGTGTTCTACTGACAATATTACCCCTGGTGTTACTTCCAGGTCATGATAAGGTATTAGAGAAAAGTGAGATTGCTCTTTTATCCCCCTTCTTAGCCCACCCCACCCACCCACTCTTCACACACACAAAATTCTTTACCTCTAACCCAGGATTAGTCTGCGGTAACATTTTAGGCATAATTGACATTTGATTTGCTAATCAAAATGGAAATAAAACATTCACAAAAGCTAGATCTATGTAGAACCAACAACTCATTTCCAAACTTAGAAGTGTGGAGAACTAGAAAGAACACCGTCTAGTAAGGACAATTGAGACTCCTGTCCAAACTTTGCCACCAAGTATGGTATCGGGAAAATTCTAATCCTCTTTGAACTTCAATTTCTTTTGTAAAATTAGAGAACTGGACTAGATGATTCCTGATATCTCTGATTTTATAGTTTTAAGTCATATTCTGAGCTCTTTGGCAGATTTAGCTATTAAAAAAAAATAGCATTTACATAGTGGTTACTATGTGCTAGGCACTGTGCTAAACACTTTACGGTTATTTTATTTGGTCCTCACAACATCCCTAGGAGATAGGTGCTATTATTATCCCCATTTTATAGATGAGGAAACTGAGGCAAACAGGTTAAGTGACTTGCCCTAGATTGCACAGCTAGTAAGTATCTAAGGCCTGACTCCAGGCCCAGCATTCTAACCACTACGCCAACTAGCTGCCCCATTAATAATAGTATTGTTATCAACATTTTACAAATGACACAGAATTGGGGAAGGTCTGCGTTGCATAAGATCCCATAGCTAACAAATGGCAGAGCCAATATTTAAGTGTGTATGTAGGTAGTGCAGTGGATAGAGCCCTGGGCCAGGAGTAGGGAAAACTCATCATCCTGAATTCAAGTCAAGCCTCAGACACTTTACTAGCTGTATGACCCTGGGGAAGTCACTTAACCCTGTCGGCCTCAGTTTCCTCATCTGTAAAATGGGCTGGAGAAAGGAAATGGCAAACCACCCCAGTATCTTTCCAAAGAAACCCCAAGTGGTGTCACAAAGAGTCAGATGTGATTGAAACAACTGAACAACAGCAATACTTGAGTCCAAATCTACTTCCAAATCCAGTCATCGTTTCCATTGTAGCATACTTTTTTTTTTTTTTGCTTTATTTGGTCATTTCAGTGGTGTCCAACTCTTTGTGACCTCTCCTGGGGTTTTGTTGGCAAAGATACTGGAGTGGTTTGCCATTTCCATCTCCAGCTCATTTTATAGATGAAGAAACTAAGGAAAACAGGGTTAAGTGACTTGTTCAGGGTTACACAGCTAGTGTCTGAGATCACATTTGAACCCAGGTCTTTTCTACTTATTTTATATGCCTTCCACTAAATAATAAATTGGCATGTTGTCATCCACAGGGCCTAAAATAATTTTTTTTTTTTTTGCAACGGATGCTTTTTCCCTTCCTTCAGAAAAGTTAGTTATTCATTAACAATTTGAGAAATTTTAGCACCATCCTATTGTACCAAACCAATGCGTGTGAATGATTGAGATTTCTTTGTTTTTCTTCCAAGTGGTTTGCATTGTTTCCCTCACAGAGACTGGATGCTTCTAGAAACTTCAGGAAACTCTAAGAGTTATTTTATATTTAAAAGATAAAAGAAGAGGGGCTTATTAAGGGGAAAACTATGGGTTTTAAAAATGTCGACAAAGCCACATAATTTAGCTCCAGCTACTCCTAAGGTTCTTAGAGAAGAGGAGACAGGGATTCATAGTTTGCGTTTATATCGTATAATAATTATGGAATAGAAATGTGCTGTCAAATGTACATATATAACAATATACCATATGATATATTAGATATTGCACATCATATATTTTCAAAACAAGTTCCATTTACGCTCCTCCATTTGATCTTTACCATAACCTTTTAAAAGTTTGCAATGTGATTCTTGCAATCTGGTTTCAACCCCACCATTCTACAGAAACTACTTTCCCAAAGCTCATCATTAATCTCTTAATTGTTCAGTCCTATATATAGCCTTTTTTCAACCAGCTTCTGACACTGCTAATAGCCCTTTCATTATTAGCTTCCATGACACTACTATCTCTTGGCTCTACTGCCTAACTGCTTCATTTCAATCTCCTTTGCTAGATCATCATGAGCCTCCCACTCCTTAATTGTAGGTATACCTTAAGACTTGACATAAGCCCTCTTCTTTCTCTATACCCTCTCCCTTTGTTGATCTCATTCACTACAATTCTGTTCAATTATGGTCCTTATGCAGATCTCAAATAAAATATGCTGCTCTCTCCTGAATGTTTGTCCTACATCTGTGATTGCCAGCTTATGCGCCTGTCCATACAGATCTCCCACTGGCATCTCAAACTTAAAATGTACAAAACTGAACTAATCACCACTCCGCAAACCCATTCCTCCAACATCCACATTGCTGTCTTTTGGTTGAGGACACTGCCAACTTCTCAGTTGCCCAGGTTTATAAATTCAGGATTATCTTTGACTCCTCCCTTTTCTTCCATATCTGATCAGTTGCCAAGTCCACTGATTCTATTTCTTCAACAGTAACTTTAGTTTTTCAGTTAATGGTTCAAGACCTTCCCACCTTTCACCTGGACTATTGTAATAGCCTCATAATTAATCTCCTTGATACAAAACATTCCCTTTTACAGCCCATTTTCCATGCAGATGCCAAAATAATCTTCCTAAAGTATAGGTATTCGAAGTTTCTACGTTATTGGTCTGCTTAAAATGGATTGTCTCCTTCAATGGATTCAAAGGATAAGATATTAATTTGCCAGGATAGAACGTTTAGTACCCTTCACAATGTAACCTCACTCTGTCTAGCTTTATTTTTTGTTGCTCCAGCAAACCAATGAAATTGGGTTCATAGCTCTTCCTCATTTGACATTTCATCTTATGCCTCCATTCAATCAATCAACAAGCATTTATTGGGTTCACGAGGAGTCAGACCTGACTCAAACGGCTGAACAACAACAAAAGTATTCCAGGTCTCTTAGCACAGTGCTTGGCACATAGTAGGTGCTCAATAAATGTTGTTGGTGGACTATGGTAGTGCTAGGGATACAAATGCAAAGAATGAGCCGATAACTCCTCAAAAGGAGCTTCGATGAACATTCTAAGTGGGGAAGTAAAAAGTATATGACAATCAATCAATAGCATTTATTAAATGTTTACACTGGTGCCAGGTATTGTGCTAAGCATTGAGGATACAAAGAAAAGCAAAAGCAAAATTCTGGTCCCCAAGAAGCTTACTTTCTAATGAAGGAAACAGTATGCAAAATGCATACAAGATAGCTAAACTGCACATGGAAGGCAATCCCAGGGAAAGGGATGGAGATGAATTTGAGCTGAATCTTAAGGCCAGAAGGTAGCGAGGAAGAACATTCTGGGCATGAGGGACAGCAGGTAAAAAGGTATGGAGTGTGGGAGATATTGTGAGAAGATGGACTGTTGTGTGTAAGGAACTATGAGGAAAAGTACGGTCACTAAATCATAGAGTATATGGAGAGTTATAATGTCTAAAGAAGACTGGAAAGATATGGAGGAGCCAGGTTATAAAAGCCCAACAGAGGAATTAGATCCTGGAAGTAATAGAGAACCAGTGGCATCTATTGAATGGGGAGGAGATGGCATGGTCAAATCTGAACTTTAGGAAGATTAATGTGACAGCTGACTGGAGGATAGACTGAAGTGGGAAGAAACTTGAGGCCAAGAAGCCAATCAGAAGGCTATGGCAGGAGTCTAGGCATAAGGTATGCAGGTCTGCACAAGGATGGTGGCTGTGTGAGTGGCAAGAAGGGGACAGTTAGAGATCCCATAAAGGTAGAAATAACGGGATTTAATAACAGATTGAGTTATGTGTGGGATGAGTACAAATGAAGAGTTGAAGAGGACAAGGTTGTGAGTCTGGGTTACTTCAGAAGGATGGTGGTACCTTCAAAAGTAATAGGAAAGCTAGAAAAAGGAGAAGGGTGAGGAGGAAAGATGAGTTCTGCTTTAGTCATGTTGAGCTGTAAATGTCTACCAGACATTCTGTTCAAAATTTTGAATGTACAGGTGGAGAAGAGAGGCAAGCTAAGAAGAGAATCTAAAACTGGTGGTTGTACAGTGTTTGGAAATCAGTTGCATAGAGATGATAATTGAACTCATGGGAGTTGATGAGATCACCAAATGAGGTAGTATAGAGAAAGAAGAGGGCCCAGGACAAAGCCTTCTGAGACAGTTAGTGGCCATGCCCTCTAGGAACATCCAGCCAAGTGGACCAAGAAGGAGACGAGAAGAAGCAGGAGAAAATAGTAGCATCACAAAACCCTTGAAGAGAAAGTATGTAGGAGAGGATGATGGAGAGTGTTAAAGGTTGCAGAGATATTAGAGGATGAGGATGGAGAAAAGGCTATTTATTTTGGTATTTAAGAAATCATTGGCAACTTCAGAGAGAGCAGTTTCAATTGAATGATGAGGTTGGAAGCCAAACTGCAGAAACTTTAGAGAGAGAATAAGAAGAAAAGTAGAGCACCTACATGACTTTTTAAGTTTAGCCACAAAAACAAGGAGAGATAGAATGCATTTGCTAGAGAGGGTGGTCACAACATCCAATAAGGATTTTTAAGGATGAGAGAAAACCTGGGAATGTTTGTAGGGAGCAGGGGAGCAGTCAGTAGGTAGGGAGATATTAATAAAAGATAGAATGCTAGAGGAGGCAGTATGCTAAAGAAGACAGGACAGAGCAGGTTCAGCATTACATTTAAAGGGTTTGACATGACCAGGGGAAGAGACACTTCTTTATGTGAAACAGTGGTGAAGGAGGAAATAGTGGGGAAGACATATGAGTAACATGAGATGAGGAGGAGGATGAGTGGCCTCAATTTCTTCTGTGGAGTAGGAAGCAAGGGCTTCGGCAGAGAGTGTGGGGACAGGAGATAACATGGGAGGCTTGAGGCAGTGTGAAAAGATTTGGAATAGCCCCCATGATGAGTGGGATAGTGAATCAATTAGGGCAATGTTGAAGGACTACCTTGCTGCAGTGAGGGCTCAGTTGAGATTATTTAACATAAATTTGTAGTAGATCCAGTCAGTATAATTTTATGATTTCCTCTCACTCTCTTCAGCAGTAAGTGAACATTTGGAGCCAAGGCTCCAAATGGCAGAGTAATCTAAGACTAGTATTTGGCAAAGCATGTTTAACAATAGGATGAGGGAACAAGGGACTGGAATGTGGAATTAAGCAAGTTCACTGAGGGGTGGAGATAGAGAATGGAAGAGTGTTTAGCTGGAGTGATGGCCTGAGAGATAGAACTAAAGGGAGGATTGGAGTTCATGATGAGAATAGGGTGAGGAGTCATAAGACAGAGGGAAATATGGAATGATGAAAGATTGTGATCAGATAGCAGAGTTTCAGAGTTCATGCCCATGGGTGTGAAATACCTGTAGGTGAAGGCAAGGTCAAGGGTATGAGCATCTCTGTGTGTAGCTGAGCTGGAGTAGAAGAATAAGTTATGGGAATTGGGACTGGAAAGTTAAGGTCTTTGAGATAGTATCAATATGTATATTGTACATATCAATGTGTGTGTGTGTGTGTGTATGCACATACACACATATGTGGAAATAGTATGCGGGCAAGGGTTGGGGTGAAAAGAAAGACTGAGCCAAGCATTGAACTCAGTGAAGAAGGAACAAGGGTGTTTCTAGGGTATTGGTATGTGTATACATATGTATATGTATATATATATAATTTTATATAAGATGTAACAATATAATATAATTATGTTGGTAGATATATATAATTATGTTATTTTGTATCGTCGATAAGAGTACATATGGTGTATGTGCCTATATAGTCAATGCAAAGGAACAAGACAGGAGGAGATGGACTGTCATGTGTAAGGAACAAAGAGAAGGTCAGTCTGGATGGATCTAAGAGTATAGGAATGGAAGTAATGTCCCAAAAGGCTCGAGAGATAAATTGGGGACAGGTTGTGAAGGACTAGAAAAGCTAAACAGAGGAATTTCTATGTTATCCTAGAGGAAACTGGGAACCACTGGAGCTGATTGAGTGAAAGAATGGCATGATTGGATCTGCACCTCGGGAAACTCACTCTGGCCGCCACGTTCAGGCTGGGCTGGAATGGGGAAGGACTTGAGGGAGGGAAACCAGGCAGCAGCTAATAAAACCTTCTAGAAAAGCAGTTATGGGGGCCTGAACTAAGATGCTGTCTCTATGGAGTAAGTAAAAAAAAGGTCAGATTTAAGAGATGTCATCAAGTTAGAAACAGCAAGATTTGGCAACTGATTGGAAAAGAGACATAAGGGAGATAAGGGTAATGCTAAGGTAACACACCCAGTTAAACTGGAAGGATGGTGATGCCTTTAACAGAAATAGGGAGACTATTAAGAGAGGAAGAATGTGGGGAGAAAAAGAATGAGGATAGCTTTGCACATAGTGAGTCTGAGAGGTCTCTGACACAGCCAGAGAAGTCAGGAAGAAGGACAACCAGACTGGGGAGTTAAGAGATATTTGGAACTTTGCAGAGCAATTGCAACTGAGCAAGGAGATCAGAAGCCAGACTGCAAACAAAGAATTGAGGAGTGAGTGAGAGGAAAGGAAGGAGAGGCAGCCAAGGTGGACGGCTCATTCTAGCATTCTTCTTGTATTCACACTATTTGTTCCTCAAATTCCCAGAGTGCAGTGCCTTTCAGCCAGTGAGATTCCGTCGAAGTGCCACATCCCTGGCTCCTTCACTGCTCCTCTCCCCACAGTTGCAAATTTTTTCTCCCTTATCAAAGCATTTTGTGCATACTTATCTATGTATTTGTATTATCAACCAGACCTATTCTCCTTAAAGGAAAAAATTGGTCTCTCTCTCTTTTTTTTTTTTTTTTTTTTGGTCTTTATATCCCCTGACACATAACACCAAGTCTTGGCCGAGTAGGCACTTAAAAATGTTGTTTTTCTTTGAATTTTTTTTTAAGGCAATGGGGGTTAAGTGACTTGCCCAGGGTCACACAACTAGTATCAAGAGTTTGGTCTGAGGTTGGATTTGAACTCAGGTCCTCCTGACTTCAGGGCTGGTGCTCTATCCACTACGCCACCCAGCTGCCCCTGTTTTTCTTTAATAAATAAGGTAGGTGACAATTTTGCTAGTGAGCATAATGAGGAAATTATTTTTAAAAGTTAAGGATAGGGGGCAGCTAGGTGGTAGAGTAGATAAGAGCACCAGCCCTGCAGTAAGAAGGACTTGAGCTCAAATGTGACCTTAGACACTAGCTGTGTGACCCTGGGTAAGTCACTTAACCCTGATTGCCTATTAAAAAAAAAGCTAAGGGTGGGGTTGGGACTAAAATTTACCTCTGATACCTGATGTAGGCACTTTCCACCATTTCAAGTGGCCTCCCAATCTTGCGTATCCAAACCCCTCCTGTGTTATCCATGTGACACCAATTTTTTGGTTTTAAGGGAATAAAAATCAATTTTTTTCCATGGAGTTTTGAGATAATGTGTGCCAGCAGTGCCATTAATTTATTAGTAAGACATACTTGCTAAGATAGAAAACTTTTAGAATCAAATAGGCCTAGGCCCAAGGAAAGCTTTGCATCAAAAACATTCTGAAATTCTGATAGAATTAGAGTCCCTTCCTTTCTCTTGTCTCGTAGCTTAAGCACAAACCCCAATTTATTTTTTTTCCTTTTCCTCCTTGTATTTATTAACTTACACCTTAGTGTCTCCAGGCAGGAGAGTCCAAAGGTTATTTGAGTTGACATTAAATCCCAGGTTAGAGATTTTACATTTTGAAACTATACCAGCATTGTTGGCTGCCCTCAGCCTGAGGTGGGCAGGCAATCACTAAGATTATTGCCATTTGTACCTTTTCAAACTAAATTTGAGTGACTAACAGAAGCCTTAGGGGTTAAGAGAAAAAAGTGCTAAAATAATCACCTCAGTGTCCTATGAACTCACCATGTTTGTATCTACATTCGTGACTTCCTCCACATTCTTTCTTCCACCTACACAATTCTTTTCCTCTGGTTTCTGGTTAGTAGGGAGTAAAGTGGAAGCGAGGAAAATCTGAGCTAGGGCTGCTACTAGGGCAGCAGAAAGAAATCATTTATCCCATGATGGGTTGGTAGGGCAAATAATATTTGGACCTAAGACTACTGGAAGGGCTTTTTTGCTACAGGAAGGGAAGTCAAAGGTCATCTATTCCAATTCCCTAGAAGTGCTCTTTTTTTTTTTTTAAACCAGACTTGGGATCCCAGTGTAAATCATCATGTAGGGTATGGCAATGAGAAGTTAAGTGATTCATCCAAGGTTGAAGAGCCAGCATGAGTAAGAGACAGGACCTGAAGCTAGGTCTTCCTGATTGTGAAGCCAAATCTCTCTTCACAATGATACGCTGCCTGGCCTCTTAATACAAGTTAAATATTTATAAAGCATTTATTGCTGGCCCATCCTTGTGATACACATTGATTAGTACACAGAAAGGTGCCTCTGCCTTCAAGGATCTCACAGTCTAACTGGTGAGATATCACCTATGTGCATGAAACAGATCAATACATTGGAATTGAGCTAAACTCTTTGGTGCAAATGGTACAATTCAGCAAGAGTTCATGGAAGGGAAAGAAACCTGTATGGTAGAGGAGTTTGGGAAGGTCTCCTGGAGATGGTGGGATTGGAGCTCCACCTTAAAGAATGAAGGGGATTTGGATCTGGGATCTCATTAAAAGTGGAGCTATCATACCACCGCTAATTCTGAGTGGGTTTCAAGAGTAGACCCAGATAGAGCTAATGTCCCCTGGAGGGAAAGACTAAGAAATGTGTACAAATCTTTATGAAAAAAGGCTAGAGTGGGACACAGAGATGAGACCTAAATCACAGAATCATTAATTTAGAGCTTGAAAAACTCTAAGCAGTTATCGAGTCCAAACTGTTCATTTTACAGATAAGGAAACTGAGGCCCAGAAAAGTGAAGTGATTTGCCCAGGGTGACTCGGCAAGCATGGGAAGTAGAATTTGAACCCAGGTCTTCCTAGGCAGGTATGGCCATTCTGGAGGATCTGTCAGAGAGAAGGATTGGGAATGTAGAAATGGATTCCCACCAGGGGGAATGGTAAGACTCTCAGTCCTCAGAACTGCCCCATATAATGAATGGGTGAGATGTTAGAAACTGTTCCCTCTCTAGGCTTTTCTGTTGCCTTCTCTTTAGTGATCTGAGGGCTTTGCAACTGAGAGGGAAGGCTAATCCCAGAGGGTTGGGAGGGGTGGGATGGATGGGGAACAGTTCTAGTGCATCCTCATTTGCCTTTGACTTGCTGTATTCACCAGACCTCTTCTGCCCCCAGTCAGGTAGCACCTCCTACATCAAGGGGAGAAGAAGAAAAAGTGGTTCTACCGTTGTAAAGATGCTTCTCGCATGGTGACTCTCATTCTTGAGGAGGCCTGGGAAGAGGCACGAAGATTAGGAAGCATGCCAGAGGCAAGAGATGAACAGAGTCAGAATGGCGGCATAAAGTAAAACAGAGGCCCTGGTTCGGTTACTCAACAAGCCTTTATTTAAGCATTTACTGTATGCTGGATACTATTGCCAAAAGTGCTGAGGATCCAAAGTAAGGCAAAAACAATCCCTACAACCAAAACAACAAAATCCAATGGAAGGGAGAACAGGACTGCTAAATCCATTGGCTAGCTGTACCTCCACTGCCAATTTGGGGGGCAAGTCACTTTTAGTTTTTCAGTGCCTCATTGATTCCATCTATTCAATGGAAATAACTCCTGCCCAGCCTACTTCATAAGGTTGTAGTAAATCATGACTGTGAAAGCACTTGGAAAACCATAGAGCACTATGTAAATATAAGGCACGCTCTTTATTTAGAGCCCACAACTTTACCACTGAAAAGTTCCTCCATGGCTTTCAGGTGCTGTGAAGCATCACTAAGATGCCATCCCACCCTAATTCTATGGACCTCACACAGTGCTTTGCACTTAATACATGACAGCTTAATGAACAAAACTCATAATTCTGAAAGGTATCAATAGTGAAAGAAACAGTATCTGTATGTTAACATCTTAGATGAGATTGTAAACTCCTTGAGGGCAGGGACTGACTTCTGCCTCTTTTTGTATTCCTATCTCTTAGCACAGTGCCTGGCATATGGTAGACACCATGTATTGACTGACCAGGTGCCAAATTCATTGCAAAAAGAAGGGGAATAATCTGAAGGTCATAGACCACAGCTACCAGGATTTTAATTGTGTAGTAGATATGAACAGCATGAAGCTCAAATGAAGAGAGGTTACTGAGTGACAGAGGAAGGAAGAGAATCTGAAAGTGCCAAAGGGACACAAGGAATATGCCAACTCCCCAACCTTGACCAATGAGCTAAAAAGAATGAGTGAAGGTGCAGCCAGGACTAGAAAGGGTGACCAGGAAGCTGTGCCATCAGCGGGGAGCCAGGTTTCAGTAAGAGGTGCCAGACAGAAGGAGTGGGAGAGGAGAAGATTTAAGATGAAGGGAAATTTGGTGCCTATGGAGTAGGCATTCCAGAGGGTACCATGGAAGGGCTGCGTGGATTTAGGTTGATACTTTGGGGTGGGACGGCTGAGGAGTATGAGAATGAGGAATCAGGTAGTCGGGGGTGTGGAATGGGGTTTGAATGATAATCTACAGGAGTTCAGAGTCCCTGGGATGTGAAAGGTGCATAAGAATGTTCATTGAGTGGAGGGTGTCACTTCTGTACAGGTGCAGTAGAAGATGAGAAACAGAAAGCACTTATAGGATGGACTGGAGAAAGACTTCAGGCAGGAAAATCATTGAAGAAACAATTGCAATAGCCCAGGTGAGAGGTGCTAAGGCCCTGTACAAGGAAGATGGCTGTGTGTGAATGGAGAAAAGAGGTTGGATATGAGAAATGCTGTGGAGGTGGAATTGATAAGTGACGAAATAATAATGAATTTGTAGAGCCCTTTACAAATATCATCTCAGTTTATCCTCACAACAATGCTGTGAAGTAGGTGCTATTATTATCCCCATTTTACAGATGAAAAAACTGAAGTTGAAAGACCTTAAGAGACTTACCCAAAGTTACATAGCTAATATGTATGTGAGGCAGGATTTGAACTCAGGTCTGTCCTGACTCCAAATCCAGAACTCTATCCACTGTGCCACCTAACTACCTCAAAATACATGGGATGAGTGAGAGTGAGGATTCGAAGATTACACTAAGGTTGCAAACTTGGATGACTGGGAGGTTAATGGTGCCCCTTGGGGAACAGTGTGGGTTGAAGAGGCGGGATAATGAGTCCCGTCTCAGACCTCTTGAGTTTGAGATGCTAGTGAGACATCTAGTTCAAAAAGTCTGGTAGAATGTTGGTGATGAAGAACTGACCAGAGCTCAGGAGACAAACCAGGCCTGCATAGATAGACCTGGGAGTTATTTGCATAGAGATGATAATTAAGCCCGATAAGGGCTTAAGGGAGGGGACTCTTTTGGTCTAAAGGTTGTTTTATTTAAAAACACTACCATCCATTAGGTGACAGATGTCACCTCTTCAGTCCTCCAGAAACAACTGCTGCCTTCAAATTTGGGGACATTGGTAAGGTCCTCTAGTGTGTCAGAAATTCTTGACCTGGGGTCTATCAACTTTTATATATATATAAATACACACATATATATTATATATAGATATATATATTGTTACAACTATATTGAAATGTAGTTGGTTCCCTTTGTAATCTTATATATTTCATTTTATGCATTTAAAAACATTTTTCTGAGAAGGGGTCCAGCGGCTTCACCAGACTGCCCGGGGTGGGGGTGGGGGGTCTGGAGCACAAGAAGGCCAAGACTCCTTGCTCCAGGTGGCAAGTCAGGAGTCCAGGGTCCTGGTGTCAGCTGTGTCCTTCACTTCACAAGTCCTCAACCTTACGGAAGTCACCTCCTTCTCTCAGCGCATCAGAATTATCGAATATTCGTTCCGGGAAGCACTGGAGCTCATGTAGCCCAGCTCCCTCATGGAGAAAACTGGGGCCCCGGGCCACACACAGCCAGAGGGCCTGCGCAAGACGACATCGCTGGAGACAGATGGCAGGTTATTCTCTCAGGGTTGCTGCTGAGCTCTATGTCTGTATCTCATTTTCAATCCATAGGAGTTTTCATCTAAAGGAAGAAAACAGGTGTATACACTGAGATTTTTATTCTGCATTAATTTTCCTTTTCATTCTACCCAGGGATGATTGATTCATTAAAGCTAATGACCTGAGCTGTATTTGAGTTACTACTTAACTCTGGACACTTAATAACTTCTGCCACAGAAGCATATTACATTTTAATGATTCCTCTTCCCACCTTTGAGGGTGAGACAGTCTCCTGGTTCCTGAGGTAGGCCTCGGGCATTTGAGTCCACCCAGGCCAGATTCCCAGGACTGTAGTGGTAATTAGTCCCTGCTTAGCTATGGTCCTTCCCTCAAATGGCCAGCCTGCCCTGTGACTGACACTGCTGTTTCTAATGTTCCCTTCTTGATCCTCGCTGTGTACTTCTTGTCTTGTCTGTGACAGAGTCCTAAATTTGTCATCAGCAGACATGGGTTTCATTTAAAGAGTGCCATAAGGTTGACACATCACTTCACAAATATTATCTCATTTGATCTTCACAGCAACCCTGGGAATCAGGTGCCTTTATTATCCCCACTTTACAGGTGAGGAAATTGAGGTGGGCAGAGATTAAGTAGCTTGCCCCCGGTCACACAGAGTCTGGGGCTGGATTTAAATGAAGGTCTTCTGATGCCAGGTGTAGTCCTCTATCCACAGCACCACTTAGCTGCCTCTGTTATTACCTGCAAGTAGCAGCAAGTCACCTCTAGTGTCCTGGCCTCGGTTTCCTTTTATGTAAAATGAGGGGTTTGTACTAGAACAGGGTCTTTTAACCTGGGCCTGTAGATATATTTCAGGAGATTTGTGAACTTGTATGGGGAAAAAAATTATATCTTTTTTCAAATTTTAAATTTCAATAATTTATTTCTTTTATAATTAAATGTATTTCATTTTATGAATTAAAAAAAATTTAATCTGAGAAAGGCTTCATAGGCTTGACCTGACTGCCAAAGGGGCCCAAGAAACAAAAAGCTTGACTAGGAATCGCTCAAGATCCCTGAGAGTTCTGAATCCTTCGATCTCAGGGCAATGCTGGGGCAACTTTAGGATTATATCCATGCTAAAAGTCTGGTTCAATTAGCTGTCTAATCTGGTCCACTCCAAAGGAGACCATTCAACCAATGAGAAGTGATAAATGTGTGAAGGCTCTCCCACCCCTCCTCCCTTTGAAAATAAGGCCAAAATCACAGGAGGGAGAAGGATGCTGAGAGAAATTTTGGTGATGTAAAACACGAAACATATCAATAAAAATGTTATTTTAAAAAGAAGAAAAGGGGTAGGTAGGTGGCGCAGTGGATAGAGCACCGACCTTGAAGTCAGGAGGACCTGAGTTCAAATCCAGCCTCAGACCAAACACTCGACACTTACTTGCTGTGTGACCCTGGGCAAGTCACTTAACCCCAAATGCCTTATATAAAAAAAAAAAAAAAAGAAAGAAACAGTGTGGAGAACAATGGAGATGTTTTGTGATTCCATATAAAAGTCTCTTAGAACCAAGGAGTGTCCTAGTTAATGTTTAACATCCAGCATGGGGGAGAAAAAAGATATACCTACAACGTGTTTTTTAAATTAAAACATGTTTAGATCAAATTTAAAATTGTTAATATTTTCTCCATCACTTTCTTAAATCTAGACAATCAACAAAACAATAAAGCCCTGATTTGTAGCCTTTGCCAATTTCCAAGGCTAACACCGAAAATTTAACTATGTTTATACAGATATACATACATATACATGTATATATACACATATGTGTGTGTGTGTGTGTATAAGCACACTGTTTCCCCTAATAGAAAAGAATGCCAGTTCCTTAACAGTAAAGATTGATTCTTTTTTGTCTTGGGATCCCCAGCACGAAGTATAGTATTGGTTGTCATATAGCAGGCCCCTTAGTAAATGCTTATTGACTAGTGGATTGAAAGCAGAATCTCTTTGATAACTCCCTTTTCTCCAGGGCCCTGCCACGAACCTTAACAGAAGAGAGATTTTAATTGATTCCAGGTTCTTCAGGCAGGTGGCATTGGGCAGGAGGCTTTCTTTCTCCCTGTGGTTCTTCTAGCTCTTGGGCCTCAGAACATCTTCTGACCTTCTACCCTAGTCCTGTGCCTGTGCCTAGGAACATTGCCATGATGACCACTATGCTGAGAGATGGGCTGAGACTTGGGAGAAATCCTTTTTTCAAGGTTAAAATGACAACTTGGAGGCCAAAGTGCCAACGTTCTATAAAGTTGGTAACAGGCTAAATGAACAGGAAATAGGACACGGCCCACAGCTTAGAGCAAATTTCAAGATATAAGTACACCTCTAAGTACAATCTAAGAGGGCAGCCAGGGAGCACAGTGGATGGAGTGCTAGGCTTGGGGTCAGGAAGACTCATCTTCTTGAGTTCAAATCTGGTCTCAGACACTTACTAGCTGTGTGACCCTGGGCAAGTCACTTAACCCTATTTGCGTCAGTTTTCTCATCTGTAAAATAAGCAGGAGAAAGAAATGGCAAACCACTCTAGTATCTGCCAAGAAAACCCCAAATAGTATGTCTACAACTTCAACTAGCTTCGAGAAGGGAAAGAAAACCATAGAGAAGAAAAGGGGTCCTTGGATTTTAGATTGAGCTTGGGGCTTATGTCCTGAGTCCAAAGCAAATGAAGCTTTTTTGAAGAGGGAGGGGGAAATGAAGGTGGGGGAGCTTCCCCAGTAAGTGGCAGATACTCCCTAATTACAGGTCTTTGGGCAGGGGCCAGATAACCACTTGTCTAGCCTGCCGTGAAGAAAATTACTGTTCGAGTAAAGATTGAATTCAGTGAACTCTGTGGTCCCTTCCATCTCTGAGGTTCTGAGACTTTTGCTTTTCCTGTCTTTCTTCTGATGCCACTAGTACAGGGGTGGGGAACCTGCTGCCTTGAGGCCACATGTGACTTCCCCACTCCTGGATTAGTCACCTCGAGTGGTTTAAGGTTCTCTGAATTATTGCATGAGTGTATGTGGGGTATCTATAGTGAGATTTGTAGTTATATTAAGGAAATCCCAGACTGCGTCTTTTTTTCTATAGATTGATCAGTTGCTGATTTTTTTTCCCTCTTTTTCTTTTATTTCTGAAAAAAAAATTGTTATAATTGATGGCTTCTTGGGAGGAGGGAGGTGGAAGGATATGGGGAGAAATTTAGGGGCTAGAAAGATAAAATAAAAGATATAAATAAATTAAATATTAAATAATATAAAAATAAAATATATCAATGAAGATTTATTTTTAAAAAAGATAATTACCTCCTCTTGACCTCAGTTTATTTATAAGATAAGAACATTAGAATACTAATAATAGCTAGTATTCCTATATTACTCGAAGATTTACAAAGTGCTTTACCTGAGTTATTTCATTCGATTGCATTGAATTAAGCCATGTCCAAAGGCCCTTCCATATCTGATGCCTGATAGTTCTATGACTCAGGATCATTTCTTTCAGTTCATTTGCTGCCTTTCAATTAACTGCCCTGTATCTTAGCACTCAGGAGTGAAAGGGTTAGACAGCTCTGGGCACCTCAGGGACAGTAACTAGGACAATTGGTCCGATAGTCTAAAAATAGGGGGGGTTTCGTTTCTAATCAGCTTGCTGCTTGTTTTTCTAATCTCTGCCAGTTTTTTCCTGCTCTGAGCAAAATACATCTTCAAACTACAGCAACTTGCAGCCCTGATTGGCTAAAGCAATTGGCTGCATCCCTGGCAGATGCCACTGTCACATCCTCAGTGGTTACTTCCCTCTCTTCTTCTCTTAAAGGCCTCTCTAACTGAGTTGGTCATAGCTTAAGAGAGATCAGCAAAGGCGTGTGGTTTCCCCCCTCAGAACAAGGTGAAAAGCTACTTTTCTTAGAGTACAAAGAAAAAATGGAAATCACAAAGAGTAATGACAAGCACATTGTGGAGTTAGGAGATCTGGTGTCTCCCTTCTTAGCTCTATGTCTAAAAACAAATTGCTCCCCTTTCTGGGTCTGTTTCTTTATCTATAAAGTGAGGAGGGACTATAAAATCTCAGACTTTTGTTTCAGTGACTCCAGCAGTTTATGAATCTTGGCAGCTCAGAATTTTAACTTAAGGCATCTGTGTCCCACTCAGATCGGCTGAGAGAGTATAGTGGGCAAGGCAGTAGGGAGTTGGGGAAGTGGGTTTCAAACCAGTTCTTCCATTGGAGTCACCGTATTATTTGAGGTAAGTCACTTTCCCCCTTTGAAATCCTAATTCCTTATCTACAAAATGAAGGGGTGAGACATGGCAATTTTCAAGGCCCATCCCAGGTCTAATACTGTATGGTTGGAAGAAATCCTGGCCATCACCCCATCAGATTATGGTCCAAACAGACCAACTCAATTCCCTTGACATCTCAGCTTTTGATAGAGGAAACAGGTATCCCTTCAATTTCTATCTTTTTCTTTCAGAGTCTCCAGTTCAGGTTATATTTGCTGTTGCTATATTCTTTGTGACCAAAGCTGACACTGAAACTGACCTTGGGCACTGATATACTTGTGCACAGAAAAAGGTGAAAGAAGTAGGGGGACAGAGAAAGGGAATTCAGACTTTTCCCACAGGACGTGTTAATGGTCTCAGGAACATGAGAATCACCCTTACTTGTATCATACACGCCCACAAGACGCGTGTGTATTAACTCAGTCTTCTTTTTTTCCATTGAGCTAGAATAGATAAACCTTGATTCTGGTTCTAAATCTACCACTGACTAGTTGTGATCTTGGGGAGATCACTGCTCCTCTCTGGGACTCAGTGTCTTCCTATGTAAAATAGGGAAGTTGAAAGAGATCTCTTTGAGTGAAATCTTAGAGATTTCTTCCAGCTCTGACTTTCTGTAAACCTATCAGGAAAGGCTTATCAAAGAGATGAAATCTGAGCTGTATCTTGAAGAATAGCTATACTCTTATAAATGGGAAGAAGGGATGAGGCTATGGGGGTGGGGGTGGGGGTGGGAGTGGGTGGAAAAGAGAGGGCAGGAATCAAATGGCTGAAGGCTCAGGGGGCCAGAATGTCCATGGGACAATGAGGATACCAGCCTGACTGAAGTGGAGATAATAAATCTTCTTAGTCTGAGAGGATAATAAGGTTTAATAAGTCTCATTAGTGCTTGGCTTTCACATGGCACCTTATTCCAACAAGCTCAAATTACTTTACAAACTGTATCTAATCACTTTTTTCTCATCTCTGTAGTGTAGAGAAGAGAGAAAGATCATTCTGGAAGTCAATTCCCCTTCATTTCATCTTACTTTGTCAATTATGTATATATATATACATATATATATATATTTATGTATATTTGGCTAGATCTGTGATTTCATCAATGTAGGGAGATTCTCAGGGCAGGAACTCCCTTCACAGATGAAGATAAGCAGCTGTCTGTAACTTAAAGTCTTAGAGAGGCTGCCTGGGGTGCTTGAAATTTAAATGACTTTTCCAAGAAAGATGGTCAGAGACAAGATGGAAACCTAGGTCAAGCTGCTTCTCCATCTCATTTTATTTTCCTCTTAAGTCAAAAGAAGTTCTGCTGGATAGTACAAAAATACAATATGGACTCTGCTCTTAAGGGGACAAGAAGAATGAATAAGTATGACACCAAGGACCGTAGAATAAGTATGAAGAAAACATCCTGGCAAAATGCTAGGGAAAATGAGATCCTTACAGAGGCTTGAAGTAAACCCATGTTTTAGAGGGGGGAGGACAATGAAGAGCCAGTTAAAAGAGAATGAGAAGAAACAAGAAGAGAGAAAAGGAGAAGCATGGCATCAGGTAAACCAAGGAAAGAGAGAAGTCACAAATTTCAGCTGTATTTATTATGGGCCAAGGCCTTCTGCTTCTGAGACACTGGGGATACAGATACAAAAATGAAAGCACCATCCTTGAAGGGAACATAGATTTTATTGGGGGGTGGAGGGAGGGGGTTAATACCCAAGTACAAAATGTATCCATAGTCTCATCTCTGCTCTAAAACCTACTGTTCATAAATTTAATTTTTGGCTGCTGGGCTCACTGGTGATATTGGCCCATCATTATGATGATAGTCATGGAGCCTGGAAGAACTATAGATTGGGTTTATGTTTATTCTTCTTGCCATTTGAAGAGAAAAGAGAAACCTAAAGATCCCAATCAATCACAGCCAGCAGGTGCCCATCAGTCTCTGATCACCTGGTAGTCTCTGGATAGATTAGCTGTTTAATATCATGGGAAAGTGCTGGATTTAGAGTCTGAGAACCTGTTTCAAATACTAATTCTGCTGTTTACAACTTATGTTGCCTTGGGCAAGCCTTATCACCTCTCTGGGTCTCAGTTTCTTTATCTGTAAAATGAGAGGGTTGGACCAGATAGCCTCTCTGTTCCCTTCCAGCTCTAAATTATGATCCCATGATACTAAAGATACAAAGCTGGGGGTGGGGGATGTGAAGAAGAATGCTATCAACCAGGTGCATCAAGATGGGACGTGATTAGATGGTAGCTGAGCAGAGCCTTGAAGGAATCTTAGAATTCTCTAACACAGAAGTGAGCAGGGGGTACATTACAAGTATGAGGGACAGCCTGATCAAAGATGGGGGAAAAAAAGAAATTAAATAGAAAGTATAAGCAATAGCAAGTCAGCCTTGGATATGGCTGGGATATGCACAATAAGCTTAGAAAGGTAGGCAAGACTTTACATAACCCCCCCCCCAAAAAAAGAGTTTCTATTTGATCCTAGAGATAATTAAAGCCACTAAACATCCCTTGAGCAAGGGAGTGAGTGGGTCAGATCTGTGCTGCAGCTCTATGGAGCATGGGTTGTGGAGGAGTCTGGAAGTAGGAAAACCAATTAGGAGGCAATTGCAATAATGAGAGATGATGAGAGTTGAACTAGGCTGGAGGCTGTGTAAGTGGAAAGAAGTGATGACTGTGAGTGATGTTGGGGAGGTAGAACAAGCACGACTTGGCAACTGAATCTATGTGAGGCTGAAGGGAGGTGAGGGAGAAGAAAGAGTTAAGGATGACTTTGAGGTTACAAACCTGCATGCCTGGGAGGACAGTGGTGCCCTCATTGAAAAGAGAGAAGTTTGGAAGCTGAGTGGCAGGGGGGAGGAGGGGTAATGAGTTCTGTTTTGGATATATGGATATATTGAGTTTCAAATGCTTCTAGGACATCCAGTGGAAATCTGTTAGCTGAGCAAAAAAATCTGGAATCTAGGAGAGAAGATAACATAGAGAGGAATCTGGAAGTTACCTGCATAGAGATGATAGTTGAAACCATGGAAACTGATGAGACGGAGACAAAGAAACAGAGAAAGACAGAGACAGAGAGAAAGAGAGATAGACAGAGACAAAGAGAAAGAGACAGACAGACAGAGAGACAGAGAGACAGGTAGAGAGACAGAAGAAAAGAGCACCCAGGATAGACCTATAGGTACATACAATCATGGGACAGGACATGGATGATGATTTAGCAAAGAAGATCTTACAAAAGAGCAGTCAGACAGGTAGGAGGAGAACAAGGAGAGGGTAGTATCACAAAAATTAAAAGGATTAAGATGGGTAAGAAACCATTGAAATCTGGGAGAAAGCAATTTCAGTTGAGTAACGAAGTAGGAAGCCAGATTGCAAGTGCCTGAGAAGTGAGTTAAGGCTGTTATCTAAGCTGGACAAAGGAGGGCTGAACACACACACTTAACACTTATACAGAATTAAGTATAGAAATACATTAAACTCAAAAGGGAAGCAAGCAGGGATGGGAGATGGGCATTAAAAGAGAGGGTAAGACCGGAAGGGAATGGTCACAAGCAAAACAAGCTTCCTGATCTTGAAAGGGGAAAAGAAAAAAAGAAAGAGTGAGAGAGAGTGAGAGAGAGAGAGACAGACAGACAGACAGACAGACAGACAGACAGAGACAGAGAGACAGAGAGACAGAGAGACAGAGAGACAGAGAGAGGAAGGAAGGAAGGAAGGAAGGAAGGAAGGAAGGAAGGAAGGAAGAGAGAAAAGAAAGTAAAGAAAGAGAGAAACTAAGGAGGTGCCCATCAACTGGGGAATTGCTGAACAAATTCTAGCATATGAATGTAACCAAAAAAAAAAAAACAATTTCAGAGAATCCTGGCAAGTATGAATCAATGAAGAGTGAAGTGAACAGAACCAAAAGATGAATTTATACAAAAGACAAAAATATTGTGAAGAAAAAAAAAACTTGGAAAGATTTAAGAATTTTTATCAAAACAAAAGTCAATTCATGTTTCCAGAGTACCAGTGATGAAGATGTTGCCTACCTCTTGACAGAGAGCTAATTAACCTAAAGTATACAAGAGGTGGGAGATGGTTTAGAAGGAAGTAAGGTAAGCTAGTGATGTTAATGGCTCCCCACTCCCAGAGAGAAAGAGAGAGACAGAGAAAGAGACAGAGAGGGAAAAAGAGAGAGAGAGAGAAAAGGAAGGAAAGGAGGAAGAAGGAAAGGAAGGATGGAAGAAGGGAAGGAAGGAAAGAGAGAAAGAAAAAGGATAGAAGGAAGGAAAGAAAGAGAGAGAAAGAAAAAAGGACAGAAGGAAGGAAAGAAAGAGAGAAAGAAAGAAGGAAGGAGAGAGAAAGAAGGAAGGAAGGAAAGTAAGAAAGAGAGAAAGAAGGAAGGATGGAAGGATAGAAGGAAAAAAGAAAGAGAAAAAGAAGGAAGGAAAGAAAAATAGAAAGAAGGAAGAATGGAAGGAAGGAAAGACAGAGAGAAAGAAGGAAGGAAGGAAGGAGAGAGAGAAGAGTGCCACTGAAAAGTTTTAAAAGTTCACAGAGGAGAACAGAAGTTGAAAAGAAAACAAAGGCCAGCAGGATAGTTTTTAAATTAATGAGATGAATTTATCATATATTTTTTAATGAAAAGAAAGTCATGATTTCATGGACAAATTTCTTTTTGTGTTCTATTTTGTGTATTTAACTGTATGTTTATTTTTTAGTGCTGAATTCAGAAAAAAAATTAAATTTAAAAATAAAACTTAAAAAGGGACTGAGAGAAGTGGAAGCCATGAGTGTAGACAGCTTTTCCTAGGAGCTTAGAATAATTAATCAACATTTATTTATCAAGCTCCTACTTAGCATTGTTGTTGAGTCATTTTTCATTTCTGACTCTTTGTGACCCCATTTAGGGTTTTCTTGGCAAAGATACTGGAGTGGTTTGCCATTTCCTTTCTCCAGCCCATTTTACAGATGAGGAAACTGAGGCAACCAGGATTAAGTGTCTTGCCCAGGGTCACGCAGCTAGTACGTGTCTGAGGCTGGATTTGAGCTCAGGATGATGAGTCTTCCTGACTCCAGGCCGGGCACTCTCCACTTCACCACCTAGCAGTCCACTCTGCTGTGACTACAAAGGCAAAGAATGAAACAATCATATGATCCCTTGAGGGGATAGAACAGTCAAGTGTAAAAAATTTTAAGGATAGGCAAGACAGGGACATTAGAAAGAGAAAGGTTGAAAATAAGAGAAGAGAGGATGATTAGAATGGAAATCTGCCAGTGGAGTTAGAAGGAATGGGATGGAAGATTGGTCATGACAAGGAGATGGTTCACTGCTTCATCAAAGCACTAGAGCAAGGGTGGGGAACCTGTGGCCTCGAGGCTGCATGTGGACCTGTAGGTCCTCAAGTGCAGTCCTTTGACTGAATCCAAACTCCGCAGAACAAATCTTTGGATTTAGTCAAAGGGCCACACTTGGGAACCTAGAGGGCCACATGTGACCTGGAGGTTGCAGGTTTCCCACCCCTGCAAAAGAGCAAAGAAAGTGAGATAACGTCAAGGAGTTTTGAGACATAGACCAAGAGGAGAGAGAATTTATTTCAAGTGCTTGAATGGCCTCATTTTTTTCTCAGTGAAGTAAGAGATGGTTCTCTGCTGAGAGGGAGGGGGCAGTGGATGGTATAAGGAGTATCAAGAAAACAAAGAGAAGATTGTGGGGAATGTAATAACGAATCAATTAGGGAGGAGTAAGAGGATTGCCTGGCTTGGTAAGGACCCAGCAAAGGTCAGATAACATTAATTTGTAGTGGACTCAGTCTGGAGGTAGATGTGATTTCTTCCAGCATTGTTCAGCAGCAAGTAAGACTGGAGAAGGCAGGTGGGGGAAGGGGCCAGTTAATCAGAGTCGACCTTTGACAAGGCCTGAGTGACTGATAGGACAAGAAGGGCATTTGAATGAAGAGGACAACATAGGGTTGAAATTGATGCCTATACTTCAACATTAGGAAAAGTAGGAAAGTCAAGCTGGAGCAGGAGCTTGGGAGAGTATTGGGAGATGGAAAGACTAGAGGTTATAATGAGGCTGAAAGGATAGATTTAAGAGAAAGAAACCACAGGGAGAAGTAGGTAGATTGGGGATTATGGTCAGATAAATACATTTCAAGCAGCTAGGTGGTACAGCGGATACAGCACTGGGCTTAGAGTCAGGAAGACCTGAGTTCAAATTCAGCTTCAGACACTTATTAACTGTGTGAGGCTGGGCAAGTTACTTAACCCTGTTTGTCTCAGTTTCCTCATCTGTAAAATGAGCTGGAGAAGGAAATGCCAAACTACTCCAGTTGGCCAAGAAAACCCCACAAAAAAGGGGTCGTGAAAAACCTAGAAAGACTTACATGAACTGATGCTGAGTGAAGTGAGCAGAACCAGGAGAACATTGTACATAGTAATAGCAACATTGTGCAATAACTAACTTTGATAAACTTAGCTCTTCTCAGCAATGCAAGGATCTAAGACAACTCCAAAAGATTCATGATGGAAAATGCTATCCACATCCAGAAAAAGAACTATGGAGTCTCAATGCAGATCCAAGCATACTATTTGCTCTCTCTTTCTCTCTCTCTCTCTCTCTCTTTCTAGATTCTTCTTTCTCATGGTTCTTCTCATCGGTTCTAATTCTTCTTTATGATATGACTAATGTGAAAATATGTTTAATATCAATGTATATCAGATTGCATGCTGTCTTGGGGAGGGAGAGAGGAGGAAGGCGCAGAAAATTTAGAACTCAAAATCTTATGGAAGTGAGTGTTGAAAACTAAAAATAAATTTAAAAAAAAAAGGGAGTCATGAAGAGTCAGACATGACTGAAACAACTGAACAACAACAATAGCAAGAATTCTTGACCATGCAAGTTGAACAAATCTAGGTGATGGTGAGATCAAAAGTATTACTATCCATTTGTGTAGCTGCAGCATGAAGTCACAGATCATGGGATTTGAAGAAATTGATGAACTGAGAGGCCAGGGTATTTGAGGGGGGCATTAATACCTTGTTTGAAGCTCTCAAGTATTAGAGCAGGGGTTAGGTTGGAGAAGAAGACTGTGAGTTAGGCACCAAATTCCTTGGGACAGGATAAATGGACTGAGTAATAAATTGCTGTCACCAGTATCTTAATTGGGCAATACATCTGGATGGTGAGGAAGTCAAAGCAGGAAAGTTTGCTTAGTGACAGTGACAGAAAGGGTCTGAAAGTGTGGTAGTGGGGAATAGAATGTACCTACTCCTTCTGGTCAAGTGTGTCTTGGGACATGAGCACTTATATCCAAGACCGGAGTATGTAGCCATAGATATAGGGTCTTGTGGACATCTACAAGTCTCCAAGAACGAAGAGGATAGAAGAAGGGCGGGAGGAAAAAGTCAGAGAGAAAGGAAAGTTTGTTAACAACCGAACAGGGTTCCAGAGAGCAAGACTTAAGGAGAGGGCGAGTCTGGATGGAGACTTGAGAGGATCATAGCTGGAGTGAATGAATTATAATCAGAAACAGTGATAGTAGGGGTGGGGGAGGGACTTGCTTTGGCAGCCCTTTGGATTCTGTATCATTGGGATTAGGAAAGGAGAAGGTAGAAGAAAGTAGAAGTCACATGAAGGGAATATAGTAACTTCTGACTGAGGATCCTACCCTCAAGAGTCCAGTGTATAGTGGAGGGCAGCATCAGCTCTCTTTCAAAACACTAGCTAAGAAGAGATCAGGCAGGCATGGTGTTAGTGGAACAACTGCCTACTAAGTGAGGTCCTGATGGTCAAAGGTCTGAAGGTGGTAGGAAAGGAGGAAAGGGTGAAGCACAGTGTCAACTGCCCCCAAAAAGGTCAAACAGAATGAGAAAAGGAAAATTAAAAGACTATTGGATTTAGCCACAAGGGGTTCTCTCATGTACACCATCAAATTAAATCAAATTAAACACACATCAGTGTGCATGTCTTTTGTCTTTCTATTAGATTATAAACTCCTTGTGGGCAAGACCTTAATCTTATTTATCTTTACATCTCCCCATATCATTTAATTTAGCAAAGTGAATTGCACAGGGCATAGGAGGGGAAAGAGACATCTGATATTTAGTGTAGTGAACTCTGAATGAGCGAACTCTTGTTTGTTGTTGTTGCTGTTTGTCCTTTGTTTTCAAAGAAGACCAATGACATCACTGGGTGATATATTAACTTGTGTGCCATGAATTGGATTTAAGTGAGGCAGAGTTGCACAAAGTCATCAGTTTCACTCTCTCTTCCAACAAAAATCAAGATGACTGGTGATGGCCTGGGAAGCAGTGGATGACTTTGGTGTCTTCCATGTCTGACCAAGCTCCGAATGCTCCATAGCACCTGCTTCAGTCATTTTTATTGGCAACTGGAACAAATTGTTCTCATCCACCCATTCTACTGGGGAAGTCTTCATATGCTTGGGGTAGACACCCCCCTAGCTCACTGACAGATTTAAGGCCCATCAGTTACCCTCAACCTGATTTAGCCTGTCTTCCAAGACAGTTTTATGAGGCATGGCCACTGTGCACGCTACAACTTCTTGAAGCAACAGGGCTGAGTGCCAGGTAGACACCAAAGGAAGATGGGGGAACTCCCACTACTAAGTAAAATCAGCATATCCTACTACTGCAAATTAGCGTAACAAAAAGCACCATGGTGTATTCTCATATAGAGTACAGTACTTAGAATCATGAAAACTCTGGATTCAAATCTAGCCCCACATACTTACTAGCTGTGTGACCTGGGTAAGTCACTTAACTTCACTGCACCTCCATTTTCCCACCTATAAAATTAGGGTCTGGGTCTTGGTTTAAACTAAAGTCCCTTTCAGCTCTAACTCTATGATCTTAAAATTCAGGCCAAGCAGGTGTAGCAAGCTAGAGAGTGAGCCTCAAAGCCAGGAAGACACAAATTGGAGGTCTACCTCGGACGAATGAATTATGTGACCCTGGATGAGTCACTCTCTGCTTGACGCAACTCCCTAGGATATGGGTTCTTAAACCTGTGGTTTACTCAGGAATACATTTTGGAGAGGGAGATCTGTGAATTTGTATAGAAAAAAAAATTTAAATTTTCATTTACATTCACCTTTGGTTTTCTTTGTAATTCTAGATATTCGCTTTCATGTATTTAAAAATATAATCCTGGAACTCAAAAATTAAAAAAAAAACTAATGTTAAAATTGTTTTTACATGTAATTGGGGGGAAACATTAAATAAATGAGAAATATAAAAAACAAAACAAAAACACCATAATCCTGAGAAGGGGTCCACATACAAATGGTTGTCTTTTCAGGGTTTCTTCAGATGGCCAAAGGGGCCCGTGACAAAAAATAGGCTACGAGCTCCTGCTCTAAAGCTATATGATCAGGAGAAGGTGCTGACTTGCATTAGTAGAGAGACTTTTCTCCCCTAGGAGTTCCCTCTAGAGCACTAATGAAATCCCACATCCCTTGCTCTTCAAAACCATGCCAACTAACTGGATTCATTGCAGAGTTAGGTCACATAATCTCACCTATGCCCTCTCTGTGGCAAAGCAATCGTTTCCTATCTCCATAATCAGTTCATTATTCCACTCACTACAGAGGCTTTTCCAAACCTTTTCATTCCTTTTCAAACCTCCCTGTCCCCACCCTCTCAGCTGAGGGAAGGCCTTGCTTCATACTCCACAGAACAAATCAAAGCAATGGCTGAGAGCTCCCCACTCTTCTCCTTTTTTCCTCCCTTCACATTACTCAGATCTCCTCCTTTTATATAAAGAGGTGGATCTCTTCCTCACCTAGGCAATTCCTTTTACATGAACCCCTGATCACATTGCATTCTGTTTTCCTTAACAGATTATCTTCTCTATCACCCCCACTCTCTCACTAACTTTTAATCTTTCACTATCTATTGGCTCCTTCCCTGCTGCCTACAAACATCACCATTTCTCTCCCACCTTTAAAACTACCCTCCTTTGATCTCCACTAACTATTGTCCTATATCTCTCTTCCTCTTCTTTCTCTCTTTGAGAAAGCCATTTACACCATTCACCCCCACTTCTTCTCTTACTTGCTTCTAAATTTTTTGTAGTCTGGATTCCAATCTCATCATTCAACTGAAACTGTTCTCTCCAAAATTACCAATAATTTCTCAACTGCCATAGCCTTTTCTCAATCCTCATCCTTCTTGACCTCTCTCCTACCTTTGAAACTGTTGATCCCACTCTTCTCCTACATACTCTCTCCTCTCTAGGTTTTCCTAATTCTGCTCTTTCCTGGCCCTCCTCCTCCTCCTCCTCCTACCTGTCTGACCACTCCTCAATTCCCTTGTTGAGGGTCCCCCAATGTTCTATCCTGAGCCCTCTGTCTCTTCTCTCTCTGCCAACTCACTAAAGAGTGAGGCTGATGACCTTGCACAGCTCTGCCTCACTTAAATCCAATTCACTCACACATCAAGTTGGTCCTCTGGGAGAAAGAAGAATAGAAGGATGAAAAACACCAACCAACTCACAAGATGATCTCCTCAACTCCCATGGGTTCATTTGTTATCCCTTTGCAAGATGATTTCCATATCTACATATCAGTCTCCAGCTGTCTATTGGACTTTCTCTTCTTCTTTTTTTTAGGGGGGGGTGAGGCAATCGGGGTTAAGTGACTTGCCTAGGGTAGCACAGCTAGCAAGTGTCTACTGGACATCTTGAACTGACTATCTCATCTCAAACTCATCTTGCTCAAAAAAAAGAGTTTGTTATCTTTCCTCCCAAACACTCCCCTCTTTCCAGCTTACAAATATTACCTCATTTGATCCTCACAACAATTCTTTGAGGTAGATGCTATTATTATCCCCATTTTATATTTGAGGAAACTGAAGCGAACAGGATTAAGTGACTTGCTCAGGGTCACACAGTTAGTAAGTGTCTGAGGCCAGATTTGAACTCAGGTCTTTTTGACTTACAGGCCTGGCACTCTATCTACTTCACTGCCTATCTAGGCGATCCTATTATCTTTCTTTGCAATTTAGTCTTAGTGGGGCACTGAAAATTAAGTAATTTGCATAGAGTCACACAAATATTATGGTAGCAGAATTGGGACTTGAACCTAAGACTTCCTCACTCCATCAACTGTTCTCTATCCATTATGCTACCACACCTCTTGCATTGCACACATTAGATGTTTAATAAATACCTGTCAAATAAATGAAGTAGATCAGAAAACCCAGGCTTTGGCATACAATGCCACTTGTTGATATTTAGTGCTTACTAAAGATTCATTGGTTATTTGGTCCAAAATGAAGAAACTGAGTTCACCCCTCAATCTGACTCCCTCCTATCTGCTTCCTCAAGCCCTGCCCTTGCATGTCCTGAAGAATGTCATTTTTGAAACTGGCTGTCATCACATTGACCCACTTCTCCCTGGGATAACTTCACAGTGTAGGAGGTAAATGAGGTCTTCCCCAAGAGGCCCATGATGTCAATGGAAGGTCAGGTCTGCAAAAGGAGGCTCATCCTAGATAACAATAGTCCTTGTTTGACCACTTGAATGAGGCTCTGTGCCAAAGGGCAGCAGCAGGTTTTTTTCTTGGCTAGATGCCTGGAGTTCCCTGTTACTACCTGAGTTCAGTTGGTGAATGTGAATCTATGGACTTCAGTAAGTGGTTCCTCCGTATTATATTAGCCTAACGCATCAACAAAACTGAGTCTTGTCATTAGAATAAATAAGGACCCAGATTAGAAATAGAGCCACAGAACCATATGATGTTACAGTTGGCAGGGACCTCATCCAACACCCTCATTTGAAAAATGAGGAAACAAGAACCACAGAGATAAAGTTGACAGAAAGTCATTGATGGAGCCAGGACTAGAACCCAAACCTGCTGATTTCCAGCCCAGTATCCTTTCCACTTCACCATAGAAACTGTCTGTATAGCTAGATTCTAGACAATCTCCCAAAATACATGTAATTAAATTATATTTTTCTACTAATACATATTTATTTTCTCTTTCTTCCCCTCCAACTTAAAAAAAAAAAGAAAAACCAAAGCCTTCATAACAAATATGGATAGTACAGAAAAACTAATATCCTCATATCTATGTCCAAAAATATGTCTCTTTCTGTAGAGTTCATCTCCACTCCCTGTGAGGAGGGTAACATGCTTCATCATCAGTCTTATGGAATCATGGATGATCACTACAATGATCAGAATTTTTAAGTTCTTCAAGGTTGTCTTTATAATGTTGTTGTTGTATACAATTTTCTCCTGCATCATTTTGCATCAGCTCATACGAGTATTTCCAGGATTCACAAGTATTCCCTTTCATCATTTCTTATGGCGTAGATATATTCATATAGTACACCTTGTTTTGACTTTTCCCAATTGACATCTATGTAGTAGCCTATCTCAAATATCAATAGTTTAAGGATACAATTTGGAGGGAGCCAGCATTTAGGAAAAAATGCCACTTTGGCCCCAGGGCTCCAGTAAGCTATTCAAAGTTCACACCTTGCTTTTTTACTCATCCCTTAGGTTCTAGTTCTTTTCCACCACAAAAAAGCTACTATAAATATTTTTGTAAATGTGAGTCTTTTTCCTCTCTCTTTAATATTTTTGAGCTATAAGCCTAGTAATGATATTTTTGGATCAAAGGGTATATGCCCGGGCGTCTAGGTGGCACAGTGGATATAGCTCTGGCCTTGGAGTCAAGAGGACCTGAGTTCAAATCCAGTCTCCGACACGTAACACTTACTAGCTGTATGACCCTGGACAAGTCACTTAATCCTGATTACCTCACCAAAAAAACAAAAAAAAAGGCGGGGGGTATATGTAGTTTGTAACTTTCAGAGCATAGATTCAAGTTGCTTTTCAGAACATCTGGACTAACTTAACAATTCTACCAACAGTGTATTAATGTGCCTATTTTCCTCTACCCCCTCCAAAATGTGTCACTTTCTTTTTCTGTCAGGTTTACTAATCTGATAAATATGGGGTTTGCTTTAATTTGAATTTTTCTAATTATTAGTAACTTGGAAATTTTTTTCAGATGGATATTGATAGCTTGGATTTCTTCCTTTGAAAACTTCCTGTTCATATCCTTAGACCTATTTAGGTCAAGTGGAGAATGCTTTGTATTCTTATAAATTTTAATCAATTCTTTATGTATATTGGAAATGATACCTTTATCAGAGAAAGTTGCTATAGAGATTTTTTTTTGCAGTTAACTGTTTCCCTTCTAAGATTAGATTAATCTTAATCTTCCCTTCTAATCATTGATTTTGCTTGTGCAAAACCTTTTTAATTCTATGTAATCAAAATTGTCCATTTTATCTCCTCTGATCCTCTCTATCCCTTGTTTGGTCATACACACTTTACATATCCATAGATCTGGAAGTTGCTGTGGATGTGTGAACTGTCTAATATGAAATGGCTGGCTTATATGTGGCATAGATAGATAGATATCTGATCTGAGATCTGGAAAACTCTATTCCATATCTCCAAAGAGAGACAGATTTCCACCTTTGTAGAGAGAAGGAGGAGGGCGTTTGTTTTCCAGCTACTAGCTTAGTTGAGGAGAAGCAGGCAAAATCCAGAACAGCTATGGCTGGATGATCACTCTTCAGCCTTTTATCTCCGTGAGAAGTGTTGAGCTAGAGCTACATCTATGTAGTAGCCTATCTCAAATATCAATAGTTTAAGGATACAATTTGGAGGGAGCCAGCATTTAGGAAAAATGCCACTTTGGCCCCAGGGCTCCAGTAAGCTATTCAAAAGTTCACACCTTGCTTTTTTACTCGTCTCTCCTAAACTCTGAATCCTCCCTCAGTCTCTGCACACTTATATAGTGTCTAGGACCAAGAGATTTTTTAGCTAATTAGGAGTCACACCTCTCTGAACCCACCCAATGTGCAATGTCACAGGGCTGTCCTTCAGGGAACTTCCTCATGCCTGGTTGAGAATGAAATTACATCTATAACCTGAGACATTTTTATTTTTTTAATTGGTCCAGACCCCATGATTTCATCAGAGTGGGGAGCTCTCCCCATTAATGAGGTCAAGATCAGTGACTCATCTGTAACTTAATAATTTTAGAGTTGTCTAAGGACAACTTGTAGTCACACAGATATTATTTGTCTAAGGCAGGTCTTGACCCCAGGTTTTTCTTACTCCCAGGTCAATTATCTATCTATCGGAATTTGAAGTCTGACAGCCTAGGTGACACACATATGTATGTGTATGTACATATATATGTATATATATATACATATATATGCTTTGAGTATGTTTTGCTCAACATTTTGTATAGTATCTGATAAATTCATCAAATGTTTAGCAGTACAGAGGTGTGCCTCTATTAAACTTATGCCAAACGAGATCAAAGAAAGATGAAAAGGGCTCATATGTACAAAAATATTTGTACTAGTTCTTTTTGTATTAGCAAAAACATCTATTAGGCAATGCTATACAAATTATGGTGTGTTAAAATAGTAGCGTATCATTGTTTCATAAGAGATGACAAAATGGATGGTTCCAGAGGAAATTGGGAAGACCTGCATGGATTGATGCAGAATAAAGTGAACAGAACCAGCAGAATAATTCTATAATAACATCATAAAGAAAGACAACTTTGAAAGACTTTAGAACTCTGATGAATGCAATGTCGAACCATAGTTCCAGGGGACTGAAGATGAAATATTCTACCAGTCTTCTGACAAAGAGGTGATAGACTCAAGATGAAGATTAAGATGTACATTTTTGGATATGACCAAAAAGGGAAATTTGCTTTTCTTGGCTATGCATATTTGTTACAAGGATTTTTTCTTTTTTTATTCAATTGAAGGTTGGTTGTAGGGTAAAAAAAAAATGCTCCTTAATTGGAAATTAACTTAAATTTTTGAAAGAATGCAGAGAAGTCCTGTTTTATGAAAGCACAATACATGAAAATTTAAATTTGCTATATATGTAAATAAAGTGATTTTTGAAATTCCAAAAGGGATCTTTTGAAAAGTGAGCTCTTCTATTGCTTTTTAAGGTCTTCCTCCATCACCAATGACAGAGACACCAGGTAGAAACTTAAACCTCATCCATTTTGTGTTATGTCTGTCTTTTTTCTAATAATTAAAATTTTGTTCTTCCTTCCTTGCTTCCTTGCTTGCTTCCTTCCTCCTTCCTTTTTTCTCCTTCTTTTCTTTTTTCTTTCCTTCCTCTTTCTTCCTTTTCCTTCCTTCCTTGCTTCCTTCCCATCTTCCATGCTTCTTTTGTCACTACAACTAACCCCTCTTACCCCCATTAAAAAAAAATCCTTCATTGTAAAGAGTTAGAATAATAATGCAAAATATATTGGCCATGTCCAAAAAATGTACATACCATACCATTCTGTACTCTCTAGTCTAGTCCGTTGTTTTTCTGTCAAGTGTGCTTCATTCTTTTTCCTCTGAAGTCATGATTAGTCAATGCACTGATTAAACCTTTCAAAGTTGTTTGTCTTTATAGTATTGTAAATATCGTGTAAAATGTTTTCTTGGTTCTGCTCACTTCACTATGTGTCAGTTCATACAAGTTTTCCCGGGTTTGCCTGAATCTATTCCTTTCATAATTTCTTATAAGGCAATAATATCCCATTATATTCATATACCATAATTTGTTTGTCCATTTTCTAGTTGATAGCACCCCCTTAGTCTCCAGTCATTTGCTACAAAAAACATGTTGCTTTGCATATTTTTGTACATATGAGTTCTTTTCTTCTTTCTTTTTTTATTTCTGTGGTGTGCATGCCTAATAGTAGAGGTACTGCTGCATCAAAAGATGTGCACAGTTTGGTTACTTTGAGGATATACTTACAGATTGCTTTCCATAATAACTGGACCAATTAATTCACAGCTCCATCAGAAGTTTATTACTGTGCTTGTCCTTACACATCTCTTCCAACAACTGTCATTTTCTTTTATTGTCATTTTCGCCAATTTGATGGATGTGAGGTGGAGTCTTAGTACTACTCAATGCTCCTCTGATTGGAGAGCAGAGTCCCAAACTTGAAAACCTCCATTTAAGGAGAGGGCTTAGGACAGATCTTTCCTCATTTCCTACCTGGCTGTACTGCTTTGGGATTTCTCTAACCACATCCCCACATCTGGTATTTTCTACCCTCCTTTTCTTTTTCTGTGTTTTTCCCTTATTGGATTGTAAGTTCCTTGAGGGCAGGGACTCTTAATTTTTTCATATTTGTATCCCCAGGCTTAGTATTATAGTACTTGACACATAGTAAACATTTAATAAATGTTTATTGAATATTTACCTCAGAGGCTTTACAATTTGCATTTAAAAATTATTAGTGATTTGGAGCATATTTTTCAAATGGTTGTTGATGGCTTGCTTTTCTTCTTTTAAGAACTAGCTGCTCCTTTCCTTTGACTCCTTGTCTGTTGGAGAATCATTCTTGGGTATCAGACCTTTATCAGAGAAACTTATTGCAAAGATTTCTCTCCCCACCCACCCCACTTTACTGCTTCCCTTCTGATTTTAGCTCCATTGACTGTGAATAATCTTTTCAATTTTATGTGATCAAAATTGTCCATTTTATCTCCTGTGATCATCTCTATCCCTTTTTTTGGTTATGAAGTCTTATCCTATGCAGAGCTGCAAAAGGTATTTCCTTCCATTCTCCTCTAATTTCTTTATGATATAACTTTTCATATCTAGGTCAACCCTTTTGTTTTTTTAAAGTGGGTATATTTGTGTAGGCGGAAGAATTCAGGGAACTTTTACTTGATTGAACTGGAAAACCTCCACAGGGCAGTTGTTTCAAAGAGAAAAGGAAATTTACAACTGCTTAATTTATAGTTTTAGAGAATTGCCTGATAGTACTGAGAGCCTAAGTAACCTGTGTGCCCAGGTTCACACAGCTAATATGTGGGAGAGCAGGGTTTTGAACCTGGATTTCTTAACTCCTCCATCCACTATGTTGTTGCTGTTGTAGCACTAAGTTTTACAAAACATTTCCCTCACAAGAACCCTGTGAGGCCAAGAGTACAATTATTATTAAGCCCATTTAAAAATTTTAATTTTTAAAAATCTCAACTTAACAAATGCCAAATAAAATGAGCATTTGCATATATAAAAATATATACACGAAACATGCTTTTCTTTTAAAATTTATAATTCCTTAAACTTGTATCTTTCAAAGCTAGTCCTGCTTGTCTTTGCTTCCCTGTGTATTATCCCCATTTGACAGATGAGGAAGTTGAGGCTTAGATAATTGCCCATCAGTCAGACTTGCTGATTCCCAGGCCAATGCTATTTTTTTTTTCCCACTTCATTACCTTGTCTTCACTGCAGAGTAATCAGATGTGAATATGAAGCAATTTTGTTTGATGTTCGGCAAATCACTACACCTTCCTGGGTCTACTTTCCTCATAAGCAAAATGAAGGAAGGGTGGGATGAAACAATATGTATGGTCCCTTAGAGTCTAAAACTTGCTTTTCTTCTATAATGTATTTGAAGGGGAAATTGGATTCAATTTACCAAAATTCAGGGGCCATCCACATGGCACGGTGGATAGAGTGTGGGGCCTGGAGTCAGACACTTACTAGCTGTGTAATGCTGGACAAGTCACTTAACCCTATTTGCCTCAGTTTCCTCATCTGTAAAATGAGCTGGAGAAGGAAATGGAAAACCATTCCAGTATCTTTGCCAAGAAAACCCCAAATGGGGTCATGAAGAGCCAAACATGACTGAAACAACTGAACAACATACCAAAATTCAATTTATACACAATTGGAAAATGATCTGTTATAATGGGAAGAACTAAGAGCTGAGAAATCTAGGTTCTAGTTTCAACTCTTCCACTGAATCCCTGTGTGACCCTGGGCATTTTACATAAGCCTTCTGTACTTCAGTTTTGTCATCTGAAAAAGGGGATATAACCTAGCTTCTACATTGAACTGCTATAAGAAGCAAGTAAATGATACTTGTTTGGAAATTATCTCATAAAATGTACCTCTCTCCCTTCTTTGCAGAATTGAGAGACAGTAGATACACAATATTATATATTCTATTAGACATAGCTGATGTGTTGATTTTGTTGCATTGCTTTTTTTCTCTCTTTTTAAAAATTCTTTGTTTTAGGTATTGCTCAATGGGTAGGGAAGCAGGAAGAGAAATACTTGAGAACAATGGTAATGTAAAAACAAAAGATATTGATGAGAAATTTTTAAAAAAAGAAAAGCTAATTATCTATGTTAGCCAAAAAATAGAACTAGTAAAAGTGTGTCACCATGAGGTCCTTTGTTTTCTGTAACAGAGCTTCCCTAATGAGAAAGGGACAAAACCAACTCTTTTCAGTGAGATATCTATAAAAATAGAATATTGAACAAAGTGAAAGGAACACACGTACATACATGTATACTTAAAGAACATTATACATAGAGGGTGTCTTAATATAGTTTAAATAAAGTTTGGGATCCCAAAGGGTTATGAAAATCTGAAAGAACTAGTTAAGTATTAGGGATTATGATTATTTAGGAACAGAGCCACTGTATGAAACTGTAATTAAATGTAAAAGTGAGGTCTATTCTGATTCTGAAGAGAGTCTTAATTCTTTTGGACCAGAAACATCCAACAGGGAAATAACTTCTCTTAGTCATCCCTGAAACCTGAGTGACTTGAAAGTGGGACTACCCCTGCAAGAAATAAGGAAGAGAGCCAACCTCTTTGGAAGAATCAGACCCTTTGCTGTTACTGTGATTGTTGTGGGGTGACTTTCTGCTAAACACAACCAATATACAGCTGATTCCAAGAAACACAGAGGGACAACCAAGCTCAATCACTTTGATTTTGAATGGAGAGATTGGGGAAAAAAAGACAGGTAGCACCTGCTTGACCTAAGGACTGGGTAGCTTCTTTTTTTGGGGGGAGGCGTGAGTGGTTTGGACTGAAATACTTTGAATCAACACAAAGGTGAGTCACAAGCAGGCTCTGAGGCTTGAAAGCAAAGCCTAATAAAATTAAGGGAAACAGTATGTTGTAGTTAGACATCTTGGACTTTGAGGGAGTCATTAGACTTGATTTCTAGTCCTAACTTGATAACTAGACATTCACTCTGAGAACTTGGGAAAGTCATAAGAACATGGATTTAGAACTGGAAGAGACCTTAGAAGTCATCCAATTAAACCCATTCCTCTTATAGATATGGAAACCGAGGTTCAGGGAAGTTAAGAAATCTGCCTTAGATCAAATATGTAGTAAGTGTTGTGAACCCCAAAAACGAATCCCAATTTTGAAACAGAGTCAGCTCTGAGAAAGAGACAAATGAAATTGGGGTGCATGTGTTCACAGTTTAATTTTCTCTCTAGGTGGCTAGACACGCATTGCATGGGAGTTCAGTCCAAAACTAGGGCCCTCCTAAGGAGGCCAGTTCAGAACTGGCTCGAATTTGGATTTTTGGGTCACAGCTTTATTTGCCTTTCAAAGAACAGGTGTTCCCAAGGGATGCCAATCAACTCTGGGAGGTGGCCCATATTAAAATGAGGGTCTTTCAGTACATGACCCCAGTCACTCAATCCTGGTCAAAGAGACATCAATTTCCATATCACCTTTCTTAAAGATAGGAGGAATCAACATTCTCCCAGACCTGTCTAGGCAACAGAATGAGCTGGAATAGACCCATTTAGATTACATCTTAATGTCCTTCTGAAGAAGGACTGTACTTAGAAAGAAAAGGGAATGGGGAAGCTCTGAGTTTCCAAGATAATGATTACTAAGAAAAATCATTTTTCAAAGTGGCAAAAGTGGGATTTGAACTCAGGACCTCTGACTTGACTGTGCCTATACTACATTAAGTCCTTGAGCTTCCTTCCTCATCTCTATTATGGAGATGATTGTATTTGCACGACTCACCTCACAATGTGCTTTGTAAACTCTAAAGTGCTATAAAAATCTATTATTTTCATCTAGAATATAGAGTCCAATCTCCCTCCTTCCCTTCTTCCCTCCTTTCCTCTCCTCCTTTGTAGAGGATTTATAGGAGGACATGCACTATATTCTACAAGTTGAGAAGGTATAATAGGATACTGTTATCACCTTATAATGTACCCATAAGAATCAACTCCTTGGGAAGACCGTGCAGAATGGGATCACAACTCCCACACAAGTCTTATACTCTAGCTAATATGACAAAAGGAAAATGACAAATGATGGAGGGTATGTGGGAAAAATGGGATACTAATGCATTGTTGGAGGAGTTGTGAACTGATTCAACAATTCTGGAGGACAATTTGAAACTACACTCAAAGGGCTATAAAACGGTGCATACTCTTTGACCCCGTAATGACACTACTAGGTCTATATTCCAAAGAGATCAAAGAAAAAGGAAAAGGACCTATACGTACAAAAATACTTATAGCACCTCTTTTTGTGGTGGCAAAGAATTGGAAATTGAGGGGATGCCCATCAATTGGGGAATGGCTGAACAAGTTGTGGTATACGATTATGATGGAATACTGTTATGCTATAAGAAATGATGAGCAGGATGCTTTCAGAAAAACTTGGAAAGAGTTGGTTGGGCTGATGCAAAGTGAGATGAGCAGAACCAGGAAGACATTGTACACAGGAACGGCAATATTGTAAGGATGATCAACTGTAAATGACTTAGCTATTCTCAGCCATACAATGATCCAAGACAACTCTGAAGGACTCAAGAGAAAGAGCTAATGGAGTCTGAATGCAGGTCACAGCATACTTTTTAAACTGTATTTGTCTCTTTTTTTGTGTTTTCTTTTGCAACATGGCCAATATGAAAATGTTTTGCATGACTGACCATGTTTAATCTATATCAGACTGCTTGCCTTCTCAAGGTGAGAGGAAGGAGAGGGAGAGAATCTGCAACTCAAAAATTGTTTAAATGAATGTTAAAAATTGTTTTTATATGTAATTGAGAAAAAATAAAATACAAAAGAAGTCATATACTCATATATGAACAATCCAAGATCAAAGATTTAGAGCTAGAAGGCACCTTAAAGGCCACCTAATCCAATCACTTCATTTTACAGATTTTCCTCCTAGTAGAATGTAAGTTCCTTAAGGTCGGGGAGCATAGTACCTTGCATATAGTAAGTGTTTAATAAATATTTGTTGAATTCACTTGAGCTGGGCACCAAGCCTTTGCACCAAGCAGAGCTGGAGTAGACTTCGGGAAGAGAATATTAGAAAGATTCATGGATTTTGAATAATAATGCCTAACCTCACTTCCTTATCTCCCACCTCCTCCCAGTGAGACACACAGACTTGTGAGACTACCGGGGAGAAACTAATGGACTTTGCTAAGCTTCTAAACTCAAGTAACTATTACTGGAGTGCCAAGGGAAAAGAGGACATAATAAGTCTCCTAGAGACCAAAGAAAAGCAGAAGTTCTTATATGTACAAAAAATATTGATAGCAGCTCTTTTTTATATTGGCAAAGAACTGGAAACTAAGAGGGTACCATCTGCTAAGGAATGTCTGAACAAATTATGGCATGTAACTATTGCACAGAAAAACCCAGAAAGATTTGTATGAACTGATGAAGAGGGAAGTGAGCATAACTAAGGTAACACTTCATAAAATAACAACATCATCAAGACAAATATGTTTGAAAGACTTAAGAACTCTGATCAACACGATGACCGACCATAACTCCAGAGGACCCATGATGAAGCCTGTTACCCATCTCCTGCCAGGGAGGTGATAGATTGAAGATACAGAATGAAACAGATTTTGGCGATATGGCCAATGGAGGAATTTGTTTTGCTTGACTATGCATATTTGTTACCGGGGTTTTCTCTTTCTTTTTTTTTCAATGGGAAGAGGTGAGAAAGAAAGAGTAAAATATTTTTGTTGACTGAAAAATTTTAATTTAATTTTTTGAAAAAGAAAAGATAAGAAGACACAAGACTTCAGAGTCACCATGCCTCTGGTGTCATTGATAAAGATCACTTTGAGATGAGGTGGGGTAGAACACTTCTGCAAGGCCAAAGGCCCACAGACACCTACACTACAAGTAAAGGAGAGACAGTGGTTAGAGTCCTGGACTTGTCAGGAAGACCTGAGTTCAAATCCAGCCTCAGACACTTAGAAGGTATGAGATGCTGGACATGTCACTTATTCTGACTCTGTTTCCTCATCTGTAAAATCATCCTGGTTTTCATAAAGATGATGTGAAGATGATCCAGGAGAGTAGACCAGGGTAGTACTCAAAAAGAAAAAAGGGCTGAAAACACTAAGATGAGGAATAGAATCCTGGAAAGCAAGGAGCCTCTTGAGATAAAGAAAACTCCTGGCAAAAATCACTGGAAGGTGAATAGTGGGTCAATGGAGTGGTGGGTCATTCTTCAAAGTGTTGAGAGTCAGAGAGAAAGAGAGAAGGAAAGAAGGAGAGAAGGAGGTAGGGGGAGGAAGAGAAAGAGAAAGATTTATAGCTTTTGTGACCAATATTCTGAGCCATAAATCAGGATATATAAACTGACAAATAATACTGTTAAGACTGTACTTTCTTTTCTTGAGATTGGGTTTAGCCCAGAAAGTCTAAGCCCAATAGTTAGTGAAAATATAACTGATCCAAATCATAGGCAGGAGACAGAGGCTGCTTAAGCAGTTAAGATGAATCAAGAGAAGATAAAAAAGAAAAGAAGAAGAAGATGAAGAAAAAAACATCCAGGATAAGATAAAGGAGAATAACAGGGCTTGGGAACTAGGCAAGGAAAAGGAGATGGTGGAGACAATGTTTCCTAGAGTCAGAACAAAGGGTACATCTGCTATATGACAAAGAAAATAACTGGAGAATAATATAGTTTGGGGGGTGGGGCAGCTAGGTAGTACACTGGATAGAGTACCAAGCCTGGAGTCAGAAAGACTTGAGTTCAAATCTGGCCTCAGACACTTACTAGCTATGTGACCCTGGGTAAGTCACTTAACCCCTCTTTGCCTCAGTTCCTCATCATGTAAAATGGGGACATATTGCAGAAGGAAATGGCAAACCACTCCAGTATCTTTGCCAAGAAAACCCCATAGATTAACCCCATGCGTTAGACACAGCTGAACAACAATGACAATGGCCATGACGATGATAACAAAGGCGACTACTACAACATAGTTTTGACCAGAAACCATAGGATTTAACTCTTGTGTCAGAGACTTACTGACTCATTTCAACTTAGCCAGTATTTATCAAGTACCTACTATGTTCAAGGCACTATGACAGGCCCTGGGAATAAAAAGTACAAATTCAAGCAAGTTAACAGTCTGCTGGAGGGATACAGCATATATCCAAAGAAATATATTACAAGAAAAATTAAAGAAGAAGAGGGCACAATTTAGTAGGAAAAACCAAGAAAGGCTTCATAGTAGCATCTGATCTAAGCATTGAATAGGGACAAGGGTTCTGAGAGGTGGAAAGGAAGAGAAAATCCAACCTGGGCATAACATGCACTTGTATGGATGCACAGAGGCTGGAGAGGACAGTGTCAAGCTCAGGGAATAGCTAATAGTCCTGTTTGGCTGGAAAGCTGAGTTTGAGAAAAAGAGTAGAAATTAATCTGGAAATATAGGTGAGTCATATTACATAAAACCTTAAATAGAAGCTAAAGAATGTCTATTTAGACCTATAGGCAGTATTGTACAATGGAAAGAGCATTGGATATGGAGTCAGAGAACCTGGGTTCAAAGTTGCCCTCTGTCACTTACTATCTACATATATGACCTTGGGCAAGTCACAACCTCTCTGGGCTTTGTTTTGTCCTCATCTGTAACAAATGACCTCTGAGATCCCCTTCAGCTTTAAATATATGAAAAACAATAATTTTTGTTGTTGTTCAGTTTTGTCTGATTCTTTGTGACCTCATTTGGGGTTTTCTTGGCAAAAATACTGGAGTGGTTTGCCATTTTCTTCTCCAGCTCATTTTACAGGTGAGGAAACTGAGACAAAGAGGGTTAAGTGACATGCCCAGGGTCACACAGCTAGTAAGTATCTGAGGCCGGATTTGACCTGAGGAAGTTATCTTCCTGACTCTGGGCCTGGCACTTTATCCACTGTGCCGCCTAGCTGCCCCTAAACAATAATCAGTAAGCCTTATCTATGCATTAATTTGTCCATCCCACACTGGATAGACATAGTAGAAGGGAATGTCAAAGGGGAGACAGAAGTGGGTAAAAGTTGGGAACACTCCCATTGCTTCCTTTCTCCCCCACCCCCTGCAATTGCAGCACAAAATACTTCCCTTTTTAGCTCTAGTGTTAGTGATACTGCTAGGGACCGCAAAACGCCAGGGCCCAAATGGAATCCTTAGTTCTTCCGATTTCTGTTTTGTCATGACCCAATTCATATTTGTTAAGCTGGGGACCATTTCTCCAAGTTAGAATTGCCAGGACTGACCTTCCAGTACTTTTTAATGGGTGTATTACATACACCAGTCAACCTGGCCCCATAGGATACAGGCTTGATTTTGACAGTGGTCTATACTAATTTATCATGACTTTTGAGCTTAGAAGCTGCCCCTAAGGACTTTGAGTAGTAATAATTGCTTGCATTTATAAAAGGATTTAAGGTTTTACACAGGACTTTTCCCATATCATCCCTGTGAGGTAGGCAGTATAATAATTTTTATTCTCATTTTATGTAAAAGAAAACTGGGACTCAGAGATATAAAATGATTTGCTCATTGTTAAGTGTTGAAACCAGGATCCTTTGACTCTGAATCTGGCACTTGGAAACAGTATATTACTGTATCAACAGAGCTCAAAGCAGTAATGAAAGTAGACTCTTTTTCTTTTTAATATTCCTTAGTACATGTTGTTATTGAGTCATTTTTCAGTTGCGTCTGACTCTTTGTGACCCCATGTGGGATTTTCTTGACAAAATGCTGGAGTGATTTACCATTTTCTTCTCCAGCTCATTTTACAAATGAGAAACTGTGGCAAACAGGGTTAAGTGACTTGTCCAGGGTCATGCAACAAGCAAGTGTCTGAAGCCACACTTGAACTCAGATCTTCTTGACTCCAGGCCTGGCACTTCTCCCCTTAGTACTAAGGGGCTGACCCCCTTAGTACATACCATCCAACTATATTCCATGTTCATTCCTATTCCTTTACCTTAGCTCATGTCATGCCCCTTCCTGTCAAATGACTTCTCTTTTTCCTGCCCATCAATCTTTTAAAGCCTACTTCTAATCCCTCTCCACTGTGAAGCTTTCCGTGAATATTCTAGCCCATGGTAATCTCTTAATTCCTCTGAATTGCTATATCATGGACATTTAAAAACTGGCAGTGAATTATTTTTACCATTTTATTATTTATTTGTTTTTAACATTCATTTCTTTTTAAATTTTGAGTTCCAAGTTCTCTTCCTCCCACCCACCTCCCCCCATACCCACTGAGAAAGCAAGCAATGTGATATCAATTATACATGTTAAATATCACAAAATGTATTTCCATATTAGCCATATTTCCTCTAAAAGCAAGAAAAATAAGGAAAATATGAAAATTATACTTCAATTTGCACTCAGAGTTCATCAGTTTTCTCCCTGGAGGTAGATAGCATTTTTGTCATCATAAGTCCTTTGGAACTGTCTTGGATCATTGCATTAATCAGACTAGCCAAGTCTTTCACAGTTGACCATCATTGTAATATTGTTGGTACTGTGCACAATGATTTTCCAGTTCTTCTCATTTCACTTTTGGCAATGCATTTTTTAGGATAGTTCTATAATCATTCCATGTCTGATAATCAAGTTACAAGGTTTTAAGTTCCTAGCTGGGAGACCTTGACTCTATTTCTTCTGTTCAACCCTTCCTTAATTTGTATCTCTACCTTGAAGGACTGGAACAATGCTGAAGTGCTCAGATGATTTCTTGATAATTAATTGAATTGATTGACTGAAGGAATATGGCATAATAGTAGACCCCAAGCCCAGCACTATCCACTGTACCATCTATGTCAAAAAAATCTGAAAACATGTGCAATGTATCACACTCATGGAACCTTTGCAAAGGACTGGCAGGAGGGTTTTCTCATACCTCTTCTTTGGAACTGTGCTTATTTTTTATAATTCATATGTGATTGTTTTGTTTTGTTTTGTTCTTTCCATTTACATGGTTGTAGTAATTCCATATATTCTTTTCCTAGCTTTGCTTACTACACTCTGCATCAGTTCATGTAGATCTCTCCAGGCTTCTCCGTATTTGTCATTTCTCTTAGCACAGTAATGTTCCCTTACATTCATGCACACAACTTGATTAGCTATTCCCCAATCAATAGGTATTTATTTTGTTTTCAATCCTTTGATGTTTTGATGTCTATGGGGACTCGCTTCTTATCGAATACACTTTGTAAACCATAAAGGGCTATATTAGTGTAAGTTGTTATTACTTAGGGAGGTGGTGCACTGCCCTGGAAAGCATAATGAACTCCAAGGCAAGAGATTTGGACACACTAGTTCAGTGACAATGGAGAAATATATCACTTATCTTTTCCGAGCCTCATTTTCCTTACAAAACAGACAACACTACTTAGACTACCTATCTCATGATCTCAAAAAAGGTCTGTAAATGTCATGGCACTATTGAGGGTTGCACCTCATGGAACATATATAGGGTTAGGCCTGCGAAAGCCATCTTACAGAGAGGGTGCTGGATCTCCTTGGCAACTTCTGGGAACACATGTGGCTCAACACTGAAAGGGAAAGGCTCTTTGAGATCACAAAGAAATAAATCCTTTTAATGGCCACTGAGTAAGAAAAAGTACTCACTCAGTGGACCTTAAAAAGGAGTGACTCTAATTAACTTCTGTCTCTCTCTTTTACCCTGATGAGTGAGTTAAGTCCATTTAGGTCTTTTTCAGGAAGGGCAGAGGAGGAAGTTGATGTTCCTCTCCTACCCCAACAACATGGTGGCTCTGAGCATATGGCAACATGTCCTGCTTAGGCCTAAGCCTGGGTTTTGGGCTGTTTCTTCTGTTTACTCTCCTTTCTGTGTAGAGGTGACTAGGCAGCATTCCTGAGATGGACACTTCCAGCCTCAAAGTCAATCTTGTGAGTTTGAGGGATCTCCCTTAGCAGGAACTGACGGTAGCCGAAAAGTTCCCTTTTCTTAGAGAAGATGACTATGGACAGGAGGCAATGCCTCAGGTCTTGACCTGGTGTGTTAAAAGGCATGGAGCTGGAGAATAATGTTTAGACAATGAAGAACAGAAGTGAAATATGTGGCACTCATAAACTGCTTCATGTTTTGATGTCTGAGTCACAACTTTCCAGAAAAGTGTGACAGCTGCTATGTTATTTCTACTGCTGGTTTAAATCTTTTGTCATTGGGTGCCTGGGAGTCTCTTGTATCAATCATTTATTTTTTGATTAGGAAAGAGATAGCTGGCCTATAACCTGATTTACAATGTACTTCAAATAACTTTCCATTCCCTCCTTTTGGAGAGACCCTTAATATGTACCAAACTTAAACTTTAAATGATTATTTAATTATTATTATTAATTATTATTTAAATGATCATTCTTCCTGAGTCTCAGGAGTGGGAGTGGAAGGACAAAAAGTCCCAGAGAGTTTGAGAAGGAATTTAAAAGCTTTATTTAGAACCCAGGTTCCCCTAGTCCGGTCATGCTTGGGTCCAAGTTGAGAGGGACCCCTTTATGGGAGAAAGACAATGACCCAGTTCCCCTAGACTCAGTAGTGTTGTCACAGGGCTGTAGAAATGTGAATTGTTATTATGATAATCTTCCAGTGCTGAGCTGTTGGAATCCATTCCCCCATAAACAAAGCTGTTCAAATCCAATGCTGGAGAAATACTCTTCAGTCTTTTGTAGGGCTTCCTCTATGGCTGCCTGCCACCTGGTCTGGAGTCAATGGAGCCATCATATAGGTTGTCATGATTTATAATGGCACAGGGAACAGGCCAGAAGATAAAGAGGCCAAGATTGTACTCCCTTTCCTCCTTTTTAAGCCCCCATTCCGTCCTTGTTCCTCCCTTAGTCACGTCAGCTCTGGCGGCTCTGTTTTCCCTGCTGGGGTAATATAAACATAAACACCACCTTGGATGTGAACACGACATCAGTTGTCCTAGGCTGGGTTTGTATTAGACCCGGCTGCCTGGGCACCACAATAGCTGTATTACTAACGAAGAAAAGCTCTTTATTTTGGCAACCCATTGTTCATCTGCTCAGCTCATAAACCCAGTCCTGTTTGCACAACAGGACTAAAAGGGAGAGGCTTTAACTAGGAGGAAATGAAACATACAGGAGCTCTCCAGAGGAATTAGGGCCCTGCCTTGACAGCTGGGACAATGCAGACATAGACACCTGATCCTGGGTGACCCTGGGGGAAGGGATCTTCCCTAGGAGCAAAAGGCTTTCAAGTGGGCCAAGAATTTACTCTTCTGAGCATCACTTTCCCCTTTGGGAGAAGTGACCCATCTCTTCCCAGGCACTCCTTGCCTCTTCTCTCTCTCTTCTTTTCTTTCTCTTGCTCTTCCTTTTCATCTGTCTTCCATATCCCTCCACCTTCTTCTGTTTTTTTTCTCCCTTTCAATCTCCATTCCCTCTTTTCCCCTTCCCCTCCTCCTGTTCTTCTGACTCTTTCTCTTCCCTCTCTGAGCTCCATCTCTTCCTCTCTATCTCTTCTTTCTTCTCTCTTGTTCTCATCTTTCCCTCTTCCTGTCTCCTCTTTTCCTCTTCTCCTTCTCCCTTTCCCTCTCATCCCTCTCCCTTGTCTCTCCTTTTTCTCTCCCTTTTCTTCACCTTTCTCTGCTCAGATGCCAGAAACTGGCCCCCATATACTTTATGAAATCTTCCTCTTCTGATCCAGGCTCTGCAGAGTGTGCAGTGCGAAGAGCGATTTTTAAAAGGTCAGACGTAGGTAGAATACCTACGGGACTGGAGTTTGGTCAGAGGTCACTTTGAAGAGGAGGGGCCTCTCAACTCCTCCTGACTTATCTTATTCTTTGCTTTTCACCCTCCTTCCTTTTTCTCCTTTTGCTTTCTCTCTCCCTCTCACTAAACATGACTTAACTCTGCCCTACCAAGCATCTGACACCCTCACTTGCTAGTGGCATATGGGCTAACGAGCTCCAAAGTCCTTGGGGGGGAGTTTGCATTTAGCTCTGTTTCTGTCATCATCTTGCCATGTGACCTTGGATGGATCACATGTACATATGTATATATATATATATATATATATATATGTATATATATATGTATATATATATATATATATATATACACACACACATACACAGAGCAGATTGGAAGGCAATCTGAAAGGGGAAGGCACTGGTAGGGGCTTCCTGCAGAAGATGGGATTTAAGCTGATTCTTGAAGAGAGTTGGGAGGGGGAGGGGGCAGAAATGATGGCATGGGGGATAACCAGTGCAAAGGCATGGAAATCAGGAATGGTATCTGAGGAAGTATATAGCCCAGCCAAGAAATGATGAGGGTCTGAACTGAGATGAGCTCAGTCTGAACTGAGAGTGGTAGTGTGAGTAGTGAAACAAATTTGGATGCAAGAGATGTTTTGGAGGCAAAAATAAGATTTGGCAACTGACTAGTTACGTGGAGTGAAAGAGGCTAAGGTGCTGGGGATAACACTGAGGTTGCAAATCTGAGTGGCTAGAAGGATAGTGGTTCCAGCAGAAATAGGGATGTTCAGAGGAAGGGGTGTGTGTGGGGAGTGGGGGGTAGGGAGGGTGAGGTGGATTTAGGTATTAAGTTCTATTTCAAAGAAGTGCTGAGTTTGAAATGTCTATGGTACGTCTAGTCGGAAGTATGTAGCAGTCAGTTGGTGATGCAGAACTGAGCTCAGGAGAGAAATTGTAACTGGATATGTAGTCATTTGCATAATTAAACCTATATGAGCTGATGATAGAGTCAATGATGGAGAAAGTATTGGGGGAGAAAAGGGAATAGCCACAGTTAAGGGGTATGACATCCCTGTCCAACCTGATAAGAGTATATAATTATAAGGTGAATAAATACATACATACATATACACACACACACATACACACACTCACATATTTATATATAATTTACATAATTAGATAATTATCTCATTTTGAGAGCACTAAATTTGTAATAATTAAGAGTCAGCATATTGTAGGTTAAAGAAGTAGAACAAGATATTGGTGCTTGACTTCCAATCAAAAAATAAAAGTTTTATTGCTGTCTTTTGATTTTTTACATCGTCAAAATTTCCCCTGACCTCTCCCAGAGAGGTAACCTATATAACATAATCTTTTTTATTTTTTATTTTTTAACATAATATTCTTAAAGAAAAAGAGAAAGAAATCATTAAAACTAATCAATACATTAAAAAAAGTCTGAAAAAATATATAATATACCATACTCATGGACCCCCCCCACCTCTGAAAAAGAATGGGGTAGGGGTGGCTTCATGTATCTCTTATTTCAAGCTATGCTTGTTTTTTGTAATTTTACAACATTAACTTTTGATTATTTTGTGTCATTCTTCCCATTTTTGTTGTTGTAATTTTTGTGTAAAATTTGTTATTTTCTTATCTCTGCTTACTTTACTCTGCATCAAATCATTCTAAATCTTTCCATGCTTCTCTATATTCAACATATTCCTCATTTCTAATAGAACAATAATATTCCCTTACATTCACATAACCACAATTTGTTTGGCTATTCCCCAATCCATGAACAACTACTTTATTTTCAATTCCTTGCTATAATAAAAAGTGCTACTGTAAATATTTTGGTGTATATAGGGACTTTCTTCTCATCAATGATCTCCTCAGGGTATAGACTAGCAATGAAATCTCTGGGTCAAAGGGTATGGACATTTTGATTATTTTATACGCATAATTCCAAATTGCTTTCCAAAATGAATGTACCAATTCACAATTCCACCAATAATGCACTAGTTTACCTATCTTCTCATACCCCTTCTGACATTGACTTCCCATTTTCAGTTATTTCTGTCATTTTGCAGTGTATTAAGTTAAACCTTGGGGCTATATTAATTTGTATTTCTCTTATTATTAGTGATTTGGAGCATTTTTTCATATGGTTGTTAATAGATTTCAATTCTTTTGAGAATTTTTTTAAAAAAGTTATTTGACCACTTATCTATTGAGGAATGGCTTTTTGTTTACATATATTATGTATCTATATGTAATTATACATTTTAACATATATGTCTTTTAGTTGCTTATATATCTTGGATACCAAACCCTTAGCAGAGGAATTTGAAACAAAGATTTTTTCCCCCCATTTGACCACTCCTCTTCTTATTTGAGGCACAGAAGCTTTCCAATTTTATGTAATCAAAATTATTCACTTAATCCTTTTATAATCATCTCTATTCTTTCTCTGGTTAAGAATAACCTCCTACCCAAACCTGTGAGAGGTATATAATCTACTTCTCTTCTAATTTATTTAACAATAAGTTCACATACCCATTCAGAGTTTGTTGTGGAATATGTCTAACCTACTAGTTAGTGTCATGAATTTAATAAGACATAGTCTTAGTCTAAGCTTAATTTCTGCCAGTATGCTTTCCAGAAGTTTTTATCTAATAGGGAATTCTTTCCTAAGTAATTCATATGTTTGAATTTGATGAACCCTAGGTTGTTGAGTTCTATTGTTTCGGATTCTCCCTTATTTAATCTGTTCCATTGTTCTACCTCTCTATTTTTAAACCAATACCAATATCTTGTTTTGATGACTGTTGTTTTATCATAAACAGTTTGAAATCATAAAGAGCTGTTCTTTCTTCATTCCTATTTCATATTTCCTTGATATTCTAGATCTTTTATTTCTACAAATGAATTTTTTTATCAAGTTTTGTAAAGTAACACTTTGATAATTTAATTAGTACACATTAAAATGTAATTAGCATGCAAAGTAAAAATATTACCTTGGTAATATTGTCATTTTTATCATATTGCCACAGCCAAGCTATTTAAGTTCTTTTTATAAGTTCTTTATAATGAAATCTATACAGGTATTTTATGTTCTTTAGTAGATTGATCCCCAAATATTTTAACCATTTTGTAGTTATTTGAAATGAGATTTCTCTTATTATTGCCTCCTGGATTTTGTTATTATATGGAGGTGCCATTGACTTATTTTGTAACCTATGAGGTGGCGAAGTGGATAGAGTGCCTGGCCTAAAGTAAGGGAGACTCATTTTCCTGAGTTCAAATCTGGCCTCAGATACTTACTAGCTGTGTTACCTTGGGCAAGTCACTTAAATTTGTTTGCCTCAGTTTTCTCATCTGTGAAATGAACTGGGAAAGGAAATGACAAATCACTCCAGTATTTTTGCCAAGAAAACCCCAAATGGGGTCACAAAGAGTTGGAAAAGACTGAAACAACTGAACACAACTTTGCTGAAGCTATTGTCTCATTTAGCGTCTTTGCTGATTTACTAGGATTTTCTAAGTAACTCAACGTGTCATCAGAAATAGGGATAGTTTTATTTCCTCTTTATTCTCAATTCTAGCTCTTACTAGTTGTAGGACTGTGGGCAGCTCACTTAACCTCATACTGCCTTAATCAGCAATAAGTTTTACTTGCTGGAAGGCTTCAAGCATAGTTTAGATGACTCCTTATTGGATGATATTGTTAAATTCATTCAGGTATGGGTTGAACTAAATGACCTCTGAAGTCCCTTCCAACTCTGACAGCCTATGAAGCTGTGATTCTCTCCAAGTCTTCATTTCCCCATTGGTAAAATGTGTATAATAATGCTTAAACTTTCTACCCTGAAGTATTGTAAGGGTCAGATGAGATAATGAATATAAACCTTTCTACAGTCAGAAAGCACAACATGAATGCAAAATAAAATATTCATAATAGTACTGCAATTCAAATGGCAAGATTGATTTGACAAATGAAAAAGAAAAAGCACGTACCCGGCAAACTTATTGTCTCAGACCAGTTCTTCAGACCTGTTATGTTGGTGATTTGGGAAGACACTAGCACTCATTCTCCAATGAACTTTTCTCAGTCTTTATTCTCCTTCATTGACCCCCATTGACCACCAGGTCTTTCTAGATACTCTTTCCTCTCTTGGTTTCTGAAATATTGTTATCTCCTGGTTTTTCTATTTGTCCTTTTTAGTCTTCTTTACTCACCCCACCCCCTTCTTGTTCCCTCAGTCTGGGTGTCCCTCAGGGTTGTCTTCTCTTAGTTTTAATTATCACTTCTAGGAAGATAAACACCAAATCTACATATCCAGTCTCAGTCTTTCTCTTGAGCTCCTGTCCTGAATCTCCAACTTGTTATACACCACTTATATGGCCATTTGGCACCTAAAATTCAGCATGTCCCAAACTGAACTTGTCAATAACAATAGCTGGCTAACTGGTCTCCCTGTTTTCTGTGTCTTCCCCCTCCAATCTATCCTTCATGGAGCTGCCAGACCACTATGTTCTGATTTGACCATTTCATTCTCTTGCTTAAAAAACTGCTGGTTCTCTCTTTCCTCTTGAATAAAATATAACTTTCCTTAGGCCTGGAATTAAAACATCTCCACAATCTAGCTCTCATCTACTTTTCCAGTCTTACTTCATATTACTTTCCCATCACATAATTCATATTCGAACCAAACTGGATTGCTAGTTGTTCCCTAATTCTGTCCTGAATTCTCCCTCCTCTATGTACTTCTAACTGCCATTCCCTATGCTGAAAATATATTCCATCCTCATCTTGTCCTGTTTAAATTCTCTTTCTTTATCCAGCTTCCTTCCTAAATGAAGCTCTCCCTGATCCTCCCAACTGAAAGTGATTTTTTTTCTCCTCAGATTTTGCCAAAGTTTCATAAAAGGTCTCTCCATTGCCACTCTCACATTCTACTTTGCATGACATTTATACACATACTTACCTTATCCCCACCTCCATCCCAACAGATTAGAAATAAATTCCTTGAGAGTGAGTTCTTAAAGAAAGAGTATTTAAACAGGAAAAGATGAGGATGGAGTAAGTAGACCATAAAAAAATTGTGAATGGAATAAAGTTAAACTTTGGGGCTCTTCAGCCTCCCCTTTGAAAAACACTTAAATGTTTAATTAGGAACAACATTAAATACTAATGTGAATAACTACAATAACTGCATATAAATTAATTTCAATTCATGAAGTATCACAATGCTTTTTCAGTTCCTCTAAGTGTCTATCACATTCTTTGTGCATTCACTCTTCTTCACTTTTCCTTGAGAGATCACAGTGTATACTAGGACCTGATTGTTCTTGGAGTACTTAGAGACAGCTATCTGTGTTGATTCAACTCAATTCAGTCCTTTCCAATCTGATTCAACAGCATCTATTAAACACCTGCTCTGCAAAACCTAGAGGACACAAAAATAAAATGGGGAAAAATATTTCCTGTGCTCGAGGAATTTACATTCTATTGGGGTGAGACATCATAGTGCTCAGAGAAATAAATATGTGATACATTCATCCATAGCATTTAGTACTGGAAAGATTAGGAAAGACAACCAGTAAGAAGTAACACCTACCCAGATCCTTAAAGGAAGCTAAGGATTGTAAAAAGCAAAAGTAAAGAGAGAAAGCATTCTAGGGGTGGGGATTTCCCACCTCCACACCAGGCATTATTTGCACTAGGGAAAAGTCCTGGGAGAGACACTAGAGCAGAGGAACCCCCAAACTTTTTTCTTAAACTTGGTCATATGAATGAGGGCTTCCTAAGTGACAGCCTTGACTCTCTCATTCTCTATGACCAATCTGTTGAAATATCTCTCTTATATGACCCATTCTCTGCTCTGACACTGACACCTTGGTCCAGACCTTCATTACTTCAATACTTGGACTATTGTAATGGCCTTCTGGTTGGTCTTCCAACCTCAAGCCTCTCTGTACTCTAGTTCATCTGTCAAATATTCCTTCCTAAAAAACAGATTTGACCCTGTCATCCCTACTTAATAAACTCCAGTGGCTCTCTATTTATTGCCTCTGGGATCAAATATAAAATCATCTGTTTGGTTTTCAAACATCTTTATGACAAGGTCCCATTCTACCTTTCCAATCTTCTTATACATTTTTCTCCTTCACATGTTCTTACTTATTCAGTGATACTGTCCTTGGTGAATTTTTTTTAATTGCATAAGACACTCTGTCTCTCAACTCCAGGCATTTTCACTGGCCATCCCCCTTGCCTGAAATACTCTTCTTCATCTTCTTTCTCTGGCTTCCTTCAAGTCCCAGTTAAAATCTCGCCTTCTGCAAGAAGCCTCTCCATATCCCCCATAATACTAATGCCTTCCTTATTGATTTTCTCCAACTTGTTCCATGTATAACTTGTGCGTACATAGTTGTTTGCGTATTGTCTCCCCTATTACACTGGAAGCTCCTTCAGAGCAGGGACTTTTATTTATTTATTTATTTAGCCTTTCTTTATACCCCCCAGTGTTTAGCACAGTGCCTGGAACACAGTAGGCATTTAATAAAGATGTGTTGACTGACTGATCTTTTGACTCTGACTTTCTTCTGGTTTCACCCTTAAACAATCCCATCCCCATTTAGGTTTGGTATGAGGATGCTATAGGATCCACGGGGGGCTTTCCTGTAGAGTAGACTGAAGAGGTGCTCTAGCCTATATGGTAAAAGTTGGGAGGCCCTGTTCTTACTTATTGTGCCCCTCCTTAACTGAAGCCAGAAATTCTACAGGTTGGACCTTAACCTTTTAGCCTAAAGCTGTGACCACAGATCAAATGCAGATCCCACTAGGAGAGTTCACACAGGCTAGCTTTCCCAGTATTTTACATCTCAATGAATGAAGGTTTGAGGAAGGAGAAGCTAAAGGGAAAATAGACTATAGAGGTTCTGAGCAATTGAGATAAGGGTCAGGCACACCTGAAAGGGAAAAATCACAAAATACGCATAGGAGGAGTTTTCCTAGACATGTCATAATTGTGCAGAAGGACTACTTTACTCATATCACAGCTGGAGAAGCAGTGACACATCTGGATTGTTTTATTAAATTAGAAAAATGATTTCTTATCTACTTTTTCCTTTTACCCTTTGGGTTTCTCTCTTCCTCTTCTTCTTCTTCTTCTTCTTCTTCTTCTTCTCCTCTCTCCTCCCTCCTCTCTCTAATCACATATTTAGAGCAGGAAGGGACCTTAGAAGTTCTCTAGTTCCACACCCTCATTTTATAGATGAGGAAACTGAGGCATACAAAGGTCAAGTGACTTTCCCAAGGCTAGTAAAATACCAGAAACAGAGAGTTGAGCTAAGGTTCTCTGACTCAGAAAATCCATCTTGCTTTCCAGGGTAGCAAAAATTTTCCCAGTTGATGCCTCCTAATAAACCCATCTGTTATGGTGTTTATTTGGCACCTATTTTGTGGGAGGCCCTGTTTGAAGAACAAAAATTAGAGACATCTTGTGGCTGCTAAAAAGCAGGAACATTTTATGATAAGGAATTTCAACTTCTAGTTTTAGCTACAGGCTCTTCTTTGAGGCCAATCTGTCATAATTTAGAAAAATATAATATTAGAGCTGGAAGGATCTTAGAGATCATGTATAGGCCATGCCTTTTACAGGTAAGGAAACTGAGGCCTTGAGAGGTGTACTGCCCAAAGTTAATCACAGAGGTGTAACTAGAGCACCTCTTGTTCCTTTTCACTACATTGAGCTATATTCATTTCAGATACAGCAGTATGAGCTATGAGGAAAGTGGGTAGCCCACAGTGAATAATCTTGTTAGATTTTTTCACTTAGCTCTTAGGAAAACCCAATTTTCTGTGTCTATATGGATTATCAAAGCATGCATGTACCTAAACTATCTGGGTAGCAAGGTGGCACAGTGGATAGAGTGCCAGGCCTGGAGTCAGAAGGACCTGAGTTCAAATTTGGCTTCAGACACTTACTTGTTATGTGACCCCAAGCAAGTCATTTAACGTTGTTTGCCTCAAAGTCATTTTGACTATTATAAGTACATTAATTAAAAATAAAGGAAATCTGAAGAGAGATGCTATCTGCATCCAGAGAAAAAACTGACAAATAGAAGTGTGTATAGAATAATTTTACATATTTATACCTATTTGTGTCTAATGGTAGCCATCTCTTGGGCAGGGGTTGGAGGGAGGGAGGGAAGGAGGGAGGAAAGAAAAGAAATTTACATAACTTTGTTGTATATTTGGAAGGAATAGCAAGATGTATATGGTAGATTTGCAGTTTCCTGTGCAATCATCTTTTTGATTGTACTGTGTTATGGAAATGCTTGTTTTGTTACCCTAATTGAAAATAAATAAAACAAAAACAAAACAAGACATACAAAAAAAATAAACTGAATTTTAAAAGAAAGTAAGCTATATATTCATCTTGATCATCTCTATTCTTTTCCCTTCTTCTCCACACTCCACTCCACTCATTACCCTAAGCTAGTGAACTTTAACTGTGTTGTAACAACTGCTACAAGTATTATTGTAAATATTGCCCAAGCATCTCCTGTGTTCAACAGGGTGCCCCACGAAAGGATGGGGCCCTTTTCCACTGAAGACCTGCCTATTTTGTGATTTGCCTTGGGAAAGCAAAACTTTTTATGAAAAGTTTTCTGAAGGTCTAACATTGAAATTTAGACTTACGGTTATTGGATTCTAAGTCACAGTAGTGAGACTTAGGGAAAAAATTTCTTTCAAAAGATGTTTAGCCTGATAATGTCCCCCCTGTTGACTTTATAAGTGTTGTTAAGTATCAGCAGTCTCTTGTGACATCATAGGAACTGTCATTTGAGAATGAACCTAAAGTTGACTCCCCAAAGATAGAGTGCAGTGTTGAAATTATAATCTATTTCTGTTCAATCACAATAAAAATAATTTTGGGGGCAATAAGTGGAAAAATTTCAAGCAGTTGGAAAATACATGTATTATCTGTAGGGGGAATTTATCAAACTGAAGTGAGATAAAGATCCTCTTTGGCATCATTGCAGAGCCGGAGTACAGGATGGAGCTGGGTCATGGATCACATATAAAATTGACTAATGTTGATTTTTTTTTTTGCTTTAATCTTAGGACTCATAACCAAATAAATCATAAGTGAAGGGTTGTTGTGGATTTTCTTCATCTCAAACCAGAGCCTTATCCATAGGGCAGTTTATTATGGTTCCCTTCTCTTCCACATCAGCCCAGGAGATACCTCTCAAAGCGCTAAGCACTTATTCATTCCTCCTTTAGGCATCCTGGACCAGAGGATTTCTGCTGAGATTGTGGGAGAGGAATACTACATCTGTAGAAGACACTGCCAAGCACTCATTAAGAGTTTATAGACCTTATAACTTCTGTCTGTATTAGTTTCACATAAAGCACTAAGGATGCTTAGCAAACATTTTTTGAGAATCTTGGAATTGTAGAAGATTAAAGCTGACAGGAAATTTAGAAGTCATCCGGCCCAATTACCTCTTGTACAGCTCGGTACTGAGGTTCAGAGAGATTGTGTGATTTGCCCAAGATCATATAACTAGCTAGAGGTAGAACTGTGACTAGGAACCAGATTTCTTGACTCCTTGTTCTACACCAGTGGTTTTTCAAATGTCTTGGCCCCAGGATCTCTTTAAGCTCTTAAAAATTACCCCAAAGAGCTTTAATTTATGTGTATTATATTTATTAACATTTGCCACATTAAAAATTAAAACTGCTAAAAATTTTAATATGCACTTCATTAAAATAGCAAAAATAAACCCATTACATAGTAATATAAATAACATATTTTTATGAAAAATTCTATTTTCAAAAACAAACTTAGGAGAAAAGGGACATTGTTTTACACATTTTTGCAAAATCTCCTTAATGTCTGGTTCAACAGATGACAGCTAGATTCTCAAAGAGGCAGCTAGGTGCCATGGTGGAGCACTGGGCCTGTCCAGAGTCAGGGGTACTCACTTTCATGAATTCAAATCTAGCCTTAGATATTTATTAGCTGTGTAACCCTGGGCAAGTCACTTAACCCTATTTGCCTCAGTTTTCTCATTTGTAAAAATGAACTGGAGAAGGAAATGACAAACCACTCCAGTATCTTTGCCTACCAAACCCCAAATGGGGTCACAAAAGTTGGACATGACTGAACAACAATAGATCCTTATATCTACTTCTGCATTTAATCAATTTCAATGTGTTGTTTTGATTGAAGTATGTGAAGTATGGCTTGGCACAGATATGTGGTTGGAAGAGTATTTTAATAGGCAAATAACATCTTAGTATGATTATGAAAATAGTTTTGACCTCTTGGACTCCCTGAAAGGGTCTTAGAGTTGCCAAGGGATTCACGGACCACAATTTGAGAATCAGTGTTTTAGCTTCAATACTTTAAGAAATCCATGGTTTCACTGGTATGACTACTCTTGCTGACACAGATAAATCTTCCAATTCTTAATAGTCAGTGTTCATGAGTTGCTATGGCCAAAAAAATAATCTGTGATTGGCCAACCCTGGTGATGTACCTAGGCTGAAGCTAGGTCTTGGCAAAGTTAAGAAAATGCTCCCTTCTTTGTAGAGGCTAGTGTGTGTGTGTGTGTGTGTGTGTGTGTGTGTGTGTGTGTGTGTGT
>NW_020950326.1:8311375-8445965 GCF_900497805.2 Vombatus ursinus | reverse complement strand
GTGTGTGTGTGTGTGTGTGTGTGTGTGTGTGTGTGTGTGTGTGTGTTGGGGGTGGATTTGGAGTGTGAAATATTACATATATTCTCAGGCATGGTTGAGGTATTGGTTTTGCTGAATTGCTCTTAAGACTTAAAAATGAAAAAAGAAAGTTTAGCTAGGCCCATCTTCAGAAGACAGATGAGTAGTTTGTCTCTGGGCCCACACTCCAAGCTTTGTCAACTTGGTAAGACTTGATTAGAACTGGCAAAGTTCTTCAAAGAACTTGATTCAACTGGCAAAGTCTTGAAAAGTTCAGGCTCTCCTCCATCATGTTAAAATGATTATATATTAACAAACTTCATGGAACATGCTTATGTAGTCCAATGAATTCTTTTTCTGTTCATATATATTTATGGAATTTATCTATTAGGTATACCAAAGTGTGCTAGACTCTTTTTTTTTAACTCTATAGGTTAAAGAATAGATAGGGTTCTTTCTTCCAGAAGTTAACTACCTACTAAGGGGGACAAGGCAGTACAAAGACTTGAAATATGTATAGCGAGTTTTTTTAAAAAATCAGCCAAATGGCAAAAAATTGGAAATTGAGGGGTTGCCCATCAATTGGGGAATGGCTGAACAACTTGTGGTATATGATTGTGATGGAATACTATCTGCTTTAAGAAATGATGAGCAGGATGGTTTCAAAAAAACCTGAACTGATGCAAAGTGAAGTAAGCAGAACCAGAACATTGTACAGAAAAACAGCAATATTGTATGATGGTCAATTGTGAATAACTTAGCTATTCCTGGCAATATAATGATCTAAGACAATGCCATCCACTTTCAGTGAAAGAACTGATGGAGTCTGAATGCAGACTGAAGTATACTTTTTATTTTCTTAATTTTTTTTTGGTCTGCATTTCCTTTTGCAACATGGCTAATATGGAAATGTTTTGCATGACTGCACATAACTAAGCTATATCAAATTGCTTGCCTTCTCAAGTAGGGGGAAGAGGACGGAGGGAGAGAATTTAGAACTCAAAATTTTTAAAAAATGATTGTTAAAAATTTTTACATGTAATTGAGAAAAAGAATTAAAAGATTTTTTTAAATCACCACAATAACTATACGTGTGTGATAAATGAGAATGTCCAGAGGAGGTCAACCATGAAGGTGAAAAGCCTTAAATCTACGTTTTATGAGTCTCAGTTGAAGGAAACAGTATTTTTTGCCTCACTCCTATCAGGGGAACATTATAGCTGACTTCAAGTATTTGAAGGGATGTCATGCAAAGGAAGGCTTAGACTTTGGTCTGATCCCAGAGGAAGAATCAGAAGCAATAGGCAGAAGATGTGAAGAGGAAGTTTAGTTTTACGTCAGGAAAAACCTCCTGATTGGGGCTGCCCCTAAGTGGAATGATCTCCCTTTCATGAATGTTTTGGACTCAGTGGACACTAAGATATCTCCTCTCAAAACCTGTGACTCTGTCATGAGTGACTCAGGGATTATTTTGGCAAGTGAACAAGTAAAACAGAGCACTGAGGAGAGATGAGTACATGCTTATTATCATTTACAATAGCGAGTGGTGTGAGGCTGTCCAGAAGAGGAAGGACTTTCTTCTATGCAAAGGTTTAAATCCATTTATTTGAAATTTCATTACAGAATAGTCCCAAGTATATGTGGTTTTCAGGGAACAGCAAGCCCATACTTCGACCTGAGAGTTCTGTAGGGGAAGGGGGAATTCCTGCTCTGCCTATGAATGTAACCTTGGAAACCTTAACCTTTCTGATTCTTTCCCTCAGATATGGATGAAGATGCATTATTGAAACCGTGTTTATACAAAATGCTTTTAAATTCAGTTATTATGTCCTGTGTTGTACGTTTCCATTACTCATTTCAAGGAAACAAGTATTTATTAAACATTTAGTCCATGCCCAGAAATGTGACAGATATAGTGAATCCCTGACCTCCAGAAGCTTATCATTTTCTTGTTGTTCGACCTTCATACTCGTACTACGAGAGGCCCGATGACATCACGATGTCGGGGTCCAGGGTGTTCCCCTGTGGCTGATCAGTCTACTATAGGTCAGGCACAAATAGTCTGAATATTTGGGATGGAAATTCTAGATTCTCACATCTCATGTTTCCTTTGTGCCATTGTGATTCTACTTTGCTTACAGAACACAATACCCTCTACGATGCAGGCACCCTATGACGGGTGGTCCTGTGCCAGTGTCTCCCATCTCTCCCAATGAATACTAAAGCTCTTCAGAGAGACCTTGAGAGTGTCCTTGTACTGCTTCTTCTGACCGCCGTATGAGCACTTACTCGCCTTGTGTGAGTTCTCTGCATTTGGCATTCGGACAACACTGCCAGCTGATTGGAATTGCCCTCTCTGAAGTAGAGGTTCAATATGGGGCAGTTCAGCTGAAGACCTCAGTGCCTGATACCTTATCTTGCCAGGTGATCTTCAGAATCTTCCTAAGACAATTCAAACATGGCACAGTGTGCTACAGTAGTGAAGACATTAGGAGTCATCACATCTTGAGCTCTTGGTAAACTACTTCTCACAGCTGGTGGCCTAGTAATTAGGTGCAGAGCCTGGAGTCAGGAAGACCTGAGTTCAAATCCTGCCTCAGAAGCTTATTAGCAGTGTGACCCTAGGCAGTAATTTAAACCATGCCTGACTCAGTTTCCTCATCTATAAAATAAGGTTAATAATATTCCTTACCTACCAGGGTTGTCTTGAATACAAAATGAGATGTTTGTAAAGTGCATTGTAAACCTTAAAGCACTATATAAAGGCTTGTTGTTGTGACTTCCTCTCGTCATGCTTCAATTTTTCTACAGATAAAATAAGGGAGCTGGGATGCAGGATTGCCACATTTGCTTCCCAGTTCTCAGCCTTAATCTTTCATTCTAACCTACCCTGGCCTTAATCTTCTCATCTATAAATTGAGGGGGTTTAACTAAATAATCTCCATTGACATTCTACAGTTCCAAGTTGAAGTAAGATCGTTTTGGTAGCTGTGAGAAAAATCTATTGGAGAAAAGAGAAATTGGATGCAGAAAATTAGTTGGGTTATTGCAATCTTACATGCAAACAAAAGTAAGATGTTCCTAGCAGGGTTAGGCCATAAGGTATTGAAATTCATAGGGGGTTGAGAGCGCTCTAATCTAGTAGCAGAGTAAAAAAGAACAAAAAACAAAAAAGGGAGTCGAGTGTCTAGTTAGCAACAATATTACATTAAGATCCACTAGATTGCCCTCCTTGAGGGTAGGAACTGTTTTTGCCTTTCTTCAATGCTTATCACAGCCCAGGGCAGGTGCTTAATACAATCATTTTTGACTAGAAGATGGGAAACTAAAGGAAGTGACCGCCTTCACTCTGTCCCCCCTCCCTCCAGCTGCCTTCCCAGCATAGCCTTGAGAAGTTTTGAGATCTCCATTCCCAAGAGCTAGCCCACCCCTCTCCACCTCAAGCAAACAAATTTGTACTAAACTGCTCAGAGCACATATTTCTCTCCTTGTCCCAGTTGCTGTTGTTGCCAGTTACCTCAGATACAAACACTGCTCGCCTATAATTCTAGTCCCTAGGATAGAGACTAACTTATACCTACTTTTGTGCTATGCACACACCTGATACAGAGTAGTACTGGGGACGGTCAGGGCTCAGAATGAGACCTTACATTCTTTTGGTTAAGGTACTAGACTGGTACTAGGTTGTTGAAAAGGAAATGTCTAAAGCCAAAGGGAAAGGTCTTTGGGTAAAGCTGATTTATGATCAGACCATGCATACCCCTACAGATAGCATATTATTCTCATCCCCCTCAACCCTTCGAATGAAACTGCTTTCTTCAAGTTTATCATCTTCTTGGATACTCTGTCTCCTCAGCTTTTTTGTTACCCCTCCCACCTGCTTGAGTACTTTCTTGGCCTCCTTCGATGGTTCATCTTCATCCTCCCACTCTGGGGGCTCAGCCACTTACCTTGGTAAGTCACTTAACCTCTGCTTCAGTTTCCTCAACTGTATAATGGGGGCAATAATAGCAGCTACCTCTCAGATGTACCTACCAGGGGGCAGGTAGGTGGTGCAACAGATAGAGTACTGGGCCTGGAGTCAGGAAGACTCATCTTCATGAGTTCCAATCTGGCCTCAAACACTTATTAGCAGTATGACTCTGGGCTTAACTCTGTTTGCCTCAGTTTCCTCATCTGTTAAATGAGCTGGAGAGGAAATGGCAAACTACTCCAGTAATTTTGCCAAGAAAACCTCAAATGAGGTCACAGAGTCAGACATGACTGAAAAGAACAAAAATACAAATTCTTATTCCCATCTCACTCTGCCCCCCCCGTTGGTGTTATCCAAGGCTCTATTTAAGCTTTTGTCTTCTCTCTCTCTCTCTCTCTCTCTCTCTCTCTCTCCTTCTCTTTCTTTACTACCTTATTTGTCTCCTCTATTCAGGTGACTCCCAAATTCATATAACTAGCCCTAAACTCTTCACTAACTTTTCCTGTCTTCATCTCCAAATGCCTTCCGGACATCCCTATCGGGATATTTGACCAATACCCAAAATTAATATGTCCCAAACTGAACTGAGTACCCCCCGAAAAAAACCCCAACCTCAAACCAAACAAACAAAAAACAACCCCTTACTCTCCTTTTCAAGTTTCTTGTTTTTCTTTAAGGCACCATGAGCCTTCCAGGCACCTAGGCTGGAAACTTTGGAATTATATTTGACTTTTCATTCTCTCTCCCTTCCCCAACCCTTGCGTCTACTCTATCTATAGAACATTTCTTGGACTCCATTCTTTCTCTTCACTCATATTGCCACCACCCTAGCTCAGGCCCTCCTTACCTCTTGCATGTAAGATTGCAATAACCCAACTAATTTCCTGCATCCAATTTCTCTTTTCTCCAATGGATTTTTCTCACAGCTGCCAAAATGATCTTCCGAGTGCACAAGTCTGACCATGAACACTCCTCTTCTCAAAAACCTTCAATAGCTCCTCATTGCCTTTGGGATAAAAGACAAATTCCTTAGCTTAGTATTTAAGACACTTCACAATATGGCTTCAACTTATCTTTTCCAGTCTTGTTCCAAATCACTGCCCTTTAGCATTGTACTTCCCAAAATGGAGGGTAGAGTTAGCTGGGTGGTGCAGTGCCTAGAATGCTGGTCTCACCTGAGTTCAAATCCAGTTTCTGACGCTTATTAGCTGTGTGATCACGTGTAAGTTATTTAACCTCTGACTCTCTGTCAGGATCAAATGAAGTATCTTTGAGGATCATGGTGCTTAATAGATGCTTGTTTTCTTCCTTCTTCTGCAAAACCCAATAAATGCTTGTTTCCTTCCTTCCTCTACAAAATGTAATAAATGCACGTTTTCTTTTTCTGCAAAACTACATAAATCGTGGCTATCATTATTAGTAGTAATAGTAAATTTTTCCGTACTTGAACAGAGCATTCCTGAAAGTCCTTCCATGCATTTTTTCCCTTTCACTTAGCTCATGGTTCTTTAAATTTTTTTTTAATATATTGCCTGTATTTTTCCTTTGCTCCTAAAACCCCACAGCCTAATTTGTATTATACTTTTTGTATGCATGCGGTATCCCTCTGGTGAATGTAAACTCCTTGAAGGCAGAGACTATATTACTTTTTATTTTTGCATCCACAGCATCAGGCACAGTGCCTTCAACCATTATAAGCCCCTAATAAATGTTTGGTGATTTTAATCTGTAAAAGATTTTGGGGCTTGGAGTGACAAGGTCGCATCATTCCACTCACCTCTTTCAAATTCCAGATCACTCCCAGGGGAGGACCGCCAACTTGTTCCATTGCCTATGCCAACACAGACACCTGTCACCCCACTCTACTCCTAACCGGCCACATTCCAGAGAGGGGCCTGACTTTGGAGAGAGAACCTGGGAAAGAAGGGACTCTACCTGGTCCCTTTCCCTTCCTTTGGAAAAGACTTCGGGATCCGCCTGGCCGCAGCAGATCCTTCCTCCTGGTCCAGGTCTCCCGGGCACCTCACTCTCGCAGCCGCAGGGTGTGCCAGGCGGGGTCAGCCTAGGTTGCGGAACCTGGGAACCACCCCTTTCTCCTCCTTCCTTCCCACCCCTCTTCTGGGGAGGGGCAGGGTGCGGGGAGGGCATCCGCAATGACCTCAAAGCCCGCCCAAACCCCACCCTCGGCACTGGTAAATAAAAGCGCGTGCTGCAGCCCCCGTGCCCCGCTGCCTCGTGGGAGCGGCTTTGTTGCGGGGGCTCTGGCCACCGGTGAGGCACACTCCCCTCCCTATATTGTCTGCGCTCTCCTGAGTTTCGAGAAGGAAAGAAACCATGCTGTTTTGGCACACTCAGCCGGAGCACTACAACCAGCACAACTCCGGCAGCTATTTGCGGTAAGCTCCAATCGCCGGTCCCCTGGTCTCTGCGCTCTGCGAAGGTGCTGCCGCCCCGGCCAATGCCTTCGAGTAACCCTGCAGCCCAGGACTTTGCGCCTGCCCTGGTGTGGTGTAGGGGAGAGGGTTCCTTGTAACACTTAATCGTAGGGAGACACCCCCCCCCGCGGGTGGTGGGGGTGCAGGATAACTGAGGGAGATCACATGGCCCCGAGAGCCCCCTGGGAGAAGAGGTTGCAGCTGGTGCCAGCCCTAACTGGAAGCCCATACCTACCTAGCACGCGGACTACCTACCTATGTGGCCTTGGTCAAGTCCCCTGGGCCTCACTATCTTCTGTTTTCCAATAAGGAGGAGTAGACTAGATGGCCTGAGTTGTTACAGCTTTATAATTCAGTTTTGAGAAGATTTAGTTCATAAAAGACACTACCACCGGAAATCACATCAGAAAACATAATATATTTTTTTAAAAAAAGAGCCTTCGTTGTCCCTCTCCCTACCCCTATTCCTCGAGAGGAGGGAAGAGGGGGCTAAATTTGTGATTTTGCTTGCTCCCCTCCCGCGGTTGGCTCTTCCCAGGCCGGAGCTCCCCCTTCCCCCGTCCATCACCTCTGAGCGCCGCCGTCTGAGTTTGCTCGGACCCTTGGCTGACAGGCTGAGAGAGGCTCCGGCGCAGCCTGGCTGCACGCCGTGTCTGGCGGTGTCGGAGAGGCCATAGGTGTCTGAGAGAGCACATGCAAGCAGCCGCGGGCAGCGCTCCCCCGAACTCAGGCTCGCCCTTCTCTCCTCTGGGGAAGAGACTTTTACAACAAAAACCCCGCAGACTGGCTGACAGACGGACACAAACACCCTTGCGCAGGGAAAAGAAAGAGAACCGAAACAGACAGGACGGACCTATGGAGACTGGGGGAGGGAGCCAGGGGAGCGAGAGAAATAGATGGGAGGCGAGGGAAAGAGCCGGGCAATAGTTCCGGTTTTTTGGGAGCATTAGTGACCGCCATCGGCATTTGCAGGCAGAAGTTGCATTCCCAAATCCCTCCTGTGATGCTTACTGTGTTCGGTGACCTTGGGCAAGTCATGTAATCACCTTGGATTTCTATTTGGCCATCTGTAAAATGAAGACAGTTGGATTATATGTAGTAGCCTCTGAAATATCTACCTAATAGCTCTACAAATATGATCCTCCCCATCCCTGTGTTGTGGGTGTTTCTGGTAAAAATTGCGCAGTGTCTGGCGCATAGCAGGCACTTAATATTTATTAAGTTGATATACTTCCTATCACCTTAATTTATTGTCAACTTGATTAAGATGAAACAAGTTAGGATTTATTAACTAGTTTACTGATATGTGTGAGAAGGAAGAGAATTGGCTTTTTAGACTAATTTTTTATCTTGACATTAATCAGCGTTGGGGAGGGAGGAGGGTAAGGTGGGGGGGGTGGAAAAGGGCAGAATTCTTTTTCCTTGGAAATAGTTCACCTAATGAGGAAGTGTGCAGGAACCTGACATGATACTGGTAGGGTCTATGCATTCTGCCTCCTTGGCCCTCCAAATTGTGCCTTTTTATTTGAGAAGGGTTTTGTGGTTCTTGGTTTTCAAATTCTAGAATCTGCACTGGTGAAGACTTGAATTCCAGATGGGGGTGGGGCAAGGGTGGGGGTAGAGGGTTTGACCCAAGGGCTGGGGCTGCAGGAAGCATCTCTTCTGCTTACAGCGTAGCAGATACCCCCCTCAGATAATCTTGTATGTATTTGCCTGAGCTCTGGCCAATTCCCTTGATGGAAATCTTTCTTCTTCTTCAGGGATTTGACTAGTGTTCTTCAAAGGGAATAGTGTGAGTCTTGTCTGTTTTGCAAAATACCAAAACACTCAGAAACTGGCCTTTTAGGAAGTAGGACACCCCCTTTTCCCTCAGTTCTGTGGGATTTTTTTTCTCCTTTTCTATTGGAGGCTGAGTGTTAATGGATTCTAATTTCACTTTCTGAACTTGCTTGAACCAGCTTTATCCTGTCTTATTTCCACCCTAGTCACAGTTTATTAACTGTGCCTAATTTAACCCAAGGGGCAGTTAACATAGGCTTGGGAAAAGCAGAATTTGTGGAATGGTTACCAGGCAATGATTGTACCATTATTGGAACTAGATGGTTTTTTTGTACCCCTCCCTGCCTTGAGAATTCTCCCAAATATCCAAAGTGATACCTGTCAAATCTCCCCACTCTGATATAATAGCCTTTATTCCTCTTTCCTTTAGAAATGAAGGGAAGAGCAATGAAAGGGTTAATTTTTTAAAATTGTCAGTTCATCATTCATTGGATTTAATTATTAGAAAGATGGTAAATGATGGTGGATCTTTATTAATTCTGCAGGGATATTCAGTGAAGGTAAGATATTGAGCCAATAACAGCCCAGAGTAATTTAAATATAGACCCTGCTCTGATGAGAATGTATCAATTCATTAGAATTCCTTTTAAAAAACATTCTGGAGAAAACTAAGTTTCTATTTACCCCAGGAACTAAAATAATATTCCATGACTTTACTTTTCCATTTTATCTAAAACCTATTCTATGATTATTAAATATTTTAGGACATTTAAAAATGTGGGTTTGTATAAACATGATTGAAACTTACTTAAATTTCATATCCCAGAAATTTCAATTGAGTTAAATTTATTAAATTTAATTATTAAATTTGGGAACATAAAACTTGACCTTAAAACTTTAAACCTTAAGGCATAAAAAGCTTAAGACCCTGAGCTCAGCGGAAATTGGGGAAGTGGTTGAATAGGGAGAAAGAGAAAACAAACTAAAATTATTCCTACTCACAAGGTACTTACACTCTAGTAATTCATTAAGGAATAAATGTTGTGCCTTCTTTTTGTGAGGCATGCCAATCAGCAGTTTTCGTGTTTACCTCAGAGGTTAGAGATTCACCCACTTGTGAGGCAGCTGAGAAACATTTCAGCTTGGCTACAATGAAAAGTTCAGTAGAGTTTCAGAAAGAGAGCAAACTATAAGACTAAAGGTTTATTGTAGTGCTTTTTGATCCAAAAATAATCAAAGCAATTGGTCAACAGTCTTTTATTTGATAACCTCCCCTCCCCCTTTTTAGGAGATTGAATAATTCTCCTAGAAATTGAAGTGAGAGAAGGCCATGGTTCACCCAGACTTAGGATGTATTCAAGGGAAGAGTCTTGTCTCTAGCAACTATACTGTAATGTTGAAGTTACTCAGGTTGGCCTTAAGCAGGAACCTTTAGTCTCTTTCCTCATTTAATGTTCGATGTTCTGGGCAACTTTTATTTCTTTGCAAATAAGGATAACTGTCTTGTTAACAAATACCCTTCCATGAGTGACTTTAGTGTTGAGTGACAAGTCAACCACTTTCTTTTCTTTCTCCCTCCCCTCCCCCCCCTTTTTTTTAACACCAAAGCACATGGATTATTAACTTAATATGATGTGGGCAAATATGAAAAGCACTGAAGTTAGAAGGGCCAGTGCACACTTTGCATGTTCCCAGATAGCTATTTACAGACGTATTTGTGCACCTGAGGTTTAGTGTAAGGAAAGGGGGCAGCCTTGCTCTTTAGTAAGCTGAAAGTTGAGCTAAATATTGGCTTCACTGGGCAGTGGAAAACAGAAGGGCAGGTGTAAAAAGGATTTTTGAGGTGTACTCAAACCCATATTTTCCTTCAGGGAACTAGCTAGATGTTGGCGGGGTGTGTACAATGTTTATGTATTTTAGAGACACAAGTTTATTGTGTTAGACGGAGAACAGATTGTCCCAGTGACTTTGGTATTTATTCAATTTTTATAGTGATCCAGGATAAGCTAATCTGATTTATTATGTAAAGCATATTAAGAGAAGGGGAGGGGGGTAGAGTGGTTATCAAGATAAGGGGACTGGTATTTTTTTTGGCTCCTACTTCCTTTATTCTTCATAATTTATTAGACTTTAATGAGTCTCTCTCTTGCAGGCCATTCATATTGTCAGGATTTTTCCATGCCTCAGTCATAACCCAGACTAATTCTAGAATCTCAGAATTAGAAGGGATCTCAGTCCACCCAGCTCAGCTTGAACTGGAGCAAGATTCCCCTCTAACATCATACACACCAAGGTGTCATTGGCCTTTGTTTTAAAGATGTCCTGTGAGAGAGAGAAGCCCACTACCTCTTTTGGCAGCTGTGGAGACACTGGAGAGAACACTGTGATTAGCAAGTTTATGGCATGCCTAAATTCGCCTCTTTGAAGCTTCTTTTTCCAACTAGTTTTGTCTAATGGGACAAGGCAGAAAAAGGCTGCTTTTTCACGTGGAGCAAGGGCTGTCTTTTACCTTTCTTTCCAGCACTTAGCACAGGACCTGGCACATAGTAGGTGGTTAATAAATGCTTGACTGATGTGGATACTTGCCATTATCATGGCAAGTTGAGCTTAAATCTTTGCCAAGTTGAGCACCCCTGCTTTCTGCTTTCTTCACTTTAGTGACATGGACTCGAGCTATATCTATCCTGGTTGCCCTCCTCTGGACACACTCTAGTTTATCAATTTACTTCCTTAAAATGTGGTGCTGAGAGCAAAACATAATTTTGCTGATGTAGTCTAATCAGGATTGAATATATCATGACTGTCACCTTCTTTGACTATAATTTTCTTGGCTACAATATCACATTGTTGGCTCATTGAATTTAACACTGCACTAAAACCATGAAATTCTTTTTTGGAACCCTGAAATTTTTTACGTCAACTGATAATCCAGTCACCACTGCCCTATCTTGAACTTTTGAAGTTTATTTTTTTGAACCCATGTGAGATTTTACCATTGATCCCTGTATAATTTCTTATTAGATTTTAGCTTGTCATGACCTTTTTGAAGTCTGATTCTAATCCAGTGTATTGTCTTAGCCTTTCCAGATTTTTGTCATCTGCAAATTGAGTGGCATACCGTCTATGCTTATGTCCAAGTTGCTGATAAAAATGTTTCTTAGCACAAACTGAGCAGAGATTCATGGTATTCCACTGGAGACCTTTTCAACTCTGTAGTGAACCTCTAATGAGTACTCTTTTGAGGCTGGCCATCCAGTCAGTTCTAAATACAACTAATTGTACTGCCCAGCTTATTAGGAGCCATTCTTCCTACCCTCCATCCCATTTTTTATCTTTTGAGGTCCTGTGAGTGGGGATTTCTTTTGAATAAGAGGAAGGGAGAAATCTCGAGGTCTTTCCATTTGGTAAGAAATTTCCATTTGGTTAAGGAAAAAAAGTCAAACCTAGATTTCTTGCTTGAATGTAAACTCAGGAGAGATTAATATGGTGCTGAAAGAAGAGGAGTTACCTATTATCCAGTTGCTCTCTGTTGCTGGGATGGATTCTTCATCTCAGTACTTGTGTAGAGCTGTAGATCCTCTCAGGGTAAATGATGTATTCAGCACAATAAAGGCTATAGAGATGAAATAGGTTTCATTTTTTAAAAAGATACTTTAATACTTTTTCATGTAGTGCATAAATAGCTATTCATTGTAACAGATTGTATGCTTGACCAGGACTTGTGACATGTCATAAAATTGCCTCCAACATTAATATTTTATTAATCTTAGAGGGAGAATTTTTTTTAGCTCTTCTAAAAAAATCCTAATTTTTGTCCTCTAGATTTACAGAATAAGTGTCTTATAATTCTATACGTGGTGTCCTATCATGAGAAAGAGATGCCACAAATTATTCTGTTTTTTACTGTACTTTTAAACCTCTGTATGTAATATTTATGACAGTTTGTAGTAGGTTTAAGTTTCAAACAGGAATTTCTACAATTGCAGAAGTTTCTCGAAAGGTTTAAGGTTTTTTTGGGGGGGGAGGTGGGCAGGAAGGGGAGTGGAGGAAATGGGGAGATAGATGACTGACGCATTGATGTCTATCTCATGTTACTTCTACAAGAATGCCATAAGTTATCTAGGCTTTTTTTTTCCTTCTCAAAAATAATGATTCTTCTTTTAGATATTTTGCTGACACATGTGTTAACTATATGTTTCAGTGATGTCCTTGCACTGCCAATCTTTAAGCAGGAGGAACCTCAGCTGTCCCCTGAGAATGAAGCCAAACTGCCCCCATTTCAGTATGTGCTCTGTGCAGCCACATCACCAGCTGTGAAACTTCATGAAGAAACTCTGACCTACCTCAATCAAGGTAGGATTAACCCCCAAAGGGGAAAAGCTCCTCTGTGGACCTGGATTGGTTTGATCTGAGTGGCCCAGATAGAAGCATTCACATTTTAGCATGATGTGTTACTGAATTTCTTGTGACAGGGATAGAATGGGGTAGGGATCATTGGCAGAGAGAGAAGGAATAGGGAATTAGAAAGAAAAAAAAATCCATCATCATTGTCATTGTTGGATGCAGATTAAACACTTGTTGCATATTATATCTGGCAAATATGTTTGGTATGTATATTTATATGTACATACATGTGTATATATATGCATATATATATATATATATTCATATAAGTACATATGTATACATTCACACATATATCCTGGCTGTCTTAGAGATTATTTGTGTAATGAATTGATTATCTTTCATAAAATAGTTAGTTTAGATTAGGGGTGGGGAACCTGTGGCCTCGAGGCCACACGTGGCCTTCTAGGTCCTCAAGTTTGGCCCTTTGACTGAATCCAAACTTCACAGAACAAATCCCCTTAATAAAAGGATAGGAGGCTACAGGTTCCCCACTCCAGGACTCTAGCCCAAACCCCTGTGATATCAATTCTTTTAAGGGTTTGAAGAGGTTTAAAAGGTCTAGGGCCACACTTGAGGACCTAGAGAGCCACATGTGGTCTTGAGGCCACAGGTTTCCCATCCCTGGTTTAGATGTATAAAATCCAAAAGACTTTTAGTTTCTGAATATGGTGGTAACCTTTTATAATTAATAGTGGGAGACAGAATGAATGTTCATTTCTAGCTTAATAATATCATGAGAAAAGGATAGAAAACTCAAAAAGCTGGGGTTCAAATCCCTCCAGATATTAATTATGTTATCCTGGGTAAGTCACTTAATCTCTCTGCCTCAGTTTCTTCATCTGTAAAATGGGGGAATTGGACTCAATGGTATTGTAGGTTCCCATCTTACTCTAAAAACTATATCAGATTTTGATAAAGCCTTAAGAAACAGACTCCCATAACTTCAAGTTAGAGTGGATGGTAGAGATGGTCTAGTGGCAGAAGTGGGGAACCTGTGGCCTCGAGGCCACATGTGGCCTTCTAGGTCCTCAAGTTTGGCCCTTTGACTGAATCCAAACTTCCCGGAACAAATCCCCTTAGTGAAAGGATAGGAGGCCACATGTGGCCTCGAAGCCGCACGTTCCCCCACCCCTGGAGCCTAGCCCAAACCCAGACCCCTGTGATATCAGTTCTATCTACAATATCTTCCAAAAGTGGTCACTATGAGTGTTCATTCAGCCTATACTGAAACACTTTAATGGCAGGGAATTGACTTTCATAAAGCTTCCCAATGTGAGGAAGTTCTTACATTTTAGGGATGTGATTTGACCTTGTCCGTATTGATGTCATGAACAAGATTATACTAATGATTGCAGTTGTAAAGAAGCATTTTTATAGACATTCTGATGTTCAGCCATCCTCGAAGATGAGAGTTAAGTATTATTCCTGAGTTAAAAAGCAGTGAAAACAATTTATCCAGAATAGGTGTATGGTGGGGGTGGTGGTGGTGGTAAGAAAGGCGGATATATTACTCCACTTGGCAAAACTGTGAATGTATCTGAATCCTCAGAGCTTTTTGGGCCCTCTCCTATCTCACTGACTCTTTCTAGAACTTTGACTTTTTCGTTTGGGAAATAGCTAGGGGTAGAAGTCCAACCTGACCCTTTGCACATTCCCTTTTCTGCTGAACTCACCAGCTCTTTAAGGAGAATTTAATTTACTCCAACTTTACCAAGATGGTCCTTTTCTTCCTCAGGATTCCAAAAATCAGAGGTGTAAGAGGTATAACTTACCTGATAAATGTATACCACTTTCCACATCCAGAGTTCACACCTCACTGCCAAGAAGTAGGTGTGTTTCTTTAATAGTTCTCCAGGACTGAGATTTGTAATCAGATTCACCATCAGTTTTTTGGTGATGTTATCATTTATTATTGTATATAGGTGTCGTTATATATGTTGCTCTCTTGATTCAATTTTCTTGCCTCTTTCTCACTTCATACAGATCTTGCATTTTTCCGAGTTCTTAATTTTTGTTGTTTCTGCAATAGCAGTCCATTAAATTTACAAACTGTAATTTGTTCAGCCAACTGATGGGCACCCATTTTATTAACAGTTTTTTGCTTCCATGAAGAGTCTATGACATTGACTTTTGAAAATGAGTTTCCATTTGCATTTGAGAGAACATTATAGTTGCTCCTTCAATTTGTTTTTTCGTTTCCATTTATTAACAAATTTTGGATAGCAGACTTTTCATTTTTATTATATATATATACACACACATATGTACATACATATACCTACACACACATAGACACACATATACATATGTGTGTATATGCCCATACATATACACATATACTCATACATATATGCACATATACATATATACACATACATACACACATACATACATACATACATATATTTAGCAGACTTGAGCAGACCATCTTCCTAACACTCCATTTGCCATGGATTTTAACAGAAAGCTTGTGGGACTTTTGGGAAAAAAAAATCTTTGTGGTTTTGACACACTATTCATGAAGGCCTTTTTAGCAGTTAGCAGTAAACCTTTAAAAGCACTTTTGTGTCCACTGACTAAGCCCTTCAACATGTCTGTGAGGCTCTCCCATATTATCTTCGTTATATAAATGTATTCCACATGTGTACTCTTGTTATTATTAGAAATATGGACATCCCCTTAGCATAAGACCCGCTTAATGGAATTTCTACCTAAAGCTATGTGATACCTTTTTTTTTCTTCATGTAGTGCCAAATGTTGCCTGAGACAACTAAAAACACATTGTACTTGGCCGTGTTTTTAAACACAGTTTTACAGTTGCCATAACCAGAAAAGTAAATTATGGCGCAAGACTGAGAAGGAATCAGGATAATGGGATGGAAACACATTGGACTTGGAGGCGTAAACCTGTCAGCTCTACCATTTCCTAGCCATATGACTGACCACAAGCTAATCATTCAGCCTCTTTGAAAGTCAGTTTGTTCATCTGGAAAAAGGAAAGTCTTAATACTTAAGAGTATTTAACTCAGGTTTGTTGTGGATAAATCACATTGAAGTGAGCTCCTTGAGGGCAGGGCTTCCTTCATTGTTTCTTTTGTGTCCTTGTATCTCAGTGCATAGCATAGTACCTGGCACGGAAGTTTAATAAATACTTGTTGATGGAATGATTGATTGCTATATATCAGGCCAAAAAGGATAATACTGTTTTAAGCTGCTTGAAGAAAGGCATAGTGTCTAGAACATGGGAAGCAGTAGTCCTTTTGTATTCTACCCTGGCTCGGCCATGTCTGAAATATGTTTTGGGTGCCATTTTGGAAAGGACATTGATAAGCAGGGGTGTCCTGAGGAGGCCAACCAGGATGAGACCTTGAGATTATGCCATACAAAGAACTGTTGGAAGGAATTGGAGTTATTTAACCTGAAGAAGAGAGGGGACATAACTATCTTCAGATATTTAACAGCTGTCATGTGGAAGAGGGATGAGACTCATTCTTTGGAGCCCCAGAGGACAGAATGAGGAGTTGAAAATTATAAGGAAAACCTTTTTTAACCATTAGTTATCCATTGGGAAGTCTTGGATTTTCCCCTCACTACAGGTCTTCAAGTGTTGACTGGACATAGGGATCACATAAAGGAATCTGACGGGTCATCTGATATAGCTCTCCCTCATTTTACAGATGTGTTAAAGGTGATTCCTGTTCAGATATGCATTGGACTGGATGGCCGCTGAGTTCCTTTCCAGCTCTGGGATTGGGCTGTTAGCTTATCAGTGTGTGCTTTATGGGAGGACCATCAGGGAAAATGTCTTTTAGTTGTGAAATCAATTTGATTGACTTTAGTGCTACATGTTAAATCTTTGGGGGCAGTGGAAGAAGACGAGAGCAATAGAAGAGTCGAAGGGTACCATTTGTTGTAGTCAATTTTAATTTTTTTAATGAGAAACAACTTTTGAAAGGAGAAAACAGTTAAATGTAAGAAAACTTTATTATCATCTACCAAAAATTTCATGATTATGTTCTTCAGGAATGAATTCTCCGTGGGAATCATCCCTGATCCAGGAATTCTCTTTCTTTTTTTTTTTTTTTAATTCCATTGATTTATAACTCTAAATTTTCAAAGCTCTTCGTTTCTCCACCTTCTCACCTTATTAGTCAACATGTGGTATTCCTGTCAAGGTGGGGAGAGTGGTCTGGTCTCTCTTGAAGGCTGAAAGAGGTGGTTTTGCGACAAACAAAAGAAGGCTTACTTCTATTAAAAGCTGGTAATAAACTTAGGAAACTATTTGCCCCTAGAGGTGGTACAGGCTTAAAATATAAATGGGTTCAGAAAAGCTTAGGATAAATCCTTAGTTGACAGAGCCCTAATGTGAAACAGGTACTTGTTCTACCTGGCCCTCAAGACAGAACTATGGGCGATGAATGAAAGTTACAGAAAATCAGCTTTTGGTTTCACTTATGGAAAATTTACTAGCAATTAGAACTATCCCAAAATAAGGTAAACTGTCCAGGGAGGTCATAGGCTGCATCTCTGTTCCAATTGTTCCCAGATTTTGATGTAATTTTGCATTAAAGGAACTGAGTAAGTCAAGAGGGTTGCTTGCTTATTTTTGCTTGTTATATTTATTTATTTATTTTTAGTTCATATATGTATCCCTCTTCCCTTTACTTCACCTATTTATTAAGTGGGGAACTGGAATGGAGAATGGACCTTCGGGCTCATCTAGCCCAACCCCTTCATTTTACAGATAAGGAAAGTGAGGCTCTGGGAGGTTAAATGACATAAGGTCACATGTTGGAATTTGAACCTTGGTCCTCTTGACTCCAAATCCAGGGCTGTTTCACAGCTGACAGGTGTCAGAAGTGGGGCTTTTGAACCCAGGTCTTCCTGACTCCAAGGCTGGATCTCTGTCCTCCCACCCACTGCCTCTCCTTTAATATATTTCCCATGTTCTGTGTAGGGGAAGGTGAAGCAGACTGGATGCGTGTTATGAGATTTGTGCATGTAACAACAGAAAGAAAGAGTCTCCTTTGGGAAGTTTTAAGAGTAGGATATTTGCTTTGGTGGGTTACAGGGTATCCCCTTGAACAAGGAGAACAGGTAAACATGCGCACTCTTGTTTTTGCAGGCAGCAGTCTCTGAGTATAAGAATGAAAGAGCAGTAGAGCTTCTACTTCAGTGAATCACCTTTCCCAGGTGATCTGTTACTTTCTGGATTGCATTTATTGATAATTAAATATTAATTAATTAATTAATTAAATATTAGTTCTTATTTATTAGTCAGCCTTCATGGAGCACCTACCATGTGCCCAGTTATGCACCCCACATAACTTGCCTTACCCAAGGAATCTAGCAAAGCTGGGCAATGGAGATTCAAAACTAGGCGTCCTCCTCTGATCTTCTGCTTTCTCCAGGATGTGTTTGGATGTCACAGTACTGCACTAGCCTGCTTCCTGCACTGGCCCTGCAGCAGGTCAGTGGTATATGAGCAGCATTAGGAATAAATCTACTTGGATGGGAGTCAGGGTGGACCTGTCTAATCCTGAATTCTGAGCCATGGCAGCTGGCTTCATTAGGAAGCTCCAAGATTCTTCCTAATACAAATTCATAAACCTTTGTGCACATACATATACATATACATATACATATATACACACACTCTCTCCGTGTGTATATACACACACACACACACACAAACACATTTATACATACACGCATATACATATGCATATACATGTATATAATGTTGGTGGGGTTTTAAAATTGACTTATATTCAGTAGGAGGTCTGTTCTGTCCTATTCCCCTTCCCCCATTCCCATGGACCATAATGTGGCTCTCTAACTTCCTTGTTTGGCGTTTTTCTCACTTGATTAGAGTTACACCTTGAATGCCCTTCGTAACTTTCCAAACGTTTGTGTGTGTTGTTGCTCTTGTTCTATTTGCTTTTGAAAAAAGGCTTTCTGTATACTTTCCAGTCCGATTGCATCTATTCCCTATTTGTGTTATCAGAATATCATAATAAGGGGAGGAGAGGACACATTTTTCTGAAGTAGCTCTTTGTAAACTGGAGCTCTCCTTACCGTAAGGGCAAGAGAAGCCCCTGTTAATAAAAGGAAAGAACAAGTGCTTGCTGCTTCCCTCCTTTAGACAAGATCAGGTTGACCTCACAACATATAAAGAGTGATTATTGGGAAAACTTACTACCGTGAAAATCCCTACAGCATTTTTATTTCAGTAAAGCATTTAGAGGAATTTTCCATGATAGAGTGGAAAGACCACTGCATTTGAAGGCAGAGAATCTGGATTCAAATCTTCAGTCTCTGGCTGATTATCACTTAACTATATCTGGTTCTCATTTTATTTGAAACTAAAATGAGGGAGTTGCTCTAGGTGAACTCTAAGGTACCTTCCAGGAAGACCTGGGTTCAAAACCTACTTCTGAAACTTAAGAGCCAGCGAGAGACCATGGGCAAGTCACTTAATATCTCTGTGATCCTCAGATTTCTCACTTGTAAAATGAACTACTAATACCTAAGAAACCTATGTTATAGAGGAAGGCCTTTGTTACATAATGTAAGTTAATAAAAAACTTTTCTGCGTGGTTCTCCAGACTTTGGATTTACTCTCACAGTGGCCTTGAAAACGTGGTGGCCGTGACAGGGAGCAGTCTCAGACTAACTACACAGAAAGATTTTTACTTTTCCTGTCCCATCCTTAGATATAAAATTTCCTACTTTCCCTGAATCATGACATTGGTCTTGATGTCTCTGAAATGAGTGAGATTTAGTTTTTCAGTCTCCTTATTCAATTCTTATTTATCTGGCATATCCTTTCTTTTTCTAACTTCCTTTCTTCTCTCCCTTCCTCCTTCCCTCCTTCCCTTCCTTCCTTTTCTCTTCTACATACATACTCATTATAAAGGCTGGCTTTCAAATCATTATATACTAAGATTGTTGATATCCAGTTCTTTTATTCCTGTGGTAATAGAGAGGCCTCGATTACATTTTATATGACTTTAGTTACCAGAGCCAATAAAAGTTGGAAGGTGAACAACCTATAAATTTTGTCTAAGCTGAGTACTATTGACTCATGCTCCATATTGAATGGTTGGCTGTTGCCCGAGTATTGGTGGGCAGATCACTGATCTGCTTACTGCTCGACAGTGGCACAGAACATGGTCATTGGCTAGAAGACAAGCCTTCCATCATACTAGAGTGTGAGGATTCCACCCCTCAGAGTGCCTCTTTATTTGGAGGCAATGTGGTGTTAGGGAAAGAAATAGAAGGCCTGGAGTTATCTTGCTGAAATCATATCCAGAAACAAATCCCCACTGGGGTTTTAGCCCTAACCAGCTCTGCTTACTAATTCACTAAGTGACTTTGGACAAATAATTTCTTATTTTGTAAAACGGAGATAATATAATAATATCTGTCCCATTTACCTTATGGAATTACTGGAAGGACCTCATGAGATTTTACAAACTGTAACATGTAAATATATTTTCATTTTCACACTTTCAGTTTTATTAATGTTTCATTTTTACATTATCAAATTTTACAGATTATTCATACTTCTGAAGGTCTTTTGTAACAAAGTAAAGCAAATTAATTAAAACTAATGCAGAGACCTCATCTGAAAGTTCATGAAATATTTAATATGGGTGATATCCCATCATACTTCTCTTTAAAAAAAACAAAACAAACAAATCTATTTTCTTTCCCACATCATTTAAAAAAGGGGGGAAAAGCAAATTTCTTGTTTGCAAATGCATAGTCAAACATAACAAATTCCCTCAATGGGTATTTACTGAAACACATGTCTCATTCTGCCCCCATAATTCATTAGCTCTCTGTAATGGATGGCATGTTTCATCATCAGTCCTGGAATCAGGAATAGTCATTGTATTGATCGTAGTATTTAACAACTTTTAAGTTGTTGATAGTCTTTGTTATATAAATTATTCTTTTGATTCTTCATATTTCATTCTTCATAGTTTATTAAAAGTCCAACTTATTCATTTTAAAAGGCAGCACCTTCCTTTCAGTCAGGAGTTTTTAACTCTTTATGTCATAGACCCTTTTGGCAGTCTGGTGAAGTCTGTGGACTCCAGAATAATGTTTTTAAAAGTATAAAATACACAGGTTTTTCAAAGTATGGTAATTTCATTGAAATAAAGATGTAATTTTTCCCCATCCAAGTTCTCAGACCCCTTGAAATCTAGGGGTGAACCCCTACAAACTCCAGGTTAAGAAGAAGCCCAGGTTACCAAAGTCGCATTTCTAACTCTTTCACTTTGAATAGCCTTATCTTATTTTACCTGACTCTGAATGGTCTCACCATCCCTGCTGTCATCCTTTAACAGTGGTAGGATTGTCAGGAATGCAGTCTGGGCACCTGTCAATCAATGGCAATCTCTTTTAAGCACCCACTGCATTCAAGAACTTTATTGATTTTGTATTATTACCTTGCACTTACATCTAAGGTGCCTAAGCAGAATCTACCTTAAATATAAGAGGAGAAGCATGTGGCTCCTGTCCTCAAGAGCCTTTTAGTCTAGTTTTAGGGGCCAACAGAGTTGTTGTTGTTGTTTTTTTTTTTTTTAAGACTAAACTGTTTACAGAATCTCATACAAAGGAGGGCCAATTAATAAAGTGAAATACCTGGAGGAAGGATCAAAGTCAAAGTCACTTCCTTGGGTGTGGTAGGATTAATTCCATTCAACAAACATTAAGTGTCTACTCTATGTAAATACTTGGAGCGGCTACTGAAGGTGGTGGCTTTCTGATTGGGTATTAAAAGACTGGAAGGGAAGAAAAAGGGGTGTGTGATCAAGGATATTCCAGTTGGGCATACCATACCATTGCCTCTTTGAAGATTCTCTTAGGGGAAATCCATTGTTCTCACTGCTAGGCCTCAACTAAAGTCCAAAGTCAGCCCTTTCTAGTTAGTATAGGTCTAGTCTAATTTAGTTTAGTTCTCTTCTAGATTTTAGAAGATGATGTATTGAACTCTTTTTTTTTTCCCCTCTGTTTTTGAAAAACTTTTTCCTATCAATCTTTTCTGGATATACTCTCCCCATCTTCTTCCCCTTTTCCCCATCATTGTATCCTTTCTCATGATAAAGAAAAACAGTTATCAGATTTCAGATGTCATATTTCAAACTAATAATGTTTGCAACCCTCCCTTCTGCCATTTTTTGTTATTTAACTATTTCATGTCTGGAGGGTTTAATCATCCCCTGTCCCAGCCTCTAATGACCTTTTCTCTGGTAATCCCCATAACAACTAACACAAACCTGTGGCACATAGCAGACAATCTCCCTCAATTCTTCACACCTTTGCATTGTGCAAAGCACAATTCCTTGCCTGGAACCACACCCTTTCTTTACCTCTGCTTCTAGAATCCCTAGCTTTTTCAAAGCTCAGCTCCAGTGTTACCTACATCAGGCTTTTCCTGATCATCTCACATGCAATCCACCTTTCCCCATTGCTTCAAAATCACTATGCATTTACTTTGCATAAATTTTGTACACTACTGGGGAGCAGTGGGGAGACACGTGGTATATTCCAGGGATGGGAAGGATCTGTACAAAGGTTCAGAGGTGTTAAATGGATTGTCCTGAGACTGGGTTGTCTCCAGTTTCCCCATCTGTAGGTAATCAGAGTGCCATCTTAGAATAGGGTTGAGATGTAGCTTAGCCTAGAAATTTTCCAGTACCAAATACCCTCCTCTTTATTTTGTCTCATACCAGTCTGATCTGTAATAGTTCCAGTTAGTGTTACTGAGTAATCTGGTGTCCTCATTGAGAGAACTTAGGTGTGAAATAAGGAACTTTCACTAATGTACCATATTCTACTTTTAAAATTTCAAATACATATGTACATGCTTAACTTAAGTATAGTATGACTAACAATGTACAGAGTTCTGTGGATGTTTATAGAAGTCACTTAACTTGCAAATGTTCCCTCTTTCTTTTGACTACAGGTCTCTTAGATAGCAGTGCTGCCATTTATTAATTCAGTTGCTAAATTCAGCAAATATTTGTGCCTGTAAGAGAGTATATGAGCTCCTTGATGCTAAGGACAGTTTCATTTTTGTCTTTGTCTAGGTGCTATATCCCTAGCACCTCGCATAGTTTCAGACACATAGTAGGTGTTTAATAGATGTTTAATGAAATGGGGCAGCTGGGTGGCTCAGTGGATAGAGTGCTAGGCCTGTGGAGTCAGGAAGCCTCCTCTTGGAGAGGTCAAATCCAACCTCTGGATAACCCTGGGCAAGTCATTTAACCCTGTTTGCCTCAGTTTCCTCATTTGTAAGATGAGCTGGAGAAGGAAATGTATACTTGTTAAGAAAACCCCAAATGGGGTCACCAAGATTGAAAACATGATTCAACCATAAAAACAAAAAATTCTGGATGCTTTTAATGGACAGGTGGGGTGGCTTAGAGGTAACCTCTGTTGCTGCGGCTGAAGCACTTGAATTCTGTAATTCCTGGCTTCATGCAGTAGGATTTAAGGCCATTTGGTGTCTACATTAAATTTGGAATCAGAAGGCCACCAGACTGTCAAATGAAGGAGCTTAGGGGTTAAAGAACCTAGTTCTTTAACAATTAGCATTGGCAGCAGAGAAGCTCATTAGCCCCCATAAATAACTGGGGAATCTAAAATTAAAACATAGTGATGGATTATAGTCTGTATATAGTCCCTGCCCTCAAAAAAATTTAAAATCTAATAGCAAAATTGACACAGTTACACAAATAACTGTAATACAAATTAGGATGTGATTAAATACATGAGGGATCTAAGGAGGACAAGGGATCACTCCTAGCTGGAGGAAACAGGAAAGTAAAAGAGGTATTACTTGAGCTGGGTTTTCATATTGTATATTGGAAGAACTGAAATTTAAAACTACTGCACTTTGAAGCACCAAGTTGTGTTTCAAAAAAATAACATTTTAGGGGCAGCTAGGTGGCGCAGTGGATAGAGCACCGGCCCTGAAGTCAGGAGGACCTGAGTTCAAATCTGGCCTCTAGACCAAACATTTGACACATACTAGCTGTGTGACCTTGGGCAAGTCACTTAACCCCGATTGCCTCACTAAAAACAAAAAAACCATTTTATTTTTCTCCCCAATTACATTTTAAACAATTTTTTACCTTTTTTTTTTTTAAGTTTTGAGCTCCAAATTCTATTTCTTCCTCCCTCCCTGAGACAGTAAGCAACCTTATATAAAAGAAAATGATAAATGTTAGAGAGGCTTTGGGAAGACTGGAACACTAATGCACAGTTGGTGAAGTTGTGAACTGATCCAACCATTCCAGAGAGCCATTTAGAACTATGCCCTGACAGAGTACCTTTACACATACTAGAGATAGTAGGATGAAAATTATTTATTTCAAAGTGAAATTATAATATATCCTTGTAATTATTTGTATTTAGAGTACATTTGCACAGATAGAAGAAATTACAATAAAATTATTTTTAAAAATTTTACATCAGTTTACACAGTTGGCATGCAAAAAATTCAAACATGTAGTTTATTCCATACTTATTTCTCTTTCTGAAGTTGCAAAAAAATATGTGGAGACCCATAGGGGGAAAAATGTAATTTTTAATACCTCTTCTCTCATTTCTATAGTTCCTAATGGGTGACTCTTTTCAGAGCTAAGTGTTAACTCTACAAATTATAAGGATTAATCTCTCCCAAGTCATTAACTCAGTTCCTGATCCCTGAAGTCTCTTGATTTGGCTCGCCTGACACTGTCAGAGAGAAGAAGGATCAGCATTTGGAGAAAAATGCCTGAACAAGACTTCCAGTAGGAATAAGCAATACCTGAAGAAGAAGAAGAAGGGGAATAAGAAGAGAAGAATCATAGGTTCCTAGGCTTTCTTACAGTTGGCAGAGACCTTGAAGGTCATCTAATTTCAATATGAGGGAGAAGAAAAAGGAGAAAGGAAAGAAAGAAAAAGGTTCATTTGGTGGAAAGAGGGACGGTTGTCTGCAGGAATCTTGGGGCTCATCTCTAGGTTTGTATGTGCTAAACTATTATTTGGAGTGTTGGAGGAGGATCACCAAGAAGTTAGATTAGATTGGCCTCCTGGTAGCTTTCTAACTTGCTTACTTCTTAAGTATCATTTTAGGCTAGCCAGAAGTGTCAGAAAGAACTGCCCCCTAGGCCTAAGGGAGGAGATGGAACAATTCAGTTTAAAGAACCTTGACTATGTGTAAGGCACTGGAGATACAAAGATACTAAAAATATATATATAAAATTGATAAGTACATACTGTGTACAAAACATTGTGATATGGGTAGGAGAAAATACCTTCTGTGTCCGCCTTCAAATTGCTTATAATCTAACAGGAGGTTATGACATATCAATTTGATAAGTGCAAAAGAGACAAAAAGATCTCAAGAAATAGAAGTTGGGTGAAATGATTCTCAACAGAATACCTCCATTATTCAAAGCCTAGACTGCCCAAATCTGTTGACATCTCTCCATTGAAAGGATTTGGGACTGAGGTGGAGTGTTGAGGGGTAGAAGATGGAGGGAGGAGGTAGCGGCTGAGACTGGGCTTTTAGCATCATTTCCAGAGCCATAAATTCCTGGGTTTGGACCTCTGCAATTCAGCTTATTTGCTAGGGCCTTGGGCTGGACACTTACCTTTTTATCTGGTTTAAGATAACCTTTTATGTGAATTACTCTATTGGCTTTACAAAAGATTACCCTAAGGGTTCCATTAAATGAGAACTCAACTGGACTATTTGGTTTCTTTAAAGACCCTTAATTACTTGACCTAAGTAGGAGGAAGAGGGGCTCTGAGACACTTAACATTAAAGCTTTAGGAGCTCCTTTGCAAATCCTTCTTAAATGAGTGAATGTAGAGTTCTTAATGGTAGGAGTTCCAAGGAAGTAATAAAATCTATCCTCTTTTCTGGAGCTTCTCTTCTAGTTGGGAAATAAAAGAAGTCAAACATATTAGCAAATAATAGAATATAATATATAATCTCGAGTGATTTAGGACTTGGTGAATGGGGAGCCTCAAGATCCTACTTGACATTTGGGCTCCATAGAACATCCTGAGACTTAAGTAATCTTTCCTTCCAGAACTCTCTTAGCTTCTTGTTTATTCCTTTTATAAACCTATTATATTTTATCTTTTGATATTAATTAATTGTATGTTTTACCTCCCCCTACTAGACTGTAAGCTCCTTAAGGTCAGGAGAGAACATTTTATTTAAACTTTATATCTCTTGATGGCTAGTATAGTGCCTACCTCTCAGTAAATATGTGATAATTTCTTGAATTGATAATAAGTCAGTCAGTCAATAAATATTTATAAAGCATCTACTATGTCTCAGGCACTGTGCTATCTGCTGGGGATACAAAAGGAGGCAAAAGATAATTTCTGCCCTCAAGGAGGTCACAATCGAATGAATGAATGAATGAATGTTGTTTAATAGTAGAGATTGGACTAGGTTTGAATGGATAGGATTTGGATAGACAGAAGATGAGAGAAGAAGGAACATCACGAAATGATAATGTTAAGTAAATGGGAGAATAAAATTCATTTTGCAGACACGTCACCCACACAGTCTTTTATGGTATCCCTTTTCTGTGGACAAAAGTACTTTCCTGAGGAACATTCTATTGGGGAGGGGTTCCCCTCCCTGTCTGTTCCCCTGGGTTTGACTGTTAATTTTTTTTTCAGTCTGTACAAAGCTAATAAACAGTGGAACAAGGAATAAAAGTTAAATGAGCATAATGATACTTGTGGTGCCGAAACCATAGCGTTGTTATGAAGACCAAATGAGATCATTTGTGCAACAGCTCTTAGCAAAGTTTTCAGATTTCACCTTTTTGTTACCACATGGCACATTGGAATAGAAGGTGAAAATTCAATCTAGCATCCAGAAATTTGACCTAAATGACACCGGATCCTGACATGTAGAAATATTAGGATAATAGACACAATTTTTCATTATTGCTTAGGATTTCCTACTGTGTACACAGGTTCAGAGTGATTAAAAAAATAAAATTTTACGAAAGCACATGTAATCCAAGCATTGTGTCTGTGGGTCAAATAAAGTCTTCATTTTCCAGGTAGAGCAAGTTATATCCAAAATCTTGAAGGCTAGGAAGCATTAACTAGAAGACAGAGCCAGCATATTGATAACTATTTTGTTAAAAATTTAACTCTTAGTGAAAGAGGAACTTTGGGAGAGCCATGGAGCTTTTAGGCTATCTCTCTCCTTTATTGTGTTAAACTCATATTTTTTTTCTCTGTTAATATGGATCTAAACATCTAAATCAACACTAGCTTTTATATATGTCCAAGGATAGGTGGGTTTCAAGGGTCATGGCCCTTGCCCTCTAGTTTGCTATTTGTGATTTTTAATCTGAAAGAGGTCCCAGGTTAGCATGATTTTTCTAGAGGCAGGAACTCAAGGAGGTGCCTGGTAATAATAAGACTGAAGCTAGTTCTGCTCTGGAAAGTAAGAGAAGGTGAAGAAACAGGAGGAAATAGCAGTGGGGACCACTTGAATGACTGAGTATTATAATCACCAGAAAATAATATGGATGAACCTATAGGGCTTAAAAATGAGAATGAATTTCTTTGGGAGCAGAATGAGACAATACTCTTGAGAGTGAAGAACTGGGAAACTGATTTGAGAAATGTAGCTAGGAACTTCCACTAGTAGTACACTGTTGTTGACTGATTAATATGTGGTTGGTTGCTAACTTTTACTGGTCAGAAAAGTATGGTTAATGGTTAGGATAGTGACATCTTGTTTGAAAGAGGGGTTATTTTTTTCTTTGGTGTTATTGTCTTCCTAAGAATTCTTAGACCTGTGACATACAGAATGCTTTCAAGCCTGGATCGGATTTCCTAGACGGATTGGAAGATGTGGTCTTGAGGACTTGTGAATATATGGCATTTAAAACTAAGATTGTAAATCCCTCATCTCCTGGTGATAGTTATATTTTGTTCATAGAAAACTTTCAATCATAGTACGGATGTTTATTTTATCTTAGGCCAAGTTTGAGAAATTTTAGTTTCACAAGAAGGGAAATAAGTGGTTGCTTATTAAGTAATTTTGTTCAACCCACTAAACTACAAATTTTACTAACCCAAATCTTCATGAAGACATTATTATTGATTCATTTAGGAAACTAATTTGTATAACCTTCTTATCTTAAAATCATTCCTCTCCCTTAGCTGGGCTGTTAACTTCTTTCATTCCAGAATACTTAACTTGTTTCAAAAGGTCACTAAGGAGGGCAGCTAGGTGGCACAGTGGGTAGAGCACAGCTCCTGGAGTCAGGAGGATCTGAGTTCAAATGTGACCTTAGACACTTGATCCCTACTAGTTACATGACGCTGGGCAAGCCACTTAGCCCCGATTGCCTTGCAAAAAAAAATAAAGGAAAATGGGGAGAAAGGATGGAGAACAGAAGTGTCACAAGATTAACAATGGACCAAAGGTCACTAAGGGAAGATTATTTTACAAACTTCCTCAGTAGCCCATTCTAGCATATAACAAACTCCACTAGGGAATTTTTATATTTCCCTTAGGAAAAAATTATAAATAACTCTTTTTTTTGTGTGTGTTGATCTAGTTTTTACTCATTTTCTGGAAGAACTTTTCCAGGGAGTGAATATGTATTCATTTAGCACACATTTCTTTTTTCCTATAGGGTTACAAAGAAATGTAATTACATTCCCCTCAACATTTACTAAGTGACTTCTATATGTAAAGCTCTGGTCTAGGGCTGGAAATACAAAAAAAAGTAAAATAGTCTCTGCCCTCAGGAGCATTACATTTTAATTGGTTAAGACTAGATAAGCACATATCTATACAAGGCTAAAGATAATTAGTTCTCATGTGGAGGCACAAACAATAAGAACTATGAAGATGCAGAGGGAGAAATGATTTGCCACCTTTAGTAGACTGGGAGGTCTTAGTGGAAGTGGAACTTGAGTTCAGCCTTGGCCATTGGTGGCCTTTGGATAGGCAGATGTAAGGGGCAATGTGAGCAAAGACATGGTGGTGGGAATGCACAACAGTGTATTTGGGTGGGGAAGGAGCAACAGTGAGTAAGCCAGTTTGACTGGAGCAAAGAAAGGATTTGTGTTGTATAATAACATGGACTGACATTAGGCATATAAATTAGACTTAGATAATGGAGGACTTTCGATACTAGACTAAAGATTTAAATTTTATCCTTCAGGTAAGGAGAAAATTTTAAAAATTTCAGTGTAGAGGAATAAAATGATTTAAAAGTATTTTAAAGTATTTTTGGAAAATAAGACTTGGCAGATGTATAGAAAGGGTGGAGGTGAGAGATCAGACTAGAGACTGAAAAAGGAAGGGAAAAGAGTGGAAAGGGGAAAAGAATAAGCATTTATTAAGCACCAGCTATGTGCCAGGGACTGTGCTAAACAGTTTACATGCAACAACCATGTGAGGTATCTCCATTTTACAGTTGAGGAAACTAAGGCTGACAGAAGTAAAGTGATATGCCTGGAGTTGTACAGTTATTAAAATGTCTGAGGCTGAATTTGAGGTCAGTTCTTTCTGACTCCAGGTCCAGTACTCTATCTACTGTGCCACTAAATGGAAAGCCCGTAAGGATTTATGCAAAAGTGGAGTGGAGAGGATTGACAAATAATGGCCATGACAGACGTTATAAAAGAAAACTTCATAAGGAGAAAGTGGGAGCTGGTCTCTGGAATGCTAAGTAGTTTACCCTAATTTATTCTGCCTGCTTATGATATGCCATCTAGGAGAAAGTCCTGATACTGGACTCTCTTACCTCATCCAGTAACTCATTTCTTGTAAAATTATCACCTCTGACATTTCTGACTTCAAAAACTGGAAAGATTCCTTATTTTCTTCGGGGCGGGAGGTGTCTGCTTGAAGAGAGCTCTGTTTGCATAGTTCCTGGGGTCAGGGCTCATCTGACATTGCCTGAGCTAGTAAACCTGAGCTAATGACCACTTGCTTGTTGGCTTATGGAATACTTTGCTCTACATTCTTCAAATGGGGGGTTGGGAACAGAGAAAGAGGAGTATAAGGAGTAAGAAAACAGGAAAAACCGGTTGACATGTGTTCTCATTTATTTTCTCATTTCATTGAGAGTGTTGTGTTCTCCTGTAAAGATTGACTTGGTATATTTAAAATCTGGCTGACCATATGTAAGAAACCACTCATTTCTTTAAGAGGAAAATGTCTCTTTGATGATTGTATTTCTTTTGTCAGAGTAATAGATGAGTATTTGATGCTGGCATCTCTGTCCTAGGATGGGGCAGTGTCATTCCGTAGCTCTTGTCTTCTGTGTAGCGTCTCAGACAGTGAAGTGGGCCTTAATTATAATGCAACTTTATTTGCTGCTTGTAAATGATATAATAAATAATAATAATAAACATGTCTATTGGTACTTCTTCATTTCATTGGTACTTATTTATTTCATGTCCGTTAGTAGGTGTCTCATAGTTCAATGATCTGTGGGTTATTGGGAAGACAAAAACCTCTTTAAACATTATTTCTAGCTCTATATCTCTATAATTCTTAGTAATAGTGATTTAAAATCTACAATGTGCCTTACGTGCATTACCTCATTTGAACCTTGTAACAACTGTATAAGGTGTAGGTATTATTCTAAGGATGCTGAGACTCAGGGAAGTTAAGGATTACCCATGCTTACTCGGCTAGTTGGTGTTAGAGTCAGGGTTTGAACTCAGTTCCTCCCAACTCCCTTTGAGTATTGAGCTCTATCCACTTGTACCATGCCAGTTGGGATCATTCCTCCTAAAATATATTTTATCCCTAGTTAAAGGTATTTAGCCTGTAAATGGAAATGTGACTTAATGCAGAAACCTTTGAGAGAGGGTTCTACACTAAGGCATAAATGAAGTTGGGTTAGGGAATGCCAGAAGCCTCTGGGTGCCTAATGAGGGGAAAAGGAGAAAGAAAAAAGGAGGAACTGGAAGAATAAAGATAAACTTGGCTGGGTGTATAGTTTTTCAAGGTTTGGCCTTGACAATGATTGATTGAGTGCTGTTGGTCATGATTTTGGGAGCTCTACAAGGACTAAAGAATATTCCAGATCAGCAGAGAAAGATGAATACTGTTCAATAGAATTATGTTTGGTGTCATTTATTGAATTTTCATTCTTTGAAATTTGGATATGCAAGGTAACTTTTGATCAAAATATTGAGATAATTAGAGCACCCCATTCCCTCACCAAGTTGGATAATAATTTTGTATATAGTATGAGGTGAGCTGATGCTGCAACAGCTATTTCAAGTTTGTTTATTGAGTGTATTTGCCTTGTGCCATGGAAAAGGGCTGTCTGAATCTTTTCTGACATGGATATCCTGGAAATATCTCCAAGTCCTCCTGAAATTGGGAGGACAGTCAAACTTAAAAGATGCTATTATATCTACAGGTCAGTCTTATGAAATTCGACTTCTGGAGAATCGGAAGCTGGGAGATTTTCAGGATCTCAACACAAAATATGTGAAGGTAAGTAGAATTGGAATCCCTTCTACTTCCTGGTACCTGGTATCCTGGAAACCATGGTGTTCAGTCTGAGGCTCTGAAAGCCTAGATTTGGGTTGAGCATGTCATAGGAGAGACTGGGAAGCTTAATCCTGTAGACCTTTGCCTTTTTTTTTTCTTCAGATCAACAGCCAACAGTCAGTCAAAAGATAGTTCTTGAGAGACTAGAGAATAGAAGGCACACTCTTATGCTGGGTCCTGAGAGGAAATACAAAAATTTAAGCAACAATCTTTTGCCTTTAAGGAGGAGCTAGCAGGGAAGATAAGACTGACAGAAGAAAACATGACTTAACAATACAAAGAACTGAATAATAAATGTATAATGAGTGATGCAGTAGTGCTATAGGAGGTGAAAGCGGTAGAAATCACTCTAGGTTAGAGTGATGAGAGAAAGCTTGACGGAGAAGGTAAGATGTAAAATAGACCTTAAAGGATTGTTAGCATTTGGATAGAAAGTGGTCGTGAAGAGGAGGGACATTCCTAGCAGGGGCAATAGATGAATCCTCTTGGTGATCCTGACACAAATTTCCCTTTGGGGACTTCTTTCATCATAGAGTATCATCCGTGTGGTTTTCCATGATCGGCGACTCCAGTACACAGAGCATCAGCAGCTGGAGGGCTGGCGATGGAGCCGACCTGGGGATCGAATCCTGGATATTGGTGGGTCTTTCCTGCTTGGCATTTTGCCCAAATGCATAGCTTGAAGTTTAAACTGTGTTAGACTCCTTCCCAGTGGTATATACCTGATCATTTGATGCCCACATCTATGGACACACATCAGTCAAATGAACATATATTTAATTAAATAATAGCCTTGTGTAAGGAACTGTTCACACATAGATGAATATTATATAGACTGTGCCCTCAAAGATTTCACAGTCTATTTGGAAATATAACCAAATATGATTAGGGTCCAATGAGTGATGCAGATACTGTCATAGACGTTCAGAAAAGGAAAAATGACTGCAGGTTGGTGTGATCCAGGAAGATATCACTGAAGAGGTGAGATCTGAATGGTACTTTAAAGGATGGGTAAAGTTTTGATAGGGGAGCGTTACTGGGTAGTTGGGGTGGGGATGGGAGGCAGCATGAGGAGGTTCAGGGTCATATGATTGATGTCTTGCCATGACTTCCCTGAATATTTGAGTGGGTTTGCTTGGGCTATTTAAAAGAGTTTTTCTTTTTATGTAGATATCCCTCTCTCTGTTGGCATCTTGGACCCCAGGGCCAGCCCAACACAATTAAATGCAGTTGAATTTCTGTGGGATCCCTCAAAAAGAGCTTCAGCCTTCATTCAGGTAATAGTCATACTGTGTTTTTCTCGCTGTATGGCTAATAACACACTCAAGTATTGACATTGTTGCTGGTCCTCAAAACAAACCCCACATTTTCCTCCAGTATTTTCTAAAATCAGTCATTCAATCAGTAGTAATTGAGTACCTAAAGTATACTCAGCATTGTGCAGAGTACTGTGGGGTACACAAATAAAATGTGATTTCTGCCCTCTAGGAGTTTGTAGTTAGTAAGTAAGATAAGCAGGATTAAATCACATGCAGCAGTTATATAATAATTGAGTGTTAACCAATGTTGTACTGACTCTTGGTGCAATAGAAGTTCAGAGAAGGGAGAATTCAGTTTAGGGTTCAGTTCTTGGGTGAGACAGGAAGGAACCAGGATGGGACCTGAACTGGACTGTATTTATTGAGAATCTAGGACCCATAAGTGGAAAATGTAGGGACGTGGGTAGGAGGGAGGGGAATTTCATTTGGGGCAAGAGTGTGAGCAAAAATGCCCAGGAATGGAAATAAGCAAGATGTGTATATGTTTGGAGGGAGCAGGATGAGGATGGTTCTGAGAGGGAGGGACACAGCCAGTGAGGAGACTAACTAACTGGAGCAGAAGGATATGTGTTGGGAAGTAGTAAGAGATAAAATTGGATTGGTAAGGGATGAAACCAGGTGAGGAAGAGTCTAGAATTTCAGCCAGAGAAGATTGGATTTGACAGGCAATAAAGAGACATTATAGGTTATTCTTTTTGAATGACATAATCAAATTTGCTTTTAGACTATGGTCCATTCATGTTGCTGTATGCTTATTGCTTTTCTTCCAGGTACATTGCATCAGCACAGAATTCACACCCAGGAAACACGGGGGAGAAAAAGGAGTTCCTTTTCGAGTGCAGATTGATACCTTTAAACAGAATGAGAATGGGGAGTACACAGAACATTTGCATTCAGCCAGTTGCCAGATCAAAGTGTTCAAGGTGGATTACTATGTCTCTTTTTCTTTCCTCTTCTGTGGTTAAGTCTGTAGGACTGTTCATCCCACTCATGTTTTACTATTGGTATGGATATGGTGATGGTTTTGGTGACTGGAAGGAGGGGAGTCCTTTGGTGAGGGCAGGGTCCAATCACTCTGGAATAGTTGGATTTTTTTGATAACTTTCAGAAGCAGAAACCTAGCCAGGTATAGTGACTCATGCTAGTAATCTTAACTGCCAGGGAGGTTTGGCAGATCTTGCTCTGGAATTATGAGCTGCAAAGGTCTATGCTGATTGGGTGTCTGCAAAAAGTTCAGTATCAATGTGGTTGAACCCCTAGGAATGAGGGGCCATCATGTTGCCAAAGGGGAGGGTGAACAGGCCATGTTGGAAATAGCTCCCATGCCACTTAGATGTGGGGTCAGGCTGTGGACTTCCACCCTGGGAAAAATGGAGAAATGTGGTCTTTAAAAAAAAGAAGCAAAGGCCAAACGTCTTGTTTTCATCCAGAAATCTGACTTATCTTGGCAAGAATTAAGGAATCTTCCAGTTACAATTTTTCTTCCCAAATACTAAAGAAGGCACTGTATAGTCCGAGACTTCTAGTCTCACTGACAGATTTAAAATAGGCCCACTTCGGTTTATTTTCAGTTTGTGGAGTATGTGAAATTGTGCCAGGTCTGTTTGTTTTTGTTTTTGAATTAGGTGATCTCTAAAAATGAAAATTGGTTGTGGAAATGGTGGATTTATAGGCTGGACTGAAAAAAGACTTGAGGCATGCAAGATGAATGTATCTGACACTCTTCTTTTCCCAGCTAGCCTTTGGGTAAAGAAATCTCTTTTCCCTTTTGTTCTTTTGCATACGTCACTTCTTTTTCTGGCCACATACTTCCTAAGAGGAAGTACAAAATCTATATGTTCACTATGGTGCTCAAAAAAGGTAAGGTCTTTTGGAAAAGTGAATCATTTGTAAGAGTTGTTCAGGAGGGACAGCTAGGTGGCACAGTGGATAGAATACTGGACCTGGAGTCAGGAGGACCTAAGTTCAAATTTGACCTCAGACACTTACTAGCTGTGTGACCCTGGGCAAGTCACTTAACCGCATTGCCTCAAAAAAAAAAAATTTGAGAGTTGTTCAGGACATTGATTATATTTGTCTCAGGTTGCTTCCTCCTGAGTTACTGAAGTGTGAGCTTCATGTCCTAGGTAAAGAGGAAGAGGGGTTAGCCCTGGCTAGCAGTAAGTGCCTTGGAGATATTGAACTGAATTATTTTCTTGGTCCTACTCTCCCAAACTCATGCAGATCTGGGAGCAGCTTAGAAGAGTTAAATATCACTATATTTTGAGATTCAAGAGTTAATCCTTTTGTGTCAGGCTTATTAGACTATTGGATCAATTTTTGTCTCATTAATATTATAAAAGGATACAGACTGAACCTGTGATTTCACTGGTATAGGGACCTCTCAGATGAGGAAATGCCTTCTACCAACAAAGGTTGTCAACTTCTTTGTAACTTATAGTCTTAGAGAATTTCCTGGAACAGCAGGAAGGTAAATGACTTGCTCAGGGTCACACAGCTAGTATGTTTCAGAGGTAATAATAATAGGCAGCATTTAGATAATTCTTTAAGGTTTGTAAAGCACTTTACAAATAGTATCTAATTTTACCCTTACAAGAATCTTGGGAGGTAATTATTGTTTTTATCCTCATTTTACAAATGAAGAAACTGAAGCAAAAAGTGGTTAAGTGACTTGTCACACAGCTAGTGTCTGAGGCTGGATTTGAACTTGGGTTTTCCTTACTCCATCTTTAGTACTCTATCACCTAGTTGCCTCAGTCCTGGGCCTTCCTTGTTCTGAGGCTCACACTCTTATCCACGTTACTAAGTGGAGGGATAAGGAAAAAGGTGAGGGGAAATCTCCTATAGAAAAAAAACCAACAAAAATAATGGATGATTTAAGTATATATCCTTGTCTCCCAATGAGATTATAAACCTCTTGAGAGCAAGGACTATGCTCTACATTCCTGGCATTTTGCCCCACAGTGTCTTTACTCAGTAGGATATAGTAAATGTTTACTGTTGATGATAAGACCTAGAAGAAAGGAAAGAAAAGGATTTAGAGTTAAGAAAACTATAGGGGGCTTTGAACAATCTGGAATTTTTTAAGGGATGTTAGAAGGAAGGTCTCAACTAGATGTCTGTCTGTTTACCAGATAGAAATAGAGTAAACAGGTTTAAATTACAGTGAGATATTTTGATTGATCCTAAGGACACACTTTCCTGTGGTTAAGATAGTAAAAAATTGAAAGAGGCTGTCAAGGGAGGTGGCCCATTTTCCATTCCTGTAATACTTTACAATTACTGGTTCTCTTATTCTGTGATAGCAATAGTTTATTAAGAAAGCTTCTAAACAGTGTTTCCCAGCCCTTTTTCATCTATAAACTTGCCAGTACAAACCAGGGTAAGTATCTTAGTAAGTATCTTAGGAATTAGGTCTTGAGGGATTGAGTCCAGTCATTCAATTCTCTAGATGTCAAACTACATCCATCTCTAACCCTGGTTACCTTATATGTCTACATAAGCACATATACATGTCAGCTCTTTTCCTCTTCTTTTTCCGTCACAATCACTATAGACTCTATCCTTTATCTTTGGGTTAGAAAATGGCAAAGGAGAGTGAGGAAAGAAGGTCAGGAAGTCAAGATGAGCAAAGGCATGTTCATGAAACCACCATGCACTAATAGTTAAATGATTCTAAGAACCATGCTGTCTTAGTACCTTAGAACCTCCTCAGTTTACAAAAGGGGAACAAGGTCTAGAAAGAGTAAATGATCTGCCTCTAACCACAAAGATGTCTAGTAATGGAGCTAGAACTAGAACCCAAGTCTTTGGCTCCTAGTCAAGTGCTGTTTTGGAATTAGACAGGATCTTAAAATTTCCAAAACTGGTTTCACAAAATGCCCAAGCTGATATTTTCACTTGATCTACCAGTTGTTCTTCACATAAAGAAAGCAGTTTAAATAAGTGTGGAATAAGGAACAAGAAAGATTGAGCAAAATTGTCAGTTATTCTCTTTGCAACTCTTGTATCTGGCCATTGCCAAAGAAAATGGTGAGTCTGTAAGGGAAACTCTTCTGAGGGTGGTTAGAAAGAACAACAGTTCCCAGCTTTTTAGGAGGCCAGCCCTTGTAGGAATTATTCAAGACTAGGTAGTTGATGTGCTGGAAAAGTTTGTATCTGTGGGTTTAGCACATATTGTGACTCGTGGGATGGGCAGGGGCTCCTCCCTTTGCACTACAGAGAGTAACTAAGGACAGCAGGGAAATGGGGGCAGGCCAGGAAAGGATCCCAGGTGTCTAGGAGGTCATCTGTCTAAGCATCTGAGCCTGTGTTCAGATTGGGTTTTCACCTTGAGAGTCCTCTTCCTTTCAAATGCACGTTGGCTTATCCAGGAGGATTGTCTGTCCTGATAGGACTAGGCTTATCTATTGCAACTGAAACTGGTTCTAATATTCTATTCATTTGGCATCTAAGTTCTTTTCCCTTTTACTTTTGCTAACCCTAAGATTGGGCACACAGTGAAGGTCTGTAAGGACTCTGAGGCTGGTCTCCTTCTGCATCAGTGTGAGGTTAGCAATGAAACCAAATTTATCTATGTCTTTTTATCATTAGATAGGTTATCATTAGAAGTATTATAGGCTCATCTGCAATGAACAATGGTGCTTCTCCAAAGGCACAGAGGGATCCCAGGGATTTAGGCAAAATTTGTCATCTAGAGCAGAAGTTCTGGCTTGAATTCCCAATAATGAAACTCCTTTCAGCTTGTCTCCTTACCTACCTCCATAACATTAAGCTGGGAGAAAATTGAATTCAAAGTGAATTATCTGAGGATTGCTTCATTTATTCACTTATTCACTCATTCAACATGTTGACCATGAATTCTGTGTTGGGTGTATGGGAATAGAGAGAAGTAGAAGACATGGTTCTAACCCACAAAGAACTTAGAATCTATTTTGGAGAGAGACAAGCAGAAATAAACAAATAAGAACTCCAGTAATACTGCAAGTGAGCAGTATGGGTGATTGTCATAAGTCAGTGAATGATTTCAGTACCAACTGAATAGTATCTATGATACATGTTAGTGGGAGTACAAAAGAGAATTTCTTCAAAAATATGCCTATTCCTAAAGTTTTTTGGCAGGGGATTTTTTTTTTTTGGTTGCCAATTATAGCCTTGCAAACCAAGAATAAAAACTGACCAATAGTCACCTGTACACTTCAATCAGACTTCACTCTCCAAGGGGAATTAAATAACAATGTTGGTGGTTATAATTATTCTTCCAAAGGTGACCCTTTGTTGAGTTGCTTTCCAAGTCTCTCTCTAATTGGCCATGTTAGGATCTTCTGAATCCCCACTTGAAGTGGGCAATGCTTGTGAACAGGGGAGATTGGGAAAAGCGTTGTTGGTGGATATCAAGGAGTCTGAATTTCAGTTAGCCACACTTTTGCTTGTCTTGGCTAAACAAACACCTGTTACTCTATATTTGCAGCCAAAGGGAGCAGATCGGAAACAGAAGACAGATAGGGAGAAAATGGAGAAGAGAACTGCACAGGAGAAGGAGAAGTACCAGCCATCTTATGAAACTACAATCCTCACAGAGGTTAGGAAACCATCAATCCTTCCTGAATGCCTTTAGGACATAACTGTACAGTATTGATTGGTTTTAGATTCTTGTGAAAATGCCCTTTTGGCATTAGGGCAAATATGAAATAAACCAACAAAAAAACCACATTAAGGTTAAATAGTGGCTTGTTCTCCATGGGGTCTTAAACACAAATAACCTAAGAGGAAGGTGATTTCCCAATGTTTGGTGACTAGGATTCACTTTGCATCTTAATCCTCCCTGCCACTCCCTAGAATCAGGAATATTTTTTAACCTCTAGCTCTTACTTTCATTAATCACAGTCATCCATTATTCTCTTCCTTTGGATTTTCTCTGTTCTATCGCTAACATGCACCCTAGTCTCCAGTCCTGGTCAATTAACAGACATTTCTTGAGTAATTACCGTGTGCCTATCACTGTGTTAAATATTGTAGAGGTTACAAAAGAAACATGAGAGACCCTACCCACAGGATCCCCTCCCAACTTTTGGTTGGAAGAAATGAAACTACTAGCCAACTACAAGAATATGAAATGCTGATGGGATGGGTGTAGCAAAATTAGTGTTGTTTGCACAAGATGATTTCTGAGATTCCCTTCTAATTCCTAATGATTCTAGGATTTTCCTTGTAGTATTTAGAATTAGAGTGTAGTAATTAGAATTAGATCAACAAGAGCTGGAGTTTTCAGGGAAGGCTTTGTTAGGGAGATGGGGCTTCAACTTGGCCTTCCTTCTAGGATAGGTGGGATATGAATAAGTAGATAAGAAGGAGGAGAGTATTCCAGGTACTAGAAACAGCATGAGTAAAGAAAGGCCTGGAGAGAAATAATGGACTAGAAGGATTAGGACTTAGCCCAGGGGTTTTTTTGGGAACATATAATGACCCAGTGATGGTATGATCAACATACCTTTATTGAGTAGCTATCTATGTTATGTACAGGCAGCTAGGTGTCATAATGGATAGAGTGCTGTGCCTCAAGTCAGGAAGACTCATTTTCATGAGGTCAAATCTGGCCTCAGACTAGCTGTGTGACCCCGGGTAAGTCACTTAACGATGTTTGCCTCAGTTTCCTCATCTGAAAAATGAGCTGGTAAAGGAAGTAGCAAACCACTCCAGTATCTCTGTCAAGAAAACCACAAATAGGGTCACAAAAAGTCAACATCACTGAAAAAATGACTGGACAACAACAACATCTATGTTGAGGCTAGGACTGTGCTCACTACCACTGCCAATGCAAGACATAGCTCCTGTCCTCAGGGGGCTTATAGTCTAGTGGAGGAAGGTCAAGACAGGTATATACAAAGGCAACTAACAGTATAAGGTAGCCTATGCTGAAAGCCCAGTGAGTGGTAGTCATTAAGTAGTATTAGTCATTCAGGTCAGTCAATAAACATTCACAATAAGTGATTTCTATATCTTGTAAAAGTCCAATCCTAACTTTCATTTGTTTTGTGTGGAATCTCTGCCTTGACAGTCATTGAGCTAGGAAGTCTTCTTGTAAAAGCACTCACATGAAGGGAGGCGTAGTTATACCTACTCATTAGACTTCCTCTTGCCTTTGCAGGTTGTAGAATTAGGCACCATCAAATTCCATCGTGCATTGACTATGGAGTTAAATATTTACTGGGTCTGTAGTTTAGAGGGCGAGAGTAAACCTTAAGGAATGCTACAGGTTGGCTCTACAAGGAAACAGTTTCAAGGAAGGAAAGGAACAGATAACCAGAACTACAGTATTTTTATCCTTCTCATAGGCCAAACCTGTATGTTTTCTCATGGGTTTAGGAGACTCCTGTGGCAATTAATATTATCTCAATAAGATCATATGCTCTTTCAGCAGAGAGCTAAGCACTCACACAATGTCTTGGGTATAATATGCCTTCAGTAATTTCTTAAATATTTGTGGATTTGAATTGAGGGTGGTTGTCTCTTGGGTTCCATTTCCTTACTACAATGTGCTCTTCATCTGCCTCCATGTAACTTGAGTTCACTTTCTTTTCTTTCTTTTTGCCCCCCACTTTAAATTTTTTTCTCACTTAATAATTTTTTTCCAATTACATATAAAGATAGTTTTCAACATTCACCTTTATAAGGTTTTGAGTTCCAAACTTTTTTCTCCCTTCCCTCCCCCCTCCCCAAGATGGCATGCAATCTGATATAGGTTATACATGTACAATCATATTAAACATATTTCCATATTAGTCATGTTGTGAAAGAAGAATCAGAACAAAAGGGAAAAGCCATGAGAAAGAAAAAACAAAAAAAGTGAAAATAATATATTTCAATCTGCATTTAGTCTCCATAGTTCTTTCTCTGGATGTGGATAACATTTTCTATCATGAGTCTTTTGGAATTGTCTTGGATCATTGTATTGCTGAGAAGAGCTAAGTCTATCAAAGTTGGTCATCCCACAGTGTTCTCTTGATTCTGCTCACTTCACTTAGCATCAGTTCATTTACATCTTTCCAGATTTTTCTTAAATCTGCCTGCTTATCATTTCTTATAGCACAATAGTATTCCATTACATTCATATACCACAAATTGTTCAGCCATTTCTGAATTGATGGGCATCCCCTCAGTTTCCAATTCTTTGCCAGTACAAAAAGAGCTGCTATAAATATTTTTGTACATGTGGGTCCTTTTCCCTTTTTCATGATCTCTTTGGGATACAGCCCTAGAAGTGCTATTGCTGGATCCAAGGGTATGCACATTTTTATAGCCCTTTGGGCATAGTTCCAAATTGTTCTCCAGAATGGTTGAATCAGTTCACATTGAGTTCACTTTCTCAGTTATGCACATGGGAATGACACTTCTTGCCACCTTTTTTATAGCACAATAAGACTGATATGAAATAACCTGATGGGACTACTTAGAGGAAAAGGTAATCCCAACCAGCACAAATTATCCTTTGTATTTGAATTTCATACTTAATCTGAAAGGTGAACTACTCAGCATCTTCTCTCCTACCATTACTTGGGGAGGGATGGGAGGTAGAGAAGAGAATGATGTTCATGTCTGGTTTTGAATGTTCCCATGAAAAAAGGAGAAAATAACAGTGTTGGCACCAAATCTACATTTTCAATAGCCCCAAAATACACTTGGGTCACTACCACTCTTTGCTCTGTTCTGACAGTGTTCTCCATGGCCAGATATTCCTTACCAAGTAAACAATGTCCCATCACCGAGTTACAACAGCTCTCCAAACAGCTTCAGCCTGGGAGATGGGTATGTCTGGAAATTTCTTCCTTTGGATTATGTGTAAAGATATTGTTAGGTTTATTTTGTCATCTTCCTTTATCTCTCTTGTAGCCCAAGTGTGGGGGGCATTGAGATTTATTTGAGAATTGTTTAGTTAAAGTATTGTATTACCCTTATTTAATGCTAATAAAAGAGACAAATGTACATCACCCCTCAGTTTTTAGAGCCTATTTTCAGCATGATGAGGGTGATCGGAAACCTTAGGAAACACATAGACCAACTCTACTTTAGGATGGCAGATAAACTGCTAGTCATTGATTGGCTTGGATCATTTATGTTATGTATATATAAGGCAGTAACACATTAAGGTCTGTGGGGAAAATATACCCCAATCTCTACTTCTGTCACTAATGATGGGCTTGGAATTCTTAACATTTTGATGTCCCTTAGGGCAGGTATTGGAGACAGTGTGATAAATGATAAGAAAAGAGCAGTGGACTAGAAGTTAGGGGACCTGAGTTCTAGTCCTCCATCTGATACTGGGTTACTGTGGCTTTAGCTTTGTGACTTTGGGGAAGTTGATCAACCTTTCAGTGCCTTAGTTTTCTCACCTACAAAACAGAGTTGGACTGAATGGTGTCTGTATTTTCATTCATCTCTGAAAATGCCTAGTAGTTCACTGAACGTTCCCTGTGATGAATGCATTTACTTGGCCTTTGGAGATATGATACCCTTAAATGAAGAATTGGTATCCTAGAATTTGGTCTGAGTTTCAGTTTTCTGATTCCCTGATTTCCAGCTGGCTGGGATTATGAAGCCCCATGAGAATAATTTTTCTCCCTCTTTAGATTCTTTTCAGGGTTGAGATAGGTTGGCTGCTTGTGGAGGAAACTATAATGAAGAAAGTAAATGTGCCCATATAGCTATTTGTGTCAAGAGATTGAGCTCTAAAATTTAAAATCTGTATGATCTTTGTTGGGGTCTGTGTTACTAAAAGGAAGGCAGTGGGAGCAGGTAGGTGGCACAGTGGATAGAGCACCAGCCCTGGAGTCAGGAGGACCTGAGTTCAAATCCGGCCTCAGACACCTAACACTTACTAGCTGTGTGACCCTGGGCAAGTCACTTAACTTCATTGCCTAGTGCAAGTATCTGCAACTTGATTACCTGGGCTTGGGAGGGATTATCCATTGGACTTAATTTACCAGGACCTTCTGCCAAATAACAAAGGGTTAATTCAGGATTTTGATGATTCATATTTTAAAATAAATTTTCTCTGACTGCACCAAAATAAAAAAAGCTAGAAAAGAAAAAAAAGAAAAAGAATTCAATTGTGTGAGAAAATCTTTTGTTTGCATTTCATTTAAAGTAAGCTGTACTTAAAAATAATACTGTTACCTACATTGCAATGTGCCTGATAGGAAAGACAGATCTTAGTTAATTCTTAGAAAAGCACAGTCGTTAGATAACTAGTATGCTGTACTGTGAGGATTTGCCCTAATGCTTTTTTTTCTCCTAATCTTATGCAAATTTTTTAGCAACAGTTCTCCAACTCACCAAGTGGAGCCTCTGCCTATCAGCAATGATGTAAGTATTTGAGATCATTTTAATGTGCTGCTTTTCTCTTTTAGGACACTGATGAACAGTTCATTTCAAGGCCTCTTATTCTTTTTGCAATGTAGCACCTCCTTCCTTCCGCTTCTATTCAAGATGCCCAGCAATGGCTTTACCGCAATAGGTTTTCTCCGTTCTGTAGACTCTTCTCAAGTTTCTCTGGTGAGTTAAATGGTTCCCTAAGTACCTTCCTCAAGTGTAGGTAGATTATTTCTATATTTATAGAATGTATTACACGCTATGGTATCAATCACAGCATTTCAGTGTTGGAAGGGTCTCAGTGCCATCTCCCATCCGTACCCCAAAAAGAACCCTTATTGCACCCCATCTGGAAGGCATTTAATCCAGTCTTTCCTTAAAGACTTCCAGGGAAAGAAAAGCTTGCTACCAATCAAGAGCAAATATGACCTCCTGCAGGGAGGTGCTCTTCTTCCATCTGTTTCTCCAGAGACAAGATTTTTCATTATATTTTAAGCAGCATTTATTTGTTGTTCTTTAAGTTTATATTGTTGTAGTCATTGCATATATTGTTTTCCTAGCTCTGCTTATTTCTGTATCATACAAGGGTACCCATGTTTTTCTGAATTTACATAGTTTCCACTTTTTAGGGCATAATAATATAGACAAATGGTAGTAACAATAAAAGAAAGATTCCATTCCAAACTGCTAATCACATAGTGCTTCAAAGGTCTTTGAAGGTAGGTGATAGTGGCTGAAAATATAAAGAAGTTTAGGAAAGTTTAGATAAAGTCATGGGTAAATGATACCTAGTGGGGTGATATGGGAGGAATAACCTGTTTCTTGGTACCTCTCCCAGAACACTATGTCACCACCCTTCAAAAACAGAATCTTGCTTTGAATGGAGCATAGGACTAATCCAGGAGATATTTCCTTAAGGTGTTATTTTGGTTACTTTTGTATATGCTGAAATTACTCTTTGCCTCATTACCTTCTAGGTTTTTCCCCTCCTCAGGTCTTTTTATTTCCTCCTGTTCCAAAGATTCTAAATGAAGTCTTGGTAGTAAAGGCACCATGTAGAAAGTAGTTAATTTCTTTGTAACATTTCTTAATTGTGTTGTATGTATATTCATGTCCATTCAGTTAGATTGGACACTGTGCTCAGCAAATCCTTGTTGAATTAAAGAGAATTGCATTGCAGTAAAGGGAGTTTGCATTAGATGAATTCTATTTAAGGGCATAAATCCTCTCTCTGGTGTGTCTGGAGAATTTTAAGCTTCACATCTGTGTTCCCTCTCTGTCCTTTCTCTACAGTTCTCCTAATGCTGATGAATGGTGTCTACTTTATGTAACTGTCCACCTGTGAGAAAACTCTCCCTCTTCTGATAACTCTTTTCTTTAAAACTCATTTATGTATAGTCTTTTGTTTGGTATTGTCTTCTCAAGTAGACTATGGGCAGTTTGAAGAGAAAGGACTGTGCCATGTTGTTCTTTGTATTCCACAAAATGCCTTCCTAGCCTAGTCCCTTGTGTGTAGCAAATGTGTGTAGCAGGTGCTTGCGCAATAATAAAGATCTACAGAGAAGGAGATTCTTCATCCTCACTATAGGAAATCCATTCCCAAATCTAAAGATCAAAATCTGTAGTTAATTTTTTCGGTTGTATTCTGCCCTCCATGGTATTAGAGAAAAATTAGGTTGGCTACATAAAGACTAATGGTTCCTTCCTGGATTTTGTTTTCTATACCCTGTGGGTGCCTGTTCTTTAATGTCTAGGTGCTGACTTACTGAAGATGTCCAAAGAAGATTTTGTTCAAATCTGTGGCCCTGCTGATGGGATCCGCCTCTTCAATGCCATCAAAGGCAGGTGTGTGATTATTTCAAACTAGCACATCTGGAGCAGTTTGAAGTTACAATACCTTTTGAAGATTTCTGGAGCTTTTATCATTGGTGTGACCGAAACCATATACCCTGAGTCTATATCCAAACTGGAGTACCTGGTTGGTCTGGGACTGAAGAGTTCCATGGCAGAACTGATGCTTATATTGACTGTTTCTTTGCTCCAAATTTGACTTAAGCCTTTGTCACCTTTTTTGCTGACTTAGACTATTTTTTATCTAGTTGCTCAAACATTTGTTGAATGTCATTGTCTCCGGGCTCTTCTCCCACTCCAGGGCAACTTTATGGACTGATGACCTAAAGGGCAAATGTACTAGTCCTTCAGAAGCCCTTTGGTTCCTCCTTGTTGTCTTTCTGCTCCAGTTTGGGACTTGTGTATCTGTAGAAGTATTTGTTTGACAATTAGGAAGCTGGACAGTTGGCTCATTCATGGGATATATAGCAAGGTAGTTTGGGCCACTTGTTTTCTAAGCAGGGTCATTCTTAAGTCATTCCAGAGGGATGGGTATCTGTCTCCTATTGCTAACTTCACAGATAGAAGTTGGTGGACTTTCTTCTACTATCTAGCAACTTAAAATCCAGAGTCGTCTTTTTCTTTCCTCTCTCGATCCTCTCCAGGACATTTTTAGTCTTTTTGTTCTTATTCTGCTTTCTGTGGAAACAGAGAATTAAATTAACTGACCATTATCCCATGTAAGAACCTACATTTGTTACTGGTTTGTTTGCTTTTTTTTGTTTGTTTGTTTGGTTTTACTGCTAGAAATGTAAGGCCAAAGATGACCATCTATGTGTGCCAGGATTTGGAGCAGAACAGGTCTCATCTTCAGCAGAAGAGAGAAGGTGGAGACAGCAATTTGTGTGGTAAGTTGGTCAGGAGGGGCTAACCAGTGGGACTAGAGATTCTCATTCATCATCCTTTTCTCTTTAGACAAGGGGCCGCTTGTGAGCTGTGTGGCAAGTATGGATGGAATAATGAAATAAATAAGCACAGTCAGAGAATTATGCTTTGGCATGGTGTTCTGAAAAAGGAAATTCTATTACTGGGGCAAGAAAGTTATCTCCAGGAGGATTTTTTTCTATTCTCCTTCCTTAATACTTAAGATCTATGTGATAGGAAGTCTTGTTAAATGTAGTTTTATGTGGTCTTAAGATTGTTAAAGCCAGAATGGCCCTTTAGAGACTTCAACCATTTTGCAGGTGAGGAAACTCAAATCCTTAAATGTGATTGTGATCTGCCCAAGGTCACATATCTGGTAAACTTTGTGAATCAACCTCGGGTCTCTTCAGCCTCAAGTCATTGCTCATTCCATTGTAATATATGAAGAATATGTCATCCACTACTATGTCATAGTCAATGAAGAAGCTTATAAAATGCTTATGAAAAAAATGATGCTTAATCACTATGTTCCTGGGAATAAAGCAATAGACGATGGACACTGCCTAGTTGTTCCCTAGACTTATAATCATCCCCCTTGAATTTGATAAAAATCTGTGGACCTTCCTTTGATTGTACATTTTAAGTGAACTTCATTTTTCTTCCACAACAATAGTGGCAAGGCTAAAGGGAGGTTAGGGGATCTTAGGAACACATAAGCCACAATGGTTTAACTTCCTAAGAAGTATTAGCAACTATAATACTCAGATCCTCTCTTCCAACCAATAGAATCTCCAAAGTGGCCCTTTCTAGTTTGGGATCTTGTTTCTGCACCCCATCAATGATGCGTTATTTCCCTTTGATTTGGAAATAACCGTTAGCTGCAAGAAAAAGACAGAAATGTGTTTGTTAATCCTTAAAGAGGTACACTGGAATTTTTACATCTCTGTTTATTTGTAAAGTAGAATTCAGGTTAAAACATGTTCTTCTTGGACCACATTTATGAAGTTGGGGGGATGGTGAATTTCTGAAATGTGCCAAAAGACACATTATCATGTGGCTTAAACTATAATGCAATAGTATGGACTGGGCTCTAAGGTTCTTGTACGTTTTTGTCCCAAAGTTTGTGCTTGATAGGCATGTTTGACCTATTATAGTCATTGGTGTTGAGTAAGATGCCAAGAAAATAGATTTTCTTTTTCTTCCACCAATCTCACTGGCTAGTTGAGTAAAGACAAGGAGTCCTGATAAATACAGGGACTTTGCAGCTAAACCAGACGTGGATCAGAAGCTCCAGATTACTACAGTTTAAAGAGTAGTTAAATATTGGAAAGTCAGTTGTTTGCTCCAGCTTATGGGCCTTCCTTATTGAAATATATGGTTGACATTCAAGTAACTTTATAGCCTTTAGCCAGTTAATGTGATACAACTATTTCTGGAGTCCTAGATGTTGGCTGGCCTTTCACCCCTGTATCTTTAGGGTGGCAAAGCAGCCACCAGAAATGTTTGGCATTAAAATTTTCAAAATAGTTCATGTACTCTGTCGTCAAAAACCATATTTTTTTAAAACCCCAATAACCTTTTTATATTCTCATTTCATCTTTTTGGAATCTAAAAGATAGAGCTGGAAAGAATCTTCTATACATAATACAAGATAGAAAAGTAACCACTCTGTGGGTAGGATGGTGCATGTCTGTAGTCTCTGCTATTGAGGAGGCTGAGGCTGGTGGATCAATGGAGTTTGGAAGCTTTGAATATCAGTGGGGCTAAAGTCAACTGAACATCTGCACTAATTTTGGCACCAATGTGGTGAGCCCCAGGGAGAAGGGGGCTGCTAGGGAGAAGTGAACCAGCCCATTTTGGAAACAAAGCAGGTTAAAGCTTAAAGCTTCCCTGCCAATCAGCAATAGGATTGGGTGAAATAGGGAAGTCCAGCCTCCAAAGAAAAAAAAAGAGTAACTAACTATCATGTTTATGAATGACCACAAATAAATTCCTATGTGAATGGTGGGCAGGGAGATAACTTGCCTTTTTTAGAATGTGCTTTACCTATTTTTTTTTCCATTTAAGAATGTTCTGTTGATGCTTTCTTTTTTTTAATATGCATCATACCTACTTTTTGCCTCCTTCTGAGAAGTCTCTCTTTTAATATAATTTTTTTGTAACAAAATATAAATGATGAGAGAGATAGTATCAGTGCCTATTATTTATATATTAGCTAACATTTCTATAGGGCTTTAAAATTTTCAAAGCCCTTTACATATATTATTTTATTTGATTGTCATAGCAGTCCTATAAGGCAGGTGCTATCATTGTTCCCATTTTATGAATGAGAGAAACTCTGACTGAGAGTGGTTAAAGTGACTTGCTTAGAGTCACGCATACACAGCTAATAGATGGTAGAGAAGTTGAATGGAGATCTTCCTGAGTCAAGTTTAGTCCTCAGTCTGCTGTGCCCAGTTCCCTTGGAAAATGGTTTAAATGTTAAAATTATCATCATCATAAAAGGCATTATTTATCAAAGAAGGATTCCATATAACCAAGCAACTTTCACATCCCCTTGAACGACCCAGAGTAAATAACTCTTTTAATTAGATTACAGCTTCTGTAATAAACCATGCAATTCTTATCCTTTATAACCTAAAGTACCTGCTTGGGTGTTGTTTGCTTTGCAGGGGAGGGGTATAAGAAGGGAACAGGAAAGCTGAACTCTTTCCAGTACTTTTGTTTGGCCATCAAATATTACGATCCCTTTGACTCTCCTTCTCTCTTTCTCTCCCTCCCCCCAACTTCCAAATTATCCATTAAGTGGAACAATGTAAAATGATCTACAAGCATGATGGGAAAAGTCAGTGGTATATTCATGTCTCCTTCCCCTTTCTCCTAATTTATTCTCTTGCTAATGTGCAACAGAGGATGAGCAGTGGCTCTCTTTCATGTATTATATCCTGTAGCCCAGGAATATTATTTCTAGTAATAAGCTTATTATAACCATATTCCACTACAATAAGTAATTTGAAATACCATTCTTTGGTATATGTAATAATGTGGTTTATGTTTTTGACAAGAAACATTCTTTTTAAACATTTTTTATTTTGTACCTATCACCCTCCCCCCATGAGCAAAGTAGAACAGAAAAAAAATGATTATATATGGAACTATGAATTGCCATTATATATAACTAGCTTTAAAAATATGTATATAATATATAATAAAATATTATATACAAAATACATGTGAATACTTGTGTGTGTGTGTGTGTGTGTGTGTGTTTCACCCTGTTTATTTCAAAGCCATCCTTTTTATATTTCTTTCTGTCTAAATTTGGTTCTCTTCTCTTCTTTGGATTTTCTTTTTAATGTTTCATTGACTTTTCATTTTTGTTTTTTGACAATACTCTTGCTTTCCCTCTTCACTTCTCCCTCTGTTGAAAAAGAAAAACAGAACCTCTGTAATGAATAAGCATGAGCAAACAAAGCAAAGCCACCCATTTGCCATGTCTGAAAATGTAGACCTCTTTCTGCAGCTTTAAATCTAGTCTCTCTTTGTCAGGAGGGTGGAGAATTTGTTTTCATCATTAGTCCCCCGGAGTTGTGATTGGTCATTGCATTGCCCAGTGTGCTTAAGACTTTAAAAACAGTTTTTTACAGTGTTGTTTTTATTGTATAAATGGTTCTCTTGGTTTTGCTCAGTGTCCATTCTTTAAAATAGAAAGGCAAGATATTATTTTTCCATGGATCTGTGGACTTCTACTAACTTAGGTAATTAGTTAAAAGTAGTATATTCCTTAGAGAGCAAACTTTTCCAAAGAGCTAGCTAAAAGTATTTTCTTGTTTCTTCTCTCTTCAGTGTACCATGCTATCTTTTTGGAAGAGCTGACCACTTTGGAGCTAATTGAGAAGATTGCAAATCTCTACAGCATTTCCCCTCAGCATATTAACCGAGTCTACAGGCAGGGACCAACGGGGATCCATGTGGTGGTGAGCAATGAGGTGAGGACCATCTGATACCAGGTAGCAGAGTTCAACTGCTACCTGACCTTTATTCCTCTTAAGTCGGGTGACCTTTTGGACTGTGGTGAGATCCTGGACAAAGTTGCCTGAAATAAAAGGTGGGGGGGAGGTAAATGTAGGGTATAGGCATGACTATAGCTAACTTTTTTTCTTTTTAGAAATGATAACAGGTATTATTTCAATACAGAGTGATCTTTCAGAGACCCAGGCTTGTTTAGGGAGAAAGATTGTCTTACCAAATTTAGAGACAGAAGATTTATTACCATTTCACTTAGGATTTTCAGCACCCCATCTACTCAAAATCCTTTCCCTCAAAACCAATGATTTATGAGATAGGCAGGGCATGAAACCTTAAATGACTTGCCTGGGACCATGTGGCTATCAAGGAAAAGTCCAGAGATCCGGAATGTCAGGCCACTTCTCTTTCCATTATACCACACCGTCTCTCACACAGGAAAATTCCAATCCACAAAAGGCGATATAAGACCAAGTGTGGAAATGAATAGTGTTTCCATTCAGGGCCTATCTATCCAAATTTTAAAAAAGAAGATATCACTCTTGCCTTAAGAATGGTCAGTAGAAGTTTCAGTGAGGAGACTACATTGAAGCTTGGACTTAAAGGGTGAATAGAATTTTGGTGGGCAGAGAAGATAGGGCAGCCTAGAAGGTGGGACACTAGAAACATTCCTTTTAGCAGTTTAACCTCTAGATTGAGCCACTGTGAAGCAAACAACGGAGATGGGTTCCCAGTTTTAGTTGGGATTAAGACAGGTAGTTCATCATAGAGGCAATATGATGTAGTAACAAAAACACTAGTCCTGGTCCCTGGACCCTGGAGATCTGGATTTGATTCCCACCTCCAATATTTGTTAGGCTCTGTTACCCTGGTCTAGTCACTTAACTTTTCTGACCTTCAGATTCCTCATCTGCAATATGGGAATAATAAAATTTGCACCATCTTCATTAAGGGTTGTTTTTTTGTTTGTTTGTTTGTTTTTTTAGGAAAGAGCTTTTATAACTAACATTTATATTATAGTATTTTATTATTGCCCACATGAAAGTTTAAATCCAGAGGCTCTTTTGGCCAGAATGTGTCCACAGCATCTATTTGTCCTTGTGTATGTTGCAGAAGAAGCTAATAGCCAGGCTTTTATGTAGCGCTTTACAGTTTGGAAAGCCCTTGATGTGTTATAGCACTTGATTCTCACAATTAGATGCTGCTTTTATCTCCATTTTACAGTTGAAGAAACTGAGGCTGAGAGCGGTTTAGAAAGTTACACAACTAGTAAGTGTCTAGAGTAGGATTCAAGTGCAAGTGTTCCTGAATCCAAATTCAATATTCTCTCTATTGAACCATTTAGCTAGCTTCAATATTTGGTGCTGACTACTTGGGGCAAAAAGAAAGAAGATTGTGGGTTGGATGATTGGAGAAATAGCTCTTGGCGACACAGGATAACTTTAGAATAAGAAAGTTTACAAGGTTCTAGAGATGAAGCAAGTCAGGGAGGAGGAGCCCTGGTATTTGGCTTTCAAGAATGAATCACCATTTATTAAAACCAGAAACAAAAAACCTAATACCCAGACCCCTGCAATTTTGTGAACTGCAATCCTGGAAGGAAATTCATTGAATAACATCGTGTTCAAAGCTTAGACCCAGCTGGTTAAAGCAAGTGGAACAAGGCAGAATTCAAACGTGGCCTGGATTTAAGCAGGCAGTGCTTATTCCGCAGAGGCTTCTTGCCTTTTTGCCCTGATTAAATGAGAAACTTTCAACTCTAATCATCTCAAAATGCTTTGAGGCAACCCTGGTGGGGAATTGCCTTGGCCCCTTTGGGAGTAAGGGGACTAAATGAAATGCTTAAGTTACTGATTAACAATATATATGGCTTTATTTGGGGGCTTTCGTGGCCATGCAGCAGGACAGCCAGAGTAATAGATTGGGCAAACAAGAGGAACAGAATAAACATACTTCATGCATCATTAGGCACCTGAAGTGGGTATATGTGCGTGTTGGAGCGGACGGGGGGAGGGGAGCTGGGGGAGGGGATCCTGGGGAATGATCAAGCCCAAATTATCATTCACATTCTTTGGTTGTTGCATTGTTAGTCAGAGAGTTCTGTGACCTTTATAAAAAGTTAGTTGCAGATTTAAAGCAGGATGCCATTTTGCCATTTTAAAGATTGGGCCGGGGCAGCTAGGTGGCGCAGTGGATAGAACACTGGCCGTGAAGTCAGGAGGACCTGAGTTCAAATTCGGCCTCAGACCAAACACTTGACTCGTACTAGCTGTGTGACCTTGGGCAAGTCACTTAACCCTGATTGCCTCACTAAAAAAATACAAAAATACAAAAAAAAAAAAAGATTGGGCCACTGAGGCTTGGAGAAAGAGAGTAAACTTGCACAGTAACCAAGCATGGAATCAACATTTGGATTCTCAGTTCATCAGAATAAATGGTTTGTGCTGTCTCCTTCCTGTGCACTGATGTCTGCCACGCACATCCCTCCCATTTTATTAACTGGTATACAAAGTTATCACCTACATTGTAAGATTGTGAGATCCTTGAGTTTAGGGATAATTTCTGTTCCCAAATGTGCTTCTTGGTTACCCAGTTCACTATTTGAACTCCTCCTGGGTAAGAAAAGGCTGATGGAATAGAGAAGGTCCAAGATGTGGGACAATAAGTTGGAGGAGCATTTAAATCCAGAAATGATCACAATCCTCTCCCAGACCCCAATGCATCTTAACAGAGGATGTGTTATTGAAGGTTTAACCTCTTTTCACATTGTCTCTATTTCTACACCTTGTTCCATAGAGATCACAATTTGAATATTTCTCTTCTTGAGGGATAGGTACCAGACCTGTTGTTTGATTGGTATAGGGTATATTTGATAGGTATAGGTCAGAGCTTTCTCTGCAGCTTTAATTATCAGAGAATTGCCTGAAGCACTAGGAGGTTAGGTGACTTGCCCAAGGTCACATAGCCACTATATCAAAAGTCACTTAATGTCTTAGTGTTCCTGATGCCTCCCTAGGATGCTAAATTAAAACCAAATCTACATAGGTAAGACATTTGTCCCCACACAGAGTTATCCACACCACTAAAATCACTGCAGCCTCCTTCCCCTACCAAAAAAATGACATTGTAAATTCCTTGAGAGCAGTATTGGCTCTTAGTTATTTTTGTTTACTTAACAAGTGCTTGGCAAAGTGCATTGCTTATAAATGGTGTATCATATTTTGTTACATGAATGAATGAATATTACATTGTATGAAAGGAAAGAATTGGGACCGTTTGATGTATCAGTAGTTCTTGAACAAAACCAGGGCCTGACAGCAAAAGTGAACTTGGGAGTTGCATAGTAGAGCGTCAGCCATGGTTTGGAATACATGGAAGGAGGAGATGGGAGGTGGGATTTTACAAAAAGCTTGATGCAAAAGAGAGAGTCTGGCAAGTTGGATGGAGGGAGGATGCTCCCAACAGAGGTTGTGGGAGTTTTAATGTTATCTTTCATTGTTCATTATTCCATAGTAAGACTCTGACTCTGGGCAATTAATTCTGCAATTTACCTCAGCTCTACATATGCCACCTCTGGGGAAGCTAGAGATGGAAAGTGTACGACAAAGCACTGAGCTCATTTCGTTCCCTCTAGGCCGGGTTGATATAGATGGCATCATTGGACCCTGCCAGGGCATTCACTTAATATCCATTGTTGGTGCTGATGAATTGAAGCCTCTGATAGCAAAGAGCAGGCAGGGGCATGTTTGGGAATTTTTTGTGGCTATGCTTGAATTCTTTCATTGGACAGCATGGTGGCCCTGATGTAAATGGATCATATTTGTTCAACTTGTTCCTTAAATTGAAGCACCAGAGGACAAGGTCTTTTTAAAAGTGGCTACAATTTAGGGGCAGCTAAGTGGCGCAGTGGATTGAGCACCGGCCCTGGATTCAGGACGACCTGAGTTCAAATCTGGCCTCAGACACATAACACTTAGTAGCTGTGTGACCCTGGGCAAGTCACTTAACCCCATTGCCTAGCCCCCCCCCCCCCAAAAAAAGTGACTACAATTTTATTGCTGCAGCATTTTCTTCTTTTGGGTGTAGGTCTGCCATTAGCTTCTTTCTTGGGACTCTCTACTGCTTTTCTCAGTGGAGAAAATCATTAGAATTGTCCTCTACAACTGTATGGAGAGGGGTGTGTGTGTGTGTGTGTGTGTGTGTGTCCGTGCGCATGCGCCTTTAGATATTATAGAGCACTTTAATGTTTGCAAAATACTGTAGATATGTTATCTCATTTAATTCTCACAATAACCTTGGGTGGTAGTTGCTATTATTATCCCCTTTTACAGATAAGGAAACTGAGGCTTAAAGAGGTTTAAGTGTTAGGATCACACAGCTAGTATCAGAGGTAGGATTTTAACTCAGGTCTTCCTGATTCCAAGTCCAGTGACTATCATCTGTCTCCCCCAAAATAGAATCATAGAGATTTCCATTATCATTTATGTGCCCCCGCCATGGGAATCTTGATTTGTACATCTACATAAGGATAACTAAGATTTTTATGCCTGGTCAGTACTACAAAATGGAAAGTTAGCTGTCTCTCTGGGTTTTGTCCTACATATTTGGCTTGCTGAAAGAAGGTACCATTTTTTTTTCTTTTTCTTTTTGTCTTTCAGATGGTACAGAATTTCCAAGATGAATCTTGTTTTGTTATCAGCACATTAAAAGGTAGGACCTCTTCTGCCTTTTAAAAAAGATGAAGTACTTTTGATTGCAGTATAAGAGTCAGAAGAAGATGCTAGGGCAGATTGAAATTGGGAACAAGGAATGATGCCTAGCTAGCTAGGTCTGAGACTTCCTCTCATGAGAGATCTGGTCTATGTGGTGGGGGAGACACATGGTATCAGTGGCTTTGTCCTGGTAAATACTACCAAGAGAGAAAAGAGCACCACACAGAAATTTAGCTAAGTGAAATTGTGTTGACCCAATGTAACTTCTGAAATTTGAAAGAGGGGGCCTATGAAAAGAACTCTTCATTGTTCCCTGGATATCAGATGGTCTTTGTGAGCTTGAAAATAGTAGATAGAGGTAGAAACACATGAAATAGTTACTTTAAATGAAATTTGAGAGAACAGAAAACAGCCATTCAAAATATTGGCTTGAACGTATAGTTCTCTAATAATGGATTCATGAGTGACTTGAAACATTTAATTACATGTTTGTTTCCATAACCGATGACATTGACCTGAGAAAAGTCACAGCTTTGTTGTTTGGTGGACCCCTTCTGAATGAAACTCTTGGGTGCTAAGAACACTCCATGTTTTGTTTGTTTTTTGGCCTGTAAGATCCTCCCTTAGGGACAAGTTAGTTAAAAAATGCCACACTATTGTACCTTTAATGACTGAGAGAGAGGGCCATTCCAGTGATGACATCAGAAACTCAGCAAGCATCCGTGAGGATCTGTGAGACAACATTGGAAGTACATTTAGGAACTTCCTGCAGATCCTTGTTATTTACTGCAGCCTGGCAAGAATAATTTAAAAAGACAATGAAAAACCTCCAGCAAATGAAAATATATATTCAGTCTGCTTGCAGATTCTACCCAACACTTCCCCACGTGCAAACTGTGTCATACATAATACCTATGGGGCTGGTGTTAGGAGCTTGTAACAAGGGTTTTGCTTGGGAGTGATGGGCTAGAAGGAAATACCCTTTTAGAATTTTGCTCAGGAGATGCACATAATATATTTATTCCCCTGTCCAGGTCCTTAGCAGAATTTGATAACTAATAAAAACAGTGTTATAGTCTATAGTTTCAGTTATTAATATTTTTTCATGCCCTTATTCTGATTTTTGTATGCTATCTAGGCTTGTGTTCAAGTTGAATATGTTTTGGGGTTTATTATTATTATTATTATTGTTATTACTAAAATTTTATTTTTAGTTTTCAACATTCACTTCCATAAGATTTTTGAGTTCCAAATTTTCTCCTCATTGGGGTTTATTATTGATGAGCTGTAATATAATCACAAACCGAATGGGAAAGCTCTTTGGTCATTAGGAAATGCGTGGAGGAAGTATCAAGCAATGTATCAGCTCTTCATACAACAGAGGGGTTTGCCTGCCATTTTTTTTTAAACAAAGTTAGTTTATGATATTTAGCTTTTATAAATCAATTGAGAATCTTTGATTCTCAAATTTTGATTTTTGATTCGAGAATCTTTGATTCTCAAAATTAGTGACATCTTTTGTTTTCATGGCACCTACATTTCTCAATACATCCCCCCTCCCTGTTTCTCCTGTAAGAGAGCAATCCCTTATTAACAAAGAAAGAAAAAAAAACAGTTTAAAAACTAATCAACCCATTGAAGAAGCCTGAGATTGTAGGTAATATTCCTTCTGCAAAGAAGGAGTGTGGGTTGGAGGGAGAAAGTAGAGAGGTGACTTGTTATATCTCTGCTCTGAGGTCAAGCTTGATGATTATAATTTCATAGCCGGAAATTTGGTTTTTTAATATGTTTAATAATTCTTTGGCCCTCTTCCTTGAAAAAGTCCATTGTTTCTTTGTTGTAGCTGAAAGCAATGATGGCTACCACGTCATCTTGAAATGCGGACTCTGAATGCCAGGATCCTTAACCACATCAGACTCCAAGGCACCCCTTTCTTTCTGTCTTCTCCCCTCAACGTAGACATCACCCCAGCTGCAAAATACAGAGACTTGTGGAAAAAAAAAAAGCAAAAGCTTAAAAGGGACCACCACAACTACAGGAAACAGCGATGACGATGACAACTTGGCAGAGATGGAAGAAAAGACATTGTCCAGAAAATGTACTCCTATCCCCTCCCTCACTTCCTTGTCCTCAAGCCTTCTTAAGCTCTCCCATTTTCTCATCCTTGTTCACTAGCCATGTCATTCTAGAAGGAAAAAACAACAGCACTCATTTTTTTCCCTCTGAAACTTCACTCCTGGGGAGGAGCCTGGGTTTGAATTTTTTACCCTTTGGATTCCTTGGCTTCCCTGTCTCCCAGTCCTCTTGTTTCACATCAGTGCCTTCTCATTGACTAAGTGGATCTATGGGTAAAACTGTTAGATTCTGGTGACTTGCCCTGCCAAGTCCTCAAGGCTCCTAGAAGTACTTTCCCTTTTCACTTCTTTTGGGGAATGCCTCCCCTTTTCTTTTCCTCTAAGATTTAATGATATAACAGTTGTGGTTCATTTTGTGTTATTATCCTGTCTCTGTTTGCTGTCCCTCCTTCCTTCCCTATCCATGTTTCAGAATAATTTTGTACATTTTTAAAGTATGGTATAACCTCTCCCAGGGCATGCTTTGGTGCAGTTGTATCTTCACTCCGATATTTGTGAATGGCCCACTTTGTTTGTAGTACCCACTATATTGATAAATGCTCCTTCGGAAGACTTCTGGGCCCCCAGAGGTGAGATTAGACCATTTTCTAAGGATTCCACAACTAAAGAAAGTGAATGTTGACTTTCACAAAGGGTAATTGAAATGGGGCTCAAAGTATAGGCCACAGCCTATCCTGTGGTTTGGTGTGCTTTTAATTTTATCTTTTCTTTTAAACATTTGTGAGATTGGTAATGATTGGGAAAGGAAAAAGCCCCTGAATTTCTAGTTAACCCTGAAATGTTTTTGACAATCATGGTACCAGAGTTCTTGGATTTATATATAAAATTTAACTGGGGATTGATCTTTGTGAATATTATTGACTTCACTAGGTTTGGTAAGATGTCTTTTTTCCTACGTGCTACCTGTCATAGTTCTGGCCTGTCTCGTCTGTAGGGGAAAGTTTAAAGCAATCTTGAGTGAAGACATAGAAGGGACTAGATGATATTTTAAGGTCCCTTCTAATCTTTAGGACATCAGTGAAATATGCATGGGGCCCAAGTGTGCCTCATGAAAATTCTGGCTCTTAGATCTGCAGTTGTTGGCAATTTGCATTTGAGTTTAGCAGAGTGGAATTGGATTAGACTATTGTTTATTAATGGTTCCTAGGACCCAGTGAACCAGACTGTCTCAGGGCCTTAAACTATCTGTGGTTGTAAAGGGCATAAATACCCTTGGGATGCTGTATGTGAAACCATAGTATGTGCTGTGCTGGTGGCCTAAGAGGTTTCTTATTTTCTGTTCATTTTGAGTTTGTTCTGTTTTCTTTCATTCAGATGACTTTTGGTTACATGTACCTCATGACTTGTAAAGTCAAGCGGTACCTTTTAATTGTGCCCCAAGTAGTCCCCCGTACCAGTTCTCCTTCCTTAGCCTATCTGAGTAGCATATATTGCCTTGAGGTGATTTTAAAATGTTTTGTGGGAATTTTCACATTGTTAGTTCATTTGATCGTCACTAAGACTCAGTTAAGTAGACTGGGGACATCTATTATTGTTCCCATTTGACAACTAAGAAAACTGAGACACAGATGACTTGTCTAAGGTCATGCAGAACTGGGATTAGAACCCTAGTCTTCTGACTCCTGGCCCTGTACTCTTTTCAGTGGACTATCAATCAATCAACATTTATTAACTACATATTATGCCAGGGACTTTGGTAGGCAGTAGGGATGCAAATAAAGAATGAAACCATTTCCACTCTCAAGGGGCTTAACAAGACACTTTACTTGAGGAGAAATAAAGGGTTGTAGTCCATGTGGAAGGGCTTTACCCAAGCTGAGTGTCTTCTCACACCTGCAGGTGGGTAGAGCTAAAATAATAAAATTTAATTATAAAGAGGGTTTCATCTAATTCTGTTAACTTACTTAGATCCAAAGCATTTCTAGAGCTCATATTCCTCTTTACTGAAGCTGGCCAGTAGACAGAAAAATCTAGAAAACTTAAAATGGGAGCACAAGCCCCTTCCCTTCTAGAGGCATCAGATCTCAGTCACTCATGCGTGCTGCTTTGCATTTAAAAGAGCTCCTGGGTCCTTGTAAATGAAGAAAATATTCCAAAGTGGAAAAGTAATAACAAGTGAGACTACATCCAACCGCCGCTCCTCATAGAACTTTCTGCTGTTGTTTCGGTCGTTTTCAGTCATGTCTGATTCTTTGTGCTAAAATGAGTAGTTTTGACTCTTAATCACCGTGATCTTTATGAACTGGGCACAAGTGTGCCTGCTTGTGAGATCTGGATCAATTTTATCCTATCTTCCCCTTCAGGGTTTTTTTGTTTTTTGTTTTTTGTTTTTTCCCTTCAGAGCTCACAGCTTGAATGGCAAAGCAACTAGGCTCCCTGAGTAAAGGTAGTTGTAACTTTGGTGAGGTCAGGAGTAAGTGGGTTGACTGGAATAGAAGCCCCCCACTCTCACCCTCACCTCAGAGAGCTTGTTTCCTTTGGTGACCCCTTCCCTATTCTGCCTCGGGGTGCTGGTGAAGAGTCATTAACCTGCTGTGAGCTCTCACCCATACTGCTCACAAATCTCCCAAGTCAAGGGTTGCTTCAGGGGAGGGCCTGAATAACTAAATGTCAGAAAATCATTAACAGGTTAGTGTTGCCAAAAAAGTTAAAAAAAAAAAAAAGGTTTTTTTCCTTCTATTGACGTAGTCAGTGGTGCATAGGGAAATAGCCCCCAGGTTATAGAAAAGGAAGAAAAGCATACAGAGAGTAAAAATTAAGAGACTGGTTACATAGATGTCTCATCAGTAACAAGGTAACATCATGTTTCTTCTTTCCCTGATTAAATATATAATGTGTCTATAGATACATAAATCTATATACATTTTCAGGCTGAAGCCTATTGTTCAGCTAATCTTGACTTTAGCCATTAAGATTTGGCTAATATGAAAATTTTGGAAAACTAACCCACTTCTGCTGCCTGGTCATCACTAAATTAATATGGACCAGCCTCAGGGGGCAGCTAGGTGGCGCAGTGGATAGAGCACTGGCACTGAAGTCAGGAGTACCTGAGTTCAAATTCGGCCTCAGACCAAACACTTGACGCTTACTAGCTGTGTGACCCTGGGCAAGTCAGTGAACCCCAATTGCCTTAAAAAAAAAATGAACCAGCCTCAAAATAAAATTTAAAAACCAGACTGAAACACCTCATGGTATAAAAAAATTAGCAAGCCCCCTATTTTCCTTTCACAAAACTTGACATTATTTAGGCACTAGATGGGGTTTGGACTTTAGTAGCCATTAGATATTATTGTGTTAATATATATGCGTACCTAGTAGAGAGTGTTTATACACCTCACGCCTTATTTTTCCAAGAAGTCTGACCTCTGGGTTACTGTTAACTAGGTCAGCTAGTCCTTTATATCCCCAAATACTATTATCATAGGGCAAGACTTCAAAGGTAGTACAAATAATAGGGTTGGATTTAGGGGAATTTCTTTTTGAGATTGCTCCATTCAATAACTCTTTTAGTGTGTATATATTTGATGTATACATTACTAAAATGGATTGATTGTGTGAAAAATTCTTACCAGTCTGCTCTCTCTTTCCTTCCTCAAAGAGGTATGGAAATGGTTAGCATTCTGAATCACTATTCTGGGTTTAAATTCTTACTCAACATCAAGGATCTAGTATTCATTGTACTTGCTTGCTTACAGGGATCACTTAGTATCTGTGATCTGTCAGTGCTAATTATTTTTATACCTCTGCCCAGTGGAGGAAAAATCACTGATTAAGACTACTCTTTGCTTTTGGGGGAAGGAGGGGGCAAAGATTGATTAACCAGTCATTTTTCTGGGGCCCTAGCCAGTGACCCTGAGCCCAAGCTTGTTGCCTTCTTAGGTGTGTTTCTGTTCTACAAATGTCCCAGTTCTAGGAATCTCAGTCTATGAATTAACTGACATTTGTAGAATGCATTATAAGTATTCTTATTTGATCCTTTCAGCAGCCTGATAGGTTAGTCCTATTGAACCTATTTTACATATGGGGAAACTCAAACTCTTAAAGAGGCTGAATGACTGGCCCAAGATTACACAACTGGAAATTTCCATAAGTAGCATTTGAATCCAGGTATTTCTTGTTTTGGTGTTTATTAAGAGTGCTTTCCACCATACCAGACTGCCTATATTTAGCAAATGGTAAAAGTCTATACATCTGTGTTTACTCAGGGCAGGATATCTTGTGAGAAAGTACCCCCCCCCCCCCCCCAACTCCAATTCTTACCCCACTCCAACTGAAACTGGAAGTTTCTAAATGTTTTGACCTGGGCACATTACCAAATTTACCTGTGATTGATTTTTGATGAATGAGAGATGTTAGGTCAAATGCTTTCTAATGACATAAGGTATGAATTCAGAGGGTTTTATTGTACTCTTCAGGATTTCTACAAGCCTTTGAAACACAGATACAACTGAATACATCTGTCATTCGACTCCTGGAGGACTCTTAGGTGATCACTCACAGGACTGAGGCCCAGAGAACCATTCTGTGTGAACACTAATGCCTTCATTTAAGGGGAATATTGCTCAAGGCTACCTAAATCTGAAATTTCTAGGTTATTTTTTGGGGGTAGGGGGATTGCACTTAGGACTTTGGGGGGTGTTTATACTGAATTTGACCTTTTCCTTTTGGAGGAGCTTATATATTTAATAAAAACGAGATTAAAACAACATAAATCAACTGCTGTTCTTTCTCAATAGCATTTTAATTTGACAGGCAGCAAAGTGTGTGTGCATGTATATACATATGTATGTATGTACACATATGTATATATTAGTATTTTGCTCAGGGTTCAGGGAAAGCCCTGTATACTCCCATGATCTTTCCCCACCACAAAGTAGTTAAAGCAGATTTTGCAAAATGAGGGACAGCTTGGTGTAACGGGCAGAGAGCTGGCCTGGGACAAAGACTTGGATTTAAGACTGCCCCAACACAGTAAGGCCCTAGGCAAGTCACTTAACCTTTCATCCCCTAGGAAACTCTCCAGCACCATAAGTTACAGAGGAGACCTATACTAATAGTTTTCCTCAATATACTGATAAAATCTAGAGAGTTCTTGTCTCAGTTAAATAAACTTAGAACCACAGAAAGGTTGTGATTTTCCCCAAGTACGACTACTGTCTCTCAGATGAAACATCTAGATCCTGATTTTGTTCTCATCCCATTATAAAAGGTGAAAATACACCCTTGTGTAGTGTGGTCGGGTTGTAAAATATTCTGAAAAAGCTTGGGTACTCTGTTCACTTTGACCCCAAAATTTCGTTTTGTTTTGGTTTTGTTTTTCTTTTCTGGCTTCCTGGAAAGAAGAGGGATTTTATGGAAGGCCGTGGAAATGTCTGAATACTGGGGCTTGGGCTAGCAATGTCCAATCCTACTTTTTCATTTGCAAGAGTAGAGGACTCCTGGAAGACATTCTAAGAGAACAAGCCTTTGCCCATCTTTACTGCTCCTTAGAGCCACTCCAATGCAAAGTTCACCTAATTGACAATTTCTCCTTTTGCCTCCTATTTCTGAGAAAATTCCTGTTACGGTAGTACACAGTGGAATCTTGGTGCAGTACCAGTTGGAAAACGAAGAGACTTGGTAGAAAGCACTAGGAAACCCAAGGTCTGTGTATGAAGTAATTTCAACCTGTTTGGAAACTACCAAACTTTTATTGGAAACTACCAAACTCCTAACTATGGCATAGGAGAAATGGCAAGATAAGTGAAATGTGTCTAGACTTATTCTAACCTCACTTTCTACACTTTCATTAGATATGCATCCTCTTGGTGTTCTTTGGCTACCTGGGTATGTGTGATAATCTAACTTTCCACCATAAAAACATACCTGTTCTGTGTACTATTTCCTCCAGACTCTGTGTCTCTTAGGCTACAAGTGAGGTCATCTGATAAACTGATGTAACTGTGTAATGGGAGGGGGGGCTAAAATCAGAATGACCTCCCTCCTGTGTAATGTGCATTTTAAATGCCACTTAGGGATAAGTCACCCTGTCTTTACTGCCCATCTCAAAGGAGTGAGGAGTGCAGATTGCCACTAAGTCCAGTACAGGTTTTGCTGCTAAATGGATCATCTGGGCAGGTCACCTTATTTACCCATTTACCCCTCAGCTTCAACATGTATAAAATTGGAGGAGATTGGATTAAATGACTTTCTAGGATCCCTTCTACTCTAATATTATTCCTTGGTTCTAGTAGTATACATTTCAATACAGATAGGAAGAGCGGATGGTCCCATCTGTTGGGGCAGAACAATGAGGGACATACCTTTTTTCATTAAGTATTTATTAAGCACCTACTATGTGCCAGGCACTGTGCTAAGTACTAGGGGTACAAAGATGGGCAAAAGACAGTCCCTGGTCTCTAGGAGCTTGCAGTTTAACTGTGTCCTTTTGGGCTGCCTTCCAATAAAAACCTAGGCAGCTCCCTTCATTCCCTGGGTCTGTTCCTGGCCATCAGTGGGAAGTCACAGCCATTCTAAGGAAAAAGGCCCCAATCAGTGAATGTGTTATCTTAACCCAGCCCAAAGCTGATGTAAAAAAAATTTTTTGGACCCTGGGTACCTCAGGGAGAAAGTAGGGACGTGTCTAGAGGCTCTTTTAGGCTTGAGTCTTATGAAAGGACAGTCTGGGTGTGGTCCCTCCCCCTTCTTTACATTACTGGGCTAAACCTTGATAAGATTTAGCTGGAGAACCTACTTGGAACAGCCCACTTTAATGTTATTGTGGCCCCTTAGTATAATTTAAATTCCTTTGCTTCTTCCCTGGTGAAGTTCTCTCTGTGTGAATTGATAAGGATTCTATCCTGGTGATTCTTCGTAAATGTTACCTTCCATATAACCTAACCCTTACTAGGCTTTAAAGGAACCTATCCTAAGTGAGGGAAGGATTTTGGACTTGAGATATGTAGTGTGTTATCTCTGTATTAATGTATATGTCCCTGTATGTGTATTCTATCCCCTTAAACTTCTAGTTAGCACCATTTATTGCCTTTTAATTAGCTGTTGCTTTGGTACTTTTGGAGGTACCTTCATTGTTCCTTCATTGTCTTTGAACAGAACTTATTTGGCTGTTATGCCTTACTTCTAATTGGTTTAAGCAATGTGCTTTTGTGAATACAGCTTTGTTTCTAAGATGGTTTCATAAGCTAGTTTATGGAGGATTTTCGGTTCAGTACCACTTGAAAGCAAAGGGAGTTGAAAAAAGTTCAGGCAAGTCAACCAAAAGCCTGGAATCAGTCTGAACCAGCTGTGAAGACTGCCCTATTTCAGGTAGATAGTGGGCAGCCATCCCTTTGTGCTCACCAGCATGTCTGCATCTTCAGAGTTTCCAGAGTCAAGCTGAAAATGTATCTGGGGTAGCCCTGTTACTAAAAATGCTTTTAAGCAGTAATTTCTTTATCAGCTCTACTTGCTTAGATGTTATTGTGATTGTGAATGGTCATTGGATACCACACTGGTTGGAGGAAACATTTCTTAGGGATGTTTAATTTAGGGCAAATAAAAGAAGGAAGACTAGTTTTCCCTTCCATTCTTTGTTAAGTTTAACATTTGTTAAAGTGTTATCTAATATTTGTAACATTAGTAATATGTAATATGTGTATTTCAAATTACTGCATTTCTTTATGTGCCATAAGCCATCAACTCTATTCCTCCCATTTTCGCTTTACGTGGTGTTTACCATGCTTTTCTGTCCCCTCATTAGTAAGTAGCCTTTTTCGGTTTGTTCCATTTGGGTGATTCTCTTCCAAAGGGCTATGGGAATCTATCATCTCTTCCCTGGAGATTGAACCATTAGATAAAGGTGGCATTACCGGCTAGGTAGATGTGACTAAGGAAGGGCACATGGAAAGTGGAGAATGGAGACTAAAGTGTAAACAGTCATCATACTGCCACGTTGTTTTTGTATGTGAATAAAGCATATTTTGCACTGGCTTATTGTACTGTTGTGCAGAAGAGAAATCTCTTATCTGGAATCTGTGCTTCAGTCAAAATGCAAATAAAATTTGATTTGTAAGAAATCCCTGTGGTGGAAGGTTCAGTATTTTGAAGTTTGACAAGTGGGTGGATCTTTTGGTGTATTTGCACAGTGCTTATCCACGGAGAGAGCACAAAGGCTAACATCACCAGGCAGGCATGACTCTGAGCTGACTGTGTACCTCCTCAGAATGCAGTGTATTCAAAGCCCTTCCTCATCTTGTTCCATTTGAACCTACCCAACTATTCCACTCATTCAGACAAGTATACTCCTGTTCCCTGAAGATGCTTTATGTATTCCTGCCCACATTCACATTGCTTCCACTTCTGAAATGCATCTCCCATATCCCCACATATTTTAGCTTATATGAATTCTATTTATCCTTCAAATTCTACCTCCATGACTACTATATTCCAGTTCATGGTGATTTCTCCTTCCTCTGAATTGAAAAGACCATGGGACTAAGAAGGCAGTGTGAAGAGTCTTGGAGAGGAATAGTAATTTCATCACTAATTAGCTATGTAAGCCATGGGCAAGCCATTTTTTATTTCTGGGTCTCACTTTCCTCATCTATAGAATGGGGCTGGGGCATGTTGATTATAAATTTTTATGATTCTAGGACCAATTGTATCAATGCAGCTTTCTTAGATCCCTCCGCTTCAGTCCAGGGTAATCTATCCTTTTATCTCTCAAGGTATTTATTGCCTAAGATGTTCAACAGTGCCATTCATTTGGTGCTGATTGTTATTGCTTACTACATAATATTTGCTAATGACTGATGGTGACAAGCAACTCTTTGAGAGAGGCATTAATTAACACTTTCAAACTACAGGCCACCTGTTAAAGGAACTTTGTTCTCCAGAGAACATCATAATTTTCTATGGGCTCCAAGGAGTTAAAGCAATTCCTAAAGTGTCCTGTACTTTGCATTGCAAGAGTGAACTTGATATGAAAACGACCAAACTTTCTGGCTGAACTCTGAACCATCCCTCTGCATTTTATATAAAAGATACCAGGTCATCACTTTCGCAGTGATCAGATTCTTGTAAACATGTCTATCTGATGATGCCTCTTCCCCAAAACAGCAATAATAGCTCATATTTATATGGTACTTTAAGGTTTCCAGAGCACTTTACTCTTGATGATCCTATGAGGGGGGGTGTAAAAGTATTGTATGATCCTACCTTTTCCCCCTTAGGACTTTCAGGCTTTTCCATCCATTTTGTTCCTGACATCCTTTATATGTGTTGTCTTCCCCAATTAGAATGTAAGCTCCTTGAGAGCAGGAACTAGCTCACTTTTTCTGCTTATATCACCAGCATTTAGCACAGTGAGTGCATAATAGTGTTTTTTATTCATTCATTTATGGAAATGGAGTCTCTGAAAGGGTCTGAAATGAAAAAAATGAAAAGGGTGAATATGCCACTAACAAAAAGATAAAAATACAGCAGTTATAAGGAATTATTTTGCCCAATTAAATGCCAATAAATTTAACAATTTAAGCAAAATAGAAGAATATTTACAAAAATATAAATTGCTTAGATTAGGCAGAAGAGGAAATAGAATATCTAAATAGACCTCTTTTAGAAAAATAAATTGAACAGGCTTTAAATGAGCTTCCTAAGAAAAAAGCATCAGGACCAGATGGATTTACGAGTGAATTTTATCAAACACTTAAAGATCAATCAATTCCAATATTAAATAAATCATTTAGAACAATATGCAAAGAAGGGATCCTACCAAACTCTTTTTATGAAACAAATATGGTACTGATATCTAAAGCCGGAGGCGTAATTATAGAAAATTATAGATCAATTTCATTAATGAATGTGGATGCAAAAATTCCAAATAAAATACTAACTAAAAGATTGCAACAATATATTACAGGTTACACATTATACCAAGAATGCAGGGTGGTTTAACATAAGAAAAACTATTAACATAATTGATTATATCAATAATAAAAGTTAAAAAAAGTCGTGAGTATATCAATAGACGCAGAAAAAACTTTTGATAAAGTACAACACTCATTCCTATTAAAAAACACTTAAAAGTATAGGTATAAATGGGTTTTTCCTCGAATTGATCAAAAGCATTTGTCTGAAACAATCAGCAAGCATTATTTGTAATGGGGATAAACTAGAAGCCTTTTCAGTAAAATGAAATGTGAAAACAGGATGCCCACTGTCACCAATATTATTCAGTATTGTATTGGAAATCCTAGCAATAGAAATAAGAGAAGAAAAAGAAATAGAAGTAATCAGAATAAGGAATGTGGTAGTAAAATTATTTCTTTTTGCAGATGATGTGATGATATACTTGGAAAATCCCAAAGACTCAACTAAAAAATTAGTTGAAACAATAATTTTAGCAAAGTAACAATATAAAGTAAATCCACATAAATAATCAGCATTCCTATATGTCATGAACAAAACCCCGCAAGAAGAGATAGTAAGAGATACCACATTTAAAATAACTCTAGATAGCATAAAATACCTGGGAGTATACCTGCCAAAACAAACCCAGGAATTATATGAACAAAATTATAAAATAACTTTTTAAATAAATAAAACTGTATGTCATTAATTAGAGAAATATTAATTATTCATGGTAGATAGGGCTGATATAATAAATATGACAATTTTCCCTAAACTAATTTATACATTCAATGCCATTCCAATTAAATTAGCAGAAAATTATTTTACTGAATTAGAAAAAAATAACAAAATTCATTTGGATGAAGAAAAAGTCAAGAATATTGGAGGTACTTTCAGGGATCTCTCAGCCTACATTAAAATGATTTGCCTTGGGCCACACCTCTAGAAAGTGATGAAGCTGGCCGTCAAACCCAGGTCTTCTGCCAGTGCTCTTTCCACTATCCTATAATTTAACTCAAATAAGTACCTACTATGTGCCAGTCACTACCAGGTTCTGGAAAAACTAAGAGGATGCCTCTAGAAGTAGTAATCTCTTTAAGTGATATTTATGTGTTAATGAAATTGCAAAATTCCACTTTAAACAATGTGGATTTGGTTGAATGTTTGTTAGAACTTTTTTTTTAAAAGAAAAATGGACTTTGTGAAAAAAAGAAATCTAATATAAATATCATATAGAATATATATAGAAGCTTTTAATAAGGAGAAATCTAATATAAATGTCATATAGAATATATATAGAAGCTTTTAATAAGGACCAACCAATTAAACAAGAGAGATGAGCTAGGTTTCAGGGACAACACACTTCTTATTCCCCCAGTCTAATTTGATCTACTCTTGATGAAAAAGTACTATATAAACTTTAAATATAAAATGTAAACTTTAATATATAAAATTTAAACTTTAAATAATAAAAGTATATAAATATTAGTGGTTATAATCCTTACAGATCCTAGGGGACAAGGGGAGTTTTCATTTTAAAGAAGGGAAAATTGAGGTTCTTAGGAATGAAGTAACTTCAGGATGATGAACTAATGGTAGAAATAAACATTAGCACTTTCCATTCATGGCTCATTCAAATAAGAGGGAAATTTTGTCCTCTTATCAGAGGCTCCCTTTGGAAGAGATAGGGACTGGACTTGTGATTTCATTGGTATAGGGAATTCCGAAGTAAGGAAACTCAGTGCTAACTGGCAGCTTCTCTGCAATGTATAGTCTTTTTTGTTGTTGTTCAATGTTTTTTTTAAGTTGTATCTGGCTCTTTATGACTCCATTTGGGGTTTTCTTGGGAAAGATGTTGGAGTGGTTTGCCATTTCCTTCTCCAGCTCATTTTACAGATGAGGAAACTGAGGCAAACAAGGTTGAGTGACTTGCTCAGGGTCACACAGCTAGTATCTGAGGCCAGATTTGAACTCAGAGGAATGAATGTTCCTGACTCCAGGGCTGTCACTCTAACCACTGCTCCACATAGATGCCCAATTTATAGTCTTAGAGAGTTGCTTAGAAAGCATAGAGAGATTAAGTAATTTGCCCTTGGTCCCAGAAACAGTATGTGCTAGTGGGGGGATTTGAACCCAGATCACCCTGATGTCAAAGATTGCTCCCAATCCACTCACCATGCTTTCTCTTTCCCTTTGGAAGGGACATAGATTTTGATCATGGCTGTAGTGGATTCTCTTTGATCATGGTGGATTCTGTGGACTCTGTTTGATTATTGATGGAGATATTAGTAAATTCACATTTATTAAGCTCCTACTGTGTTCCAGGTACTGTGTTGAGCACGAGGGATATAAAGAAGGGCAAAGAATGTTCCCTTCTCTCAAGGAACTCACAGTCTAATAACATAGACTACATATAGACAACTGTACAAATAAGCACTTAGTACAGTGCTTGGCACATAGTAAGGGCTTAATAAATGTTTATTGATAGGATATGGATAGGATAAGCTGGATAAGTCCGTATCAGAAGAAAGATACTAAGATTAAAGACTGAGAAAGGAATTTTTTTGAAGGTAGGACTGTAGGAAAGGGGGGTGATGAGATAAGTTGATATAAATGTGTGCTTACATTTTTTTTTTTTTGTTTATGTAAGCATATAATCTTCAGTATCTACCCCAAGCTTGGGTCATCATCCTAAAGAGCATAGGATCATTAGATCATAGGGTCATTAGAGCTAGAAGAAAACTTGAAGACCACTCATAGTGTGGTCTGGAGATCTCTAAGAATCCTTGGGACCCTTTCAGGGAGATAAGAGGTCAAAGCCATTTTTATAAAAATCTAAGATCTTTTAATTTCTAATATGGTAAATATGAAGAGATATAACTCACATAAAAAAAATACTCTTTGGGGGATCTCCAATCATTTTTAAGACTGTAAATGGGCTCTGACACCAAAAAGTTAGAGAATTGTTGATCTAGCCTATCCCCTGTATATTACAGATGAGGAAAAGAAAGATGAAGAGATTGACTAAGTTTAGTCTATTGGAGACTAGCTCTTCTCCATATCCGATATTCTCTCCTTTAAATCATATGTGGAAGCGATTGAATATTTCTCTACCTTGGAATTTTTTTTAAAAAAGTATCTAAAATCTAGTTAGCCCCAGGGTATATCTTGTTAGCTAATAACTAATAATAGCTAGCATTTATTTTTCCCACGTGGCTGCACTCATTTTGGATTCCTTTGACTTCCCCCTCATTCTTCCAAGCTGGGTACCTCCCCACCCCCACCCCTTTAAATTTTCTTTTTCTGTTGTCTTCCCCATTCGATTATAAGATCCTTGAAGGCAGGGACTATCTTTCTTTTTTGTATCTGTATTCTTAGTGCTTAGTATAATGCCTGGCACATAGTAGGTGCTTAATAAATGCTTGTTTATTATTTATATAGTGCTTTAAAGTTTTCAAAGCACTTTACAAATATTATCTCATTTGATACTCCCAACAACCATGGAAGAGAGGTGCTTTTATTTACCCCTACTTCACAGATGAGGAAATGGAGACAGGCAGCAGTTAAGTGACTTGCCCAGGGTCACACAGCTAGGAAGTGTCTGAGGGCAGATTTGAACTCAAGTCTTCCTGACTCCAGGCTCAGCACTCTAGGCCACCTGGATGCCTCTCTAGTTCCTACTGGAGAGTAGGAATCCTGTCATTACCCCCACCCCCAAGCATATCTTCTGAATTTTCTGTCTTGGCCAGAGCCACCATTCTTGTCATCATCCACACTTGGAACCACCCTCAGATTCAGTTTGACTCCCCCCTCACCCTTGTCATCTATAGCCCATCAATGGCCACAATGGCCAAGTCCTGTCTCTTCCATTCATTCCTACTTATCCAGAGACTCATGCCTGGATTGCTGCTTTAGTCCCTTACTTCTAATCTCTTCCCTCTCCTAAAATCAATAGATTTAGAGACAGAGTAGCAGGGTTCAAATCCACCTATGTGACCGTGGGCAAGTCATGTGACTTCTCTGGGCTTTAATTCCCTCATGTGTAAAATAAAGATATTGGACCCAATAGCTTCAAAGGTCCCTTCTGGCTCTAAATCCTTGACCCTATGGTTCCACGGACCACTGCCAGGCTAGTTGTCGGGAAGCTTGTGGTTATACCTCACAGTGATTCCTTGCATTATTATATACAATTACATCATTCGGTATTTAAGTCTTGTCTCCCTGACAAAAATATACATTCTTTGAGATCTGGGATCATGTTTTGTGCTTTCTTTGTATTTCCCATAACATCTAGTGCAGTCTTGGGCTTAAAGTATTGTGGTATACAGAAGGTAGTACAGAGAATTGGAAAAACTGCTGCCTGGTTGGTGAATCTGACGCTCACTCCCTAGATGACATTTGGATCTTTTAACCTTTGAATATAATAATAAAGGTCATAAATTTAACTTTTCAATATCTTGGTTTTCCCATCTGTAAGGTGAGAGGGTTGGACCAGATTATATCTAAGCTCCGTTCTAGCCCTAATTCTTATGGTTCCCCATTGTTTAGGAAATACATATTGAAAGAATGAATTATATAAGCTAGAAAAAAGATTCCAGGGGCAAAAGAATAAAGGCAACCAATTTTCTCAGAAAAATATTGAGTAGGAGGCTGGAGACCATTAGTAAAGACAGAGGTGTCATACCCATGGCCCACAACACTCCTGAGTGCTGGCCAAACCAGATGAAAACATAATTGGGAAATAGTGAACAAAATAAATGAAAATACAGTAAAATATGGATAATGTCACATTTTAAAACTAAGTCAATATATAGTCCACAAGGAACCTTATATATTAACCAATTTTTATTAGAGTTTGACACCATTGGTGCAAACAATTATTAATTTTATGTGAAAGGTAGTGAAGGGGAAAAGGGAATAAACGTTTATGTTGCATTTGCTATGTGCCAGACACTATGGAAAGTGCATTACAAACCTGATTTGATTTGAGCAACAACCCTGTGAGGGAGGTGCTGTTATTATCTCCATTTTACAGGTGAGGAAACTGAGGCAGACAACAGTTAAGTGATTTGCCCAGGGTCACACAGCTAGCAAGTATCTAAGGCCATTTTTGAACTCTGGTCTTACTGACTCCAGGCCTGGGCTCTACTGCTGTACTATCTAACCACCTCAGCAAAGGGAAATGTAAATGGAGCCTCTGAAATCTTGGCAAAGTGGAAGGAGTACTGGATTTAGAATCAAGAGGTCTGAGTTTCAAATCCCTAGTTCTGCTACTTATTACATGTGTGACTTTGGCTATCTCTTTACTAAAATGAGGGCACTGGACTACCATGCTCTTTCAGGGTCCTTAATATCACTAAATCCTACCATCCTGTGAAGCCTAGGCAGTCATCCAGGGTTCTGAGAATGAGAATATTATAGAAACATTGATTAGTTGTATTGGGGTCTCCAAAAAAAATAATTTTCCAACTACTTTGGTGTCCAGGATTGATTCACCAAGGTTTGCAAAGCCTTTTGTTAAAATAAAAGCTTAGAATGTGAGACGTGGAATCAGGAAGAAAGGACACAAATATTTATTAAGCACCTACTGTGATCCAGGCACATTCTAAGCCCTTTACAAATATTTCCTCATCTCATCCTCACAATAACCCTGTGGGATTGGGACTATTATTACAAATGAGGCATTGAAGCAAACAGAGTGACTTGCCTAGGGTCATACAGGTGAGTAAGTGTCTGAGGCTGGATTTGAATTCAGGTCTTCCTGACTTTCAAGTCTAGGGTTCTATGCACTGCTCACATCTGCTCCAGGAAGACTTGGGCTCAAATCATAACTCTGATACTTTCAAGTGAGGCAACCCTAGGTAAGTCACTTATCTTCTCTGCATCTAAGGTTCCTCCCATCACTAAATTTATGACACTTTGAAACAGAAATGTGAGCTTCCTAGTGATTAATAGGCAACCTCACCTTGGAGAGGTTTACTTGTGTCTCATGACGCCTGCCTGGGGAACAGAGGAGAATTCCCCTTCACTGCAGGCCTTCGAGCAAATACTAGATGACCACTTGTTAGTTATATGGTTGCAGGAGTTCTTATGGGGGCCACTGAGGTCCTTGCAACTCAGATCTCATGGTAGTAGGATCACAGCCACTATTGTTGTTACATGAGGAAATATTGTGGTCTCTCAGATTTGTAATCTTGGCTGATTCCCAATGGCCTTTGATCCTAAATGTTTAGTGGGGCTCTGGTGTTGAAACTTGAAATGTGCCTGATAGGTAACAACATGTAGATGTAAAGGCAGTCAGCATTTAGAAAGAATCCACCCTGGGTACCTGGCAATTTACCAGGGATATGTAGTGGGCCATCCTTGACATACAACAATGATACCTTTGACCCATCATCAGTATACAGAACTTAGAGTCATGTTTCCAGAAGTGGGTATAGATTTTTGTAGAATTGTCTATGGCCTAGTCTCTCTTGTCATTGAAAAGTGCACATCAATAAGGCAGCTGGTCAGTTGGTTAGGGGGAGGAGACAATTGGGTCATAAATGTAACCTTTTAGGGTTAGAACCAAGCATAGCTCACTGGTTCACTTATGGGTTGAATCTGTGACCTTCATTCCATTAGCCCAGTGGCCTAACCACTAAGTTATTCTGTCTCAATAATAACCCTTATGTTCCAAAGGAGCTTATTGTCAAACATGGTGAGGATTAGCAAGTAATAACTAGAACTGCTATATAAATTCTGGAATAAATATTTGTTGAATGAATGCCTTAATTAATTTAATGAGGATGGTGGGGCAGAGTTCAAAAATCAGTGTTATCCATCAACTCAACTGAAGGCCAGTCTTTAAGTATGAAAAGAAGGACCTGGGCCAAAGCTGTAGGATAATCACGTTTAAATCCTCCAGAAAAGCAAAATTGTACAAAGTTTTTTATTAATTTTCCACTGGGGAAAACAATGGTAAAACCTCTCAGGTGCAGAGATTAAAGGCCCAGGTCTCCCTTCTCTCTCTAAAGCAGTAAGAAACTAAAACCTTGGAGTGGGGTTAGGGGTGAGAAAACTGGAATTTTAGCACTTACTCCAGAAACCTCATTGAAATCCAAGGTTGAAGATATTCAACCTTGTATTATATTAGTATGTTAGTGCTCTAGTTATTCTAGCTAGGCCTTGTTTAGAAGCCAGATGAAATGAGGAGGAAACTTTTAAGAGGAGGCCAGCAATTAACCTAGGCCCACCTCTCCATATTAGGGATTGTTGGTGTTTTCCTGAGGTTCTGTGTTTTTCCCAAGAAAAAGGACAGATTTTCAAGGCAGTCAGATACTTGGATGGATTCTTTTCTTCTCTTTTAGCGCCTTTCTGGAGTAAGGAGATGTTGTTATACATTTCAGTGACCTTTTGAATGTCATAATGGCAAGGTTAATGAATCCTACCTTATCTCACCTCTAGCTCAGAATGATTCTTGGACTTTCTCTGATACAGCACATTAAAAACTATTCCACATGATGTGAGTGGGGGAGGGGGGTTGAGGGAGGTTTCTGTGAGGACATTATGTAGAAATGGTATTTTAAGGTTTTTTTTTTCCAATTAACAAACATCATTTTTTTTCCATCCTGCCCTTCCACTGAAAAAGAAAAAGAAAAGAAAAATAAAACCCTTACGAGAAATATGCATGTTCAAATAGAACAAATTTCTACATTATGTCCAAAAAAATTTGCCTCATCTGCACCCTGAATCTATCAATTCTCTGTCAGGAGGTGGGAAGCGTGCTTCATCATGGACCCTCTGAAATCATGGTTGATCACTGCATTGATCAGAGTTCTTAAGACTTCCAAAGTTGTTTGTTTTTGTATTGTTGTTGCGATTGTTCTGCTTATTCTGCTCATTTTACTATGCATCAGTTCATACAAATTATTCTAGGCTTCACTAAAACTATCCCTTTCATCTTGTCCTCTAGTGCAATAAATTTATATCACTTCCATATACTATAATTTGTTTAATTATTCCCCAATTGATGGGCATTCTGAGTTTCTTGGTCTTTGCTATTATAAAAATAGTCGCTCTAAATTAAAAAAATTCTTCTTCTTCTTCCTCCTCTTCCTCCTTCTCATCCACTTCTCTTCCTTCTCTTCCTCCTCCTCCTCCTCCTCCTCTCTTTGGGGAATAGACCTAGCAGTGGTATGGCTTGGTCAAAGACATATAATAGCTTTGGGGGCATTTTTCCAAATTGCTTTTCAGAATGGTCATACCAATTTACAGATCTACCTGTAGTGCATTGATTTGCCTATTTTCCTTGAGCTTCTTCAGCATTTGCCATTTTCTTTCTTTTCTTAACTTTGCCAATCTGATGGATATCAGGTGGAGCCTCAGAGTTGCTTTAAATTTGCCTTTCTTTAATTATTAATGATTCAAAGCATTTCTTCATGTAGATATTTGATAACTGGATTTCTTTCTTAGACAACTTCCTTTTCATATCCTATACCACTTATGAATTGTGGAATGGGCCTTATTCTCAGGATTTGAATCAGTTCCCTATATATCCTAGAAATGAGATCGTTATCAGTAAACCTTGCTGACACTGCAAAGGTTTTTTCCCCGAGTTATCTATTTTCCTTCTAACATTAGCTTCATTGGTTTCATTTGTACAAAAACTTTTACATTTTTAATTTTATATAATCAAAATTGTTCATTTTATCGCCCTGTAAACCTCTTTATCCCTTGTTTAGTCCATTTTTATCCATTATTTATCCCTTTTTTAGTCCATGTTTAACTCTTGATCTGACAGGTAATTTCTCTAGTTTGTATATGATGTCATGGTGACATCATGACCAAAAGAGGATAGAAAGATTCATAGGAGGTAAAAGTGACAATTTTGGTTACATAAAGTTAAAACATTTTTGGACAAACAAAACCAAGTCAGCTAACATTAGAAGGAAAGCAGGTAAATAGGAAAAAAAATTGCAAAAAAGTTTCTCTGATAAAGGTGTCATTTCTAAGATCATAGGGAACTAATTAAAATTTATAGAACTAAGAGCCATTCTTCAATTGATAAATGGCGAAAGGATATAAGCAGTCAGTTTTCAGTGGAAGAAATCCAAGTCATCAAAAGACAAGTGAAGAAAATCCTCTAAAGCAGTGATAGGTAGAGAAACATCAATTAAAACAACTCTGAGGTTCTACTTCATATCTACCAGATTGGTAAGGTTGACAAAAATTGGAAAATGACAAGTATTGGAGGGGCTGTGGGAAAACAGATATGTTAATGTTATTGGAGCTGTGAACTAGTCCAGCCATTCAGAAAGCAATTTGGAACTATACCCAAAAAGCTATTAAATTATGCATACCTTTTGACCCCATAATAATGCTTTCTTGTTGCTGTTCAGTTGTATCTGACTCTTTGCAACCCCATTCAGGTTTTCTTGGCAAAGATACTGGTGTGGTTTGCCATTTCTTTCTCCAGCTCGTTTTATACGTGAGAAAACTGAGACAAGCAGGGTTAAGTGACTTTCCCAGGGTTACATAGCTAGTAAGTGTCTGAGGCCAGATTTGAACTCAGGAAGATGAATCTTCCTGACTCCAGGCCTGGCACACTATCTATTGTACTACCTTTACTTTCCCCATAATACTACAACTAGGTCTATAGCCCAAAGAAAACGATCTATATTGTAGAAAAATGTTTATAGCAGCTCTTTTCATGATGGCAAAGTATTGGAACCTGAGGGGATACTCATAAATTGGGGAATGGCTGAATAAATTATGGTATTGAGTATGATGGAATAATATTGTGCTATAAGAAATGATCAAGGGAATGATTTCAGTGAAACCTGGGAAGACCTATATAAATGAATGCATAGTGAAATGAGCAGAATCAGGAGAACAATGTATACAATAATAACGATATTGTAAGACAAACAGCTTTGAAAACCTTAAGAATTCTGATTGACACCTTGAACAAATCACAAGTGCAGAAGATTCATGAAGAAGTAAGCACCTTGCTTCCAGATAAAGAAATCATGAACTCAGTGCAGATCAAAACTTCTTTTTAATATAATATTCAAGAATTTGTTTTGTTGACCATACATGTTTGTAATGGGTTTTTTCTTGCTTTCTCAATGAGGGATGGTGACAAAGTGGGAGGGATAGAATGTATTTTATTTAACAAAAATTTTTTTAAATATTGTAATACTTTATGTATAAGTTATGTACACCTTTGGTGCTTATCTTGTTAAATATTGTGAGATGTTGGTCTATACCTTGTTTCTGCCATACTGCTTTCCAATTTTCCCAACTGTTTTTGTCAAATAGTGAGTTCTTACCCCACTAGTTAAGATATTTGTATTTACCAAATGCTAGACTTCTACTAATGATACTTACAATAATGCTAAAATCCATGATTGTGAGGGACTGTCTATGTTGGCAACTACCAGGTGGGCGCTGTGGCAAGATTGGGGTAAGATCTGGGTATTTTTGGAAGTCGAGGCAGGGGCTGTGGTAGGCGGAGTCGTGGTGGACTGGGATGGGCTGGGTACGGAGAAGCCCTGAGGCAGTGGGCAGTGCTATGTGAGATAAGCTGGGTGCAAGGAAGTAGCCGGAGCTTGTGCTCCTGAGGCAAGGGGCGGTGCCACGTGGGAGTGGGACGGCAGAGGGTGAGTTCCCTTTGCTTAGTCCCCTCCCTATATGCAACATCAACCCCAGACTCCTCCTTCCTGTGACCTTCCTGACTTCCTGGGTCCCTTTGTGTAGCACTCACCCCAGATGCCTCCTTCCTGACTTCCTAGGTCACGTACTCTGTCTATGCACTAATCCCAGACGCCTCCTTCCTGTATCCGGTCCTAGCCTCCTATGTCACTCCCTCTCCCTTGGTGTGCTAAACTCAGACAGCCCCTTCTGGTATCTGACCCTACAATCATTGGCTAGTAAGCGGGCTGGGGAGGAGGGGCTAGGTAGGTATTTAGGAATGAGCGTGGTCAGATCACGCTCTCTCTCTTGGCTCCTGCTCTGTTGCTCTGGCCTTCCTGCTTGGCCTTGCTGCTTGGGCTTGCTGTGATGGCTTGCTGTGATGGCCTCTGAATAAAGCTCTGGTGTTGGCGCCTCCCGATGGCTTGTCTCTGTGTGTTTATCCGGCTGAGGACCAAAGACTTGTGAGTGAGTATGACTCTGGCAGCCTGCTCCTTATAGGAGGAGAGGGTACGGCGCGGCCGGCATAAGGTCGGCGCGGCCGGTACACATGATCTCATCAGTGTGGGTATACATTCAAAATGGATCATAGTCCAGAGATCTCCAGAAGTTACTGTGGCCAGAAAATTCAATCACTTCATGTCCAACCTGGTGATTAGCAGACATAGAATCCATTACCAGGCCTGTACATGTAAGCCTGTTCACCTTGGTAGGATATGCCAGATTTTTGCTAGGCTAACATACCTTTCAAGAACCCAGGATTATTTCTACCATCCATGTATGGGATCAAAACGATAGTTACTACTCTAAGATACATAGATAGATGGATATGTAAATTGACAGAGTATTTTATTTACTATGTTCCAGGCATTGTTCTAAGTACTGGGGGTATAAATACAAGCAAGCAAAATAATCCCTGCTCTCAAGAAATTTGCATTCTAGTGGAGAAAGACCATATTTAAAAGGGATCTAGAAAGTGGGAGGGGAAGGCCATGGTTTGGAGCTGGTGTCAGGGAAGTGAGGTGGAGTCCAGACAAGATAAGGCAAAAGCCCACCTCTCCCTTCCAGCTTTAAGTCTTGTGATTTTCTGATTTCTTTAGGGCCCAGAGCTGCTGTTGACTTTGATGTCTCCTACAAAATGGTACCACACTAGCCTTTTCTCTTGTCATTGCTTTACAAGAACCACCACCTCCAGCCACACTAATCTACAAGATATCACCAGCACATCTTTTGCTTTATTACGCACCTATCTTTCCTGGTGCTTGATCTCCAAATGGGTGTGCCCTCTTTCTCCTATCTACCTATCACTTTACAAGACCCAGATCATGTCCCCTTTCCACAAACTTTCTGTGCCCACATGGGTCTTGCCCTCTTTTTAGCAATTAGAGTACAGCTTTCTAATATTTTTCAGTTCCTATCCCCATTGGCTTTCAGCAAATCTTCCAACTTGCTGCCCCCTCCTATTCAGTGTGAAAGAAAACAAATTCTAGAGTTTATGGTGCATACATGCATAAGAAATAAAAAATTTAATTTTCATCAAGAAAACTTTATTTGGTAATTTAAGCATCACAAAGTGGTTAAATGTTTATGAGAACATAGTCTCATAACTTACGGAGACCCTTGATTTTGTTTACTGTCCACCAACGCCTTCATTTTCAGTATAGTTTTTGAAAGAGATAACTACATATCGCTTCTAGCCTCCAGTTTCTTTCTTGCTGTGGATTTGATCAAGAACAGGACTAAGAACTCTAATTCACAGAGATGAATTATCATAAATGGAACTTAAGCCTTAGAAGACCATTTTGTGATTATGGTAGAGATCAACTAGCTTTTCTTTCACTAGGTCGTTGTCATTGATTTTCTCTAGCTTAAGATGAAAAGTGTTTTTGGTATCCAAAATTCATGCATTTGGTTTTGGACAGTAGGAATTATTTCTTCAACTGCCCTTTCAAATTGTTCAGATACATCCCTGCCTCATCACCAGTCCCATCCACAAATTTTTTCACTATTACTTTTGGGATATTTCAGTAGCATAGTATAGTTATTTACCACATACTCTCTGTACTTTATTAAGAAGCTTCTCATATTTTCTGGGAGCATATGCACGCAAGGTTGGGAGACCCTGTATTAGTGAGTTTATTGTCTGTTAATTTTTCTGTGACTTATATTTTATACTACCACTTATCTTTTCACATCCAGCCTCCAAATTAGACTGCAAACTCCTTGAGAACAAGGACCATGTGATGCTCTGTCAGTGCAGAGCTGGGTATTCAGTTGGCATTCCACATATAATTGTTAATGATGATGATGATGATAATGATGATGATGGTGAAGCTCTGTGACCACAGTACTGATGCTATCAGTGAATGCTGCCTTTGGCAAATGCAGAAGAACTACTGTTTTTTTGGCGAGACATTAAGCTGAAACAAGTAAGACAGAGTCCCAAATCATTAAGAGTTTACCATAGAAGCAACATTTAAATTCCCCTATCTCCCACCTACCTCACCAAGAGAGAGAACAACTTCTCTTTTGTCCAAGACTGGCTCTAACCAAGGGTTTGTGCTGTAGGATTCTTGTGGGTTGTCATCAGCAACTAAGGTAATAAAGTCAACATGACATAGTGGCAAGACCACTAGGGCCAAAGGTCAGAAGTCCTGAACTCTTGGCAGAGTGGAAACAGCATTAGCTTGGGATTTAGAAGACTTGAGTTTGAATTCCAACTCTTCTTTTGCTATCCTGGCGACTTTGAATAAGTCACTTAAGCTCTCTCTGCCTCAGTTTCCTTGTATGTAAAATAAGGGAGTTAGATAAGCTGACCTCTGAGTTTCTTCCCAACTCTTAAGTTCCAGCTCTACCACTAATTCACTCAAAGGACGCTGGAGAAAGTGATATCTAAGGCATCTTCCAACTCTTGGATTCTATGATTCAATGACTGAGTAAATCACTTCATCTTATAAGACTCAGTTTCCTCATCTATCAAATGGGGATAATAATACCTATCACAGAGGGTTATTATGAAAACTGAAGGAGGTAATAACTGTGAAAGTCCTTTGGGATAAGATAGGATGGGATTGAACATGTGATTTCATTGGTGTAGAAAACTCCCTTGAGGAAACTTTACCAAAGCAGATGGCAAATCTGCTTTGAAGAAGATGCACTTCTATGCAATTTATAGTCTTAAAGAACTTCCCAAGTCATCAAGGGGTTAAATAACTTACTCAGAGACACATAGCCAGTATGTTTTGGAGGAAGACTCGAATGCAGGTTTTTCTGACTCTTAGATGAGGTCTCTATTCACTGCCATTTGCTTTATGAATTTTTAAAAAAAATCTATATTTTAAAAGAGATGATCATAATCACATTCTCTTGAGGTCTCTGGTAAAAGGAATTATTTGTCTGGGTTTGTTTAGTCTTCCTCTTGCTGGGAGCCAAGATTACTTTTACCTTGTTGGGTGCTTCTAATCTGATGAGCCTAACAGGAAGGGAATAAGCATTTATATAGTGCTTACTGTGTGCCGGGCACTGTGCTAAGTGCTTTGCCCTTATGATCTCGTTTGATCCTTACAACAACCCTGGGAAATAGGGGCTATTATTATCCCCATCTCACAGCTGAGGGAACAGAGGCAAACAGAGGGGCAACTGGCTTGCCCAGATTCACCCAGCTCAGAGTGTCTGAGTCTGGATTTGAACTCAGGTCTTCCTGACGCCAGGCCCAGCACTCTATCTGCTGTGCCATCAGCTGCCTCTATTTGGAGAATTTAAAGGGATGATTCTGAAGGACCCTTCAAGAGACCACTTAGGGCCTTGAACCAGTTTTAAAATCCATATATATCTAAATAGCTTCTGACAACTAATACCTCACATTTAAAGAACACTTATGCAATTTTCTCAATTATTCTTCACAACCACTTTGTGAGATGAATAAGAGTGGATGGGCATTATTACCCTCATTTTATAGATGAGGAAATTGATACTCAGGAAAAATGACTTGCCTAAGGTCATTTATTCAACAAACATTGATAAAGTACTTACTAGGTGCCAGGCACTGTGCTAAGCCCTGAGTGTGGGCGTATGTATACATATACACATATATATGATATATATATTATATATCTATGGATATATATGTATATGTGCGCAAGCACACACACACACACACACACACACACACACACACACACACACATTCCTATACCAAAATAAAAACAGTTCAAAATCGTTCAAGGTCAAACAGCTACTTAGTAGTTTAGGACAAATTCAAATAAAAACAGGCACCACTAATCTATACATAAGGATCCCCACTGACTGCATATTGACTTGGTTTTAAAATGTAACATTATCTATATTCTACTGTATTTTTATTAATTTTACTAAATATTTTCCAATTACAGATCAAAATCTGGTTCCAGAGGCATGTTGTGGGTCATATGCTACACAGGCCATGTTTGACACCTCTGGTTTCAGGAGAATCCAGATCCTAGGTCTTCTAACTCCCAGCGGAGTTCATGTCTTACTATGGCATACCTGAACCAAAGGAAATGGCTTTACTCTTTCCTGGCTGTTCTGATTTTTTGCTAGAGTTCTCCACCATTGCTAGATGCCTAAGGCAGGTGAGTCTCAGTGTGTCAGGAAGAGGCATTCAGGAGCTTGGGTGTGTTGAATATTAACCAGCTCAGCATTGAGTTGATCAATATTTAAACACAATTAAAGGGGAGGGAGGTTATCAAGAAAGCTCTTATCAACTGGGAGCAGCTATTGAAATATCTGATGACTGGAGAGATTCTGACAAAGGGTGTGGGGGAGATGTTTGTGTATATATGGAGGGGAGAAGAGATAGAGGAATGACATTCATTTGTTCATTTCTTCAACAAATATTTATTTAACGTCCCACTGTGTGCCTAGCCCAGTGCTAAGGGGGCCATAAAAAAAGTATAAGGACCCTGCTCTCAAGGTGCTTCAAATCTAGTTGAGGAGAAAAGATATAGCTACATGAAAATTTAAATAACAAGGCAAAGCAATGAATACTTGTCATATGAATTTTTTACCAACAAAAAAAAAATGCTACTGAAGTTCACAGACAAAAGAACTCAGTATGGAGATGGTCAGAAATGGTTCATTTGTTTTTTGGTTTTTTTTTTTTTGGTTAGGCAATGGGGTTAAGTGATTTGCCCAGGATCACACAGCTAGTAAGTGTTATGTGTCTGAGGCCAGATTTGAACTCAGGTCCTCCTGAATCCAGGGCCAGTCCTTTATCCACTGCGCCACCTAGCTGCCCCAGAAATGGTTCATTTGAAGAGGTGAGACTTGTACTAGACCTTGAAGGATGAGTGAGATGAAGGTAGGTCATAGACCTAGAGATGAAATGGATCTATGAAGCCCCTCAAATTATAATCAAGGAAACAGACTCAAGGAGACTAGGTGAATTCCCCAAAGTCAGTAATTGAGAAGAAAGGGGTAGAAAATGGTGTGAGAAAAGGGATTAGGGATCATATACATGGTACATGATGACTTAGATTAGTTTAATAAAGCAAAAGAGGTTGATATCAGCAAGTGATAAGAAACAGGTTTGGAGAGGAATACTGAGGCCAGATTATGAAAGACCTTGAAGGCCAGAATGAGAATTTGAACTTTTATTCTATAAGCAATGAAAAGTCATTGAAAGGCAGTGTGTAACCACTGGGGAGACTTGGTAATTAGTCAAAGAATGAATTTGAAGTTGGCCAACTGAAAGAATACTATGACCTAGGCCTGCACAATATACTGCCTATGGGTCCCTTGTGCCTGCCAAAGGATTTTGGGTGGCCTGTGAAAAATGTAGGGTTGCCACTGCACACTCTCCTGTTTGTCACATGACCTGCAGCAACCAACCATCACCAGTCTGTCTCTAGTCTAACCCATCTGCCACCTGAAGAAGTTTAGTCTATTTTAATTTTGGACCCTACCTACTGCGAAGTTGTGGAGCTCTGCTGTGACTGTTGGTATGCTGGGTAAAATGAGATGAGTGGATAAGAAAGACTCTTCATACCTGAAGAAATCATCGCCTAGAGAATCCTGAAGCCAAAGTTACTAATTATGACTTTGGTCAAATGCCTTTCCTTTGATTAATCTTAAATTTAACTTCTTTTTTTTAATTTTATTTTTGCCTTATGGAATAAAGCATTTCCATAACAGAATATAATAAAAAAATATGGCTGCACATGAAACTGCAAATCTATTATGTACAACTTTCTATTCCTTTTAAATATATAATGAAGTTAACATGTAAATTTCTTTTTTTTTTCCTCTTTTTTTCTTTTCTTCCCCTATGACTACCACTAGACACAAGTATGCATATACATGTAAAACCATTCTATACATACTTCTATCTATCAGTTCTTTCTCTGTATGCAGATAGCATCTCTCTTCTTATGTCCTTTATTTTTAATTTGGGCATTCATAATAGTCAAAATGACATTTGCTCAAAGTTGTTCTTAAAACAATGTTGCTATTACTGTATACAACATTCTCTTGGTTCTGCTCCTGTCACTCTTCATTATTTTGTGCAAGTCTTTCCATGTTTTTCTAAGATAATCAAGCTCACCATTTCTTATAGCATAGTAGTATGCCATCACAATCACATACCACAGCTTGTTAGGTCGTTAAGTTTAATTTCTAACTCTACGTTTTCTCATACTATGTCTGGAACAAAGATTTAGAGCTGACTGGGGCCTCAGGAGTCATCAAGCTCAATCCCATTATTTTAAAGAATTATTTTCCTCAGTGAGCTTTTGGACCTCCTTTTCCATTTTTAAGATGTTATTTTCTTCAGTATTTTTTTGTGTGTGCGTCCTTTACCAAGCTGCTGCCTTGTTTTTCATAATTTTCTTGCATCTCTCTCATTTCTCTTCCCATTTTTTCCTCTACCTCTCTTACTTGATTTTCAAAATCCTTTTTGAGCTCTTCCATGGCCTGAGACCAATTCATATTTTTCTTGGAAACTTTGGATGTAGGAGCTTTGACTTTGTTGTCTTCCTCTGCGTGTGTGTTTTGAGCTTCCTTGTCACCATAATAACTTTCTGTAGACAAAAATTTTTTCCATTGTTTGCTCATTTTCCCAACCTGTTACTTGACTTTCAACTGTTTCTTAAAGTAAGGCTCTGTTTCCCGGGTGGAAGGTACCCTGTTCCAAGTTTCAGGGGTTTTGTGCAGCTATTTTCAGAAATACTTCTAGGGACCTGTTGGTTTTCAGTCTTTCCAAGGTAGTATGATCTAAGGAGAACTGTTTACTACTTTTCTGTTCCTGTGCTCTGGTCTGTGAGTGACCACAAGCACTCTTTTATGCCCTGGTACTGTGAGGAGGATCCCCCCCTGCTGTGGCTGCAAGCTCCTCACCCTGGGTCTGCCTCCCAGTACTGTGACCCAGATGCAAGTATGGGCAAAGCAATAGAGTCCTGCCTCAGCGCTAACAAAAAGACCCCTGTAATTTCCTTCTGACCAATTGTTTGACCCCCTAACTGTCTGTGGACTGAGAGCTCCAGAAGCAGCTGCTGTTGCCGCTGATTCAGTCCTTCTCAAGGCCTGCTCCTGGTTTGCTGGGGCTGGGAGTATTCTGGCATAGCCTGTGCTGAACTGCACTACACTTTCACCCAGCTGCAACAGACCTTTCCTGCCAACCTTGCAAGTTGTCTTGGGATGGAAATTCGTTTCACTCCATCTTTTTGTGGGTTCTGCTGCTCTAGAATTTGTTTAGAGTCATTTGGAGGGGCTTGGGGGAGAGCTCAGCACTTCCAAATCCCATTATTTTATAGATGAAGAGATGAGGTCTAGTAGAGTGAAGTAACTTATCTGAGGTCCCACAGCCAGTAAAAGGCTGAGTCAGGATTCAAATCCAGGTCCTCTGATTCTAGGTCTAGTGTTCTTTCTACTGTACCATAATTTTCCATGTGCTTCTACCAAAGATTTCCTATTTTATCTCTTCCAGGGGCCCTATAAGCTAGAGATTATCCCTCTTGGAGATAAACAAAAAATATCAGTGCCCAGCTTAATCTTCTTTTCAACCTTCAGGGCTTGACAGACTCTGGTTTTTATAGTCTCTTTGGGATACAGCCCTAGAAGTGGTATTGCTGGGTCAAAGGGTATGCACATTTCTTTTTTCTTTTTTCTTTTTTAAATCTCTTTGGAGTACAGAAGGTAGGCCTTCCTTGGGATGATTGTTTCCTATTCATCCTGTATATAGTTTGTGTGTGCATAATTGTTGGCATGTTGTCTCTGGTTGTGAGCTCCTCAAAGGCAGGGACTGTCTTTTGCCTTTCTTTGTATCTCCAGCACTTAGCACAGTGCCTGGCACACAGTAGGCATTTCGTATTGTTCACTCATTTTTCAGTCATGTCTGACTCTCTGTGACCCTATTTGGTGTTTTCTTAACGAAGATACTGGAATGGTTTGCCATTTCCTTCTCTAGCTTATTTTACAGATGAGGAAACTGAGGCAAACAGGGTTAAGTGACTTGCCCAGGGTCACACAGCTAATAAGTGTCTGAGTTTAGATTTGAACTCAGATCTTCCTGACTCCAGGTCCAGTGCTCTATCCAGTGTGACACCTAGCTATCTGCAGACAACTCTCTAAGACAGTCATTGTATTAAGCACCTTCCATGTGTCAGGCACTGGGCTAAGCCATGGGGATACAAAGAAAGGTGAAAACACAGTCCATGCCCTCAAGGAGCTCACATTCTAATGGAAAAGACAACACATAGATAATTATCTCCCTACAAGATATAAACAGTGTAAATGGAAGGTGCTTGTTGTTGTTTGTCCTTCGTTCTCAAAGAGGACCCTGACATCAGGGGAATGGAAGGTAATCTGGGGAGGAAGGAGGAAAAGGCAATGACTGGGAAAGGCCTCCAGGAGAAGGTGGTGTTGTTCTTCCTTTGTTTTTGAAGAGGACCAATGACATCATGGGGTGACTTCTTGACTTGGTGTTTGAACTGAATCCTGAAAGGAAGCCAGGGAAGCCAGCAGGCAGAAATGAGGAGAGAGAGTATTCCGCCATGGAGGATTGCCAGGGGCGTAGACATAGAGTCCAGAGATGGAGGATCGTGCATGAGGAACAGAGAGCAAGGCAATGTAGCTAGACCAGAGATTCACAGAGGGGAGTAAACCATAAAGAAAGGTTGAATGGGGTCAGGTTTTGAAAGACTTTCAATGATACAGGATTTTGTATTTAATCCTGGAAGTAAAAGGGAGCCTTAGGAGTTTCTTGAGCAGTGCCTAGCACATAGTGACTACTTAATATGTATTTGTTGATTTTACTTGGGAGAGTGAGTGGAGGAGAATGACCTTCACTTATAGATGAGTTCTCAATCTGAATAGGAGGACAGTTTCCACACCAGGAAATTGGAAGGGACCTTAGAGCTCACCTAGTCCAACTTTCTCTTTTTGAATATAACACCCCTGCTCACTTTGTAAGCAATACCCTGAAGGACAGCCCTCTGATGGTGCTGCATTGTGGCTACCTATGCATCAGCAGACCTAGCTTCTGATTGGCTGAGGGAATGCTGAGTTGGGATACTACATGCCTGTATGAGGAGAGAAGGGCTTTCTTTAAATAATTAGAGGAAATTGAGGGGTGGTCATGAGAAGCAAACTTGAACTTTCAAATGTCTACAGCTCTTGGGGAGCTGTCTCACAGCATGTCCCTTGACTTCCAGTGCTTGCAACTCCAGATAGTGCTAAGAGCCTACTGTCCTCTGTGGGACTGTTAGCTAATAAGGAGTCATATTTCTTACCATGTGTACAGACATGCTACATCATGATCATAAGGCTGTCCTTCAGTCTGCCATTCATAAGATGGGCAAAGATGTTTCCTATAGGCATGGAAGTTGAGACCAAAAGATGTGAAGTGACTTGCTCAAATTACACACAAGGAGTAAGTAGCAGATCTGGGATATGATCCCATAAGGATATGGTCCCTAAGGTCCTCAAACTCTAAATTCAGGGTTCTTTCCCTTAATACCAAGCATAGAGAATGCTGTGTTCCCCAGTCATTCCTTTTAAACAAAGTCTAAACTAGGGATGAATTACCCAGGAACTAGCAGATGTGCCATGGGAAAAAAAATGAAAAAGTTAAATGTTGGGTGGAAAAAAAAAATTGGCCCATGATTTCCTATGCATTATCATGGCCCTTTGTATACAAAACAGGGCTGGAGGACTGGATCCTTGCCAGAGGACTGAAGGTAGGTCAAACACAAAGTGCTTACTATGAAAGAGAAACCAAGAGTTTTTGTCTTGTTTGTTGTTGCTTTGAAAAAAATTTTTCCCCTCTGAAGTCTCCTCCCAGCAGGGAAGAGGGCCGAGGTGGTCCAGGTGATATTACGTGAGGCTCTAAGGTGGGGCCACTTGTAGGGGAAAGCTCCTTCTATTCCCTAAGCATTTATTAAGGAACTACTAAGTTCCTGGCACTCTACCAGGCAGCGGGAATACAAAGCCAAAGATAAAACAATCCTTGTTCTCAATGAGTTTACATTCTATTGAGGGTGGGGTGGGGTGGGAGGGAGTACAACATGTATACAGGTAAATAAACATAAAATATGTATGAAGCGACTTTGAGGGATTAAAGGAGGCATTTTGCATGGAAACCTATCAGATTCCACACAAAGTTTAAAAATTCTAATCTCCAAGTGTGGAAAGGTCCTTAGTAATCATCCAGTTACCTCTCCCACCCTTTAAAATTAAAAAAAAAAATTTTTTTTAACAGAAAAAGAAACTGTCTTGCTGAAGGTCACACAGTCAGTAATAGGTAAAGCCAGGACAAGAACTCATTTCTTTAGACATTCATTTTAGTGCTCTTTCCATTGGTATGGACTTTTCAAATGCTAGTGCTGATTCTGATCAGGCAGCAATGCTAACAGATGTACACAGATGTGTATCTTGTGTCTCTGACTTTTTGATAAAAAAAAGTGGGGGTGGATTTTGACCTGGAATGGGAAACAGAGATAGGGAGTGTAAAGAAGAATATCTTTAGTGAAACAAGCATAAGACAACTGTAAGGTGACTAACACCAGGTTATAGAGCTATATAGAGCAGCCAGGTGTCAAATGAGGGAAATGTAAAGGAAGACTCCATGAAAAGTTAGAAGCAGAATCAGCTTGGAAGCATTGGCTGAGGTCATGTGCTAGAGAAAGGGGGAGGCTAATTTCTTAAGGTATCTGTGGCTGAAGTGGGACTGAAAAAAGATGACTGCATGGAGAATAGTTTCAACTTGGAGTCAGTTCAGGATGGAAAAGACCCTGCTTCCTCAGTGACCAGGACAGCTAAGAAAATATGTTTAGGACTAGACTGGATGGAGTGGAGGGAGCTGTGAGAGGGGGTAGAAGAAAGGGTAAGAAAAGGTAAATCTTTTTTTATCCTTGTAGGAAGACTTAAGGATTGTGGCTATAGGAGTATGCCATTCAACTTCAGAATGAAACTGGAAGGACCTAGAGATTTTCAACAGAGTTGAGCTAGCTGAGTAATATGATACTGATTACTTGCCTAGTCTGTATCTAGTTTGTATTCCAGAATTTCCTTAAATGCTTTAAAAAAAAAGTTTAAAAAAAAACCTTAAAAACTGACTATTGAGGACATTGTGAGAAGAAGAGAAATGAAGCCTCTGGACACTAGGGAATGATCTTTGGATAAGATTTTTTCCATCTCTCTTCCCTCTATTTGTCCATTCTTCCTTTTCTCCATTTACACTTTCTGCCCCATCCCATTCAAAATATCCTTGCAAAGAGCTTCTCTTGGCTAGAAGAACTCGGCTCCATCACATTGGGAAGGATAGAGATATGTAATTAAACAAGTACTAATCAAGCTTCTACAAAGACAAAAATAAAACATTCCCTGCCCTCTATGAGCTACATTTTATTAGTGGTGACAATATGAACACATGTAATGACACTGAGTTGCTGTGATTTAACATGCTATGTGTAATAATAGCCAACACCTTACATATATTATATCATTTGAGTTTCATAAACCTAAGAGGTATTTGTTATTATTATTGTTTCCTTACAGATAAAGAAAAAAAACTGAGACTTAGAAATGTTACGTAAATTGCCCAAGGTAACAGTTAGTAAATGTTGGAATTGAGATTTGAACCCAGATCTATCCTGACGTTAAGTACAATACTTAAAGCTCCCACTGTGCTATGTATGATACCTTACCCAAGAAATTTGCTTCTTAACCTAGTACTTACAAATTGGAGTTATACTAACTTTAAGGGATATTATTTATTTAAAATGTATTCTGTAAAAAAAATATAAATAAACATATTCTATAAATTCTATAGAATTTATATATATATATAAAATTTATATATATGACCTATAAATATATAGGTCATATAAATAAATATTCTATGTATATAATATATCCTATATATATCATATAAATATATATTCTCTCTCTCTCCCTCTGTGTGTGTGTGTGTGTGTGTGTGTGTGTGTGTGTGTGTGTATAGGTCATTATTGATTGAGGATTAGGGAAGGAGAAGGTGACTTTTGAGTTGAGCCTTAAAGAATGGTAGGAGGGGCAGCTAGGTGGCACAGTGGATAGAGCACTGGCCCTGAAGTCAGGAGGACTTGAGTTCAAATCCAGCCTCAGACCAAACACATGACAGTTACTAGCTGTGTGACCCTGGGCAAGTCACTTAACCCAAACTGCCTTAAAAAAAAAAAGAATGGTAGGAAATTAACAAACAAAGAGGGCAAGGGAGGAAATTTCAGGTATGGGGAACAGGCAAGTAAAGGCACAAAGGCAAGAAGGAGGACTAGTTTGTCTACATGGGATAAAGCAGGCACTAAACTGTAGAGGGCCTTGAATGCTAGGCAAACTCTACCTAGTAGGCAACAGAGAGCCTACTCTCAAAGGCTTTGTTCCTTTTTTTTAAAATTTATTTTTTAATTTTTTTAATTAATAAATTTATTTTGATTTATCAACAATAAAAGGCTTTGTTCCTTACAAGGATCATTTTTGTTGTGGTTCATCCTTCGTTCTAGAAGAGGACCAATGACATAAAGAGTCTTGACCTGGAAGTGAACTGGATTTAAGTGAGGCAGGGCTGTGTGGCCATCAGCCTCACTCTGTCCTCTAGAGTTGAATCAGAGAATTGGTGGAGGGAGGAGAGGAGGGACCCACTGTTTTTGGGTGGGGGTGGGGGCCTTTTTCATTGCCCCTGATGTTACAACAGGTAGGCTGATAGCCACTCTGCCTGTGTTTAAACCTAGACTAGTGTTCCTCAGGTCCTAATGTAAAGGCTTACAAAATTCTCTGTCAACAAAGAAACAATTTTCATGAATAAGAGAGATGAATAAATCCAGGGCAAATGTCTGTGGTCTCTTCTTCCCACTGAAATTATATGTTATATTTTATAGCCATAGCAGTCATGGAACAAATGTGACCCCCAGTTCTTGCATTGCCCCCCAATTACAGAGGGAGGATGAACCTTTTGTAAAGCCCTCCTCTTCCAAAGAGCACAGTGTGTCAGGTCTGGGCACCACATTTTAGGAAAGACATTGCCCAGAGGACCACAAACAGGATGATGAGAGGTTTGGAGACCATGCCATAAGAATACAATAAGAACTGGGAGAGTAGGGGTATGAGGAGGATGTGATAAGTGCTTTTAAATGTCTGAAGAGATATTATATGGAAGAAGAGGTGGGTTCTGCTTAGTCCAAAAGGGCAGAACTAGGAGCAATGGGGTAGTGGTATTGAATCTTTATGTAAGGAGGAAAGTCTTAGCTGTCCAAGAGTGGAATTCAAAGAAAGAAACATTTGGGGTGGACTGGAGGAAGCAAAGAAAGCTTTAGGACTGATCTGTGGATCCTATGGAATGGAGAGGATGGAGACAGGTCGAGAGGTGGTCTCTGTGGATGAAAAGGGGGCAGAGAGGGTATTACATGCAGGGAATCGTGAAGGGCAGAGGCAAAGAGGTGGGAATGAAGACAATAAGTGCAGGGGACAATGGAGAAGAGTCAGCCATAATAGAGTGGAAACTTCATGTGGAAGAGTAGTGAGAAATATTAATGATAATACATAATAATAATTCATGTAATACATCCACATAGCACTTTATACTTCTTCAAGTGTTTACATATGCTTTATGTATATGATAAATAACTCACAAAATCCCTGTGAGGTATATTGAGAAAACTCTGTCCTCACTTTTAAAGAAGAGGGAGCTGACACACAGGAAAATTAAGTGACTTTGCAAGTTCACACAGCTGAGTTAGTGGTGAGGCTGGAAGTAGAACCCAAAAGTCTCCACTCTCCATCCAGTGCTCATTACAGTGCCTCTCACCAACAATCCATTTGGCTGAGGTCCAAGATTAATAAGAGTGTTTGTCATGGAGTCAAGATCAAGTGCAAATGTAGACGTCCTAAATATTTGTCATTTCTTATCACAAAATAATATTCCGTTATAATTATATACTATTCCAAATACCATCTATTCACATACTATTTTCAGTCCTTCCCCAAATAATGACTACCCACCCACTTTATTTCTAGTTCTTCATTAACCCAAAGAGTGTTACTATTAATATTTTGAATATATTTGACCTTTGTTTCTGTCTTTGACTTCCATTGGGGTATATCTAATGAATAGCATAGCCCAATTTATTTCTATGAATCTTTAAATATTGTAAACTATTTTTCTATTCTATTGAGCTGAATTCTGCTTCCTAAGACTTGCATATCATTCCTCATTCTCTTTTTTGGACCTGGGACCTCATTGTCAGGAGACCAGAATTTATTCCTTTCTATTCAGTGATCCTCACTAGGGGAAAGGCAGATTCATGAGAAGGTAGAGCTCTCTCTTGAAGCATTTGGGTCAGATTCTCTAAGGTTACACACTCTTCACTAGTCTCTGATTAGTCTCATGCCACCCCAGTTCTGTTTACCCAGGAAAGATAATCAGGAATTAATCTAATCTGAATCTTCCAGGACCCACTCCTTTCTAAAGCTCTGGCCAAAGGTCTTAGTGCAGATGTGTCCTCTCTTGGGGTGGATCCTTGCTCCCCAGCTTCTGGTGGATCAGAGGCCAGATCACTTTGCCTGGGACCTTCACTCTAAGGCTGATTCCTGTCCCCTTAATCCAGAACCCTCCAGGATAGACGCCTGTAGACTCAAGGCACAATTGCTGGTACTAGACAGACCGCCTACAAATGCAGACTTGATCAGGGTGCATGTCTCCTTGTACCCGAGAATTTGTTTCCACTGAAGTCAGAGACAGAAGAGTGCTCCAGGTTGTGAACACAGCTAATCAAGGCTGTCACCAGGGATATGTGGCTGCACAACACAGGTCTCCAGGTTCAAATCGATCTGTAGGGCACTGCCATCCCTCCACTCAGGAGCCTAGATTTGCATGGACCACTGAATAATAAAAATTGCTGACAAATGTATAGCACTTTAAAGTTTGCAAATTGATTTATATACTTTATTACATTTGGTCTTCATTACTCTCTGAGGCAAGTATTGAAGGTTTTATTATCACCCTCATTTTACAGAGAAGGAAACTGAGGTTCAGAGAATTTAAATGATTTGCCCATGACCATACAGCTATGATGTGTCTGAGGCAGGATTTGAACCCAGGTCTTATCTGATTTCTGTCCCAGTAGTCTTGTTACTACACTCCACAAAGCCTCAATTTACTTCTCAAACTGAGGCTCAGCATCTCTCACTATCCTCATGATGAATGGCGTGGTGTAAAGAGCTGCAACATTCCTGAGTCACTTCATTTCTTTCTCTTCCCCTTTGTCCACCAACTCCTCTCCTTATGACCATTTTTTTTATCCACAAGATGAGTTTTATCCCTTTGTTATCACTCCAATTTCTAGAACCAATAACCACTGATTTACTATGAGATATAGAAAAATAAACCCACGAGGTGCCTAAGCATGTGTCCATCATAAGTATGTTACCTCTTCAGTGGTCAACAATGAGCGAGAAGTCATTGAACAGGTAAGGCTTATTTCTCCCACTAACCTTCACTGAAATCTGCTTTGGGGAGAGCTCTGAGCTCAACATTCCATGTTGAGAAGGTCACAAGGATGATTGGATGTTCCAGGGCAAGAAGACCCCAGGCTCTGAGGGAAATTCCAGGATGAGACTATGGAACAGGTGGGGTTTTAGTCTCAAAGCCATTGAACAAGGTGGGGTATATGAATGTAATGGAATACTATTGTTTCATAAGAAATGATGAGCAGGCAGACTTCAGAAAAACCTGGAAAGACCCAGGAGAACATTGTACACAGTGACAGTGCCATTGTGCGGTGATAGACTTTGATGGACTTAGTTCTTCTCAGTAATACAATGATCTAAGACAATTCCAAAAGACTCATGATGGAAAATGCTCTCCACATCCAGAAAAAGAACTATGGAGTCTGTATGATCGAAGCACACCGTCTTCTCTCTTTTTTTTCTTTCTCATGGTTTTTCTCTTTTGCTCTGATTCTTCTTTCACAATACGACTAATGTGGAAATATGATTGTACACATATAGCCTATATCAAATTCCATGCTGTCTTCAGGAGGGAGGAGAAAAGGGAGGGAGAAATTTTAGAACTTAAAATCTTATAAAAATAAATGTTGAAAAATCAAATCAAATAAATAAATGAATGAATGAATGAATGAATGAATGAATGAATGAATAAGTAAATGAAACTCTCTAAGCCAAGAACAGGGCTGGGAGGAGAATAAAAATAGGGCAGCTTCAGAACTAGAGAAAATAGTGTTGGTGTAACCTACTTAAAGCAGAAGATGGTATTTCTGCTTGCAATTTTAAGAAACTATGGAGAATGATTTTGCATATCAAAAAATCGTTTTACAGTGTAAATAATTCCATATAGTTTTTCTTCTTTAAAAATGCCAAATTGATATTCCCAAAGCTCAGGTCTGATCAATGTACTCTCTGGCTCATGAAGCTTTGGTAGTTTTCTGTTGTCTCTAAGATAAAATATAAGTCTCTCTGCAAAGCCTTTAAAATTTTTCATAATCTGACTCTAGTTTAACTTTCCAGGTTGATTAAATATTACTCATCCTCACACTTTTTACTGTAGAGGTGTTAAACTCCAGCCCACAGGCCACATAGGGCTGGTTGGAGAAACCAGATTAAGATAGAATTGGGAAATGCTTGACAAATAAATAAATACAATATTACATAGATAATGTTAATCTGTGGTTTTCTAAGTCACTATGCTGCCTTGGGGATCACTTTCTATTTGAATTGGACACCATTGCTTTACAGTATAAACAAATTGTCCCCCTTGCCTCAAACATTCCCTCTTTAGCTCTGTCTCTAAGAATCCCTAGCTTTGGGAGCAGCTAGGTGGCACAGTGAATAGAGTTCTGGCCTTGCAGTCAGGAGGTCCTGAGTTCAAATCCAGCCTCAGACACTTGACGCTTACTAGCTGTGTGACCTTGGGCAAGTCACTTAATCCTGATTGCCTGACCAAAAAAGCAAAAAAAAAAAAAAAAATCCCTAGCTTCCTTCAAAGTGCTACTCAAGTGCTACCTCTTACATGAAGCTTTTCCTACCCCCAATTACTTTGTATATATTTTGTATTGATCTATATGCTTGCATATTCTTGAATTCAGGAAGACCTGAGTTCAAATCTGGCCTCAGACACTTACAATCTGTGTGACCCTGGGCAAGTCACTTAACTTGTTTGCCTTAATTCATTGGAGAAGGAAATGACAAACCACTCCAGGATCTTTGCCAAGAAAACCCCATGGGCAGCATTGGCATGCTATGATCCATGAGGTCATGAAGACCCAGACATGACTGAACAATGATTATATTCTTTCCTTTATAGAATATAAGCTCCTTGCAGGTAGTGATTTTTATCTTCCTGTCTCTAATACCTAAAACAGGGACAGGCACTTGGTAGGCACTCAACAAATACTTTTTGAATTCTAATTTGTATATTTTAGCATTTCTTAAAGGGAGGCATAGTTGAATTTCCAATATTAGAAACAAGTATCAGGAAAACTACTCCCTTTTTCCAGTCCCAGCTCCTCCAACTGATTCTCTTGCTCTAATTTTCTTTTCTTCATTTTTTCTTCTTTTCTTTTTTCCTTCCTTCCTTTCTCTTTCTTTCTTTCTTTCTTTCTTTTTCTTTCTTTCTTTCTTTCTTTCTTTCTTTCTTTCTTTCTTTCTTTCTTTCTTTCTTTCTTTCTTTCTTTCTTTCTTTCTTCCTTCCTTCCTATCCTACATATCTGTTACTGAGGGTCCTCTTCCTGCCTCATCCTGGAGCATCAGGAATTTCTAAGGAAACTTAATACCACTGTAGCACATGTATCTCTTTGGATTCTTCAGGATTTAAGACCAGTGACTGGGAGCAGGGCAGCAAGTCTGGAGTAGGGAACCTGGATAGCCTAATACTAGAGTATCAAAAGCCAAGGCAGATAGTGAAGGGCTAGGAGCAGAATCAGGATATAAAGCAAGAGTGAGGCAGATGACTCACAGAAAAATCATAGCTCACATTTATATGACACTTTATGGTTTACAAGTCAATTAATTAATCAGCTGGCATTTCTTAAGCACCTGCTGACTATGAGCCAGGTACTGTGCTGGGGAGGGGGAGGGAGGATTCAGTCAAAAGGGAAGTAGTCCCTGCCCTCAAGGAGTTTACATTCTATTCTGGGAGGCAAGTGCATCTACAGACACATATAAAATAGATTTTAAAAAATCAACACATAATAATGGGAAGAGGGAGTCATTAGCAGCTGGGGAGATAAGGAAAAATATCAGATAGAAGATGGCCCTTGAGCTGAGTTCTGAAGTACTCTAGGGAGGGAGAGGTAAAGAATGAATGAATTCCAGGAATGGAAGCTAGCTTGTACGGAAGGGCAGAGATGAGAAATGGAATGTCATGTGTGAGGCGTAGCAAGGCTAGCCCAGTAAGAGTGGAGAGAGCTTTCCTTAGAACCATTCTGTGAGGTGGATAGGTTTTAATATCTCTTTTACAGGTGAAGAAACTGAGCCTCAGAGAAGTAAAGTAACTTGCCCCTGGTCATGTAGCTAATAAGGATCAGAGTTAGGTATTGAACTCAGGTCACTTGACTGAACTTTCTTCTACCTTTCCGTTATAGTCTAAGACCCTATTAAGGCTTAGAACCAGGAGACAAACTAAACAAGCATCAGTAAGGATAGCACATGGAATATAGATGACTGGGCACCAGGATAGACTCAAGAGATGATTTCAGAGCCACAGGACTGAGCCAGAAAGTGGATCATTCCATGTAAGTTGATGGGTACATAGAGGCATATTGGGATGAAACAGACAGGAGAATTCAGGGAAAGTCAAGAGCCTCCAGGACAGGTTGGAAGACAGTTATGAGACATTATGACCCATCCAACCTTGTGTAGATAGATCTCAAACTACAAGAGAACTAGAGTGGTGTGGTAAGATAGAGTTTCAGACTTGGAGTAAGGAAGATTTGGATTAAAATCCTATCCTCAGATTTTGTTGTTTAGTTGTTTTCAGTCATGTCTGACTCTGTGATCCCTTTTTGGGGTTTCTTGGCAAAGACACTGGAGTGGTTTGCCGTTTCCTTCTCCAGCTCATTTTACAGATGAGAAACTGAGGCAAACAGGGTTAAGTGACTTGCTCTGGGTCACACAGCTACTAAGTGTCTGGGGCCAGATATGATCTCAGGTTTTCTTGACTCCAGGCCATTTGCTCTATCCACTTTGCCACCTAGCTGCCCCTATCCCCACACACTTACTAGCTATATGACCATAGGCTAGTCATTTACTTCTCAGATCCTCAGTTTCCTTATCTATAAAATGAGGGAGCAGAAGTCCATGATGTCTAAGGTTCCTTACAGCTCTCAATCTATGATTCTATAAACAAGTTCAAAAGTCTCACTTAAGATTAAATTGCAGAGAGGTCTGTTTGACCCTGAAAGCCCTTCCCAATGGGGCTACAACTTTCAGCAAGAGACGACTTTCCCCCTTTAGCTGTATATTCTTCTGTGAGGATTCTCTGAAATAAACGTATCAAACTCAAAACCCAGGAAACTCCCAGTGTATCCTGAACCAGACTAAAAGGTAATTGGGAAATGTTTAACAAAATAAATAAAAAATAGAATACAATATAAATAATGTTAATTTGTGGTTTTCTAAGTCACTATGCACCCTGCAGGGAACCATTTCTATTGGAGTTTGACAGCAGTACCCACAGAGATTGAAAACTGCATCTGTGGTCCCCCTGGTTGGGTAAAGCCGGCACTTTCAGAAGGCTAGAGAAGTCACCAGTGCAACAGACACACTTCTTACCTTGGCCCCTCTTCCGCAGCTCTGTGCTTCAAAGATTTTCCATTTTCAACTGGGAAAGACCGAAAGAGAAACTGCTCATGACATCTGTTTATTCATTCATAGAGAATGTACTGAGGTTAGGGGAGGGAGGATTTAGAAATGAATGTGATGCAAAAACAAAAGCTATTAATAAAAATTATTTTAAAAGGAGATAAATAAAAGACAATGTCCCAAACATATACCAGGTACTGACACTGCTCATTAGGAGGTTGTGTGGTGGAGTGGAATTAGTAAGGAGTCAGGAGACCTGGGTTTAAGAGGAACTCTGCTAGGTGGCTCAGTGGATATAGCACCTGATCTGGAATCAGGGAGATGAGTTCAAATCCAGTCTCAGATACTCAGTTGGGTGACCCTAAGCAAGTCACTTAACCTAAGTTTGTCTCAGTTTCCCCATCTTTAAGATGAGTACATTAATAGCACTCATCTCCTCCTAGGGTTATAGTGAAGATAAAATAAGATATTTGTAAAGCACTTTGCAAACCTATATAGCACTATATAAATGTTAGCCCTTATTAATGACTACCACGTATTACATGCTAGTGACTATATGTAAGGTCCTTGATGTCCTTAATGAGTCTCTGTTCCCTAATTTCTAAAATGGGAGTAACAACAGTTGCACTAATTACCTCTCAGGGGCTATCAGAAGAATCATATAAATGTTTTCTGTTGTTAAGAGCAGTATGGATGGGGGCTATTATTGTTGTTATTATTAGGTAGAACAGGACCTTTGTCCTTAAGGGAGATTCTAATCTTTCATAGCAAACCAGACACAAGCAATCCTAATGTTTATATATATACAAGTGGCTCCCAATAAACACACCTTTGGGTCAGGCTAAAGGGAAACAGTTCAATAACCCTTTTATCTAATTGGGGAAGGCTTCCAGGAAAAGGTAACTTCTGAGCGGGAAACTTCAGATCACTGGCTTCCAAAAAAAAAGTAAAAAAAAAGTTGTCAAAAAATTTAAAAGCAAAAAGTATGTCTGCCTATGAATTCATACCTTTGTGCTAACACTGCAGAATACTTGGGGAGAATAGCACAGCTTTGGGTAAACCACTGAGGAAAGTCAGAGTACAGTAAATGATTAGGTTGGGCTAGGAAGAGAAGTAGTCAACAAGCATTTATTGAGTATCTACTGTGTTCAGCCCTCTTCTACGTGTTAGGGGGATAGAACATTTAGTCCCTGTGCTCAGGGAATGTATAGTCTAGTGAAACAGAATCAAGGGAAGCAGCTGGAGAAAGGTATAGAACCCAGGCATTAATTGTATGGTTTAGACCAAAGGTGGGGAACCTCTGTCCTTGATGCCACATGTGGCCTTCTAGGTCCTCAAGTGTGGCCCTTTGACCGAATCCAAACTTCACAGAACAAATCCCCTTAATAAAAAGATTTGTTCTGTAAAACTTGACCTCAGTCAAAAGGCTGCACCCAAGGACCTAGAAGGCCACATGTGGCCTCAGGGCTGCAGGTTCCCCACCCCCGGTTTAGACAATAAGGAAAAGATTTCAGAGAAAGAAGGGCTGGGCATTTAGGGATTGTGTTTGAGAGTCTGGGACTTGAGCTTAGTTTTGAAGTATGGGCATTATTTATAGACAGCAACAAATAAAGCAAACATTTATTAAGTACTTATCACATGTAGAGCTCTGCACTAAGTGCTGATACAGATAAAGTATTTAGAGGAGTAAAATGCAGCCCCTTCTTAATGGAATTCATAGTGTTGTAGGGGGATGGGCAGCGAGACGATGCAGTAGATAAAGCATGTGGCCTGAAGTCAAGAAGACCTGAATTCAAATCTGACTTCTCTGGGCAAGTCACTTAACCCTATTTGCCTCAGTTTCTTCATCTGTAAAATGAGCTGGAGAAGGAAATGGCCAACCACTCCAGTACCTTTGCCAAGAAAACCCCAAATGGGGTCACAAAGGATTGGAGATAATTGAAACTACTGAAAGACAATAGCAACAAGGCGGATGGAAATACCAACACAGATAGCTATACATGCATAATTTGGGTCTCACTCAATTGCTTGCTAACTCAGGTTTTGTGTGAGCTATTTTGGATAATCATAATTATTAAGTTATGACTCAAGCCCCCAGTGTGGTGACTATTTCTTCATGGACCAAGAACAAGCCATGTATTTGATAGCAAATAAATATGATCATAAACCTACAGTTGGAAAGGACCTCAGAAGCCATCAGTGGATGGAGCTGTGGGCCTGGAGTCAAGAAGATCTAAGTTCAACTCTGGCCTCAGACTCTTCCTGATTGGGTGACCTGGACAAGTCACTTTACCTCTGTTTACTTCAGTTTGATCAGCTGTAAAGTGGAGATAATAATAGTACCTGCCTGGCAGAGTGGTTGTGAAGATTAAATGCGACAATGTTCGCAAAGTGCCTGACATAATTGTAGGTGCTATATAAATGCGTACTCCTCTCCCCCTCCCATCTAATCTAACACCCTCATTTTATCAATAAGGAAACTGAGATCTAGGGAAGAGAAGTAATTTGTCCAAGGTCATGGCAATAGTAATTATCAGAAGTAGGATTTGAATATCATAGGATAAGTGATTGGGATTCTAGCTCAGATTCCAGAGAACAGTGTTCTTGGCCTTTTCTGCTGTTGAGACATAATATCAGAGTAAATGACCAGGAAAATGATTGGGTACCAGAATAATTTTCAGCCCTTCTTAGATAAACGGGTATTCCTTTACATTCTCTAGAGGGTACGACTTGCCTTAGGACTTCCTGACTCCAAGTCCAAAAACTATATCCACTGCACAAACTAACTGCCTTCAAATTCTTTCCCTGAGGGCAGCTAGCTGCTGCAGTGAATAGAGCTCTGGCCTTGGAGTTAGGAGGACCTGAGTTCAAATCCAGCCTCAGACACTTAACGCTTACTAACTGTGTGACCTTGGGCAAGTTGCTTAACCCCAATTGCCTCACCAAAAAAAAAAAAAAAATAGAAATTCTTTCCCTGAACACCACATTTTTGAAAGAATATTGTTCAGAGGACAGATACTAGATCTAGAAACTATATGAAGAATGGTTGAAAAAACTGGGGATATTTATATTCCAATAGAATGTAAGCTACATGAGGGCAGGGACTTTTTTATTTTTGGCTCTGTAGGCAAAAAGCCTAAAGCATGGCACGGGGCACACAGTAGGTTCTTAATAAATGCTTGCTGATTGATTAATTTATATTTAGCCTAGATAAGAGAAGAGAGGAGCTTGACAGCTCTCTTCAAGGTTTTGCAAGGCTTTCATGTGAAAAAGAGAGGAGTTCCGAAGGGTAGCATTAGGACTAGTTGATGGAAGTTATGGAGAGGCAAATGTTGATTCAAAATACAAAACAATTTTTAACAACCAAAAGTGTCCAATAATAGCAGTGAGCTTCCCAGCACCAGAAGTGTTCAAGCAGAAGTTGGTGACTATTTGTGAGGGATACTATAGAATTGGTTTCTGCATTGGCTCCTAGCTGACCTCCAGGAGCCCTTCAAATGCTAAGATTATTCCATGACTCTCTTCTGGCAAATGAGAAGGATTCTAGAGGTGAGATATGTGAATAATTTCCATGGCTCCCTCAGAAACACGTACTTTTACAGGAGCCCCCAGGTGGAAACTGGGAGGGGCTCCGTCTACCACTCGGTTTGACTCTAGGCACAGGTGAGCCAGAGCTCTACTTGGCAATGTCATCAAGTTGACGTGAGGCCCTGAAACAGTTCCATATTTCAAATAAACTCACACTGGATGCCACTGGGATTTTTTCCAAAAACAATCTGTCTTTGAGAATGGAAGCTGGGGCCTGCACAAGCTGGCCTGTCACAGTGCCTTTCAGACAGGATTCTGTACCTGAGTGAGAGGGCCTCAGGGGCTGCACCACTCCTTCTGAGTCTTCCTTCCAGATCCCGACCACAGCACCTCTCCAGCCCCCCCCCCCCCATGTCTCTTTGATGCATTGTAGGGATGTTGGCAAAGACAAAGGCACAGAGTTTCTTGGGGATATTTACTTCTCTGTGATCATGTTGAGACTGAAATAAGATCACCTATGGAGAACGCCAGATGCCTTGTAGGAAGGGGAGGAAGAGGAGGAAGGGGAGGAAAAGATGGTGGTAGAGAAGAAGGGCAAAGAACAGAGAGAGTAAATGATGGAAGCTAGGAGTGGGGAAGATGGAGAGGAAGAGGGTTAGAGTTTATTCTCGTGAGAGGAGAATTGTTTTTCGGCTGTAAATACTACCAGTGGCTACTGCCCCAAGGACAATTCCTTTTCGTGAGATCCTTATGCAATGGGGCCCAAGGTGTGCCCCATTTTGGTGTGGCAAAATGGAGGGGGTAGAATTGAAAGTGTTTTTTTTTTCCTTAAGACAAAAGGCTTAGGTGTGTTTTTGGAAGGCAGGCCAGAAAGAAAGGGACATAGTTTGGCTCTTGGCTCCAAGCCCTCACATCACCTTGATTACATTGCCAGGCAGAGTTCTAGCTCCCGGTGCCTGGAGCCAAACTTGGGGGCAGAAAGGCCTTCCCAGTTTCTGTCTGACGTGGGAGAGGCATCTAGGAATAACATCCAGTCCTGTTTTCCCATCTGGAAGTTCTCATTAGCATAGTTACTCTGTCTCTCTAACCTTATCTTTTGATCCCCAGCTTACAGAGGGAGAGGGATGGGGAGAGGAGGAAAAGGGATAGAGAGAGGAAGAGGGAGAGAGAGAGGGAGAGAGAGAGAGAGAGTATTTTGGGGCAGCTAGATGACACAGTGAATAGAAGTAGATAGAGGGCTGGGCCTACAGTCAGGAAGACCTGAGTTCAAATCCGATCTCAGATGCTTACTAGCTGTGTGACCCTGGGCAAGTCATTTAACCTCTATGTGCCTCAATTTCTCAACTATAAAATGCGGAGAGTAACAGCACCTACCTCCTAGGGTTGTTGTGAGGATCAAATGAGATAATATTTGTAAAGCACTTAGGACAGTGCTTGGCACAGAGAAGGCTCTATATGAATGCTTATTCCCTTTCCACCAGCATACACAGACACACACAGACACAGACACAGACACACAGAATTATTAAAGCTTAAAACTGCACCAAGACTTTTGGGACACCTCGTATAAACCAAACTGTAAATACAATGAGACTTCAGAGAAATTAGGGAAGGCTTCATGGAAGAAATAATACTTAAACCAAGTGTATGGATGGACTTTTTCTCTATTTGTTTTATTTGTATATGCTTTATTGAATCCTATCTATTCTTCCAGTCCTGTCTCCAATGTAAAACCTTACCTGATACTCTCACTCGTTTTTCTAAATTCCTATAGCCTTAGGAGGCCAAAATTTATACTTGCTTTTATAATGTCTAGTTTGTTCATTATTTTGTGTGCATTAGAGTTGGCTGCCCCAGTAAATTTTAGTCTCCACTAGGGCAGGCATCATGTTTTATTCTTTCCTGGATTTATTTCATTTAATTAAAAAAAACCCCAAACCATTAATGTCCATATATTCCTGTTTGTAGGGAACACTGTGTTGATTTTTAGCAAGCTCACAAATACTACAGAACTCTTCTAAATATGATCCCTAACTACTCAAAAGAGTTTGGCTCAACAATGTACACAGGTCAAATAAATTGGATGAGGAATGTCTATTGCCTAGAATATGATATGTGATTGGAAGGACAGTCCATTGGACTAGTTTATCAGTATGTATATGTTGGGCAGGCACTATGTATAATTGCATAGGACAATGGACTAGTTTGGTTTTAGGGAAAGAGCAACATTTTTGATGACACCACACTCCTCCCTGAAAATATATATATATACATATATATACACACACACACATATACATATATGTATACACACACACATATATATACATATATACATATACACACATATACATATATACACACACATATATACACACATATATATACACACATACCTTTTAATCATCAATGTCTTTCCAGTGATGCTATATGATTATGTATCATGAAACACTATAAATTTCATAGAACCAAAATAGCCAATGAAACAAAAGGCAAAGTAGCGATATATGGTACACATAATTGGCTGCAAAATATTATCCATGGAGGTCTGTTTGCAAGAAGCAGAGGAAAAGACATTGTCCAGAAGATGTAGGATTAGGGGCAGCTAGGTGGCACAGTGGGTAGAGCACCATCCCTGGAGTCAGGAGGACCTGAGTTCAAATCCGGCCTCAGACACATAACACTTACTAGCTGTGTGATCCTGGGCAAGTCACTTAACCTCATTGCCTAGCCAAAAAAAAAAAAAAAAGATGTAGGATTGGAAAAGGAGGTGGGGTAATCATATAGTAAGAATGAGATTTAATAGATGGACAGCCCCAGGATTATGCTGGTACTCATGTAATGTTAAAAGACAGAGAGGAAGGCTCCTAGAATGTTGGGCAGGCCCCATATAGAGGATTTATGGGAGGACTTGGAAAGAGTCTTCCAGGATGAGAAGCCAAGGGTGAGTTGTAATCTATACTCCATTGGACTGTGAGATCCTTGAGGGCAGGAACTGTTTTTCTCTGTATTCCCAGCACTTAACCCAGTGCCTGGCATACAGTGGGTACTTAATGAATGCTTATTAACTGGCTGTCTATACCATCAGAAGAAGTACCCTCACCAATGACATCATATATACATTAAAGAACTGAAGGAATACACGAGCCCTTGTTCCTGGGGCTTGAGATGCAAAGATAAATGTCACACAGTTGCTGCTTTAAGGAGCAGAAAAATGTAATAATGGGAAAGCTACATGTATAGAAATTACTATGATAAAAAAAAGGAATGAGATGAGTACAAAGGTAAGGTATGATTGAGCAGTATGAAAAATTGAGGAGGACCATGATTTCAGAGGACCTCTTAGCAGAAAGGTGGTGAACTGCAGGTTCAGAATGAGACTTATATTTCAGACATAGCCAGCAGATTGATTTGTGCTGCTAAACTGTACTTCTTTGTTACAAATGAGGGTTCTACTCTGAGTGGGATAATTGATAAATGACAGCAATATGTTAAAAATAGCATCAATAAAGCATTTTAAAACTGGGGGAGAGAGAGATCACTTTCAACTATAAGAACAGGGCAGGCCTCATAGCGTACATGGATGGCCCCCAGGTTGGGGAACCAAGTCAGAGAGGTGAGAGAGGGCAAGATGGAGAATAGGACAATTGGGTTGGAATGTGGCATATATGGAAAAAAGTGATATGGAATAAGATTGGAAATAGAGTTTGGAGCCTGATAATGGAAATCCTGGTCTCCCTAACCAGGTCTGGCAAAGGACTGAGTACATAGTAGGCATCCAGCAAAGACTTGTTGACTTACCTCCTATGATTGGGACCAATGTTCTCAGTGGTCCCTGGATCCTGGACAAGCCAACAGGGCCTCATTTCTAAGGTTGCAGCAGCCCTTTGGGGTACCCTATCAAATGCAACTTCACTGTTCAGCACGGACAGAATGTACCTAAGAAATGAAAGGAACAGGGAGTGGAAGGTGACAGAAGGATTGGAAAACATTAACTGAGAGTGATTACCTGGCAATGACCCTGCCTATTTTGGAAACCCATGAAATCTCTCCCTCGTGAGTCATTCTCTGCTTCTCTGACCGCTTAGTTCTTCCTTGTTGACCATACGACAAGGATATTTTTTCTTTTCCCATTAGCCTATTTTGGAATTCTTTCTTGGTCTAGATTTTCACATTTTCCCTCTTTCTTTCATTCTTTCCCTTTTTTGTTCCCCCTAAACTTGCTCCCCATGGCAGGAAGAGATATGACCCATACCCACAGCATGCAGAGGGGCACCTGGAGCGCTTTCTCCACCTTGATGAGCAAGTATAAGGCCTGGATCCTTCACAGAGTATGTTATTGGTTGGATTCTTTCCATCTCCCTTCCTTTCATTATAGGACAATTAGACTTAGAGCTGGAAAGGGACTTAGAAATCAGTTAGTGCAAACCTTATTTTTGTTTTTCAGTTGCTTCAGTCATATCTAATTCTTTGTGACCTCATTTGAGGTTTTCTTGGCAAAGATACTGGAGTGATTTGCCATTTCCTTCTCCAGCTCATTTAACAGATGAGGAAACTGAGGCAGACAGGGTTAAGTGACTTGTCTAGAGTCACACAGCTAGTAAGTATCTGAGGCCAGATTTGAACTCAGAAAGATGAGTCCTCTTACTCCAGGCCTGGCACTCTATCCACTGTGCCACCTAGCTGCCTAATTCTATACATAACAGATCCTTCCATGCTTCCATGATTATGGGAGAGTAGAAAGGAGAATGAACCAATTAGGGACTGGTCATAAGGTGTTCACAGAATCCCAGGGATTGCTGAAAATTAACACCAGTTGTTATTTCTTCATTCTTTTCTACCAAAGACTGGCCAGGAAAAAGTGAAATTATAACTCAAAGGATTGAGGCTAGCTATGAGGGGCAGGAGGTATCTAAGAGGCAGAGGGGTTTTCTTCATTGTAGGTTTTTAAGTAATCCAGGCAACCTGTGCTGTCAGATGTTAGCACTGGAGTGAAGCCAAAGTAATCCAGTCAACAACTGAACTAGGAGTCTGGAAAGATGAGTTCTAATATTAGCTCTTCTACCAACAAGCTCATTTCCCCTTAGTTTCCTCATCTATAAAATGAGAAATTATATTAGATCAGCATTTTCTAATCCTTGTTCTGCAGAATCTACTGTTTCACATGGAATAAAGGATCTATGAGAAAATTTCAGTGCTGGTGTGATTTTTCCCCCCTTGAACTAAAACATTAAATTATGGGCTTACTTAAATTCAGAATCTTTGATTTCATTAGATTGGGGTTTTCCTTCTATCCATGAAGATTGTGCTTTTTCTGCCCCTTAGAGGGCTTTCTTAGGCCTCTCCAGTGCATAGATGACAGACATGTGATCCATTGTTAGGCCCATATCCAGCTTGGAAGAATCTGGGAGAATTTGTCATCCACTGGCATAGTCTTTGAGAACACAGGGATGTCTTCTTTGTATGGTAAGGTAAGACTTAATTAGAAGATTAATTATGAATTAACATTTTGAATGTATCACTATATTGAATCATATACATATGTATCAAAAATAATTATTACATGTAGCAATCATTCCAAATGAAACTAGTAGAGTCCTACTCTGAGCTCACTCTCTCAGAGCAAAGCTGGATACATCTTTCCCCTTTAAAATTCCAAGGTTCTACAAGTAACCCAGAGGGGCAGTGCACTGGCTTTTTTTTTTGTTTTGTTTTGGGGACGCAATGGGGTTAAGTGACTTGCCCAAGGTCACACAGCTAGTAAGTATAAAGTGTCTGAGGCTGAATCTGAACTCAGGTCCTCCTGACTCCAGGGCCCATGCTGTATCCACTGCACCACTTAGCTGCCTCAGCGGCTTTCTTTAATGCTAATGGCAGATCCCCAATCTGGTACTTCTCTCCAATATTAGTTACCAGTGATTAGCATCCCAGTTTCACTTAACCCATTAGCACCAATTAGCATGGAATCAGGAAGACCATTGTTCAAATCCAGCCTCTTACTTAATAGCTGTCACTTAACTTCTGTCTCAGTTTCCTCAACTGTAAAATAGGGATAATACCAGGAAAGGATAACACCTACCTTCCGGGATTGTGGTGAGGATCAAATGAGGCAATATTTATAAAGAGCTTAGCACAGTGCCTGGCACACGTAGGTGCTATAGAAATGTTTATTCTCTTCCCTCTTTTATAAAAGGATATTTATTTCAAGGATATGTCAAAAGTTACAAAATATTCCCTTCTCCCTCCCTTCTCCCTGGGGGCACCCTCTCCCTTATACCACCTAGGTCTCTGGAGAGAGTGGGCTTACACTTAGAGTAGTTTCTAAATGTCATGTGACCCCACCAAGTTCACTTCCTAATTCAGCAGAGCTGACAGATGAATCACTGTAGCTCCCTCTTGGCTGCCTTTGACTTGTGCTGGATCCACCAGGTTGTTCTTTTCTGGATGGCTTCTAGAAAAATCCCGGCACTGACTTCAGCTCCTAGACTCCTGGTGGTTCACTCTCTTGATCTTCTGATGTTCAAAAGGTTGTAGCTGTCTTCACTCATTCACCAGCACCTAGCATAGTGCCTGGTACATAGTAGGTGCTTAATAAATGCTAGTTGACTGATTGAACACAGGCAAGAAGAGACACTGCAAAGACAGAAGAAAAAGGAGGGCCACGTGTTCTGCTCCATGCTGGCTCTGGGGGACAGAGGGCCCAGGGCCACGGCGGCTCATCCTCCTGGCTTGAACACCAGCCTAGCAGGGAAGAGCAGGGGAAAAGAGGCTCATTTTGGCTGGGTAGTGCTTATTGAATGCATCCCATTTCTGGTGCAGCAGTCAGCCTGTCTCTTTACCACTTGGTTTGTGGACTGGAACCAGTTAGAGAACATTTGTGCATTCTCTAGTGTGCAAATTAGGATGGTGCCTCCGTGAAAGCAGGCTCCCTGACCTCTTCCACATGTGCTAGCAGCAGGCGGGCAGTCAGTCAACAGCATATATTAAAAGTGCCTACTATGTGCCAGGCACTGGGTTAAGTGTTGCGGGGACAAAGAAAAGCAAAAGACAGTCCATGGTCTCAAGGAGTTCAATTTAGTCTGCTGGCTCAGCTTCTGGTCCAGCCTCTGGTACATGAATGTGAATTTCTTTCACCATGTTTCAGTATTTCTCCAACCTCCCTTTCTCCTCAGAATAGCTCATGTTCTCAACCTCCCCCTTATCCAACATGTGTGGATTCTGCTGAGATAGTTCACATCCCCAAATGCTCAAGGCTCAAATTAATTTGGAGAATGTTTGGTCAATGTCTCTTCTAGCCCTGATATATTACCATTTTGGGGGGGGTTATTGAGAACCACTTAGGTGCTTAGTTAGGTGTTATGGTGTGGAGTAAGGAGCGGCTAGGTGGCACAGTGGATAGAGTGCTGGGCATGGAGTCAGGAAGACTCAATTTCCTGAGTTCAAATCTGGCCTCAGACATTTGCTAGCTGTGTGACCCTGGGCAAGTCACTTAACCCTGTTTGTCTCAGTTTCCTCATCTGTGAAATGAGCTGCAAAAGGAAATAGCAAATCATTCTAATATCTTTGTTAAGACCCCAAACGGCGTCATGAAGAGTCAGACACAACTGAACAACAAATGGTGTGGGGAGGGGAAGGAGAATATAAGAGGGAATCTCCACCCTAGAGGGCCTCACTGCCTAGTTACAAAGCACATGATAACATTAGGAATAGTATAGAAATAAATATAACAAAAGAACTAAACAAATATATAATTAATGATTACATTTTATGTCCTAAATATTATAGGAATTAAAAGAATAGAAAGGTCATTAAAGGTTTAAGTCATAGTGATGATGAACATTTATTAATCACCTATTTTGCGAAACGGAGTAACTCTATAACTGTGTGAGGGAATGCACAAAATACATGTAAAATACAAGGCTTGACTTTATGGAGCTTATAGCCTATAGGGGTGAGATACTGACATGGACAGTTCTCCCTGCCCTTTTTCCTCCCTTTTGGGACTTACCCATGATTTCATCTGTGTCGGGAACTCGTGTATTGACTGGTACAGTTACTCTCACCCTTGGGAGAAAGTCTGATATCTTAGCCCAAGGAGAAATTCCCTGAAGTTTCTAGTGTAGTGATCTGAAGACAGGGACATGATAGAAGCTGGCTGTCTCCTCTTATGCTGGTTTCTTCCCAGAATCTTTCTCTCCCTTCAGTTGGCCCTCTGTAACTTTAACCAGCCAATGAATCCATGAAAACGATTATCAAGCACTTACTGTGTGCCAGGCACTGTGCTAATCACTGAGGATACAAAGAAAAAGCAAAAGCAGCCCCTTTCCTCAGAGTTCACATTCTAATGGGGGAAATGTGATATATAAGTAGCAAGACCATCTCAGTTTGGCCCACAGAGAAGCAAGAATTGATATCTCTAGTGTCTCCTCATAGGAATAGATATCTCTAGCGTCTCTGAGGAAAACTTTAATTCTTGCCAGAAAGGGAACCAGAAGGTTGGGGCCTGAGGCCACCACTCTGTTCTCCTTAGAGTGAGGAAATACCAAGCTAGAATTATATTTGCTCCTTTAAATATTGTTAGTCTAGGGGAAGTAATTTTAAGGTTCTTGCTAACCTCCTGATTGCTATTTGTTAATGGGAAAAGGAGGGCCTCAAGTTTTATATATCAAAACTTGATTCTCTTCCCACCAAATACTAGTTCAACGATGAACACACATAGCATACAGCAAAGAAACCCATTTATCCAAGTCTGTAGCAAAACAACAATCAGAGAAAATATACATGTGAGAATATATATCAAACAACAGATTGAAGGAACTTTCTCTTTGGAAGTGAGATAACTCAACTCAACTAAGAGATACAGAGTCTCAGATCTCATCTGAGGAGAAATTCCCTGAAATCTCTAGTGTAATAAGCCAAGGATACGGACATGATAGAGAGTGATGGCTTCTCTTATGTTGACTTCTTCCCATGGTCTTTCTCTCCCTTCAGTGACCTGAAGAGAGGTTGTCTTGAGGCATTGCTCTCCATCACCTGTGCCAATGGGCTCTGGGACTCAAGTTACGTATAAATAAGTAGAAATAGCAGAAGTTCTTAACCTAGGTGTCTATATACAGATTTTAGGGGCTAGATGAACTGGGATGGGAAAAAAAAAAGAATACATCTTTGTTTTCACTCACCTACAACTGCAATTTAGCATTTCTTTCAATTATTTACAAACATCATACTGAGAAGGGGTCCATAGGCTTCACTAGACTGTAAAAGGGGTTTATGATACAAAAAAAAATGTTAAGAACCCTTGAGTGACATGATAAATATAAAGCAGAAGGGAGGTAGCCTTAGAGGAGAAAGACACTTGTAATCTTAGAAATTTGCTTGGGCGTGAAGCATTGAAGTGGCTTGTCACATAGCTAGCAAGTATTGATTTGAACCCAGACATTCCTGCTTCCAAGGCCAACCCTCTATCCACTGTTACCTACAAATAACTATAGTCTTCCATTTTTCATGATAAATGCATTAGAATGTTACCAAACAAAATGTTACATGAAGTCTGATGGAAAAGGTCATTATTAACCCTCCAAAGACTTCATGAAAAAGGTAGAAGAGCTGGGTCTGGAAGGATAGGTAGAATTTGACTAAATAGACATTAGATGGAAAGATGTTCCCCACCAGGAAAACGATGGCCCCCAGGGTGTGCAGGTGGTGATGAGCATGGTAGAAAGGAGTACTGACCAGCATGTGGAGGGAAGGACCTGACTGGAGCTGGGAGTTGGTATTGGAGAGCAGTGGAAGGAGACAAGGCTCTTGGCAAACACTATGGCTTTCCTTTGCCCCTATTGAGGCAAACCCTTTAACTCAGTAACTCCATATGATCCACTGGGCCACTTAGACCAGTTGCCTGGCTTGGCTGCTGAGTACTGGTTTTGAGGGTGGTTCAGATTACTCGCTGATGTTCTAGGGCCAAACCATGTCCCTGGCTTGTGTCCCAGACTCCCTCAGGGCTTGGCTTCAAGACACCTTGTCCTGTCCTCAGAAGAGTTGGCCTTTGAGCAAACTGGACTGAAAGATTAAGTTTGCCTTCTCGGCTTTTGAAGGTTATTTATTAGTAGTTATATGAGGATCTGTTAAAAGAAATGAAGGTATTTAGCCTAAAAAAAGACTTGGGTGGGACAGACCACCTGTCTTCAAATATTTTAAGGGATATCATGTAGGAGTTGACTCATTGACTAATGAATGTCTAGACTAATAATGAGTCTAGAGTGACTAATTCTCATTCTGGAAGGGAGAATTAGGTATTAGTTATATGGGAGGCAGATTTTGGTTCAGTATAAGGAAGATCTTTCTAATAATTAGAGCTATCTATGAATGGAATGTAGATAATGAGTTCCCCATTATTGGAAGTGTTCAAGCTGAGTCAATGAACATTTGCCAGGAATATTGTAGAGGGGATTTGTGCTTCATATAGGAGTTAGATTAGATGGCTTCTGGGGTTCCTTGTGATTATGAGATTCTAAAATTCAAATAGATGGTGCTGAACTTAAAATAATATAGGGTGGGAAGGACAGAGCTCAGGGCTGATTTGTGGGGTGAGTGGAACTGAGGAACATTTGGATAGCTATCCAAATCACTGGAGCAAAAGTATGATCTATAAAGATCTATGATCTGTGATCATATGGTATTTATGATATATGATCTGTTCTATTTCTTCATAACCTTATTTGGTATTTGTTCACAACATCAGAATACCTTACATTACCCAAAATAGGTGTGTATTCTCTACCTTTGATTGATCTATCACTTTAATAATCTAATAATTGATAAAATAAACAATTGATAAATAATTGATATAATATACAATAATCTATCATTGATTTGATTAATCAACACTTATTGAGGTCCTACTATGTGTAAGACTGAGTGGGGCAGCTAGGTGGCACAGTGAATAGAGCACTGGCTCTGGAGTCAGGAGGACCTGAGTTCAAATCTGGCCTCAGACGCATGATATTTACTAGCTGTGTGACCCTAGGCAAGTCACTTAACAGCGATTGCTTCACCAAAAAAAAAAAAAAAAAGGACTGAGGGCTCGCCCTCTGGAAGATAAGATAATGTATAATATACTCCTTGCTATTAAGCAGCTTATACTACATATAGTTCAAAGGTTTTTAATCTGGGGCTTATGAACTTTTCAGAAAAAAATATTTTGATAATGATTTCAATATGATTAATTTCCTTTGTAAATCCTTGCATTTTACTTGGTGCATTTAAAAACATTATTGTGAGAAGGGACCCATCAACTTTACCAGACTGCTAGAAGAGTTTATGAAACCCATAAAATGTTAGGAACCTTTGCTTTAGTTGGAGAGACAAGGTGGAAAGGTAACTACCCATACAAGGCAATATATATGCTAAGTGCCAGAGATATGGTGCAGAGGTTCAAAGAAGGGAGAAATCACTGGGAACTGGGGTAATCAGGTAAGGCTTTATAGAAAATGAGGAGACCTTGAAGGATGGATAGAATTGAGATAAAGGACTGAGAAAGGCCTTTCACGCAGTTGAAATAGTATGAACAAAAGAAGGAAAATAACTATAGAACTTTGGGTGGATGATGACTAAGCTAGCCTAGTTGACATAGAGGGTTCATGCTAGGGAGTAGCAGGTAGGGATACTGCTGAAAAGATTGGATGGAGCCAGGTTGGGGAAGGATCTATGGCCAGCCTGAGAAATTGGAACTTGGTCCTGTATCCTGCAATAGAGAGCAATGGAGGATTCTTGAGCAGGGCATAGCCATGATAAAAAGTAGTTTTTGCTACACAACATCCAGATTTGGGAGTGGGAAGGAAGGGGCCACTGTTATTGAAAAGCCCAACATATGATTGGAACAATTTCCTTTGGAAAAGAATTAGAAAGGTGATAAACAAGGTTGCTGACCTTTGCTCATGATACATCTTGTACTATCTTTTTTAAAAAAAGTCTATTTCCCTCATATACTAATAATGTGCCCTCTTTTAGATGTGTATAATGGAAGCAAGGAGTCTTCACCAATGGACCACATCTTTACCATCTCACAACTGACTGAAAGAAGTGGAGAATATAAGATCTCATTACATTTATTGCTTGTTGATTACACAATATTGCTTAATAGGCTCTATTACAAGGTGTCTCCCATTTCTGTATTAAAATCATTCCAAGATTTTTTGGAAGATGTTACAAGAGAATAGGAATAACTCTTTTCAATGACCTTTTGGTAATAAACACCAGACAAGGTATACTACGGAGAGATGCTTGCTGTCCAAAAGTATTTGCCACTGTGATGGAGATCTGGTCCTGAGTCTACCAGGGGTGAGGAAGCTGCAGCCTCTGCCTCAAGGCTTCACAGAATCTGTTTGGATTCAGTCAAAGGGCCATTCTTGAGGACCGAGAGGGTCACACGTGGCCTGGAGGCCTCAGGTTCCCCACACCTGGTCTAAGTTAAGGAGGGATTCCCTGTGAATAGTTAGGTCTTCCAGATATTCCTGTTTGTAGAACACATTGCGCTGATTGCATTAAGCCCTAAGATGTGGCAGAGCCTCTTGGAAGAGATTTATAATCACTCATTGTGAGTTCACTGGTTATCACATAGGAAAGTCCAAAAGGTTGAAGATCTATTGCTCAGATTTCAACATGCGTCTGAATGGACAACATGTATAGTTTGTGTGACAATTAGTATTTGTATATCTGGGACAGATAATAAAGATGGAAAATGATCAGGGCCTAGAATTGGAAAGGAAGAGGAAAGCTGGATTCCTTCTGGGAAACTGCAAAGTATTTTTACTGATTCCAAGCTTCCCATAACAGCACAGGCCTATCTTTTCAACACAGACATTTTATTCGTATTGCTATTGACAACAAGGCTTGGAATTCCATATCTTGGAAGAATTAAAAACACACAAAGAGGGCACTGGAAAGCCTCATGGCAAGTATGAGTAGGCTGCAGCATACAAAACAACAAGGAATTCTAAAAGAAGAGCAGGAATAAAGGATGTCATCAGAGAATTATAAGATGGAAATAGAAGATGGATTGTTCACATGGAGAGAGCAAGGGATGACAGGTAGTCAACTAGGCTGAGCCACGGGTACCCTTGAGATGTCATGAGAGAGTGAGGAAGGGCCCCAGCCTGTTAGGTGGATCCCGCATGGTGAACTTGAGAGGACATGGATGAGAGTCATACAGGATGAATGGACTGGTGGAGGGGACTTAAGCATTGATGAGATCCCCAGTTATGATAACAACAACATCCTAATCTTTCTTCCCAAACAGGTTAGGCTAATTTTTTTTCTTAAAAGGTATTAAGACCATCCTTGAGACTTGGTTGGCTCAGGCAACTGAAGCCTCAGACTATTGATATCTCTTCCTTATCCCTGAGGACAAAACAGCCCCCACAAACAGCTTCCGGGGCCCTTTGATGCTCAGCTGGTGGATCACAATGGCCAGTTAGACAAAGGGAGCTTTTCTCAGGTTAATCCACTGTAAGTGTCCATGCCCATCCTTGTAGAATGGGTATATACATACATACATACATACATACATATTATATATATATAATATATACATAGGACCATGGGATCATCAATCTAAAGCTGTAACATACCTCAAAAATCATCTACACCAACCCCCTTTCTGCAGATGTGGAAACGGAGACCCAGGGCAGTTAAGTGATTTACCCAAGGTCACATGGGTGGCAACATCAGAGTTAGGATTTGAACCTAGGTCCTCTGACTACAGAGTTCCTGCTTATGGGTATATAACTCTAAGTTGGAGGCAGCTAGGTGGTTTAATGGCTAGAGCACAGGACCTAGAGTCAGGAAGAACTGAGTTCAAATTCAACCTCAGACATTTACTAGTTGTATGATCCATTTCGTTCTAAGCTCCTATAGGACGAGGACCTTCTTTTGCCTTTTTTTTTTTTAATGCCCTGAACTTAGCACAGTGCTTGGCACATAGTAAGTGCTATATAAATATAATAATAAATCATTATTATTATTTACTATCAAATGACCGAGTACCTCATTTTGTTCCAATATTGAACCTAAACTACCAGGAGACTGGCCTAAGTAGGGCCCAACCTAGAACACATGCCCATTTGAGTCTAATGGAAGCACTCCCTAATTTAGGCAATGCTGCCCACCCAGACAAAGACTCTTTGGGTCCTATGGGGTGTTGCTTTTATAGGCGAGAGCCCAGTAGCTACTGTTCTGCTTATCTGTATTTTGCTCCCAGAAGACAGAGGGGTAATTCTTGAATGAGGGAAGGGGGAAGAAAATGAGTGGTTTGTTGTTGTTCAGTTGTGCCCAACTCTTTGTGACCCCATTTGGGGTTTTCTAGGCAAACATACTAGAGTGGTTTGTTATTTCCCTCTCTAACTCATTTTGCAGATGAGGAAACTAAGGCAAACAGAGTTAAGTGACTTGCCCAGGGTCACACAGCTAGTAAGTGTCTGAGGCCAGATTTGAACTCAGAAAGATGATCTTCCTAACTCTAAGCCTGGCACTCTATTCACTGCACCATCTAGCTGCCTGAAATAAGTGGTATCCTATAGTAATATATACTTACCAGAAGACCTCCTTTTCCAAAAATATCTCCTACAGATTTTTCACTCACTAGGAGAAAGTGCAGGAACTCTGTAATCAGAGGACCTAGATTCAAATCCTAACTGTGATGTTACCACTCATGTGACCTTGAGCAAATCACTTAACTGCCCTGGGTCTCAGTTTCCAAGTCTGACCCCAGACACTTACTAGCTGTGTGACCCTAGGCAAGTCATTTAACCCTGTTTGCCTCAGTTTCTTCATCTGTAAAATGAGCTGGAGAAGGAAACCAGCATCTTTGCCAAGAAAACCCCAGATAGGGTCATGAAGAGTCAGATGTGACTGAACAATAACAACAGTGTCTGGGCAAAGTCAGTGGCAATATTCTTAGAGTTTGACTGTCACTTGTAAGACCCTCCTCTTGAACCCCGAGGCATGGGCCCCTTGCCTGTCCAGGACTGTATTGAGGTTTGCATGGGGTTAGTCTGGGACAGAGGCATGAGCTCCAGATCCTCCTGGGTTGCAAAGTCTGAGTCACACACCTGCTAGTTTCAGGTGGAATGTGGTTTGCAACCTGGCAATCTCAGCTCCAACCTTCTGCCTTTTCTTTCTTCCTTTTCTTTCTCTATCAGTGAGAAAATCTGCATTACAAATTGTAAACTTCAGTACAACTTTGGGGAAGTTTCCAAGTCAGTCAGATGATTTCAGTGAATTACAAAGGTGGGAAGATGGCCAACTTCTGTGTGGTGAGCTTGAGGGCAAAATGTTATTAGATGGGAAGGACTGTGGTGCTGGGGGCAGGTATGAGAGGGAGTGGGGTATGGAGGTGGGCTAAGAGGTGGGCTAAGAGGAGGTAGCAACCTGTCCATTTCATTTGAGGGACACCAGAAAAGTCTACCTCCCATTCCAAAAAGAAAGAAAGAAAATCTCTCCTATCAGCCTATTGCTTTTTAAACAATGTCCTCCAGCCCTGCAAATTTTCTTCCCACTGTTTACAGGATAAAGTCCAAACTTCTTTCCCTGGCATTCAAAACCTTTCAAATAGGATGTTAACCTACATTTCCAGCATTATCTCCTGCTATCCTACTCCACACATGGCTCTAGGCAAACCAATTTACTTACTATCCCCTGAAAAGGGCAGGGTCAGTCCTGGTTCCATACCTTTGCTCATAAGCTCTCCCTGGCCTGGATTGCCTGTCTGACCCTCTCTTCTAGGACTAGTTGAAGCTATAACTCTTGTTTTTGGGTTTGTTTTTTTTTTGGTTGGGTAATGGGGGTTAAGTGGCTTGTCCAGGGTCACACAGCTAGTAAGTGTTATGTGTCTAAGGCTGGATTTGAACTCAGGTCCTCCTGAATCTAGGGCTAGTGCTCTATCCACTGAACCACCTAGCTGCCCCAAAGCTCTAACTCTTCCATGAAGGCTTCCCTGACCACTCTTGTGTTTCTCTCCATTCTTTGAGCCCCTACAGCACTCATCGATCAATTAACCAAACAACAAGCATCTATTAAGCACCTACTATGTACAGACAACTAGGTAGCTCCTACGAAACACCTACTATGTACCAGGCAAGAGGTAGCTAGATGGCTCAGTGGAGCCAGGAAAGACCTGAGTTTGAATCTGATCTCAGACACTTGCTAGCTGTGTGATCCTGAGCAAGTCACTTAAATTCTATCTGCCTTAATCCACTAGAGAAGGAAATGGCAAACCATTGCAGCATCTTTACCAACAATATCCCATGGACAGTGTTGTCCATGGGGTAATGAAGAGTTGGACACAACAAGAAGAAGACCCAATGCTAGATGCTGGAGGTTCAACATCAAAAATGAAACCGTCAAAAAAAAAACCCCCAAAGTTAAAAAAAAATTAAACCCTCAAACCCTGCCTCCCCCACCAAAAAAAGAAACCATCTTTGACCTGAAGAACCTTGCATTCTATTAAGGATATTACTTCTCATCCCCTGAGGTACTGGGTGGCCCTGAGCTGGGCTTGGAGTCAGCAAGACCTGAGTTCAAATCCACCCTCAGGTACTTAATAGCTATGTGATCCTGGGCAAATCACTTAACTTCTGTCTGCTTCAGTTTCTTCAACTGTAAAATGGGAATAACAGTAACTACCTCACAAGTGGTGAGGATCAAACAAAGAAAAATTTGGTAAAGCACTTAGCACAATGCCTGGCACATAGTAGGAGCTATGTAAAAACTTCATCCCTTCCCTTGCAATCTGGCCTTTCATCACTACTTACCTGAAACTACTTTCTAAAGTCACCAGTTATCTCTTTATTATTTAATCCCAAGGTCTTTTCTCAGTCTTCAAGCTTCTCTATCTGTCTTCCCTGTTTGATATTGTTAACCACTCCCTCCTTCTGGCTGTTTTCCCATCTCCTTGGGTTTTTGTGACATTGTTCTTTCCTGGTTCTCCTACCAGGCTGACTGATCTGTCTCAATCTCCTTGTCAAGATCATCAGTCATGCCCTTCCCTCTAAGAGTGGATATACTCTGGGACTCTCTTCCTCTCCCCTTCCCCTTTTCTTCTCACCTTTCCAGTCCTTTCCCCACCCTGCCCCACTCCTCCTTCCAATTCTTCCTAAAGTAAAATCTCCCAGCTTCCCTCTTTCTCTCAGGGCACTAACATAATCACCATTCTTCCAGCCACATAGGGTAGCCATTTCAATTCTTCATTCTTATCCCCCCATATCCCCTCCATTGCGAAGGCTTGTTGGTCCTACTTCATCAACATCTCTCACATCTGATTTCCACGAAGACTAAAACAATTAGTTAAGTTTTTCAGCAACTCTTGCCTTGACAATTTTAGTATTAATAGCTTACATTTATATAGTGCCTACTAGGTATCCGGGGCCCTGCGCTAAGCATTTTACAAGTATTATTTGGTCCTCATGACAACCCTGGGTGTTAGGTGCTATTATTATCTTCATTTTATTTATTATCTTCATTTTAGCTGAGGAAACTGAAGCTAAGAGACTTGTCCAGGGTCACATAGCTAGTAAGTGACCAAGGTTGGATTTGAACTGAGCTCTTCCTGCTGCCAAGTATGAAACTCTGTCCACTGTACCACCTAGCCAACCCTATTGTCATAGCCCCCTTCTTGACATCCCTATTTCCATTCTCTCCCTTCTCCAATTTGTCCTCCACATGGCTACTAAAATGCTATGCTGAAAACATAAATCTGACTATATTATTCCCCTACTAAAGAAGCTTCCATAGCTCCCTGTTGCCTCTAGGATAAAATAAATTTCTCTTTTTGGCACTTAAGGAATTTTACGACTTTGCTCATCTGCTTTTGCAGCCTATTGCACATTACTCTCCTTCGTGAAGTTTGTGTTCTAGTCACAGAGGCCTACTTGCCATTCCGCATTCATGACGCCTCATCTCCCACTTCTGTGTCTTTGCATGAGCTGGCCCCGATGCCTGGAATGCATTTCCTTCTCACCTCTGCCTCTTGGAATCCGTACCTCTTTTCAAGTCTCAGCTCAAGAGCTCCCTCCTACAGACAGCCAGTGTTCCACCTGCTGCTACCCAAATCACCTTGTAGATATTTTGTACATATATTGCATTTGGTTATAGGGCAGACACTTTCTTGCTCCTGTCTTTGTGTCCATAGCACATTGCATAGCAAGGTTCGTGTCACTTAGCAGAGGCTTGTGGATTGATTCCTTGCTTTCTGTGACTAATTGTTTGTCACTTACCTACATACAGTGACATGTATTATTATTCTTTCCTTAATGGGTATGTTGTGGCCTCAGATTAGATTGTAAACAGCTGGAAGGCAGTTACCATGTTCAAATCTCTTTCTATCACTAGCATAGTGATTCTGGTGGTGGTGAGGGTTCCCAGAATTCTGCCCCTGGAGACTCATCCCTTTGGGGCATTTCTTTCCCCTGTGATCTTTTTTAAAAATGAAAATTATTTTGGAAAAATAACTCATTATGTCACTAACCTGTCACGATGAAGGAGTTCATCGACACATTTCCTTCCTGAAAGGAAGAATTGGGGTGGAATAAAAGTCAGAGTCATTTGTTGTTTTATTCAGTTGTTTTCATGTCTGACTCTTTGTGAGCTCTTTTTGGGGTTTTCTTGGCAAAGATACTAGAGTGGTTTGCCATTTCCTTCTCTATTCATTTTACAGGTGAGGAACTACAGCAAACAAAGTTAAGTGACTTGCCCAGAGTCACACAGTTAGTAAGTGTCTGAGGCCAGATTTGAACTCAGGAAGATGAGTCTTCTTGATTCCAGGCCCAATACTCTATCCATTGTTCCACATAGCCGCCTATAAGTCATATGGTGTCACAATTGAGAGTAATAGAAGTAATAGAATCTAAATATACCCCTTTGTGGAAGAGGTCCCCTCATAACACAAAAGACCACTTTGGAGAATTTTCATTTCTTTGGCTTATAGTTCATATTCAGGTAGGAGCTGGGGACTTCAGATACTTTCTCACAAGGGTGACCACCAGCTCACCTTAATAGCAACTGAGCTCATGAGGTTTCAAAATTAGAATAGTTAAATTTACAAGATATAGATTTAAACCTAAAATCAAGCAATCAGCCCTTTTAATGGAACACCTTCCATTTAGGATGTCTTGAATTATAATACTTCCTTGGGCTTCCTAGTGGAAATAGGATTTGATCTGAGTCTTGAAGAAAAAGGAGGGATTGGTTGGATGAAGAGTGTTTGGGGGAAAAGGAGAAGCATTTATATTGGAGACAGAGTTGGTCAAGAGGACAGGTAAGGAGGAATTTGGGATGGGTAGAGCAATGATTGGGACAATTTTTAATATAACTTTTTTTTTTTTTACAAATGGAAGTACAAGGATCTTATATTTTTAGAAGTATAGGGGACTTTAGGGGACTTCAGGGGACTTTAGATCATTTAGTCCAACCTCTTTATTTGTACATTACATCTGAGAAAACAGAGGCCCAGAGTGATTATCTGACTAAATAGGAAATGCCCATTTAGAAAACGGCAGGGCCAGGATTTTAACCCAGATCTTTTCTTGTTCTTGAACTTCTGCTGATAAAAGTTTACCTTGAAAAAGTTACCTTCACTTCCTGAACCTTAACCATGTTGAGAGCAGAAACTTGATCTTCTCTTAATATCTTTGGTAGTATGGAGGACAATCCACTATGCTCAGTGGACACTGCCTCTGTCTTGATAAGGAGAAGAAATGGCCCCCTTTAGGACAGCTGAGTTTCTAAAACAGGACCTGTCTCTGTCTCTGTACTGAAAATACCTTTGTCAAGAGAGCCACATCATTTGCATATGATGGGGGGAGCCGCTGACATCTTTCTATTTTGGATGCATCTGGATAGCCTAAGCTGATTTCTTCTTGGGAAGTTTCCAAGTTAAATACAGCTATCTTTCACAGGAATTTTTTTTTCCTCTCTCCTCAGTTACTTCCTTCTATATCCAGACTCCTTGATTCCATTGCTTTTCACTCCTCCCGGGGCACTGAAAGGTCAAATGACTTACTTAGGGTCAAATGGCTAGTAGATAGCAGAGGTGAGATTTGAACCCAGGTCTTTCTGACCCTGAGGCCATCAGCTCTTTATCCACTATACCCACCCTTCCTCTCTTTGTAAATCTTAAACTTTAAGGTAAACCTTAAACTTTAATCCTTTTATTAAGGAGATTTGTTTTGTGAAGTGTGGATTCAGTCAAAGGGCAGTACTAGAAGACCTAGAGGACTGTGGCCTCAAGACTGCAAGTTCCCCACCCTTGCCTTAAAGGAATATGAATAATATAGAAAGAGGGAGGGCCCTGAAATCAGGAGGACTTGAGTTCAAATCTGGCCTCATACAGTTATGAGCTGTGTGACTCTGGGCAAGTCACTTAACTCCAACTGCCTCAAAAAAAAAAGAATATTAATGAGTCAGTCAATAAACATTTATTAAGTACCTACTATGTGCCAGACACTGTGCTAAGGGCTAAGGATGACAAGACAAAAGACTGTCCCTGCTCTCAAGGAACTCAGTTTAATGGAAGAGATAACATGCAAATAACTATGTACAAATGACACATATGCATGTGTGCATGTATACATATATACATACACACATAACTAAGTTTATATATACCTATATACATATATCTATATTCATATGTTTATATATACCGATGAACAGGTATGTATATATACACACATGTATATATATAAATAAACATATGTATTCTATATATACACACACATGTAATACATATACGTATACATACACACAGATATACAGGATAAATTGAAGATAACCAACAGATTAGCATTAAGGGGGATTGGGGAATGTTTTCTCTAAAAGGTGGGATTTTATCTGGGACTTGAAGGAAGCTATTGTTATGATGATAAGAACTACAGATTTAGAGCTAGAAGTTGTCTCAGAGCTATCCAATGCAAGCCCCTCATTTTACAGGTTAAGTGACAACTAAATTCTCATAAGCATTAAGTTACAGAAGTGGGATTAGAACCAGGTCCTCTGATGCCAGGGTTTATTTTTTTTTCCCCTACCACATCACAATAAATTGTGATTATTATTAATACTATAAATAATAATTGATAATAATAAGTAAGAATTTTATAGTAGGTAAACCACTTTAAATAATTTTGCCTTATAATGAATTATTCTTTAGGTTTTCTTGTAGGGATGCTTACAACATGAGATCGTAAATCCCCTGAGGGCATGCAATTTGTCTACTACTTCTTGGGTATCCTTTCCTACATGTCTTCCACACAGCATAAAATGGGAGACTATCCCTACTTTACCAAGTCATAGCTTCTCCTTTGGTGTACCTCTTTCATTTCAGTTCAATTCAACTCCAGTCACTTGCCCAATTCTAATTTTTAAGGAATTATTTTTTTCAGTGAGCTTCTGTACCTTCTTTTCCATATGTTCAATTCTACTTTTTAAGGTATTCTTCACTTCAGTGGACATTTGTGCCTCTTTTACCATTTGGCCTATTCTGTTATTTTCTTCAGTATTTGTGTGTGTGTGTGTGTGTGTGTGTGTGTGTGCATGCATGCCTCCTTTACCAAGCTGTTGACTCTGTTTTCATGATTTTCTTACATCACTCTTGTTTCTTTCCCCACTTTTTCCACTCTCTCTTATTTGACTTTAAAAATCCTTTTTTAGCTATTCCAGGAATTCTTTATGGGCCTAGGACCAATTTACATTTTTCTTTGAGGATATGGATATAGCTGTTTTGACTTTGCTGTTTTCTTCTGAGTTTGTATTTTGATTTTCCCTGTCATCATAGTAATTTTCTACGGTCAGATTATTTTTTGTTTTCTGCTCATTTTCCAGCCTATTTCTTGACTTTGAACTTTATGTTAAAGTTGGGTTCTGCTCTCAGCATGGAGGGGGCACTGTCCCAAGCCTCAGGTTTTTTTTTGTGCTACTGTTTTCAGAGTAGTTCTGGAGGTCTGTAAGCTTTCAATTCTTCTAAGGTGGTATGATGTAAAGAGAGGTGTGGTCACTGCCCTCCTGCCCTGTGTTCTGGTCTATGAGCAATCACAAGCACTCTTTTCCACCCTGAAACTGTGGCCAGGGTCCCCACTCCCCTGTGGCCACATACTCTAGTGTGCTAGTGCTCCTCCTCATCCTGGGACTATGACCCAGAACTGCATATGGGCAATACAACAGAGACCTGCACCCACTGCCAGCAAAGGGTATCTTGTAATCACCTTCTGGTCCATTTTCTCACTCCCTTAGTGCTTATGGGCTGAGCTCTCCAGAAGCCACTGTTAAGCCCCCTGCTGCCAGTTCAGTCACTCTGAAGGCCTTCTGCTGGACTGTGCTCTACTCTCACAGATCTTTTTTTGCCAACCTTCTAAGTTGTCTTGGGCTAAAAAGTTATCTCACCTCAGCCTTTTGTTGGTTCTGCCACTCTAGAATTCTTTTTAAAGCATTATTTTAAAGTTGTTTGGGGAGGAATTTGGGAGAGCTCAGGCGAGTCCCTGCCTTTGTTCCTCCAATTAGGCTGCACCCCAATTCAACTCAGGTCAAAGTATTTATTGAATGTCTCTGATAAGGGTGGTGGTGGGGACACAGGAAGGGGGGCACCTCTGATGTGCATCTTTCAATTCAGTTCAATTCAACTCCAGTCAAAATATTTATTGAGTGCCTATGAACTGTTGGGGGCACAGGAAAAGTGCATGATACAGTCAATGCTCCTGAGGAATTTTTGGTACTGTTGGGAAGACAAAAATATGTCACAGGAAACAGTTGCAGAGTAACAGAAAAAAGTGTAAAAGGCTAAACTTAATCACATCAAGGGCCAATAAATTTGATGTAGTGGACAATAAGCTGTATGGGCAGTCTGGGAAGAGAGGGAGAAATTCTTATTAGGAGCAGCCTTTATTGGAAAAGGTCGCCAATGGGCCTGGTAGAGAAAGATGGGTAACATCACCTATCCTCTTTATGGGATTGTAAGGTTTCGTAAGTGCTGTTCCTACAATGATACCATATAGTATGTAGTATAATCATTATCCCCATTTTCTTTCTTTCTTTTTTTTTTCAGCCAAAGACAAGGTTTATTAGAACTTCCTTCATATTGGGCAGACTCTTAAAGAGTCTGAACATTAGTAAGCTATTGGCTAGATTTTAAGAATGTGAGCAGTGGCTAGATTATAAGAATCTAAGCCCCCATTTTCTTAATGAGGAAATCATAGCTCAGGGGTTGTGACTTGACCAGGGTCATGATTTGTAAGGGACAGATTGGGATTTAGACACAGGTCTTCTGACTCCACTCCATCATCCTAAATTGAAGGGGATGGATATAAAGTGTAAGAACTCAGGTTGGTTTAATACAGTCTTGGCCAGGCAGTTAGATATTCTCTGTGTTTCTTTTTCCTTTTCTGCTAAACAGGGTGTGGGGAAGGGGAGATAATATCTGAGTTTCATTATGGCTGCTCCCCTGCTTCTCCATCTTCCCCATGACCTTCCCCTCACCTCCTCTGGTGTCATGACGCTGAAGGGAGATGTTGTCAGTAAAACAGTTTGAGCTCCTTGGACCAGAGTCCAAGCCACAGGAGCAGAGCTGCCTGCAATGAATGACAATTCTCGATAGAACATCAAAATGATGTGTGGCTCACTGCCGCCATGAGATTAGGCGGAGTCCCTGCATTTGTTCAGGTGTATTGGCTCAGACATTGGAGATGAAGGTGAGGCAGAGGTGGGAGACAATTCACACTACTAGTAACATTTATATGTTATGATGATATGAATAATTTGAATGATATGAATGAGATAGTATTAATACTTTATTTTTTTCATAATTTCAATGTATATAATTAACATGGAATTAAATTAATATAATTATATATTATAATCTATTGGGCAGCTAGGTGACATGGTGGATAGCATGCTGAGCCTGGAGTCAGGATGACTCCTCTTCCTGAGTTCAAATCTGGCCTCAGACACTTACTAGCTGTGTGACCTTGGGCAAGTCACTTAACCCTGTTTGCCTTAGTTTCTTCACCTGGAAAATGAGTTGGAGAAGGAGATGGCAAACCAGTACCTTTGTCAAGAAATCCCAAGTGGGGTCATAAAGAATGGGAAACAACTGAACAGCTAAATTATAATCTATTATAATTTATATCTATTATAATCTACTTATATAGAATCAGTTCAATTCAAAAAGTCATAAAGCTAGAGTTGGAAGGAAACTGAGACCAGTTAGTTACACCAGTAGCAAATTCCAGAAGTAGGATTTGGACTTATTTCCTCTAAATTCAAACCAATGCTCTTCCCACTTTACCACATCACCTTTCCCAGAAGCTGAGAAGTAGTGACTTGCTCAATGTCACCAATGAATTAGTGGACATAACACCAGACTCCTGACTCCTAACTCATGATGGAGGAAGGAAAAAAAGGCTGGTCACCAGAGGCCTTCTCTCTAACCCTTCCGTGTTCCACTCTGAGGTCACCTGTCTACTCAGTATGTATCTTATTATGCACATTTATTTACATGTGATCTTTCCCATTAGTATATAAGGTCCTTGAGGGCAGGTACTATTTTTGTGATTTTGCCTTTTTTTGTATCCCTAGTGCTTCTCACAGTGCCTGGTGTCCAATAAATGCTTGTAGAATGATCAGTTAGATCAGAGGTGTCAAACATACATCAACCTCCCCCCATCAGGTGACCGGAAGATCAAAATTTAGTTCTTATCTGATATTAATATGTTGATGTAGTAATGAAAAAAGAAATACACAAACAAGTGTTGTTTACTAAGTTGATATGCTGCCCACAGAGATCCTCATGTATACTTCAGTGGCATCCATTTCTATTAGAGTTTGACACCACTGGGTTAGAGTATGGCATAGGGAAAAAAGAGCACTTAGTTATGCAATCTGAGCACCCTGGTTAAAATCTCACCTGCCACTTACTATTCCCTCTATGACCTTGGGGAGATCCCCTATCCTCCCTGGGCCTCAATTTATTCAACTGTAAAATGAGGGGATTTCACTAGATGGTCTCCGAAGGTCCTTTCCAGCTCTTTACTTATGTTGCTATGTGTGTGTATATAGTGTGATGTCTGTAATTCTATTTGCATGTATATGTACATTTATGTATCTATAGGCACCCTCTGCTAGCCCCCTTCACCACCAGAAGACAGGCCAGCTCTAGTAGATCCTATCAAACTCGAACAGACTTTGAGTTAAAACCGGGTAATGGACCATATGCCTTTCATTCAAGGACCAGTCTAGCTCAGGTCAGAGAAATTCATTATCATGGGGCCTGCCAATAGGGGTGAGTATTTGGGGTTGCAGCAACTAATGAAGAACATGTACAAGGGTATAGAGGGGTTGTAATCTTTCTTGCTAGGGAGAATACTTTTATGGGTATATTCATATCATGAATCCTTGAAATATTGAATAAAATATGTTTTAAAATAAATTTTTATTGATATAACCTTGTTTTTACATTGCCTATATTTTCCTCTATATTCCTCCCCCTCCAGATAAAACATTATTCTATCATTGTCTAGCTTGTAGATATATATAGATATAGATGTATAGATATAGATAGAGAGAAAGAGACAGAGATAAAGACAGAGACACAGAGAGAGAGAGAAAGGGAGAAAGAAAGAGGGGAATAGAGAGAGGGGGATGGGGGGAGAGAGAGACAGAAAGATGGAAAGAGACAGAGAAAAAGAGACAGAGACAGAGAACATTTATCAAGTGCCTACTATATGCCATGCCTGTGCTAAGCACTAGGGATACAAATACAGGGAAGCCAAACAGTCCTTGCTTTCAGGGAGTCTATCTATAATCACAGTGAAAACAACACAAAAGGCAGAGAAGGGCTACATAGTGTGTCAGATAGCTGGACATCAGGAACCAAACATGGCCACTAATCCCTCCTCCCCAAGTCGCTGGCACTTGCCCTGTGGGTTCTTGGGCAGTGGACAAGCACCGAGTGAGGAGACTGGAATCTCCCAAGGTGCTTTGCTCTTGGCAACTCTTGCCAGGTGGGGCTGTGTTGGTTGGGGCACATGCATGCTGGCACAGGCCCTGATCTACCCATTAACAGTCATCACTCCAAAAGTGACACCGGGAATTCTGGGAGAAGAGCACACACAATTGGGGTAAGGGGGGGTTGGGGGGATTGTTGTATGGATCCTTTTACAATAGATCCTTGGGTAAGCCCAGGGGCCCAGGAAGAGCAGAGAATGAGAAGCAGCCAGACTTAGGCATCCATATAAAAAAACCAACAAGAAACCTCAAACCAAACTACCTCCTGTGGCTGCCAGCTCTCATTGCCAGAATAATCAATTTTCATTGTCCTCCCCAGACAAATGTTCCTTCCCTACCTAACAGTCATTGTGCCTGATAGGACAATAGGTGATGAGTTATATCATGTGGACAGACAGAGGTTAATAGGATATGTTCCCAGACATTGTTCTATCACAATGCTGAACAGCCCAGTGTAGTAAGTTCCTGCGAATGAGAGTCAGAGACTGGCTGGCTGACTGGAACCTGAGGCTCCCAACCATAATAGAAATCACTCTTTTCGACACTCCTGTCAGACCTGGGTTCTTATCCAGATCCCGCATTTACCTAATTCTTGAGCAAGCTCCTTCACCACCCTAATCCTTGGTTTCTCATCTGTAAAAATGGAATTATAATAGCCCCTACCTCACAGGTTTTTGTGAGGATCCAATTACAGAGTATTTTGCAAGCCTTAAAGTCCTGTATAAACATGAGCTATTATTGTTGTTCCCTCATTGGTAGAGACAGCATGGCATGATGGATAGACAACAGGCCTTGGTGCCAGGAAGACTTGGGTTCAAGTCCTGCTTCTGACACACGTTACAGAGAGGGTGCCAACTTCCACTGGTGGAGGGAGTTTCCATATCTAGAAGTTCTGTATGCTAATGAAGTCGGGAGCTCAGTCTCTATTCCTACCCCCCATCTGCAATATGAGACAATAATGCCTTTCTTGGGTATCCCATAGGGCTTACTGAGATAATAGAGGGGAAAGATTTGCAGCGGGCCCTTTGACTCAATGATACTGCAACTAGCTCTATACCCTAAAAAGATAAAAGAGAGAGGAAAAGACCCATATGAACATAAATATTTATAGCAGCTCTGTTTGTGGTGGCAAGGGCCTGGAAACTGAGGGGATAATGGGCACTTCCTCTGGGTAAAGGATGAAACAAGTCATAGCAGATAAATGGGTTGGAATACTATTGTTCTTTAAGAAGTGATGGAGGAGATAATTTTGGAGAGACCTAGGAAGACCTGTACGAAATGATGCAAATTGAAAGGAGCAGAATAATTTATACAACATATATATATATATATATATATATATATATACACATATATACAACATACATATACATATATTCATACATATATATACAACATAATGTTGTAAAAACAAACAACTTTGAAAGGCTTAAGAACTCTGATCGATGAAATAACCAACCATAATTCTAGAAGAATCATTAGGAAACATGTTACCTACCTCCTGATAGAAAGGTGATAGACTCAGGATGGCTAGGTGGTGCAGTGGATAGTGCATTTGGCCCTGAAGTCAGGAGGACCTGAGTTCAAATCTGACCTCAGACACTTACTAATGTGACCCTGGGCAAGTCATTTAATCCCAATTGCCTCAAAAAATAGAAACTTTTAAAAAAGATGATGCACTCAAAGCGTACATTGAGATACATATGCATGTATACACATACGTATATATATATACATGCATATATATACTCATGTGTATATATAATACATATTATATACTTAAACATGGCCATTGGGGGATTTCTTTTTTTGCTTGACTATACATATTCATTATGAAAGCTTGCTTTTTAAAATTTTTTCGATAGAGGAGGGAAGTAGGAGAGATGAGAATTTTGGTTAATTGAAAAAAAGAAAATTCTTTGAAAAGCAAAAAGCACCATACAAATATTAGATATTATAATTATTAGAACTTCCTCCCAACCCTTAACACTTGTCTAGATGGGTCACAGCCAGGTGGCCATCTAAACAACGGCCAGAGGACAAGCCTGAAAAGGATCTAAATCACACTCATCGCAGAAGGACTAACTCAAGTCTCATCTTTTCCATATCTCCTTCCCTGACCACCTAAGACCATAATGATGGCTCCTTCATCTGAACTCCCTGAACAGGTTTTTTTGGTATCGCTCCTTCTGTTATAATCACCAGAGTCAGGGCACCTGGGCTTCAATCCCTGCTCTATTATTTATTAATCTGTATAACTCTAGGTAACTCATTTTGTTGCTCTTGGTCTCACTTTATGCCTGAGGGGGTTGTATTAAATGACTTATAAGGTCCTTTCTAGTTCTAAATCCTATCCTAAATAATATTCATTCTAAATGTTTTTTTTTGTAGCTATCCTTCATCTTTCCAACTAGATGTTAAACTCCAAGAAATCAAGGAAAATATCATACTTTTCTTAGGTTGCCCACAGCACCTACCATGGGACTATGCACATAGTAAGTCTTCAGTAAATGCTTGTTAAATGACTAAATGAAAGTCAGTAGAGAAGGTGGTTGGGGAAAGTCAATTTAAGTGAACAATTGCGCTATTCAATTGAATGAATTTGGGATTAGTTCCATGCTTTTTATCTCCCTGTAGCCATTGTTTCACTGAACTTTGTTCCAGTATAATATGTATGGCCTTTCATGATATGAGGCTCTAGAATTGAAGAATTTGGAGCTGGATAACCTTAGAGAGCATTTAGTCTCATAATCTCATTTTATAGATGAAAATCCAAGGCCCAGAAAGGTGAAGACTTGCCCAAGGTCACAGAGGTCAAAAAGAACAGAAATGATATTTTAAGATATTTTAATCCAAGTCTAGTGCCTCCAAATCCATTGCTTTTTCCATGAAGTGTAGGCCTGTCCTAAAGTACCATGAGTTCGAGTTCAAATTACATAAAAAAATTTCTTATATTTAGCTCACATCCTTTATCTCCATTCTGCTACCACATCCAGGCCCTTATCACTGAATTCTCTGTATTACAGTAGCTCCTAACCGGTCTCCCTGCCTCCAGCCTCTTCCCTCTCCAAACCATTCTCCAAAGCATTTACCAGAAAAATCTATGTCAAACATAACACAGATCCCCGTGACCCCACTGTTCCAAAGCTTTTAAGGGTTCTCCCTTTTGCTTAAAGGATAATGCATAAACTCCTCAGCCTGTCTGTCATTCAAAGAACCCCTCCCCCACATTATACTTTTTTTTACCCTTATCTCTAAGTATTCCCCTTTCTGCTCATCCCTCAGATAAACCCATCTCCTTATTGCCTCCCCAATGTTTCTTTTCCTCTTTTGTACCTTTTTTCACACCCGGAACAGTGTATTATAATAGTTGTTGAATAAATACTATTTTAACAGATTGGAAAGCAAGGGACCTTCCTCCCCTTCCCCATCTAAATGTCATCCAAATTTGTCGTTCAAGATACAGCTCAGGTCCTACCAATTCTCGCAACCTTTTCTGACTATCTCATATTAAAGGGATCATTCCCTCCTAGAATTCCTATAGCACCTATTTTTTGTACCACTGTATGTATCAATGAATTCCTGTGGCATTGAGTGGTTCTATGTATGCTTAGGACAACTGTAGTTCCTGGACTGCAGGGTGGGCATCTTATTTCACTCTTCTATATCCCCTGGTCTAGTGCCTAGGCACTTAATAAATATTGGTTGAATTTTAATTTGTCTTGAGCTGATAGTTGAATTCAAAGTTCAAAGTCATAGATTTTGAGTTAGAAATGACTTTGGAGATCATCTAGTTCTAGCCCCAAAGTACCAGAAAGGTTAAGTGATGTCCAAGGTTATACAGCTTGTAAGTGGGAGAGCCAGGAATCTAATCAGCTTCTGATTCCTCATTCATCTTTCTTTCTACCATTTTAACATTTTATCTGCATTTATTTTGTCTCCTTACTAGAATATAAAAGGGCAGGGATGGTGTCTAACTCATCTAAGAATCCCCTTCAATCTCTAGCATAGTACCTGTATAGCGGTAGTAGGTGCTCAACAAGTCAAGACCAGTTGATGACCTATTATGTGCCAAGTACTGCTAAACTGCTAGTGCTATTACAAATATAAGAAAGTTAGTCCCTGCCTTCAAACTGAAAAAGGGGAGGGGACATTGGAAAAGGTATTTGGGAGAAGGAGGCATGGTGAAGAAAGTCTGAAGAGTCAGGAGTAGAGCCCAGAAAAGAATGTGGACATGGCTGGCATAGGCACTTGTCTTAAAATGGGGATTCTAGGAGGAAATGACGAATCAGAGGAAGGATATTCAGCAACAGAGTGAACCTCTTTGAGACACTATTAAATATATTGAGTATATTTGTGGGAAGAATGTTTTGTAATTGTGTTTATTTATCCTCTGTGGGTGTCTTGTTAGGTAGACTCTTAGGTATTTTATACTGTCTGCTGCTGTTTTAAATGAAATTTCTCTCTCTTCCTGCTGGGTATTGTTGGTAATATATAGAAATGCTAATGATTTGGGTGGATTTATTTTATATCCTGCAACTTTGCTAAAGTTGTCTTGACTAGTTTTTTAGTTGTCTCTCCAGGGTTCTCTAAATATGCCACCATATCATCTGCAAAAAAAGTGATAGTTTTGTTTCTTCACTTTTTAATACTTATTCCGTAAATTTCTTTCTTGTTTTATTGCTATTGCTAGTATTTCTGGTATAATATATAATAATAATAGTGAGAGTGGATATCCCTTTTTCATCTCTGATCTTATTGGAAAGGCTTATCTCCATTACAGATAATGCTTACTCTTAGTTTTAGATAGATACTGCTTATCATTTTAAGAAAAACTATATGTATTTTCTATATGCATTTTCTATATATTCATATATTCTATATATTTTCTATATATTCATATATTTCTATATATTCATATATTTTCTAGTTTTTTAACTTATTAAAAACACAAGTGCTGTATTTTGTCAAAAGCTTTTTCTGTATCTATTGAAATAATATGATTTTTTTTTGTTATTGATATGCTCAATTGTGCTGATAGTTTTCCTAATATTGAACTAGCCCTACATTCCTGGTATAACTCTCACCTGGTTATACTGTATCATCTTTGTGATATATTGATGTAATTTCCTTGCTAGTATTTCATTCAAAATTTTTGCATCAACATTCATTAGGGAAATTGATCTATAGTTTTCTTTCTCTGTTTATGCTCTTCCCTAGATCAGGTATCAAAGCCACATTTGTGTCATAGAAGAAATTTGGAAGGACTCCTATCTATTTTTTCAAATAATTTATATAATATTAGAATTATTTTTTAAATGTTTGGTAGAATTCACTTATAAATCTATCTGATCCTAGGGTTTTTTTCTTGGGGAGTGAAAAATTTTTTTTAACCTAACAAGCATTTATTTTTCTCTTCTCTATCCTCCCCATCGAGGGGAAAATAAAGAAAAACAAAAGCCTTATAACAAGTAGTCATAGTCAAGCAAAACAAATTCTCACATTTGCCATGACCAAAAAATACCTGTCTCATTTTGTATCCTGAGTTCACCACTTTTCTATATCAGGAAGTAGGTAACATGCTTTATCATTGGTCCCCTGGAATCATGGTTGGTCATCAAATTGATTAGAGATCTTAAGTCTTTTAAAGTTGTCATTTCAATGTTATTATTACATATTATATATCTATATGTCTATCTCTGCAAAGCGCTTTACATATGTCAGCTCATTTGAGGCTGACAACAACTCTCTTTGATAGGTACTATTCTTTTTTTTTTTTTTTGTGAGGCAATTGGGGTTAAGTGACTTGCCCAGGGTCACACAGCTAGTGAGTATTATGTATCTGAGGCCAGATTTGAACTCAGGTCCTCCTGACTACAAGGCTGGTGCTCTATCCACTGTGCCACCTAGCTGCCCCAATAGGGGCATTCTTATCCCCATTTTGCAAGTGAGGAAAATGAGACTGAGTGAAGTTAAGTGACTTGCCTGGAGTCACATAGCTAATCATGTCTAAGGCAGGATTTGAAAACAGGTCTTTCTGACTCCGCGTCCAACACTATCCATTGCACATTGTTCTCCTGGTTCTGCTTAATTCACTTTTAATCAGTTCATACAAGTTTTCCCAGCCTTCTTTGAAACCATCCCATTTAAGTACAATATTCATATACCATTACATTTATATACCATTATTTGTTTAACTGTTCCCCAGTTGATGGACACTCTCTTAGTTTGTAATTCTCTGCCACCACATAAAGAGCTGCTGTATTTTCATATACATACATATATATGTGTGTGTATAATATGCATATATACATATATATATACACACATATGTACATATACATATATATGTGTATATATATGTAAGTGTATACATAGAGTTCTTTTCTTTTTTCTTTGATCTTTTTGGGGTATAGGCTTAGCAGTGGTATCACTAAGTCAGAGGGAATGCACCATTAGTAACTTCCTGGGCAGAGTTCCAAATTGCTTTCTAGAGTGGCTTAACCAATCCACACCAGCTAGTAAGAGTTACAGTCAGGTTACCAAACCAGTTCTCTCAGATTCCAAATCCAGTATGCTTTCCATTCTCTTGGACTTCCCAGGCCAAGCAGGTTTAATGGAGGAAATGGCCTTTGAAGGATGGGAGGGATTTGAGAAGGGATAGGTCTGCCGGCTGAGTCTTGACTTTGATGTCTTAGCATGGGAAGTGATAAGTCATGACTTCCAATTCCTAGCCTTGGGTTTGGTTTTGTTTTGTTTTGTTTTGATTTTGCTAGGCAATGGGGTTAAGTGACTTGCCCAGGGTCACACAGCTAGTAAGAGTCAAGTATCTGAGGCTGGATTTGAACTCAGGTCCTCCTGACTCCAGGGCTGGTGCTCTATCCACTGCACCACCCAGCTGCAGCCTTGGGTTTTTAACAAAACAAAAACAATCTTTGTGCTTCTGATTTAGAAACCAATTTGGGATTTTTTTACAACTGCAAAGGCTAAAATAGTAGTTAAGAATCTGGCCCCTCTACTTCTGGTTATGAGGCAAAGGACAGTCACAATGTTGATTTTTCTGCATCCTTGGGACAAGCCAAAGGGGGGAAACAGATCCATTCTTTCAGTCTTTAGAGTGTGTTGAAAGTACAGAACTGGGTGTGGGGTTTTAAAGGTAATTAATGGGGTGTGGCACAAGACTTTATGACAAGAATCACTATTCAAGATACATTTCTTTCATGTCCTGTTGATATAACAGATCAATCAGTGGCTTAGGGAAAAGGAAGTTGCAGGTGAGTTAAATTTTGGGGTCCAGATGTCTCTTGTCTGAATCAACTACCTACATCACAGACTTTCTTGATATTGTAGGAAAATGGACCATTGCCCCAGTATGGGAGGGTAAGTAATTTATGATCACAGATGTTGGCTTTTATTCTCTGGTCCAAATTTCAAAGTGTTAAGGGATCTTAATCCCAGGAATTTTTATCCTTTCCAGAGTGACTATCTATTTTTTCCTCCCTTCTTTCTTCCCTCCCTTTCTCCCTCCCTCCTTTTCCTCCCTCTATCCCTCCTTCCTTCCCTTCTTCTCTCCATTATTTCCTTTCTCCCACTTCCTTCCTTCCTCCTCTCCTTCCTTCCTTC
>NW_020950326.1:8303998-8311365 GCF_900497805.2 Vombatus ursinus | reverse complement strand
TTCCTTCCTTCCTTCCTTCCTTCCTTCCTTCCTTCCTTCCTTCCTTCTTTCTTTCCTTCCTTCCTTTTCTCAGGTCCTCCCTGTTATAGGTCTATTAGGGAAAAATTTATTAGCACTAAGTATTGTTGTCAGAGTCAATCCCTTGTGCTGTACCTATTAAGCAGAGTTTTTATTGCTGAATCATCCATGAGTTATGAGTTAGTTAGAGTTTTAAATCCCTCTATGGCAGCCAGCTTGATGTAGTTGTAAAGAGTACAGTACTCAATTCAGAGTCTGAGGGCCTGGATTAAAATATTAGCTCTGCTCCTTACTCCCTGTGTGACCTTAGGCAAGTCATTCAGGATCATAATTTTAGAGCTAGAAGGGATCTTAGAGGTTGTTTAATCCAATCTCCTTATTTTACAGATGAGGAAACTGAGGCCAAGAAAAGACAAGTGACTTGGCTTAGTTTTCTCCTTTATAAAATGAGGGGTTGGATTAAATGATCTCTGAGGTCCCTTTCAGCTCTAAATTCCAAAATCTACCAAGTAGTTAATAATCTATAAACAAACACTTAAATGTACTTAAGGAAGTACTTCCAGGAAAGCCTATTGTGAAATGGATCCCCTAATTTGTTTCATTTAGAACAGGTTTGCACAACATATGGATTTAGGGTGGCCGTGAAAAATGTAGAGGATGTAAAAGAAAGTAAAGATGTAACGAGTGCTTTGTCCTTGCCCCCCTTAACCAGTCTTCCACTAGTCACTATCATGCCCGTCATATAATTTGGTAGGTGGGTTGCCACTGCTCACTCTCTCCTGTTTGTCATGTTACCCATGGCAACTAACCATCATCAGTCTGTCTCTTACATGAGAGGAGTGAGAGTCATATCTTTTTGCTATGTTTTCAGTAGTTACTGGTGTTGAACAGGGACAAAGTGAGGGCAGCCATGCGCCAACACAGTTGACGCCCACTGTAAGATGAGTGGCAACAACGTGAGGGCTTCTTCCGCTACCTCACTGCACAGCTGTCCTCCAAGTTACATGGTTGTCTGGCACTATCTCCAAGGTTAGGCACTCAGTTCAGTATTTCTTTCTTTCTTTTTTTTTTTTTTTTAGGCAATTGGAGTTAAGTGACTTGCCCAGGGTCACACAGCTAGTACGTGTCAAGTGTTTGGTCTGAGGCCGCATTTGAACTCAGGTCCTCCTGACTTCGGGGCCGGTGCTCTATCCACTGCACCACCTAGCTGCCCCCAGTGTTTCTTTATGTATGAACAGTCACCGTGGAGATTTTTTGGCTTTAACGTTAAAGTTTTTGGGGTCACTTTGTAAAATGGGTGATAAAAAGAAATGGAAGAACAAATCAGAGCATAGAGTGTTTAATCTGGGGTGGACAAATAGACACTTGTTAACTTATACAAGAGACAAAATATTGTGCCTTCTTTGCCAAGAAGTAATAGCCATATTGAAGGAATACAATCTTTGTCGCCATTTGGAATCAAAACATCCTGTCTTAAGCAAATTGGACACCAATGAAAAATAAATTAAAGCATCTAAATTGTTGAAAAATCTCATTGGGGAACAATGGTTTTTCAAGAAAGTAAACTCAGAAAATGAGTCAGCTACTCAGGTTAGTTTTCAGATTTCTAAAGAAATTGATTTCAAATATGATCCCGGAGTATGATGAACTGATTGCTGACAAGAAGCATAACACTTCTCTTTAATTAAATGTAAACAGTAAGAAAACCTGGAAAATATATTAAAACTTGTACTGCTTAGTGAAATAATTTTTTTAAACATTAATGTGATTTCATGATAAATGAAAACCTTACATAATAAGTATAATTAATTGATATTAATTGAAATTCCTCTTTTTAAAACTATGGTTTATTTGCAAAATTATTTAACCATTGATTATACCTTTACTTGGAAAGTGAGCTGCTAAAAACCTGTTTGTGGCTCAAAGAAGTTTAGTCTATTTTAATTTTGACCCCTTCCTACTGCCAAGTTGTGCAGGTCTTAGAAGTTCTTTTAGAAGTTTAGGTCTTCATAACATTTTATTTAAAATGGATGATTTTTTAAAAAAATAATATTGGTTTTAGGCTGTGTTGAAGCTTGCTACAAGCATTCCAACCACACTTTGGGCCTGTCATCTCTTCTCACTGTCCAGAATTCTAATAATTGGAGTTTATTACATGATTTAGAGCTGGAAAGGATCTTTTGTTGTTGTTTTTGTTGAATTGTTTCAGTCATGTCCGCTACTTCATGACTTCATTTGGGGTTTTCTGGGCACATATCACAGATGAGAGAACTGAGGGCTCCAGGGGCTAAGTGAAAGTAAATAAGTACATGGCTAAGTAATACTGGCCACACACACAGTCTTGAGCAACAGAGCCAAGATGTCTGAACATGGGTCCTCCTGAAGTCAAAGCAAGTACAGTTATCCCTTCGACATTGAGGGGATTAGAGGCACAATACCTCCCCCACAGCGATCTGGAAAATCCATGTAAAATTTTTTGACCCTCCCTTCATACCAGAGAAATCTGAATTTTTTTTCTTTTTCTTTTATGAAAAGTTTACAGTACCTTATTGTAAAATTTGGGTTAAGTATTTGGTTGTAGGCTATATTATACAATGCGATGCATATATTTTATGCATTTCTGAGTTTCTAAATTTTTTCTGTGTCATCTGCTGGCCTTTGTGTGTTGCTTTCAGCTGCCATAAAACTCCCCCCAAATTCCCATTTAATTTCTTATACTGACCCTTGATATATTGAAACTGTGATGGGGAAAATCAAGATGTGGAAGGGATAATTGTATACTTTCCACATTGCCTCTAGAGATTAACATAAAATAGCATCCTTCACCCATAGTCACCAGAATGTTTTACTGACTCTAGAAGGGTGATCTGGTGGGCTTATGAAATCCAAAGAAAAGCATGCTGCCATACTTTGGGGCCTAGATCAGCATGAATTAGTGAAGGGATTCTCCACTGGAAACCTGGACTGTACCCAAGAACCACCTTGGACTCCCATAGTTGCCCTTTCAACTTTTCTTGTCCAGAGAAAGCTAATACAGGAGTTTGGCTCCCAAACCCAGAGGAGCTCAAAGCAGAAAATACAGTGATGATGGGCTTCTCCAGAATTCCATCTACTCAAGCTCTATTAACCAGAGCAATGATAATCACCAGAATAATCACCCTACTCCAGAAGGAGCTAGAACCCATGGATAGAACCCTGGACCTGGAATCAGGAAGAACTGAGTTCAAATCTGACCTTAGACACAATACTTTTATGACCCTAGGCAAGTCACATAACCTCTGTTTCCTCAGTTTCCTCAACTGTAAAATGGGGATAATAATAGTACCTACTTACCAGGGTTGCTGGCACACAGTACATAGTAAGTGCTTAATAAATGCTTTTTTCTTTCCTTCCAGATGTAGAATATCACCCCACTTCCAGACCATCTACAGACCATGCTGCCTTCAGACATACCCCTATGATATATGGCACATGTCCTTTCCAGAGGCCCTTTATGTATTTTTCTCCCATTAGAATGCAAGCTTCTTGACAGCAGAGACTTTCCTTACTTGTATTTGTAACACACACACACACACACACACACACACACACACACACACACACATATACACACATACGGATATTTGTGTTGTAATAAAGTAAAGTACATTCCTAACACTTGATAAATCTATCTATCTATCTATCTATCTATCTATCTATCTATCTATCTATCTATCTATCTATCTATCTATCTATCTATCTACCTGCCCAAGCCAGACAACAACAAAGACAGGTCCCATCTTCCACATTAGCATCAGTATGGTGTAGTGGAAAGAACACCGAACCAAGTTTTTAGTCCCTATTCTTCTGTTAGTTGTCTGACCTTGGAAAAGTCATTTCCCCTCTCTGGATTTCATGGGTTGGATTAAATGATTTCTGAGGTCCCCTCTAGCCCTAACATTCTGTGATTCCTTCTGGATAATGGTGCCTAACACTCTTGGAGAATTTGAGTTGTCACCCCTAACCAAAGGATGGGTTTACTAAGTCTTCGGTTGGGAGATTCTTTGGGGTTAAGGGCTGACCTTGGTACTCTCTCACTTCTCATTTCTATACTCTTCTGTCTCCTTTGAACTCAGTACACTAATGCTCTTTGGTTCCTGATAAAAGGATTACATTTTGAGGTGAATGCTTCACTTTTACCTCCCACTCCTAAGTATACCTAAGTCATATTGCCATCTGCCTGCAGCTACTGCCTCTCTTTTTTGTATTTTGATTAGGACCCTTCCCCACTCCACAAAGGTCCTCCAGTGGGGACCTACAGAATCCATACTCTCAGGCCTTGGGGAAGCTAATTCATTAATTTTGGAATTCCTGCCCTGAGGCTTAGACATTTGTGACAGAGTACAAATAACCTCATTTAGCCCATTGTATGTAGCTGCCCTCAGACCCCAGACATGATTCACTTTCATTTCCCATCCAATTGTACACCAGAGCCATATTGCTATTTGTTTGCATACCACCTCCAGATGGAACATATGGAGTGTTCAAAGAGAACTTGCACCTCTGGCATGAGAGCTTGCCCAGCCCTTCTCAGGGCTGCTCATCCACTTTTGGTGCCCACCTGGTGCTCAATTTTCACCTGTGGCTCCCAGAAGCTGTAGCATGACCAGCCACACCTTGGTAAAACTGTCTCAGCAAACGGGCTAAGCCGGATTGAAGGTAACCTAAATGTCACAAATCCATGTTTAACAGGTTGAAGGTAACCTCAACAAACCCATGATGAGATGAGAACAATTTGTTCCAAGGGCCATGAAGGTGGCTGAAGCAGGCGATGGGGAATACTTAGAGCTCAGGCAGACATGGAAGGCAACCATGTCATCCACTGCTTCCTGGGCCATCACCAGTCGTCCTGACTTTTGTCTTGCCACAGGACTTTAATGACTTTGGAAGAGAGAGTGAGGCTGATGACTTCGTGCAGCTCTGCCTCACTTGGATCCAATTTAGGCTTGAGTTGAGACATCACCCCATGATGTTATTGGTCCTCTTTGAAAACAAAGGACAAACAACAGCCCCAATCCCCCTTTCCACTTCCTGTTTGGGACACAGTAATGAAATTAATAGTATCACTGTTGCTTTTAGACAGTGCATGTCAATTGACTACCCTATACATCAATTCACTATGATTGTGACTCCCCAGACCAGTACTGCCTTCCCTGGCCACCACTCTCCAAGGTACAAAATGTCCCTTAATTAGAATATAAGCAAACTTCTAGAGGGCTGGCACAATCTTTCTTTTGTATTTGTCTTTCTAGGCTTAGCATTATATCTGCCTCTAGAAAGCCTTAACAAATGTTCTTTCATTCATTCACTGCAGTGCAAATAACTGATAAGAATCCCTAACGTTAACCTCACCCAGATCTGTCTCCATTTTATCTGAGGACAAGAATTCTTAAACTTAAGGAAAGAATCCCTAATAGTAGAACTACAGGCATCCAAGTAAAGGGTAGAGGAGATATTTGGGGGTGAGCAGAACACCCTTTAAATCATATTCCAGAGGCACTCACCTATTCCATCTACATTTAAGGCCAGCCCTGATGCAGGGCAGATCCATTCAGATACATTCTGTCCTCTGGCTACTGTGTTCTCTGTTCTGACCAAGATCTAAGACAAGCTTCTGACCCTGACAAGATGGGCCCAATCTGTTGGAAGGGAGGAGGTTAGCATACCAGCAGGTTTGGGCACTCTGTTGGTTTTTCTAGGGCACTAAAGCATTTCTTTGACAGATATATTACACACCTGAAACAAATACACTTCCTGGTGTGTGACAGGGTGGCAGACTTGTGGGGCAAGGTCATAAACCTGAGAACAGAGGTGTCTCCTGATTGGCAGAGATTAAGATGGGGGAAGGGGAGGAAGACTCAATTAGAATCCTAAAAGGCTATCTTTGAGAATAATATTAAAAAAGAGAGAGAGAATAATATTGCTTCCTTGGCACAATTTGAAGGAGGGGGAAAGACTTCTTGCCTCTAAATATTCTCCTCAACCCAGTTATAGTTCTCTGAAATTCAACCATTAGAAATTAATTTCTTTTTATCGTAAATTTTTTTTCCCCCTCTGGTCTCCAGTTAAAATTCAACCTGACTGGGAGAGAAGGAGAAGAGGGAAGGGAACAGATCTTTGTTAGTTAATTCCTTAGTGGTGATTAGCTGACATTAAAGAGATTGGCATTAGAGTGAGGTAGCATTTATTATCTCCTTTGTGTTTATGATGCTTAAAATAGTCATGCCTATGTGGAGGGGCGTGGCAGGAGTGGGGCCAATGATAGGGGATAAGATTAATACTATAATAGAAGTTGAATTGGCCTTTAGGGGGCATCCAAGAGAACATGAACCCAGAGCTCTCCTGGAGTTCCCCCAGAGACTCCAGGGACTTTGTGACTCAGCAGGATGAACCCCTCGGTTGCCTCTGGCCAGGTATTTGTCTGTAATTGACGTGGGTGATTTAAAATGATGAAGCAATCACCTCATTGGCTACTGAGCCAGAAGGGTAGACCTCTTAAATGAAGAGCCGGCTCCTTGCTCACTCTCTCCTTGTCTGTCTCTAGACATTCTGTGAAGGAGGAGTGGGAGAATGTGTAAAACTCTTTATCTTGCTTCTGCTCCCAGCTGTGGATACAAGGCAAATTTGCATCTGGGGCCCAGCTGCCTTTTCCATTTTGTGTTTCCTTTCCTGAGGAGGCGATCAAACTTTGTTTCGGTGGGGGGGGGGGGGGGGGGGGGGGGGGGGGGGGGGGAGGTGGTGCGGGAGTGGATGAGTCCCTGGAAGTTTTCGTGTCTGAGAGACGATTCCTCACAAAAGCATTGACCCAAGCCCGGCTATTTTACCAGCGGACTTGTGTTGCAGTCGTAATGATAATAATAATGATGATAGCTAACATTTGTATAGTCCTTACTGTGTGCCAGACACTGTGCTTTACAATCATTTCCATTTGACCCTTACAATGGCCCTGTGAGGTAAGTGCTACTCTTATCCCCATTGTACAAATGAAGAGAAACTGAGGCAAAAAGAGGTTAAGTGACTTTTCCCGGATCACAAAGCCATTAAGTGTCTGAGGCTGAATTTGAAATTAGGTCTTCCTGACTTCAAGCCTCACTCTATCCACTTTGCCACCTAGCTTCCCCAGTGCAGAGCTGAGGTGAAATGTCAAATATCTAATTAGAAATCCTGCAAATTGTTTCATGTTCTGATGGAGTTTAAGTAGCATCCTCTCACCAGATTGTAACAGTAGTCAATAAGCCAAGTTACGGAATCCTGTTTTAAGCTGTTCTGTTAATGTGCCTTGTGAATCTTTTGTGTTTATCTTTGTGTGT
>NW_020950326.1:8262996-8303988 GCF_900497805.2 Vombatus ursinus | reverse complement strand
TGTGTGTGTGTGTGTGTGTGTGTGTGTGTGTGTGTGTGTGTGTGTAGGAATAAATTACCTGTGTCCACACTTAATTCATAGTGTTCATTGTATCTTTTAATCCCTTGTTTTGGGGAAATGCTAGGTGTGAACCATAACCTAATTCATAAGTAAAATCATCCCTGGGGCACTGGAGTTGGGGTTTAATGAGCAGAGAAAGCATGAGAGCAGGGAGCCTAATTCATCTCATTAGAGGCATGTGTCCAGGCCTGAATGTGGATGGGTCAGGACAGGCAGTGAGTATAGTAATCAAGTCCTATGAGCCTATCAATTTTTCCTTAGATTTGGCTACCAAAAATAAATTTTTCCAGCCATAGTTTTATCTAGAGAAAACCCAGACGTTGGTGACAGAGTACAGATAACCTGGGGCTAAGGTACCAGTAAGAACATAGGTGACTGTTTTGAGTACAACATAATGCTTGGAAAGGGAATGTGTCTGTCAGAAGAGCTCAGAATTTGGGAAGGGAGATGAGGTGAGGTGAGAGGCATGTTGCTGGAGATGGTATGGTACAGTGGAAATACTGTAAGACTGGAGATGGTGTGTGAAGACCTGGGTTCAATTTCCCAGTTCATGTTGACCTACACATTGTATTGGGCAAACTTCATGGGAATGTTGGCAGGAAAAAATGAAGGTGCTATAATGTTCAGTTTAAATGGACAATGGGCACTAAAGTTGTGGTAGGCATGGGAGACAGTGGGTTAGGGTACACCAGGAAACTGCTTATGGAGCAGCCCTAGATCTTAGGGTTGTGGCTCTTTCAGACAAGAACATCCATCCCTGAGCTCTTGACCCTGTTATAGTGACTGGCTACTAGATGGAATCTCCTTCCCCAAGGCAGTCCAAAGCAGAGAAGGAAGAGAATTTGACAGGTAATGAGAAAAAGGTCTTGAGGAAACTGATGCCCATAGACAGAGAGTGACTTGCCCCAGGTCACATAACCAGTTGCTGATGGATCTAGAACACAGACTCAGTTCTCCTGATTCCTGGTCTGTTCATCCCCATTGCACCACAGTCTCTCTCATTCACACCAGAATCAGAACTTTCTCTGTGGCAGGTATGAATTCTACTACATAACTTCTAAATAAAAATGTGCTTATAGATGCCCTGATTTGCTACTCACTTCTGGTGGTAACACTGGTTACACTAAACATCACCGGTTTAGAATATAAACTATGCTGGATATGTTCCCCAGAAATGGAATGTAAATCAGATCCTATTTTCCTACTGACTCACATGATTGTTGTAGAGACTCTTTAAAACTAAAAACACTTTTTCCCCTTTTAACCCAGAAGATTCCTTTGATTTGCCCTTGGTTAAGAAAAGAAAATTCATAGGAGATTTTTTCCTATAAATCCCAGTAGTCAGAAGATCTTTTGGCTATGTTTGTTATAATGACAGTTCAGAAAATCATGAATATTTAAGAGCTCCTAGGAATAAAGAGAGGAGGAATAATATAATGTTCACATCCAAATCTGGTGACTCTAATGTTACTGATGGAGGATAGAGTTTGTTCATTTTTACCTATCTTTTCCATTTTTTACCTGTCTATTTTCCTTCCAGGTTAATATTTAAATGCCTTCAGGTTGATTTGGTTTAGTTAGGTTTCTCAGATTTTTAAAAAAGACTTGTTTTTCCTTCTTCTTGTTTTATGAGACAATACTGTTCATAATTTTCTGTCATCATCTTTTTCAAGATTTTACAAAGAAGTTTATATACTAAACTGGTATTGTCATTGGCTGTCATATCATTCTACTTGGCAAAAAGATCAGTTATTTGTTGGCTGACAATGTTTCTAAGCTCTTTTGGTCTCCTCATTTTGATGATTGATTTACACTGCTTAAACTGCCTTAGGATAGTGTGATATTCCATGCCAATGTCCTTTCTTTCATCTATTTCCTTATTTTTTTATGCCAACAATTTATTTTAATAGGTCAGGTTAAAGCTACCTCATATACATGACATACCTTCCTTTTAATTTCTACTCTTTGCTCTAATTTGGTTTTGATTTTTACCTTGCCTCTAACAAATCAGTGGGCTGAACACAACCAATTAATTGGGAAATGACTCACATTTTTAACTAATCCTTGTTAGAATGTGATCAGTTTCATTTCTCATTATGTAATTCAGTGTTCACCATGGCTGGCACCTCCTGAAGTTCTTTTTGAAAAAAAAATATTGATAAATATCATGCATATATATGTAATTATGACACATATACACGTATATGTGCATGTGAAGTTTCTGTACAAGCCTTTAGCCTCTCTTATTTCTTATTCTTTACCACATTTTTGTTTTTTTGCAGTCTTCTTTTACACATATCTTCAAATTGATGCCCAAAGTGATGAAGCACATGCTGACATAATTTGGAGGGTCATATCATGTTCTTGATAGATTTTCTTTTAAAAAAAATTTATTGATACCTTTTGCTTTTTTCTTGCCTATATTTCTCACTGTATCCTTCCTCCCATCCCTTCCCAAAGAGTCATCCCTTACAATAAATAATTCTTAAAAGAGAAAGAGTTTTGCAAAATTAGCCAACATGTCAAAAAAGTCTGATGTTATATTTAGCATTCCATATACATGTTCTTTCACTTTTGCAAAGAAGCCAAAAGAAGCTATCTTTCTGTATCTCAACTTTGAAGCTAAGCTTAATCATTATAGTTTTACAGCCTTTGGTTTTAATTGTTTTGTTGTTGTTCTTTCCATGGACATTGTTGTTGTCATTGCGTACATTGTTTTCCTGGTTCTACTTCATTTTGCATCACTTCATATAAATATTTCCACCCTTTTCTGTTTCTCATATTTGTCATTTCTTTTTTTTTTAATTAATTAATTTATTTTTAGTTTTCAACATTCCCTTCCACAAGATTTTGGGTTCCAAATTTTCTCCCCATCTTGTCCCTCCCCCTACCCCAAGATGGCATGCATTCTGTATTTTTTTTTAACTTTTGTTTTTAAAATTTTGGGTTCCAAATTTTCTCCCTTCCTCCCTCCCCACCTACCCTCATTGAGAAGGCAAGTAACTCTATACAGGTTATACCTGTGTAGTCATGCAAAACACTTCCATAATAGTCATGTTGTGAAAAACCAACTATATTTCCCTTCACTGCCACCCCCCATTTATTCTATTCTCTCTTTTGACCCTGTCTCTCCTTAGAAGTGTTTGCTTCTGATTATCACCTCCCCCAATCTGCCCTCCCCTCTATCATCCTCCTGCTCTCTTGTACCCTTCTCCCCCTATTTTCTGTAGGGTAAGATAGATTTCCAGACCCAATTGAGTGTGTATGTTATTCTCTCCTTAAGCCAAATCCAATGAAAATAAAATTCACTCATTCCCTCTCACCTTCCCCACATTTCCCCTCCATATATGACCCTGGACAAGTTACTTAACCTTGTTTACCTCAATTCCTCATCTGCAAAATGATCTGGAAAAGGAAATGGCAAACCACTCCAGTATTTTTGCCAAGAAAACCCCAAATGGGGTCATAGAGAGTCAGATACAACTGAAAAATGACTGAACAACAACAAAGCAAAGAACTGCAAATAAAGTAGATGCCCATTAACTGAAGAATGACTAAAGATTAACACAAAGCCTTTTCTTGTCTGTTTTATGTGAGATAATTTACCCCTTTCTACCTCTCCCTTTCTCCTTCTCCCAGTATAATCCTCTCTCACTCCTTAATTTTATTCTCCAGATATCACCCCTTCATTTTCAACTTACCCTGTGCCCTCTCTCTCTCTCTCTCTCTATCTATACATACACATAATTTTTTTCCCTCCAACTACTCTAATACTGACAAAGAACTCATGAGTTACAAATATCATCTTTCCATGCAAAAAGTAAACAGTTCAACCTTAATAAGTCTCTTATGATTTCTCTTTCCTATTTACCTCTTCATGTTTCTCTTGAGTCTTGTATCTGAAAGTCAAATTTTCTATTCAGCTCTGGTCTTTTCATCAACAATGCTTGAAAGTCCTCTATTTCACTGAATGTCCATTTTTCCCCCTGAAGGATTATGCTCGGTTTTGCTGGGTAGATGATTCTTGGTTGTAATCCTATCTCCTTTGCCCTCTGAAATATTATATTCCATGCCCTGCTATCCCTTAATGTAGAAGCTGCTAAATCTTGTGTTATCCTGATTGTGTTTCCACAGTAGTTGAATTGTTTCTTTCTGGCTGCTAGCAATATTTTCTCCTTGACCTGGGAACTCTGGAATTTGACTACAATATTCCTAGGAATTTTCCTTTGGGGATCTCTTTGGGTGGATTCTTTCAATTTCTATTTTGCCCTCTGGTTCTAAAATATCAGGGCAGTTTTCCTTAATAATTTCTTGAAAGATGATGTCTAGGCTCTTTTTTTGATCATGGCTTTCAGATAGTCCAGTAATTTTAAAATTATTTCTCCTGGATCTATTTTCTAGGTCAGTTGTTTTTCCAATGAGATATTTCACATTGTTGTCTATTTTTTCATTCTTTTGAATTTGTTTTACAGTGTCTTGATTTCTCATAAAGTCACTAGCTTCCAATTGCTCTATTCTAATTTTCAAGGAAGTATTTTCTTCAGTAAACTTTTAGACTTCCTTTTCCATTTGGCTAACTTTCCTTTTTAAGGCATTCTTTTCCTCATTGACTTTTTGGACCTCTTTTGCCATTTGGATTAGGCAATTTTTTTAAGGTGTTATTTTCTTCAGTATTTTTTTGGGTCTCCTTTAGCAAGCTGTTGACTTGCTTTTCATGATTTTCTTGCATCACTCTCAGTTTTTCCTCTACTTCTCTTACTTGCTTCTCAAAATCCTTTTTGAGTTCTTCTATGGCCTGGGATTGATTCATATTTTTCTTGGAGGTTTTGGATGTAGGAGCTTTGACTGTGTTGTCTTCTTCTGGTTGTATGTTTGGATCTTCTTTGTTACCAAAGAAAGATTCTATGGTCTGATTCTTTTTGTGCTGCTTGCTCATGATCCCAACCAATTACTTGAGTTATAAACTCTTTGTTAAGGTAGGAGTCTGATTCCAGTGTGGAGAATGTACTGTCCCAAGCTTCGGGAATTTTGTGCAGCTGTTTTCAGAGATACTTCTAGGGACCAGAAAATTTTCAGTTTTTCCAAGGTGCTATGATCAAGGGTGAGGTGTTTACTCCTTTCCTGGTCTGTACTCTGGTCTATGAGTGACCACAAGCACTCTTTTCTCTCTTGGAACTGTGAGAGGATTTCCTATCCATCACCACTACAAGTTCCACCATGCCAGCATTCCTCCTCACCCCAGGACCACCACCCAGATCTGTGACCCAGATCCAAGCATGATCAAGGCAAGAGAATCCTGCACCAACAAAGAGATCCCTGTAATCCCCCTCTCATCAGCCACTCGATTCCCCCTCAGTCTGTGGGCCAGGAGCTCTGGAGGCAGCTGCCTGAGCTCAGGGAATGGGACTGGAACTGCACGCTTCTCTCTCACCACTGCGGACACAGACTTTTCCTACTGACCTTCTAAGTTGTCTTTAGCATTTGTGGGTTGAGAAGTCTGGAAACCACCACAGCTGCCCGTGATTCAGTCCTCTGAGGCCTGCTCCAGGTTCACTGAGGCCTGCACACCCTCTCTGAACTGTGCTCCTCTCCCAGCCTGGCATGATACACCTTTCTGATGAACCATCCAGGTTGTTTTGGGCTGGAAATTTGTTTCACTCTGTCTTTTTTGTGGGTTCTGCTGCTTTAGAATTTGTTTAGAGCCATTTTTTACAGGTATTTGGAGGGATTTGGGGGAGAGCTCAAGCAAGTCACTGCTTTTACTCTGCCATCTTGGCTCTGCCCCTATTTGTCATTTCTTACCACACAGTAATATTCTATTGTGCTCATCTTTACTCATTCCTCAGTTGATGGGCATCTACTTTATTTGCAGTTCTTTGCTTTGTTGTTGTTCAGTCATTTTTCAGTTGTATCTGACTCTCCATGACCCCATTTGGGGTTTTCTTGGCAAAGATACTGGAGTGGTTTGCCATTTCCTTTCCCAGCTCAATTTGCAGATGAGGAACTGAGGTAAACAGGGTTAAGTAACTTGTCCAGGGTCATACAACTAATAAGTGTCTTCCTGATTCTAGGCCCAGCTCTCTATTCACTGCACCACTTAGCTGTCAAAAAATTGTTGTTGTTCAGGCATGTTTGATTCTTTGTGACCCCATTTGACATTTTCTTGGCAAAGATATTGGAGTGGTTTTGCCATTTCCTTCTTCAGTTCATTTTACAGATGAGGAAACTGAAGCAAACAGGGTCAAGTGACTTGCCCAGGGTCGCAGTTCTTTACTACCACTTCCTAATTCTCTTTACTTGATCTTCTGTGACATCCTCTGGTCAGTGCAGTAAAAATGGTCCAGGGTGTATCAAGCAGTAGAAAGTGTTTTGGATTTAGTCTCAGAAGACCTAGGTTTGAGTACCAGGTCTTACCAGGTCTGACAATTCCTTGCTATATGATCCTAGGCAAGTCACTTAACTTTTCAGTTTCCTCATCTATCAGATGGGGAATGGTGATTATTATGCTCCTTAATTCAGAGGATTGTTGTAAAGAAAGTGCTTTGTTAACTATAAAGTATCAGAAAAATGTGTTATTGTTATTATTCATGTAGATCTATCCACTGCAAACCCAATAACCCTCTTTTGTTTGCTACATTTATCTCTCACTACTTCAGGCACTTTAGTAGAAGCTAGCTAATGAGACATCTGTTCCCTTGGATAGGAGGCTTTAGGCTCAAAGTTATGTCACACAAGGTCACACATTAAAGGAACTGGGGAGCTTTTGCCTGCAGAAGGGAAGATTTACAGGAGACTCAGTGTCTGTCTTCCATTTTGTGGAAGAGAGATTAGATGAGCTCTGTGTCATCCTAGGCTGGCCTCTCCTAAAGCAAATCTAGCTGCCTTCATTGCTTTAAGATGTCTGGGAACTGTATCAGAAGGGATAGTTGAACACCTGAACCAGTTTTTTTCCTTCCTCTTTCTACCCACTACTTTACAGTAGTGGTTTCCAAGCTTTTTCGATCACACATCCCTATCAGTTAGAAAAAAATTGAGTACCTCAACATGTGTATATTTGATTATTTGTAAATTATATACATATTACTGCTATATTAATAATTATGTGCATTATACAATTTACACAAAATAGTAATTAACACAGGATGAGACAAAGATGAAATAGTATTTGACCCAAGAAATAGTATTTGACCCAAGGGTCAACTGTGAGCCACTGGAGTCTATTGAGTGGCGGACTGACATAGTCAGTCAGGAAGGTCAGCTGTGTGAAGAATGGACTAGAGCAAGCAAAGACCTGAGACAGGGAGACCAATTAGAAGGCTCATGTAATTGTCCATGGGTGCTAGGATGGTGGCCACGTGAATAAAGGGAAGGGATTGGAGGTGAGAACTGTTGTGGGGTAAAGGACAAAATCTAGCATTTGGTTAATTATATATGGTGAGGAACAGTGAGGAACTGAAGATGATCTTGAGATTATAAATCCAAGTAGCTGGAAGGATGATGATGATTATATAATCATATTATTAAATTATTATTATATTATTAGTATTATTGGGGGACTTGGAAGAGCAGTGAGTTTTTGGGGAAAAATAATCTGCAGCAACCTATTCATGGCTGTTCATCCCAAACAAAGTGAAAATGGGGCGACAAGACTCATACTCATTTCTGCGGGGTGCCTGCTACAGGGCAGCCCTGATCTGGGAGGGATGATGGAATTTTCCAATAGTACCTATGCAGTTTCTGCTGCTCTGGATACCCAGGCAGAAGTTGGATTATAAATGCCCTGAAGGGCCAATCTCTGACTCAGAAGGAAGAAAGTTGGGAGGGGGTGAAATGAGGGATAAGAGTAGGTGTGGTTGTATTGAAGAAAAGTTTAATTAGGCTATTGCTGGAAGGGTGGGATGGAACACATCTTCCTACTTTCCTGATCACTTGATCACATACCCCTTGGGGTCAGTCCACAGAACCCCAGGGATCCCATCTTCCACTTTATAGACCACTGCTTTAGAGGACCGATGAGTAGAAGTTACAGGAAGGTATGTTTTGGCTAAATACAAATACACCCCTCAGAGTCAGTTTATAGGCCCTTCTATATTTGTGAGGCTGAGGACTAGATCATCTCTGATCACCCTTTCAACTCTGAGGTTTTATTGTTCTATGAAACGTAACGGATTCAGTACCTATCAAGAAATGCTATTTCCCCCTTGCCTCTGAAGCTGTTCCCAGACCTCTCCACTGATCTTTGTCAGAAAATGGCTCTGGGTGCAGGAGGGAAATAAAGATGGCTAGAACTAGGGCATAAACTGCCTCAGTGGTCAAGTTTATTTTGGTTCTGGCGCTATGTGTCCACCTTTGTGTTTGTTACTGTTCTGCCTTTCCCCAAACCCTCCTCCTTACGCTCATCTGAAACTTGAACTAGTCTACACAGCATTCTAGAATCATAGGTTCAATTCAATTCAATAAACATTTATCAAGAGCCTACTGTGTGCCAGGCACTGTGCTAAGAGCTGGGGATTAAAAATAAGAAAAAAGAAGATGGTTCCTGCCCTCAAGGAGTTTACAATCTAATGGGGGAAGACAACACACAAATGAAGCTAGAAGAAGGGTGGGGAATAGAATGATATAGAATAAGGACCATTCTAGGCACAGAATGGACCTCAGGAGTCATCTCCATATAACCTCCTCATTTTATAGATGAGCAAAGTGAGGATGAGGAAAGCCAGAGATAATGAGTGACTTGTCTGAGGTCACATTGCTGGAAAGTAAAAGAACCAGGATTCAAACCTATCCCCACTGGCTCTTTTTGTTGTTGTTTATCCTTCCACCGAGTTCTTTCCTCTGTACAGCACCACCCTCTGTGGCCAGTAGACTGGCTCCCATCTGTCAGTGTTTATGTTCCAGTCATGTCCAACTCTTCGTGACCCATTTTCTTGGCATTTCTTTCTTCAGTTCATTTTATAGAGGAAGAAACTGAGGCAAACAGGGTTAAATGACTTGCCCAGGGTCACACAGCTAGTAAGTATCTGAGGCTGGATTTGAACTCATGAAGATGTGTCTTCCTGATTGTAAGCCCAGTACTCTTCTATCCATCATGTCACCTAGCTGTCCCATCTGTCTATATGTGCTTAATACTCATCCTGATCATTCCTGTGTGGCCACTTACAAGGGCTGGGCTCCTTTAGTGACTGACCTCAGACCCTTCTCTGGATCCTCTTATTCCTTGATGCCTTCGGCCTTCATTGAGATTTCCCCGTTGCCCGATGCCTGCCTGATGTCTAGAGTGTGAGCCAACTGTGAAAGGCTCAACTTAGATTTTCAGCAGCTCAAATGCCAAGCTGTTCCAATTGTCCTTTAAAGGGGACCCACCTGAAAAAGAAAATACTAAACAAGGCCAGTGCGTGAGATCAACCAGGAATTTGTGAATGGCCTCTGGATACCTCCCGTGTCTTTGTTTAGCCCCAGGGACAGTAAACAGCTGGCCGGTTTCTATAAACAGAAACTGGGGTGACCAATGGTTTATATACTAACAAAAGAGTTGAGAAAAAATGAGAAACCAGCCTGGGGCCATAAGTTGGACAATCTTGAATGTCTACTATGTTCCTAGCCCTGTTTGGTTTGAATTAGCTAAGAGTGAGACATGGATATTGTAATAGGTGGCACTGGAGCTGAGCCTCGAAGGAAGTTAGAGTTTCCAAGAGGTGGATGTGAGGAGGGGGAACATTTCAGGAACGGGGCGATGATAGCCTGTGAAAAGGTGCAGATTGGGCGAATGGAACACTGCTTTAGGAACAGCAAATAGGTCAATGTGGCTGGAATGTAGCAAGTGTTAAGGGGAGTATAATGTGAAACCAGCCAGGAGATGTAGGTTGGAGCCATGAAGGGATTTAAATGATGAACAGAAACGTTTGCATTTTATCTCAGAAGTGATAGGGAGCCACTGAAGTGTCAGTTTGACAGCTGAATGAAGGATGGATAGAAGAGAGGATAGAGATGGGAAACAGGTAGACCGGGTAGAAAGCTCTTGGGAGCAGCTAGGTGGCACAGTGGATAGACCACCGGCCCTGGATTCAGGAGGACCTGAGTTCAAATCCGGCTTCGGACACATAACACTTAACTAACTGTGTGACCCTGGCCAAGTCACTTAACCCCATTGCCTAATCAAAAAAAAAAGAAAGCTCTTGCAATAAGCCAGGTAAGAGGTGATGAGGGCCCAGATCATAGTGGTTGAGGATGTGAGTAGAAAGAATGGACTTAGATGGAATATGTAGTGACCTTTGTGGTGGGGTTTGAGGGTTCCTGTAAATACTCTCTACTATGACCAGAAATTTTCCTTTCCAGGTCATGTTTTGCCTGAAGCTTCTAATTTGTCACTTCTTGGCTGAAGATTCTTTGTAATGTGTAAATGTTACCAGGGAGAGGGATATTTCAAGCCATTAATATATATTGGCTAGGACATGAGACAATTAATTGTTAATAAAATCAATAAGTCACATTTGTGTAATACTTTAAGATTTTTTAAATACTTTCCTCATACCAGGCCTATAAGGTAGGGTAAGTAACTTTATATCTGTTTTACAGATGAGATTGTGACTTAGAGGTAAAATGCCCATGATCATACAGCTAATACATAGTTTAACCCAGAATCTGGAATCCAAGTTCAGTGCTTGTTCTACTACACAATGGAGAGAAAGTGTCAGGCTAGAGTGTAGGGAAGGGGAGGCTTCCTTGGGGAGGACCTTGGGTAAGTAGAAAGGCAGAGTTATTTTGAGAGCATTAGGTACCTAGGGGAGGGGTGGTGCTGAAAGAGAGGAGTGAAGTCCAAAAAGGTGAGGTGGAAAGTTCCTGAGACAAGGTTCATTGGCTTCCCAGTTTTGCCTGTACTTGGGCCTAGCTGTCTATCACCACACTACTGGCAATAGAATGAAATCTTTTTGAAGGCAAGGACTGTCTTGCTTTTGTAATTATATCTCCAGCACCTGGCACATAGTAGATTTGACAAATGCTTCTTGATTTATTGAAGAGTAAAAAAATTGTACTTGAATTTCCCCAAATATTTCCAAGTTCATACATCTTTGAAACAACTGGGCAGGTGATGTGTGGTCCATGATAATGGGACAGAGGTTGTGTCTGAGGAAAAATAATTGTCCTATATAGGAATTAAACCCATCACCTGGGCATCATTCACACTCTGATCAGTCTAGACAACTGTGCCCTCTGACCCAGATCTTTTATTATTATTGTTGCCAATAAGAAACCTTTAATCATTTTATCAATAACTAACTTCTCTGGGCTTTAGGTTCCACATCTATGAAATGATGGACTCACATTTAAAAAGGCAAGGTGGTATAGTGGAGAGAGCACAAGTTCTGAAGTCAGGGGATTGAAGTTCAGATCCCAGAAGTCACTGATTCTCTCTGGACTTCATTTTCTTCATCTGTAAAATGGGGAGGAGAAGAAGGTTGGATAAGAAGATCTCTAAGATCCCTTCCTTCTCTTGGTCCTAAGAAACCTAATGAACTGTGTGATCCTGGGCAAACCACCTCTCTGTGACTCATTTTCCTTGTCTGTAAAATAAGAGGTTTGAGTTGAATGGCCTCCAAGGTCCCTTTTGGTTCTAAATCTGTGATCTTAAAATCTCTTATTGCCCTGATTCTAAATTGGACACCAAAGAGGCATCCCAAGGTGTTCACTTTCGGCAGCTAACCCTGAGCATTAATTTGCTGGTGCATCATTAAGTGGAATAGAAGGAGATGCTACTGCTTTCCGCTGCTGGATCAAAGAAAAGACTGATCTAGAAGCTGGATTCTCCTCCTAGCCACACCCTTAATGACACAAAAGCCCAGAAGTGGTTCTTTATTTAAAGGTTGAAAGTATTTGATTTTTTGAGGATAACAATAATAATAATGATGATAACTGATATTTTAATGTTATTTAACTATTTTCTGAGTGCTTTATATACATTATTTTATTTGAGCTTCTTAATAACCTTGTGAGGCAGGTACTAAAGATATTATAATCACCATTTTTTCAGATGGGGAAACTGAGGCTCAGAGGGGTTATGCAACCTGCCTATAGTAACATAGCTAGTAAATATCAGAAGTGGAATTTGAACCAAGATCTCTCTCTCGACTCCAAGTTCTATATCTTTTGCCACTTTTGCAACTCTACTGATGACATTTGACATTTCTAGCTTGGGTTCCAACTGGAACTGGGAATTGATAGAATATATGAGAAGCAGCATGGTTCAGTTAGAAAGAACATTGGATCTATAGTCAAGGAGTCAGTATTTGAGTTTCAGTATTTTGAGTTTGCCACTAACTAGAGTCACTTTTTTTGTTGTGAGTCATACCTGATTCCTTGTGACCCCATTTGGGGTTTTCTTGGAAAAGATACTGCAGTGATTTACCATTTCCTTCTCCAGCTCATTTTACAGATGAGGAAACTGAGGTAAACAGGGTTAAGTGACTTGAACAGGATCACACAGCTAGTAAGTGTCTGACACCAGATTTGAACTCATGAAGATGAGTCTTTCTGATTCCAAGCTCAGTGCACCATCTAGCTGCCCCATCTACTTCACCTATGAAATGAGGAGATTGGACTAAGGAAACTCTAAACCCCTTATGCCTCAGATAGTCAATAACTCTATAATTCCCCCCAGCCATCTTCCATTGAAATCCTATTTTGAAGGCTCATTGTGGTGTGGATGTGTGATCTTGGGTTCTCACAGACAATAACAGTGGCACATAAATTCTTTCAGGTCTTACCTAGCTAAGTAGACTTCAGATATAGGTAGGCCCAGTAACATTACCTTTGCAGCTCTGAAGTTTGTGAGACGCTCCCATTGGCACCACGCTTAAAGTCGTGATTCTGAGGTGGAGGTGGCCCAGCTAAAGTTGTCTCCTCTGCTCATCACTCTCTATTCCCTCACACCCATCCATGTCAGCCTTAGCCCTCCCATGTCCCTATCCCGCTCTTCCCTCTCTTTCTAGTGTGCTCTCTGAAATTTCTGATCTTTTGTTAACAAACTCCCCTTCATATTAGACAAATGCTATCTCCCCCCCAAGTAATTTTATGTATATTTTGTATTCACTTATTTGTGCGTATGTCATTTCTCCCTAACAGGCTATAAGGTCCATGAGGGCAAGGGCTATTTTGCTTCGAATCCTCATCATCTAGCAAAGGAGATGAAAAAATAAATGATTGCTGAATTAAACTTTTTGTTAAACACTAGGCTATGTGTCTGTCCTTTTAGGACAAAACATGACCAGAAGATTGACCACTAGGCAGCATGGAACAGTGGAAAAAACATTGACTTTAGAGCCAGGGGTCCTTAGTTTGAATCTTTCTGCTACTTGTTATGTGTGTAGCTTTGGGCACTGTACTCTCCGTGCCTCTGTTTCCAGAAATGTAAAATGAGGGGTTAGACATCCTTCTTTCCAGCTATGGATCTATTTTGTATAAAGAGAAGTTCTGTATTTGAAGACCATGACAAGCCATGAAATGCCAAGAGGCTCTAATCCATATTGATGGAAGAGTACCCCTATACACTGCTAAAATTAGACATCTCTCCAAGGATCCAAGTAGTTATATTGTCTAGACTCTCAAGTGTGATGAGAAGTAATACAGAGCTTTATCAAAGCATTGGCTGTTTTTTTGGTCATCTTTACAGGTACTTGGGAGCATGCAGGATTGATGTCTGAGGTCAAGGTTGAGTTTGTGCTTTTCCTTTCACCTCCCTTTGCCCTTGGCAGAAACTCTGATGACTGATCCTGAGGACTGATGGGAGTATTTGCAATTTCCTCCAAGACCAGGAGCAACTTTGTTGTATTTCTTAATCTGTGGCTCTCCCTGGGAACCTTGACTGACATATTCACTCGATGAGCCTCTTACCCCTGCCCTGGCAAGCCCTAACTGCGTCTTAACCTGGCAGCCATTCCTGAGTTTGAGACCCACCTGCGGGAGCCTCACCTGTCTTGGCATTTAAGGTTCTGCCCCTTGCCTCTCAGGGTTTCAGACAAAGGGCTATCTCAGCCAAAGAAATCACCCTCTTCCTCAGAGGCAGGGAGCAGTGGGGGCCAAGCCCAGTCACAACCGTTCAGTAAATAAGTTGGAGCCTGCGTGAGTTGGCCTGCCTGACTCCCTGGAGAAGATGGAATGCCAGTTTCCTGGCAATCACAGCTAGATCACTGGCCCCCGGTGTGGAGGCCAGTGAATGAGTTTGTATCCCTGGCAAAAGGGGTGAGCGATCTTTGAAGGTGCATTTGTTTGGTATATGTCCTGTACTTACTTACCTGTGAGCCTGCAGAACCCCTCTCTTAGAAGGAAGTTTCTTGAGGACAGAGACTGTCACTTTTGTATTTGTTTCTCTGGTGCGTAGAGAAGGTGCCTGGCACAGAGTAAGTGATTAATAAATGCTTGTTGATTGATTAGCTATGGTGGGCAAGAGTTCATTATTTATTACTTTGGGGAGAGGATCAATACCTATGATCTCATTCACTAGGGGAATTCTCTGTGTGGAAACTCCCTCCCCTGATGGGGATCCATAGCTTATCTGTAATATCATTTTTATGGATTGCCTGGGGATACTGAGATTTGTACTGTGGTAACTTAGTTAGTCAGTGAGTTAGTGTCAGGACTGGAGCGCAGATCTTTTTTCTTTTTTCTTTTTTTTGTGAGGTAATTGGGGTTAAGTGACTTGCTCAGAGTCACACAACTAGTGAGTGTTATGTATCTGAGGCCAGATTTGAGCTTAGGTCCTCCTGACTCCAGGGCCAATGCTCTGTCCACTGCGCCACCTAGCTGCCCCCTAAGACTAGCCTTCTATCTGTTATTCTGGTATTTGCATCACTAGACATTCGCAAAGTGTTTCATAGTTAGTAATTACTCAAACACTTTTTTCATTCATTCATTCATTCACTCACGCATTCATTACATCACTGCTTTTCTAGTTCTCCCTTATGATGTCCTTAATTTAAAACCTTAGAATAATAGAACACAGAGGTGTCAAGCTCCAATAGCAATTGATTCCTGTGGGTAGCATATTGGCTTAGAAAACCACAAATTAACATTATCTATATTATAATGTATTTTTATTTATTTTGTAAAACATTTCCCAATTACATTTTAATTTGATTCAGGTTCACTTGGGAGTTTTAGGTCAGAGAATTTGATATCTTTGGCCAGTCCAATCCCATCAGTTTGCAGCTGAGGGAACTGAGATCCAGGGAACTTGACATCAGCAATTAGAGATAACTGACAGGGGGCAGGGGTGAAATGCATGACCTTGAAACAGAGGGGAGCTTATTTGAAAGCATAACCTATGCCCTGGACCAGATTGCTATTTGTCCTTCGTTCTCATAGAGGACCAATGACATCAGGAGGGCCATGACTTGCAAGTGAATTGGATTTAAGTGAGGCAGAACTGCACAAAGTCATCAGCCTCACTCTCTCCTCCGGAGTCATGGGAGTCCAGTGGCAAGACACAGGTCAGAACGACTGGTAATGGTCCCAGATGCAAGGGGGAGACCATGGCCTTTTTAAGCTAAGGTCTGTTCTAGGTCTCAGTTTGTCTGAGGCAATGTTCTGGACCTCATTTAGCATGAAAGAAGCATGGAAAGACATATTCACTGATGCAGAGTAAAATAAACAGAAATAGGAAAACAAAATAAGTGTTAGGGGCAGCTAGATGGCGCAGTGGATAGAGCCCTGAAGTCAGGAGGACCTGAGTTCAAATCCGGCCTCAGACCAAACACTTGACACGTACTAGCTGTGTGACCTTGGGCAAGTCACTTAACCCCATTGCTTCACTTAAAAAAAAATTTGTTAAGTGCCAATAAAGAAAGAACAATAAAGCAAAACTGAATGCTGAGTAATTAAAACTACCACATTTGGTTCAGAGAAGAATTGAGAAAGTGTATTTCCTCCTATCTTTGCAGAAGTGGGAAACTAATTGTATTGAATTTAATATCAGATTCAGTTGTTACGTTGCCTGGTTGGGCTGAACTCTTTTTATTTTTTTTTAAATAATTATTTATTTTTATTTTTCAACATTCACTTCCATAAGATTTTGAGTTTTAAATTCCTTCCCTTCCCCCCAAGACGGCTTGCAATCTGATATAGACTCTACATATACATTCATGTAAAGCATTTTTTCTCATTAGTCACAATATAAAGAACAATTAGAACTAATGGGAGGAACCAGAGAATAAAATAATAAAACAAAACAACAAAGGAAAAGGAGAACAAATAGTATGAGCTCTTTTTCTTGTCTAATTCTTTCAAAAATCTTGGTTAGAAAGGATGATTTGTTTTGGAGGGGAGGGGAGGATGTGTTCTGAAATGAAGGTGACATAAACACATAAGCTATCAATAAAAACAAGGTAAAATAAAATGACAGTTTGCCTTTCTGTAGCATTTTCTTCACAATAACCCTCTGAGGTATGTAGTACAAGCATTATTCTGCCTATTTTACAGATAAGACTAATGAGACTCATAGGTTGATTGGTGTGTGTATGGTCGGAGCAGGTATTTGAGTCCAGGCCTACTGCACCTCCCATTACCCCAGAATGCCTTTCATCAGGACTGATCATCCTCGTGATTATTATCCTTCCAAGCAGTCACCTTTGGCAGCTACCTACATCATCCAATGATGGTTTCACTGCTCTCAGCATCTTGGGGACTCCTCTCTGGGAACTGACTTTCAGAGTCAGTGAAATCAGTCCTGTTCCTTGGCAGTTTCACCTTGTTTTGGACCCCCCAAAATATTCCCAGCTTGATCTCCCACTTTATTCACCAGACTTAACTTTTGTCTCTTTCAAAGAAAAAAAAATCTGTTGTTGGAAGGCAAAGTTTTACAACCGTGAAGGATTTTGGAAAGATTGTGACAGTCTTTGAAGTTTATAAGACCATAGAAGCAGAACTGAAAGGTGTCTCAGGAGTCATGTAGTACAGTCCACTCATTTTACATTTGAGGAAACCAAGTCTCAGAGAGGGCAAATGAAAATGAAAAAAGATGAATTCACAACCAATGAAGATGAAATGAAAGCAATTATTAGGAGTGCTTTTGCCCAACTATATATGCCAATAAAACTGACAATCTTAATGAAATGGATAAATATTTACAAAAATATAAATAAATTGCCTGGATTAGTAGAACAGGAAATGAAATACTTAAATACTTCTATCTTAGAAAAAGGAATTAAACAAGCCATAAATTGACTTCCTAAGAAAAAAACAACTCCACAACCAGATGGATTTATAAGCAAATTCTACTAAACATTTAAAGAACAATTAATTCCAATATTGTATAAACTGTTTGAAAAAAATAGGTAAAGAAGGAATCCTACCAATTCTTTCTATGACACAAATATAGTTTTGATATCTTAAATGAGGGAGAGTCAAAACAGAAAAAGAAAGGGCAAATAACTTGGATGAAAGTCCCATAGATAATAAGCCTTAGAGGTGAGAGATGAAGCCAAACCTTCTTATTCCAGAACCAGAGCTCTTTCCCTAGGCCATATAGCATTTCTTGCCCACCCCTCCCAAGTTTGGAGCAATGGCAGCCTATGTGGAAGAAGTACACAGACTGCCGAAGTAACTACTTTGAAGGGGACCCACAGCAGTCATTTGGATGTGAAAGTTCTGATGTCTTGGTTGAAAAGCCTGTGTCATTGTGTTACAGTCATACCTTGAATGCATAGGCTCATGGACTTGCTTCATTGGGCAAAAAAAAAATGCAACAATGGATTGGATTCTATTCCACACAAAAGATTGAAATAACTGTGGTGTCAGCAATAAAGAGAAACTAAGGAGACTTGGTGCTGGAAGCAGGAACTCTAGTGGGTGCATTTGTCTAGGTGAAGGATGACCAGGGCACAGATTAACAACATGACAAGAAGGTGAGAAGGAATTTCTGTCTTCCCATCTGCACCTGCTCTGTTGGGGCCAAAGGCTGTGACTAGTTCATGGAGCTGATTGAGACCTCTCCAATTGGAAGATGGGGGAGAGGGGTTGCTGCGAAGTTCTCATTCAGGGTGGGGTCAGGAATCCTGAGCAAAGGAGCCAAGATCAAAAACAACTGGGCAGCCATGCCATTGAATTTAAAAGGACAGGAGAGAGAGGAAGAGAGAAAGAGAGAGACAGAGAGAGACAGAGACAGAGACACAGAGAGAGAGAGAGATGGAGAAAGAGACAGAGAGAGAGACACACACACACACACACAGAGAAAGAGAGAGAGAGAGAGAGAGAGAGAGAGAGAGAGAGAGAGAGAGAGAGAGAGAGAGAGAGAGAAAGAAAATGAAGTGGAAGCAAAGTCACAGCAAAGAAGGAAGCTCACTCAAAGTACATGAGGCCCCAGGGAGAGGCAAAGGCTAGTGTCCTGGAGGCCAGGGTTCAATACCCAGGAAGTTACAGGGGTTCACACTAGATAGGCCAATTTCAGTTGGTGGAGACTGCCAGGCTCCTAGCACAGATGAATTTTAAGCTCAGCTCAATGGGACCAGACCCTGCCCTCCAGCCCTACCTAAATTCCCTTAAGCTGGATGGTTCTTACCAGGATACCATCCACTGCAAATGCAGGCAAGAAGAAGGGGTAGACATAAGAGGCATCATAGAACACTGGAGTTGGAGGCAGGATTTGAATCACGTCTTTCCCTGACTCTGAGTCTGGTCTTCCTTCTAGCTAGTCCTGTTATCCCATAAATCTTAAGAACAATATAAATTTGAGTTATTATTACAACATCCCAGTAAATGTTTATCCAACTTCTACCTGAAGGCCCCCAGAGGCAAGAAACTCAAAACTTACCGAGGTACTGCATCCTATTTTCAGACATCTCTAAATATTAGGAGTTTTTCTTTGTGCTGAAACAATGTATGGGAAGGCAGTCCTTTGCCTTGTGGCTAAAGTTGGTCTTTGAAGGTACTGTTTGTGTCTTGGACTCATGGATATGTTGACTGCTGTGGCAGGAGCAATATCTTCCAGGTAAGTTAGGCTAGTTTTTTCCTTAAAAGGTATTGAAACCAGCTTTGAGATACAGTTGCCTCAGGGGACTAAGACTGGAGATCCAAGTACAAACAGGAAGCAAAGTACAAGGTACTAAGTACCAGGAAGCAGAGGCAGCTCTTTTCTTGGGCTTCTGACCAGCAGACCATCACGGCCAACATAGAAGCAGGGAAACTATACCCAGATGAATCAATGCTGTGTCTTTGCTGAATATGCTTTCCATGCTACGTCTGGGGAAACCACCTTTCGTTAACTGTTAGATGGTGCACAAGTGTTCAATTTCCTTCATATTGTGAATCAGATGCACTGGAATTGCCCTGAATCAGGTTCTACCTACAATAAATATAATCTGCCTTGGCCTAAGAATCTAACGAAGAAGGGTTAAAAGGGTAGTTGGTATGATCATGTGATCCAAACACTTTCTGGGCTATGTTTTCTACTATTTGTTCATACCTGTTTTGTGACTTAGGGCCTTAAAAAGCGATTGAGTGAATTGCCCAGGATCACATCGCTAATATGTGCCTGAGGTAAGACTTGAACCTAGGTCTTCTGCAGTTATTCATTCACTGCCTCTCATATTAAATACTAGATGTGATCCTCAAAGATATTTGCATTTCAAAAGTGGATTAAATGGAGAGGCATAGACCCAAGGAATGAATCTCCAAAGGTCAAATTTTGGGAACTGTGGCAATTCAGTGAGAGAACCCTTTCTAGACAGGAAGACTGCCTAGTATCCTTCTTCTCCCCTTCATATCCTCCATCTCCCCTCCATTCCCTCTTCAGAAGGAAGTGAAAATCTCTAGGATGTTATGTCATATCTAAAGCATCTCTGTGATAGAGGTGTCCTTAGGCTATTGCTTCAGATTGCCTTGTAATTACTTATTTGTATTCATGTATTTCTCTAATAGAATATAAGCCCCTTGAAGGCAGACACTGCTTTATTTTCTGTCATCATATTCCCAATGCCTAGTATTGTGCCTTGTACCTATTAGGTACTGAATAATTGTTTGGGAAGCAGTGTTCTGGTGTGTCCTATGTACAGTAGCTGAATGATCTTCATGAGTCTAGATCTTGTTCACTTTCATTTTCAACGCATATTTATGGTCCTACTACAGGGTATTACAAGCACTGCATTAGGTGCTAGGGTGATGAAGATACAAATGAAAGGAACTGTTGTCCTGTTGGTGGTTTGGGTGGGAAGGAGTGACAAGGGCTAGATGCACCACAAGCACAGGATGTGGATTTCTGTCCCTCAAAGCTGATTCTTCATTTTCAACAGTTGTCAGAGAGCCTTACAGTGGGATGGAGAGGCCTGGGGTGGGTGGGCTTTTTGCCAAGACGCATGAATAGAAACAGAAAAACAAAAGTCTTCATACTTGTGGTTTCTATGGTGCCTGACCTGGTGAAGTTTGGGGTTAATGTGCAGAATGGAACACTGTCAAGGTAATTCGCATTCCTGAAGGACCCTGGCTAGCAATAAGGGCTGTCGCCCAGGCTAAGGCAGCCCCTCCTTCACTTTCTTGGATCACCTCGGAAGGAGCCAGAAGCTAAGGAAACAAGGATTGTTTCATCCCCTTTGTGCCGACCTCAGTTCTTGGACCTGCTTTTCAACTTCTTCCCTCTCCTCTCCTCTTCTCCATTCTTCCCCCTCACTCCCGCCAGACACACCTCTTTAGAAACACTAAGAAAATGCCCCAAGGCACCAGCCCATCCTGTCAAAGCATCAGGAGACCTGAATTCTGCCGTTGTTGTTGTTGAGTCGGGCCAGACTCTTGGTGACCCCGTTTGGGGTTTTCTTGGCAAGGACACTGGAGTGGTTTGCCATTTCCTTCTCCAGCTCATTTTACAGATGAGGAACTGAGGCCAGCAGGGTTGAGTGACTTGCCTAGGTTCACACAGCTAGTAAGTGTCTGAGGCTGGATTTAAACTCAGGTCTTCCTGACTCCAGGCCCAATGCTCTATCCATTGTGCCACTTAGCTGCCCACAGACCCGATTCTAGTCAAAGCTAAATACTAACTTGCTATGAAACCTTGAAAGGTCACTGAACTCTCTGGGCCTCAGGTTTCTCATCTGTAAGATGGGACAATAATGTTTGTCCTACCTAATCATGCGGTATTTTGAAGATAAGATAACACGTGAAGGCACTTTGAAAAATAGGAAACAGCAGAAAAAGAGGAAGTATTACTTATTTATTCTTTTATTGATATGTCAGTATGTTTTAGGGTTACTCTAGATTTCCTAGAATTATATAATATTAGAGCTAAAAAGAACTTCAGAAATCATTTAGTCCAATCCTTCTTTTTGTGCTTAGTTATTGCATTTCTTTCAATCTCAGTGTATAAATTCCCAAGGAGTTTAATTTAATCAATATTTGTATAGTTGTTTCTTTTTCTTTTCTTTTTTTTTTTCAGGCAATTGAGGTTAAGTGACTTGCCCAGGGTCACACAGCTATTAAGTGTCAAGTGTTTGGTCTGAGGCCGGATTTGAGCTCAGGTCCTCCTGACTTCAGGGCCAGTGCTCTATCCACTGCACCACCTAGCTGCCCCATATAGTTGTTTTTATTGTCATATGCTTAGAGGAAAAGAAATACTTATAGGGCTATGTACTAAATACTCTGAAATATCAGCTAACAGTACTAGGAGGAAGAGAATTATCACTAGACCTATCCGACTTTAATGGGCACCGCTATCTAAATAATGACATCTACAAGAATTACAGGTCTAGCAGCTCAGGGGTATTAACCAGCTCCTAGGGTGACAGACAAGCTGGTGAAGTGAGGCCTGTTAAGGACAAAGGTAACAGAGACCAAATGTGGCCAAAAACCAAGCTGGGATTAATTGTGAAGTCCAAATGGTAACACCCAGGAAAACAATGATTCATTTTAGAAAGGAAAATGGAAAAAGGGATATTTGGAGAACCATAATAGCAAAAACAAAACAAAAAATTTCCACTCTTCATCCTCCTTTAAAAAAAATACTTGGCTAATCCGTGATTAAGTCAAGAACTTACATTTCTGTGTAGGTAACACTCATCTTGAGGAGTTACTACCTCAATTCAAATTACTCTGCTCCTTTGGGGACTTGGGCCTGATAAAAGATTAGAACATTCCCTTGGCTTGGGAAATTTTAAGCATCTTAAATAAGTAATGTGGAAAAATAATCACGTTGAATAGCTATGAGGCATTTCTGGGAAAAAAATATAATACAGGAGCATGGCTAGTGTTACATAGAGCTAGAGGTTATAGCTGCCTATGATGTGTGCTTGAGGGGCACTGTGAAGAGCCTTTTACCCACAAAATATCTTTCATCCATTCCCCATAGGCCTCCAAGTTTCAGAATTAGAATGACCTTTAGAGATTATCTAGTTCAACCTCTCATTTTATAGTTGGAGACACTGAGGAATAGAGGAGTGAAGTTACTTGTCCAAGGTCAGACAGCTAGTCATTTGAAAAGCATCGTGTTGACTGAGATTCCTCTCAAGGTCCAAAAGGCATTTCAGCCATTAGGACCCCCAATTACAAAAGAAGGGGTACACTTTGGAGGACTAGTAAACAATCCTTGTGGGAAAAACATCCTTTTGGACCACAGGACAGGTAACTGAAGGGAGAGGACTAGAAAGGAGAGGAGTGAGAAGAAAAAAGAGCTAGGAAGACTTTGATGACAAGCTGTGCCCTTGTCATAACTTTGTTATTCAGGAATTAGAATGGGCAAATAGGCAAAAGATAGAGTATTCGCAGTTCACAGAATTTAGAGTCAAGAGGGGTACTGGAGATAATCAAGTTCTGAGATTCTTAACCTGGAGTCCATGAACAGATTTCAAGGAGACTTTGAGCTTTTATAGGCCAAAAGAGTATCTATTTCAATAAGATTAGTTTCCTTCGTAATCCCATTTTTCCTTATGCATCTGAAAACATCGTTCTGATAAGGAGTCTATAGATTTCATCAGACTTCCAAAGGGAGACAGGAAACAAAAAAGGTGAAGTGTAGAGTTCCCGCTTTACAAGTCAGTAGTGGTTAAGTGATTTGCTCAATAAGTTAGTAAGAGCCCAGATTGGAGCCTGTGTCCTCTTTGGGCAAATCCTGACTGCCTCCTTTACAGTCATGTTTCCTTCTAAAGCTTGATTTTGCTCACCAATTTGACTCTTGCTGCAGATTATTTTGACTTAATTAGAATTTTTCTACGGGCTTAAAGAAAATCATCTTATTTGTTGTTGTTTTTGCTGTTCCTTGCCAATATAGATGAGCCCCTACTAGTGGTTCTTTTTACGTAATATAACACAACTCCCATTTATATAGGACATCTCTGGTCTGGGTCAGAGGGGTGGAGAACCTGTGGCCTAAAGGCCACATGTGGCCCTCTTGGGACCTAGAGGGTCATGTGGCCTTGAGGCAGCAGGTTCCCCACCCTTGCTTTAGGAAGATTGTCCATAATTCAAAGATCTCCCAGGCTGATGTAAGTGGGTGTAGGCATTAATCTTTTTTTTTCTTTCTCATCAGCTTTGTTACTGTCATCTTCCAGAATTGTTAGGCGGCTCTGATAAAAGGTTTTGGAGGTTGAAGAAGGCATGGAGGAAGTTGAATGTAAAATAATTATTCTAGATAGTTTTAGTGTCTACTTTGGCAAGAGTCACTTCTCTAGAATGTCAAAAATGGTCAGAAATCATAGTATAATGTAGAGGTTCCCAAACTTATTTGGCCTACTGCCCCCTTTTAAAAAAGTTACTCAGTGCCCCCCTGGAAATCTACTTTCTTTAATCCTTTAATGGTTTTTTAAAAAATTGCATCATTTCAAAAAATATAAAATATTTTTTTTAAAATGACACTCCTTAAATTTAACTATTTATTGTAAATTGTGGGGTTTTTTCCTGCACTGAAATTTTGATGACACAATATTGCATCACGGAACAGTGCAGTATCATATCATAAACAAATTGTTACACAAATATGTTCCTGCTGATGCATGCTGGACTTCCCAACAATGCGCAACATGCTCACCTGCCAACACTTGCTTGTTAAGACCTGCTGGTGGATTTGACCATTGATTGGTTATAACTTGCATTTCGTGTGTTTATTTGGAAATGTAATCACTATGACTTTAGCTTTGTTATGCAACAGATGAAACATGCACGAACAGTTTTTCAAAATTTTCTTCTTTTCTTTCCTTATACTTTCCCCACCCCCTTATTTTTATTCAACTCCCTCCAATTGCACCTGAGGCTACTACCACTTCTCTGGATCATTCCAGCACCCCCAGGGGGTGGTACTGCCCACTTTGGGAACCTATGGAATGGAAAGAGTGCTGTGCATGAGGTCAGATGACCTGACTTCCAATCCTCACTCTGTCACCTCATAACTATGTCAACGTGGGCAATGTATAACTGAGCTTGATAATCTATAAAAGGAGGGGCATTGAGCTTCCCCCAAGAGATCAAAAAATGAAAAGGACCCTCTTATATATAAATCTTTTTAGCACCTTATTTTGTGGTGTCAAAAAACTGGAAACTAAGGGGGTGTCCATCCATCAGGGAATGGCTAAACAAATTATGGCATTTGAATACAATGTAGTACTATTGTGTTGTAAGTACAGGTATACTTTATTTTACTGCACTTTGCTATACTTCACAGATAATGCATTTTTCTTTTTTATAAATTGAAGGTTAATGGGAACCCCATGTCAAGCAAGTCTATTGGCACAATTTTTCCAACAGCGTATGCTCACATTGTGTCTCTGTATAACATTTTGGTAATTCTCACAATATTTCAAACTTTATCATTATTATTCTATCTGTTATGGTGATCTGTGGTCACACCACTTTGATGTTACTATTATAATTGTTTTGGGGCACCACAAACTGTGTCCTAAGACAGTGAACTCAAATATTGTGTGTGTTCTAAATGCTCCATGGACTGGCCATTTCCCATCTCTCTTCCTCTCGTTGCATCTCCTTATTCCCTGAGACACAACAATATTGAAATTAGGCCAATTAATAACCCCAGAATGGTCTCTAAGTGTTCAAATGAAAGGAAGAGTCGATTGATGGGGCAAACTTCATTGTTGTCTTAAGAAATTGCCATAGCCCCCCCCAATCTTCAGCAACTACTTTCTTAGTCAGCTGCCATCAACATTGATGTGAGACCCTCCACCAGCAAAAATAATATGATTCACTGAAAGCTCAGATAATGGTTAGCATTTTTTAGCAATAAAGTATTTTTAGTTAAGGTGTGTACATTTTTAAAAAGATATAATTCTATTGCACACTTAACAGACTACTGTCATGTGCACCAGGAAACCAAAAATATATATGACTCAGTTTATTGAAATATTTGCTTTCTTGTGGCAATCTGGAACCAAACTTGCAATATCTCTGATGTATGCTTGTAATGATGAAGGGGACAGTTTTAGAGAAACCTGGGAAAACTTGTATGAACAGATGCAGAATGAAGTGAGCAGAATAGGAAAACAAATTATACAATAACCACATCGTACGGACAAAAAACTTTGAAAGACTTGACAATTCTGGTCAACGTAATGACTGACCATGACTCCAAAGGACTGCTGAGGGAGCATGTTACCCACATCCTGGCTGAAAGGTGATGGATTCAAGGTACAGACAGAAATATATTTTTTGGATATGGTTAATGTGGAAATTTGTTTTGCTTGATTATATATTTGTTACAAGGGTTTCTTTTTTATATAATTATGGGTAGAGTGGGAAGGAGAGAAAATAGATTTTTGATCATTTAAAAAATTAATTTAAAAAAGAAAAATAATAGATGACCTCTAAAAGTCCCTTCCAACAAAATATCTAAGATTCTATTACTGGGACATGTAAGAAAAGATGTTTTAATTCCTAAAATACATTCCTACCTAGTGTGTAAATTTCTTAAAGGCAGAGACTGATTCTGTGCAGCACTTAGCAGAGGGTTGAGCACATAATAAAGAGTCAATACATTAAAAAAAAATAATGGGGCAGCTAGGTGGTGCAGTGGATAGAGCACTAGCTTTGGAGTCAGGAGGACCTGAGTTCAAATTTGGCCACCAGACACTTGAAACTTACTAGCTGTGTGACCCTGGGCAAGTCACTTAACTCCAATTGCCTTGCCCACCCCCCCCCCAAAATTAAGTGGTGTGAAAAAGCCAACTGAATTTTATTTTACTCTTGCTTTATTTGATTATTTCAAAAGGTTCACAGGAATTGACACTGAACCTTTTAAAAAGTCTTGTAGTAAAATGGAGGGGTCATTTACCGAAAGGAAGGGGCTTGAGTGAATAAGTAGGTGAGGGGGTGAGTGAAGGAATGAAAGAGGAACAGCTGAGGGAATACACAGTCACAGTTGTACATCCTTTTTAAAGGACAACTAAGAATTGGAATTCAAGAAAACAGAAGATGCAAAGACTCAGAGCTCTGGATTGACAACTTAAAGAGACTAAAAGCTGGTTGAGGCATTGGGTGCTGAGGACAGGTGAGTGAAGCAATACTCACTGTGAAGTATTCTTTAGAAACCCCAGATCATTAGCTAGAAGGAGTAGCCCTAGAAGCCCAGAATAAAGCCTGGGGCAGCCTGTGGATGAGAGAAAAAAAAAACCGCAGGCAAATATTGAGAAAAATACTTGGGTTTTGTTTTGTTTTGTTTTGTTTTGTTTTGTTTTGTTTTTTGGTGAGGCAATTGGGGTTAAGTGACTTGCCCAGAGTCACGTTAGAATACTTGTTATTAATTCAGTTTACATGTAGAAAGTAGAAGTTAACCAATTCATATACTGCTACATAAACAATTAAAAAAAACAAAGTAGGCACATGACAGGACATATTGCTACCTCTTTAATTTAGACTTGTCTGAAGCAATTAATGATTCTGTTTACATGAAGAAAGTAGAAGTTAAACAATCCATATGCTGCTATATAGGTAAACAATTTTTAAAAATTAAAAAGGCCCATGGCAAGACATAATCTTACCTCCCTACCTCATACTCAGGGCAGGTAGGAGTGCAGTAGATAGAGCAACAGGCTTGGAGTGAGGAAGACCTTAGTTCAAATCTGACCTTTGACATTTACTAGTGATGTGGGCAAGTCACTTAACCCTGTTTGTCTCAGTTTCCTCATCTACAAAATGAACTGGAGAAGGAAATGGCAATCACTCCAGTATCTTTACCAAGGAAATCCCAAATGGAGTCACAAAGAGTTGGACACAACTGAAAAGAATCAACAACAACATACTTGCTTAAAGTAATCCTACCTGGTGTACCGGTATCAGTCAGGTTGCCATAGCTTGTGAGAGTTGTCAGATGGGTAGGCAATAGTACCTTGGAAGAGTTGAAAAGACTCTACTTGTTTTGTCCTGCAGTTTAAATCCTTCCCTCCTCCCCAATAACCTTTCCCTTACCATTTGATAATTTTAAAGAGGCTGTATGGTGTAGTGTATAGAGAACTATCCTCTGAACAGAATCACAAAGACCCACCTTTACTAAAGACTTTGTGACCCTGGATAAGTCCCTTAACCTCTCAGTGTTTCAGACAACACACCAATCAATCAACAAACATTTATTAAGTACCTGCTATGTGCTCAATTGTAAATGTTGCAGAGAAAGTGTATTGGAAGAAGAAATTCCTCACCAGGAGTTCCCCAGACAGTCTAAGAATAGATCTGGTACAAAACAAACCATAACAAAAACAAAGAAATCCCCAACTCGAAAAAACAAATATTTATTGAGTAACCATTAAATATCACAATTTCCATAAGGGCTTAGTGTCAGCTAACAGAAGAGTAAGAACTAAATAAACCATAAGAGAGATGCAACAGAAAGAATCTGCTAAATAAGTGCTCTAGGCATAATGGCTCTCTTGGATGCCGGAGTCCTGGGGATGCCAGAATGTACTGTGAGTGTATATGGGATGGCCTAGGGCACTGCAAAGTCAGCCTGGGTGGGTCCTGATGTCCTGAGGATCTTTTCTTCCTTTGTCCAATTTATAAAAGCTTGGGAAACCTGGAGGGTAGAGGTCACAGCACTGTGGTAGAAACATAAGGGAACAAGTCTAGTATGTAAGTTTGTTTAATGTGATTGTAGATGGAGGGATGTGGATGTAGAGATGCCTGAATCAGTGGCTGGAAGGATTGGACAGAGAAAAAGGAGGTACTCAGCAAGTTCAACCATGATACAAATTGTACTTGGTGCAGGAGAGAAAGGGCAAATTCAGTTTTCTGAGAAGGGGTAGACTTTGTAGGCAGAGGAAATAGCATATGCATACCAAGCTATGAAGTGAGGGACCAGCTAGCATCTATGAGAGACCAGGAAGAACCAGTGAGCACCATACAGTCAACTGAATGGCAAGTACTGGGAGGGCCAGTCAGGAGGGATGAGTGAAAGTTAAAAGTTGAGGATGACTTTTGGGTTGGCAACCGTGATAATGGAAAGAATGGAGGATCTTAGGAAGAGGGGCAGGTTTAGAGGAAAAGATAACAAGTTCTGTTTAAGACCTCTGTAAAATGTGGGGTTTAGATTAGATGACCTCTATGATCCTTTCCAGTTATATGATCTAAATCAGATCTAAAATCTACAATTCTCTGATTCCATTCTCTTTTGGAACATCTATTCATAGAATCATAGAATGCTAGAGCTAGAAGCAACATTAGATACCATCTATTCCAACTTCAGGATTTTACAGATGAATAAACTGAGGTTCAGAAAGGTGGTCATTTGTAAAGTCATACCGTATGTTATTAACAGAGCAGAGTTTGTACCCACTTCTCCCTACTCATGATGTAGTAGTGTTCCTTACTCCATGCTGGGGCTTCCCGTTCACCTGCTATATCGTTGAAGCCTCCAGGCATTTTATAAAAAAGAAATAAGTGATCTTGTTTTGGAGAAGAGTGGGAGAACGATAGTGGACCTTAGGTTTGTAGGTGAGGGAGCAGGGGAGTAGGGCAGGACAGAGAAAGAAAAGAAATTAAGTGTCTTGTTTTGTGAGTCTTGCAGAATTAACAGTATCTTTAAAATTTATTTTTCATTTGTAGGCAGTACACACTTATTGCTTTTTATGCTGAAAAGCCATTTTGTCCTTAGCTTTTTTCTCAATTTTTCTATCTTTTTAAATAGAGAAAAGGACTGTCCTAATAAGTTCTACGAGTTTGATCATTAACTATATGGCTTGGTTCATACTTCATCACAACTGAATTTTCCTTTCAGGTTTGTTGGTTGTGTTGCTTTTTCTTTTTGAAACTTATTTTGTTACTTTTTTGTTATGAGTAAAGGGCTAGCTTTCCTTGTGTGAGTTTTGTGACACTCAAATTCTAGAGATTGCCTATAACTACAATGGAAACTACATTTATTACTGATGTTACATAAAGGGTTTAAGAATTTCATTTCTGCATGTACTTTACTTCCTAGATTACAGGTAAACATTCCCCAATGCATTCTTGGCCACTGATATACTATTGTGCCTAGTGTTTTCATTCATTCAGTCAGTCTACAAGCATTTAATAAGAGCTTACTATGTGCCATGCACTGTGTTAAGCATTTCGATATTGTCTCTGTAGTTCTCTTTTCCTTACTATTTTCTGTTCTCTCCTAGATAGTACCCTTAGTCTAGCCTGACATACTTGTAATAGAGGCTCTGCAAAGAAATTTTAAAAATAAAAAAAAATTGTCTAGGGTCCCCTTCACACACGCACGCACGCACACACACACACCCCCCCCCTTAAATAGAGCCCACATGAGGATGTTCATATGAACTCTTCTAGCCTCAATGTCCTCATCTGTAAAATGGGGGTAATAATAGCAACTACCACTCAGAATTGTGGCGAGGATCAAAGGAGATAATCTATATGAAACACTTTTGTAAACCTTAAAGCAGTGTATAAGGGTTAGCTATTATTATTATTATTTATTTTATTGTTATTATTATTCAATTCCTCTAGTGACTAACTTAGATGAAGTTATTGGATAAGAGTCTCACACATAAAGTACCAATGGTTAAATAAATGTGTAGTGATTGTATGAAAACTGATTCTTAACACCTTCTGCTTCTACTTCTGCCATCATCATTGCAGAAATGAAAGAGGATTGCATAGGACTGATGGCCACTTTTTATTTTACTTTGTCTCATGGGTTGTTATGGCCAGGTCACACAGAGGATAGACGCCTGACCTGTAATCAGGAAGATCTGTGTTCAAATCCTGCATCAGACACTTAAAAGCTGTGCCAGCCAGGGCAAGGCCCTTAACTTTCTATGAGCCCTAGTATCTTCATATGTAAAAACAGGGGGTTAGACATGATGGCCTCTGAGGGCTCTAAATCTATGGTGCTATGACCTAAAAATTCATTGCCTAATGACCAGCCCACTGGTAGTGGGTTTCTTTACACTAAACTAAGTTGGCCCTTGAGAGCAGAAACAGTCTGCCTCTTGAGCTGTACTGGAAGCCTTTCTATCATGGTAGATCGTGCCCAAATTTGCATTCCACTGATGCTATTTTTTGAGAACCCAGGGTCACCTCCAAAATACATTGGAGCCCTGGAGGAAGTCTATTGTGGAATCTGTAACGTATATAGGCATACCTCAGAGATATTATGGGTTTGGTTCCAGACCACTGCAATAAAGTGAATATTGCAATATAGCAAGTTGCACAATTTTTTTTGGTTGCTCAGTGCATATACAAGTTATATTTATACTAGACTACAATTTGTTCCGTGTGCAATATATTATGTCTACAAAAATCCAATGTACATACCTTAATTAAAAATACTTTATTGCTAAAAAATGCTGACTATGAGCAGGTTGGTGGAGCAGTCAGAACGCCCACAGTATTTATTAAGCCACATATTTCCCTCACCTTTCCGCTCCCTGGCAGAGAGAACCTAGTTTTCCATTGTCATGACTGGAAGTATGTGTGAAATTCCTCTTAAGAAAACTCAGCAATCCCCTGGAGGGTCCCATGGAAGCCCTCCTTCGAGGGGCATCTCTGATTCAGACTCCAGTCAGTATCTAAGGGCTCTATCCCTACCTGGCATCGCCAAAGCCTCCACCTGGACAGGACACCAAGTGCCTGTGAAACCCTTGCCGCCTATTGTCACCCTACAGAGAACACAGAGTGTTTCACAGTCGCCCAGAATAACATGTTCAAGGATCATTTCCCTCCAACTCACTTTGCAAAAGATTGAGAGCTCTGATAGAAAAGACATATTTGCAGCTGGTCAGAGCTGGATGGAGCTGGCTTTATGTGCAACATTGGTAATGAAATTAAAGCCCAAGGTGTTCAGTCTCTCCGTGCTTCTCTATCCTTTCCTCTATCTCACTTTTGTCTTTGTCTTTTTCTCTCTTGATCAGTCTCTGGGACCAGTTTCTGTCTTGTTTTCTCTTTTTCTCTGTCTCTGAACTTCCATCTCTTAACTTATCCCCTCCCCAACAGAAAAATAGACTCATATGAACAAAGAGCAGGATTTATTTTTTAAGAAGAACAAATGTTTTATTACCTAAGTTGGGTTTCCAGATGAGGTGATCAGACTACATCAGCTTTTAAAACTGGTCCTTGAAAATGACAATAACATGTCATTAAATATCCTGGGCTAACCATTCTCTTTGAAATTGTGGCTGTGCTAAATAGCCCACTGAGATTTCCCCAGCCCAGCTAGCCCTGAAGTCTAACAATGCCTTCTGAGATGTCTAGGGGAAACTTTCAGGCAAAGGGAAAGTAACTGAAGATAATGGTGAAGGAGGACTTCACCTGATGGAGTAGAAAACATAGAATGTTAGAGCTGCAAGGAAATTAAGACACTGCCTAGGCCAGTCTCATTATTTTATAATTGAGAAAATAGGTTTAGGGAGGGAAAGTGACTTGTTCAAGGTCACATGGTATGTGAGTGGCAGATATAGGAGTGGAATTCATATTTCCTGTCTCTCACTACAGTGTTCTTTCCACTGTTGTTGTTTAGTCATTTTCAGTCCTTCATTTTCAGACTCTTCATGACTCCTTTATTTTGTGGGGTTTTCTTGGCAAAGATATTGGGGTGGTTTGACATTTCTTTCTCCAGCTCATTTTTCAGATGGGGAAACAGAGGCAAACATGGTCAAATGACTTGCCCAGGATCACACAGCTAGTGTCTACTTTCAGATTTGAACTCGTGAAGATGAGTCTTCCTGATGCTGGGCCTGGTACTCTATCCACTGCACCACCTAGCTTGCCCTTGTTATTTTCACTGCACCATGCTAATTCTTTTTGCTTATCCAAATACTAATAATCTCTTAGTTGTCAAATCCAATGGCCTGTTCTCAATCGTCATTCTCCTTGACCTTTCTGCAGCCTTTGACATCTTTGATCACTCTTTAACTTGACACTCTCCTCTCTAGGTTTTCATTGAAATCTACAGGATATTAAGTGACCTATAGGAAGGTTTGCAAAGTCTTTTGAGAAGATCTTGATGAAAATCACAGAGGAGGAGAAAGTATGTGGATGGGTTGTGATCTGTGTCATTGGCATGAGTACCCATGTAATAGAATTATTTTTTGTTTTTTTTATCTATCAAAATGTGGAAGCATTTTTATTTTGGTATTTTAAAAAGTTTGCCTTTGGATGAATTAGATTTTTGGATAATTTCCCTTTCTGAAAGTGGGCTAGGGTCAGTATAGTAAAGGAGTAGAAGTCTTGAATTAGGGAGAAAGATAATTTTAGAGCCTCTGTTGCTAGTGTCCAGGAGGACTGGCTTGGGGAAAGGCGATGAGACAAAGCTGGTCACTCATGAAGAGGCTGTTCATGAATGTCAGGTAGGACAGTTTTGGTAAAAATTGTTGGGAAAACTGAAAAACAGTGAGGCAGAAACTGGGCATAGACCAATATCTTACACCATTACCAAGATAAAGTCAAAATGGATACATGACCTAGATATAAAGGGAGATTTTACAAGAAAATTAGGAGAACACAGAACATATTGCTTATCAGACTTATGGATAGGTGAATGATTTATGAATAAACAAGAGATAGAGAGCAAAGTCACATATAATCACCCCAAATTCATTAAATTAAAAAGTTTTTGTACAAGACAAATGTAGCCAAGATCAGAAGGAAAGCAGAAAATTGGGGGAAATTTTTTACAGACAGTTTATTGGACAAAGAGGTCTCATATCTAAAATATATAAAGAATTTTGTCAAATCTATAAAAATACAAATCATTCCTCAACTGATAAATGGTCAAAGGATATGAACAGGCAATTTTCTGAAGAAGAAATCAAAACAATTGTTTTGTGTAGTTTGTGTTTTGTGTAGTCATATGGGAAAATGCTCTAAATCATTATTGATTACAGAAATGCAAATTAAAACAACTTTGAGATGTCATTTTATACCTACCAGATTGGCTAAAATGATAGAAGGGGAAAGTGACAAATATTGAAGGGGATGTGGAGAAACTGGGACACTAATTCATTGTTGGTGAAATTGTGAACTGATCCAACCATTTTGGAGAGCAATCTGGAATTATGCCCAAAGAATTATTAAACTAAAGAGTGGATTGGGGTTGTTGTTGAAGGGAGTCAGTGATTGGGATATCAAAAAGAAAAGATAAAGTTAAAAAAAAGTGTCAATGAAGCATTTAAAACTGCACAGAAGAAAAAAAACACAAGACAGCTTTGAAACTAATGTGTTGAATTGATTACATATTTTAAAAAACAGAAGAATCTGAATATAGTGGAGAGTAATGGTTTTATATACAAGCCTCTTTGTAATATAGATGTTTGTATTTATTGATGTTCATAAATTTCAGGAAAACAAGAAGTTAAGATTTAAAAAAAAAGAAAATAGAGATTTAACCTTTTTGGTCTGGCTAGGTGAAGGCAAAGATAAATCTCATTGCAAACCCCACTATACGACATCATCTCTCTTTTCATCTCCAAACATATTCTTGGCTCCAGAGAGACTGGTCTCCTCATTACTTGTATGACTTTAGGAAGTGACTTTTCTTTTCTGAACCTCAGTTTCCTCATATATAAAATTGAGCTAGATGACCTCTAAGGACCCTTCCAGCTCTAACATTCCTTGAGGGGCAATACCCCTCACCATGCCCTGTGTGGGTCACTACCTTTATACCTTTGCCCCCACTCTTCAAATGAATGAATGAATATCCCCTTCCCTTATTTGTCCTTTTGGTCCAGCTCATGTCCATTTCCTTCATCTTCATGATCTTTCAAGTCTTCTCTAAATGCCCCAATCAATCAATTAGCATTTATTAAGCATCTACTATGAGTCAGTCACTGTGCTAAATGCTGGAGATACAAAAAGAGGCAAAAGATAGTCTCTCTGCCTTTAAGAAGTTTACAATTTAATGAGGGAGACAACATGCAAACAGATATATGTGTATATATATATACACACACACACACACACACACACACACACACACACACACACATATGTAAACTATGTACAGGATAAGTAGGAAATTTTTTCCTTTATTCATACCATTAAAATTTTTTTGAGATATAAATATGTACACTAAAAATTTAACAATAGTTTCTTTTAAAAAAGGATTATTATTGATTTAGTTTTAGCTTTCTTTTCTTTTTATATTTTCAGTTCCAGATTTCTCTCTTCCTTTTACCACTCCCCCATCCACTGAGAAAGCAAACAATATGATATCAATTATACATGTGAAATCATGCAAAATCTATTTTCATATTAGTCATGTAGCCAAAAAAAAAGCAAAACAAAAGAGGGAGAAAGAAAGAGACAATTATTTCAATTTGCACTCAAAGTTCTACAGTTCTTTCTCTGGAGGTGGATGGCATTTTTTTCATCATTGAGTCCTTTGGAATTGACTTAGATCATTTGTATTGATCAGAGTAGTCAACTTTTTCTACAGCTGATCTCATTACAACCCTGCTGTTGCTGCACACACTGGTCTCCCAGTTCTTCTCACTTCACTTTGCATCAATTCATGTGGGTCTTGCCATGTTTTTCTGAAACCACTCCCTTGTCATTTCTTACAGCACAATACTACTCCATCATAATCATATACCACAAGCTATTCAGCCATTCACCAATTGATGGGTATCTCCTCAAATTTCCAATTCTTTGCCACCACAGAAAGAACTGTTATAAACATTTTTGTATGTACAGGTCTTTTTCCTTTTTCTTTGATCTCTTTGGGGTACAGACCTAGTAGTGGTATTACTGGATTAAAAGGTATGCACAGTTTATAACCCTTTGGGCATAATTCCAGATTGTTCTCCAGAATGGTTGGACTAGTTTACTACTCTAACAACAGTTAATGTACCTGTTTTCCCTCATCCCTTTTAGAATTTGTCATTTCTGATAGGTGTGAGGTGGTACTTCAGAGTTGTTTTAATTTGCCCTTTTCTAACCAATAGTGATATAGAGTATTTTTCCATATAACCATAGATAGCTTTGATTTCTTTTTCTGAAAACTGCCTGTTCATATCTTTTACCATTTATCAATAGGGGAATGACTTTTATTTTTTTAAAAATTTTACTCAATTCTCTATATATTAGAGAAATGAGGCCTTTATCAGAGAAACTTGCTGTAATTTTTTTAAATATTCCTTCATTGTCTATGGCACCTTTTAGCAAAATGTAGTTTCCCTGATTATCTCTCTTAATTAGTTCTACTTTTGCTTTGTCTGAGATCATGATTGTTACCCTATCTTTTTTTTTGTGTTTAGTTCAGATGAAGCATAGTAGATTCTGCTCCAGCCCTTTACTTTAACTCTGTGTATGTCTTTCTCTTTCAAGTGTGTCTCTTGTATATGACATATTGTTGGATTCTGATTTCTAATCCATTCTGCTATCCACTTCTGTTTTATGGGTGAGCTCATTCTGTTCACATTTATAATTATGATTACTGTGTATTTCCCTCCATCTTATTTTCTTATGTTTATCCTTCTCTCTCTCTTTTTATCCTGTCCCTTCTCAAAGGTTTGTTTTGCTTCTTATCACTGCCTTATTTAATCCACCTTCCCTTTTATAATCCCCGCCCCCATATCTCATCTCCTTCCTCTCCTATTTCCTTGTTGGGTAAGATAGATTTCTATACTCAACTAAATGTGTATACATACATACATATATATATATGTGTATATATATGCATATGTGTATATATATATATAATACTGTAAAAGTTGTTCCTCTACTATAAAAGTCCTTCCTTGCACACTTCTTTTATGTAAGAAAAGTTTCCTCATTCTACCTCTCCCTTCCTCCTTCTCCCAGTGCATCCCTTTTTTTCTTACAGCTACATTTTTTTTTTTGAGATCATCCCAACATAATTGACTCACATCTGTGCCCTCTGTCTATATGGACTCCATCTAACTGCTCTAACAATGATAAAGTTCTTAGGAGTTAATGTACCATCTTCCCATATAAGAATGTAAACAGTTTAATTTTTTGAGGCCTTTATGATTACTCTTCCATGTTTACTCTTTTATTCTTCTTTCAAGTATTATGCTTTCATTTTGGAATCTTTTTCAGGTGGTGATTGGTGTATTCTTTCAGTTTCTATTTTACCCTCTGGATCTAGGATATTGGGGCACTTTTCCTTTATAATTTCTTGAAATGTTATGTCTAGGCTCTTTTTTTTTTTGATCATGGCTTTCAGGTAGTCCAATAATTCTTAAATTATTTCTCCTTGATCTGTTTTCCAGGTCAGTTGTTTTTCCAATGAGATATTTCATATTTTCTTCTATTTTTTTCATTCTTTTTACTTTGTTTTATTGTTTTTTGATGTCTTACAGTGTCATTAGTTTCCACTTGCTCAGTTCTAATTTTTAAGAAATTATTTTCTTCAGTTAGATTGTGTACCTCTTTTTTCATTTGGCCAATTCTGCTTTTTAAGGAGTTATTTTCATCAATGATTTTTTTAACCTCCTCTTCCATTTGACCAGTTCTATTTTTTAAAAAAAATCATTTTCTTCAGTGAATTTTTGTGCCTCTTTTACCATTAGGCCAATTTTGTTTTTTAAGGTATTATTTTCTTCAGCGTCTTTTGTGCCTCTTTTAACCAAGCTGTTAATTCTTTTTTCATAATTTTCTTGTATCATTCTCATTTCTTTCCCCAATTTTTCTCTACCATCTTTATCTTTTTCTTTAACTTTTCCAGGAATTTATGTTGGGTTTGGGTCTAATTAACATTTTTTTTCTTTGAGGCTTTGCTTGTAGCTGTTTTCACATTTCACATGTTTACATATTGTCTTTTTCTAAGTTTATACCTTGGTCTTCCCTGCCATTGTAGTAGCTTTTCATGGCCAAGTTCTTTTTTTTTTCTTCTCATTTTCCCAGCCTATTCGTTGACTTTGAACTTTTGAACTTTATGTTAAAGTTGGACTCTGCTCACTTCGAGGTTGGAAAGCACTGTCTCAAGCTTCAGGCTTTTTCATGCTGCTGTTTTCTGAGTTAGTTCTGGGGGGTCTGCAAATTTTTGGTGTTTCCAAGGTGGTGTAATCCTGGGAGAGGGGTGGTCACTGCTCTCCTGGTCTGCTCTCTGGTCTTTACCCAGAAAGGGCCTCTGATCTCCTGCAGCTGCAAACACTTCTCTTTGCCTTGGAATTAAGAGCAGGGCCCCTGCTTTCCTGTAACCAACCACCAAAGCTCCTCTCCATCCTAGAACTATGATCCAGAACTGCGTATGGATAATAGAGTTGCCAATCAATGCCAGCTATATCCAGTGCCAGCAAAGAGTGTTCTGTAATCTCTTTCTGACCAGTTGTCTGACCTCTTTACCATCTCTGGGATGGGCTCCTGAAGCTGCTGCTGCTTCTATTGTGGTCACCTTCGGGGCCTGGCACTGGTGCTTCTGCTGTACTCTGGGCTAGAAAAATGTCTCCCTCTGAGCTATTGTTGGTTCTGCCACTCTAAAATTTGATTTGAAGCATTATTTTAAAGTTGTCTGGAGGGGGATGTTGGGAGAATTCAGCTGAGTTCTGGCAAGTGGTCTACCATTTTGGCTTCATCTTCATAAATAGAAAATAATTAGCAGAAAGATGGCACTGGAATTAAGAGGGCTTGGGTAAGCCTTCCTTTAGAAGGCAGGGTTTTTAGATGGGACTTAAAAGAAAGGGAGACAAGTCAGAGTGGAGGAGGGAGAGCATTCTAGGCATGAGGGACAGCCAGAGAAAATGCCAGAGCCAAAGCCAAGAAATGAAGTGTCTTGTTTCTGCAACAGCCAGGAAGCCAGTGTCACAGCATCAGAATGGAAAGGTAGGAAGGGGTTAGGTTACGAAGGGCTTTGAATGCTAAACAGAGCATTTTGTATTTGCTCCTGGAGCAATAGGAAACCAGTGGAATTTATTGAATGGGGGTGTGTGTATGTGATGTGATCGGACCTGAATCTTAGGAAAATGGCTTTAGTGGCTGAACGGAAGATGGATTAGAGTGGGTAGAGACTTGAGGCAGGCATACTCACTATTGCAGTAATCTAAGTATGAGGTGATGAGGGCCTGCACTAGAGTGGTGGCAGTGTCGGAGGAGAGAAGGGGATGTATAGGAGAGATGTTGAAAAGGTGAAATTGACAGGTCTTGGCAATAACTTGGATATATAGGGGGGCTGAGGGGAGTGAGCAGTGAGAGATAGTGAGGAGTCCAGGATTATTCCTAGGTTGTGAGCCCGCAGGACTGGGACAGTGATGTTGCCCTCTAAGTAACAGGGAAGGTAGGAGGGGTTAGGAGGAAAGATTATGAGTTCTGTTTTGGACATACTGAGTTTAAGATGTCTAGTGGACCTCCAGTTTGAGATGTCGGAAAGGCGGTTGGAGAAGAAAGATTCATGGAGGTTGGCAGAGAGCCTGAGGCAGGAAAGGTAGATTTGAGTATCCTCAGCATAGAGATGGTAATTAAATTTATGGGAGCTGATGAGATCACCAAGAAAAATAGTATAGAGGGTAAAGAGAAGAGGACAGAACCCTGAGAGACCCCTACAGTTAGAGGGCATGATCTGGAGGAGAATACAGCAAAGGAGACAGAGAAGGAGCAGTTAGAGAGGCAGGAGGAAAACCAGGAGTGGGGTCCTGAAAACCTAGAGAGAAGAGAGTATCAAGTTAAAGAGTGTTCAAAGGTGTCAAAGGCTGCAGAGAGGTCAAGGATTGAGGATTGAGAAAAGGCTTTTGGATTTGGCAATTATGACATCATTGGTAACTATGCAGAGAGCAGTTTTAGTGGAATGATAAGATCAGAAGCCAGATTGTAGGGAGTTAAGAGTGAGAGGAGAGAAAGTGGAGGTATAGATTGTAGATGGACCCAATTCACAGTGCCTTCTTTCTCTTTAGTCTGAGCTACTGTAGCACACTTTGTCTGCCTTGTACCTTTGGCATATGTGTACTGCCAAGTGTGTCTTTCCATCTGTGTAAATACTAAATAGATAAGTAAGTAGTACTATTATCATTAAGGAAGAGGAAACTGAGGTTGGCCTCCTGACTCTAAGTCTAGCGCTCTTTCCACTACAGCTGGCTCTCTGAGGCCAAGGACCATGTCTGTCTGTCTGTCTCTCTCTCTCATTTGCATCCTCCATAATGCCTTGCACAAGTCTGGGCACACTTGCCCCACAACCTCTGTTGTCGTTGATGGGGTTGTTTTTAATCATAGCCTCTCTTGCTGTAGTATATCCTACTTTCTCTTTTCTAGACACTGCCTCTTCTCCTACCTGGCACTGTTCCCCTCCCCAGTACCTAACTCTTCCCTTGTCTGGAATGTTTTACATTCCATACATATACTAAGATTGGATTGGAAGGCCAATCTCTGGGGTTTCCTGACCTGTCACAGGGACACAAAGCTAGTCAGACTCAGTAACGTCTCCCTCCCTATAAAACCCTCACCTGGAGCTGACTTCATCACCTGCCCTAGTCACTGATGTATGTGTTGGGTGGGGGGCAGGTGGGGAGGGAGATAAAGAAGGACTTAAATGTCTCCACCACTATCCAGGAGGAATGCAGACAACTTGGCACAACCGACGAGCCTAGTGTGGGTAGCTTCTCGTAGGACCATTGTTAACCATCTTTCTCTTCCCATGGCCTGGAGACCACTGTACTAAGAAGTACATGGTTCAAATCCCATACTACCTGTGTAACCGAAAGCAAGTCATTTAGACTTAATTCAGGGACTCAGATGCCTTCACATCTCTGGGCCTCAGTTTCCTCATCTGTAAAAGGAAGAAGTTGGATTAGATAGTCTCTAAACTCCCTTTTGGCTCTAAATCTATGGCCCTGGGGTTCTGATGGCCTCCTGGGGTATATCCTTGACTGCCCCCAGCTCACTACTGGGTGCCTCGTGGGGCCTAAGCTTTAAGCCTTCCTTTGTGGGAATTAAGATGTTTTCAATAAAGGCCTATTGCCTTTGGCATTCGTTGGCTGGGTTGCTCAGAGGGCTGAGACAGCACTTGCTGCACATTTATTGATTCATTTGGTTTGTACTGATCAATCTCGGTTTCTGCTTCTTCTGGGCAGAGAATACAAAGATACAGTCTTCAGGTACGTCTATGAGGCTACGATAGAAAGCTTGCCACTCTGCCTCCCAGCTCCAAACCTTACCTTTGGAAAAACTACATCTCACCTATTAATTAGTCTTCCAGCAAAAAGTGTGACAGCCTGCATTTTCAAAGTGCTTTTAGGCTGCCAAAATACTCTATTCACAACAGTTTCAGGAGGCAAGAGTGTGAGTGTTGTCACCCCCATTTTATGGATAGAGAAACTGAGACCCAATGAGTTACAAAGCCCAAAGCCACATGGGTAATTAGCATCAGAGAGAAGATTCAAATTCACTTATACTGTCTCCCACCTGAATGTTCTTTTTATTTTACCATCACTGCTTCTCACACGCAGCTCTGTAACAGGGTCTGACACCATGGCATATGTGAAAAATATGGCATTGGGTGATGGAGACGGTCCTGGATTGGTATTATTACTAATCCTGTTGTGAGAAAGAGGTACAGAGATGGAAAGTAATTAGTTTAAG
>NW_020950326.1:8176738-8262986 GCF_900497805.2 Vombatus ursinus | reverse complement strand
CAGATCACATCTCGTCCTAGTTCTGTCATTTCTATCTGTGTGAGCTTTGGGAATTGCTTCTCTGTGCCTTAGCTTCCTCACATGTGAAATGAAGCGGTTGAACTAGGTGATCTGAAATGTTCATGCTTATAAGTGCCAGGAAAACTTGGCAATGTCTTTCCCCGGCGCTCCTCATCTCCAGGGGTTAAGCCCTAATGGAACACAGAGGTTGAAGCAGTAGGTGTGTGACATGAGGCCAGACATGAGCCCCTGTATAAAAAGGCTTATTCTTTCATTATTTTAGAATTCTTCTTAGAAGGACTTTAATTAAAAAGCTCAAAGCTCAAGAGGTCAGGCAAGGATTCTTGAGCCCAAAGAATCACAGATTCAAGCTGGAAGTGGCCTTAAAGATCACACAGATAGAAAAGGAATCAGAAGACTTGGGTTCTAATTCTGGTTTTGTCATATCTGGCCTTAACCAGGGCTTATTAATACAGGGTCTATGTATACATCTTTAAAAAATTTAATTTAATTTTTAGTTTATGAAATAACACAAGCATTTCCATAACATAGTAGAATTAAAAAAAAGATGATTGCACATGAAACTGCAAATCTATTATGTACAACTTGCTATTCCTTTTAAATATATAATAAAGTTATCATGTAACTTTCTTTTTTTTTTCCCTTTTTTGTTCCCTCTCCTGCTCCCCCCCATCCTAGAGATGGCTATCATTAGACACAAATATGTATACATATGTAAAATCATTCTATTTATACTTCCATTTATCAGTTCTTTCTCTGGATGCAGATAGCATCATCCTTCATATATTCTTTGTAGTTAATCTATGTACATGCTTAAAGAAATATTTTCATAATTATTTTCACATACAATTGGTTTTCTTTGTAATCTTATGTATTTAAAATGTTATTCTGGGGAGAAGTCCATAGGTTTTGCCAGCCTGCCAAAGGTGTCCATGATGGAACTCAAAACTTAAAAAAAACAAACAAATATTTAAGTTGTTTTTACATGTAATTGGGGAAGAAATAAAATATTATTTTTTATAAAGGCATCCATGGCACAGAAAGTTAATAAACCTTTTATATAGAGGGACCTTTGAAGTTCATGCTCATCTAATCCAGGGATCCTTAACCATTTTTGTGTCATGGATCCTTTAGTAGTCTAGTGAAGCCTAGTACAGATTAGTGAAAATAAAGATGTAATTTCCCTTGTTACTATTCAGGCATTTCAGACTCTTTGTGACCCCATTTGGGTTTTCTTGGCAAAGGTACTGGAGTCATTTGCCATTTCCTTCTCCAGCTCATTTTTACAGATGAGATACTGAGGCAAACAGGATTAAGTGACTTGCACAGGGTCACACAGCTAGTGTCTGAGGCCAGATTTGAGCTTGCAAGGATAAGTCTTCCTAACTTCAGGCCGGGCACTCTATCCACTGCACCACCTACTTGCCCAATGTAATTTCTAGCCACCCTACCCCTCAAGTTCACAAACTTCCACAGACCCCAGGTGAAGATTCCCTTATCTAATCCAACCCCCTCATTAAAAAAAAAAAAGGATACTTTTTGGTCTCACGACACTATCACTTCCCAATTATCATTTTGCCCCAGAATTCTACCTTATGACAAAACGACAACATCACAGTCAAGCAAAGCAAACTGATCTAGCAACATCATCTGACAGCACATGCAACATTCTCTACCCTTAGTCCACCTCCTCTCCAGGGCAGAAAAGTATTTACCATTGTTCCTCTGAAAGCAAGACTGGCCACTGCATTAATTAATTGCATTAATTTGCATTAATCTGATTTCTGATGAGTTCATAAGTTTTCCTGTTGTTTTTAATTTAATTATATCAGTGAGGTCATTATTTAGAAAATAGCTAGATGGGAACATCATTTCATGGGGCACTTGAGTTATCTCATCTTGCAGTCCTCTTGACGGGCATCAGCAGAAATAACCACCAGGAAGATATTTGCATCTTACACACAGAAGATCAAGCTATGCATACATACACAATACATATGTACATACACACATACACATATACATGTATATATCTCTCTATATATACATGTCCATCATATATAAATGAAAACAGAAAAACAAGTATTTGTTTTGGGAGTCAAATTACTGTGCCCTTATTTCCCACCCCCCCACATACCTTGCTCAATGCCTTCTTTCCCTAAGCACCAAATGACCTTGTTTACTAGGAGACAAGGAGAATATCTCTTTATATTCCTTTATTATTATGATTTTTTTTTGGTATTTATACATTAGCATGAGCTGCACCATGGTATAGTGGACAGAGAGATAGTCTTTGAATTAGATAGACAGACAGATATCTCTCGCTTCTGGTTTCTTTTCTTTGCATCAATTCACACAAGTCTTCTAAGAGGGCTTTCCTTTCGGAAGTTGCCCACTGATTTGTCCCTGTCATCAGTACAAATGACTAGGGCCCAGTGACCTAGAAAGTGTCCTGAGGGTCAAATACATTGCATATATTTTTGTCTTTCTTGATAGTATCACTATTTGTTGATTGCTTTTGAAATCCATTGTAATTTCATAAATTTCAAAGAAAATAGTGATGATACAAAATTCTTCCAAGCATCAATCAATATAGAATAATCAACCAAAGACTACTAATTTCATATTAAGAACAGAATATAACAATATTTTAATGTAATTCCTAATATGTGTACATATGTTTTATATTTAATGCATGCACAATTCTAAATACAGTTTGTGAATTTGTGCTATGACCTGAGCCTTTCTAAACATTTCTGACTTTATACATTCACCCATATGCTTGATAGTATAACAATTCAGTCTCATCTTATTATTCAGACTCAATTTTCCTGAATCAATTGTTTAAAAATGTAGCTGTTCATTATTAAAGTTAGATTTGGGAATTCTGGAAACAATTTTATTACGGTAAAGTATACATCTAAAAATTTTTAGTTCTTTTAAATTACAAATGATTAAGTGACCTACACATATTTTATCAAAAATACAATTTGTTAAAAACATTTAGCTGCATTTTTTCTTAGTTTTCAAATAAATAAGATCTCATCAATAAAAATTTTAATACTTGGCATTCTAGTGAAAAATAAAAAGCAATGGCAATAGCCAGTAGTTTAAATATGTTGCATCATTCCGCTGTTGCAATGTATAAGGTTGCATTTTACAAGTATTTACTGCAATGTAAATTATACAAATGTAATAGATGATTTTGATTTAAATTTTTGTATGTTATTTAATTTTTATTTATATATGTTCTTTAGGAAGAAATGTTTTCTTTTCCTATTCCATGTTTCATTTAATGGGAATTTTTTTTTTTGCACACTTGGAAAAGTTGGAAATGGATGAAGGAAAACAGAAGCATGAACAATAATCATTTCTTAGAGAAGTTTAATATCTGTTCAGCAAGCAGCACAACAGGTAGATCAAAAGAGCCCTAAAACTAAGTCAGCTAAAGATGGTGGCCACAAGTAGGCTTTAATGTGCTATTAATGATGACTTAAACATAGGAAATCATCTAAAAAGATATGTCAAGGAAATGCACAATCGGAAAAAGAGATGGGCAGTTGATGTCATGATATTGAGGAATAACAGACGGATAACCTAAGAAAGTGCTGCACTGGTACCTACAAAATACTAAAAGACTTAGAAGAAAACTTTGAGCAGGTCAGGGAGATTTTCTATGAAAGATTTAGGGAGGACATGGACAAGAATAGCTCAGTATTAGAAGACATAATGGCTTAGAATCTGTAACGTCAGAAAGATCATCTATGTCAGTGAGATCATGGATCTATTGAAGTAAATAGGAAGTATATAGAAGGCAAGGTAAGCCGTGACAAGTTACCCTTGGTCCAAGAAGGGACAGAGGACTGCAAGGCAGTAAGGAGCTCTCTAAGCCCACCCACCACAGCTTGGTACCTGCCTAGAAGTCACAGTCAGGTAGAAAATTAACTGTTAGGGCATTATGAGGGAGGGGGAAAAGGAGAAGGAGAATTAAATGCTACCTCAGCAGTACGGACTTTGTTTTTATGTTTTTGGACAAGGGAGTTATCTGAGCAAATCCTTGGTCTTGCCTAGAAGGCTGTTGATGGGAGAGAAAGGTAGAGGGTCCAATAGGACTTTGAGTTGTCTAGGTAGTCAGAATGAAGAGCGTCTGAGGCAGCTCCCCATTGTCTGTTTGCGCCCTTAAGGGTCTTGGATTTTAAAGGCAAGTGGTTGTCTTGGCATTATCATAGCCTGAATTCCAAAGGATGTTGTGCAACAGTCTGCCCTGAATCATTAACCAGCACATTTTGTCTGCTAAAAAATAATAACAAGGAAAATGGCTGAGTCTGTCAGAGGACAGAGACCCATTTTGGTGACCCTAAGCTGGAGATAGAATGGTTTAATGGTACTGGCTTCTAGTTCTGGCTCTACTTACTGTATGACCTCAGGTGAGTCACAACTTTTCTGTGGCTCTGTTTCCTAATCTATAAAATGGATATAATTATTTTTGCCTTTCGCAGTCAGAGAGATTAGCAATAAATGTTGCTATAGAAAATATATTTTTTTAATTCTTCCTGACCCTTAGGAATATCCCTTGGACAGTCCCTTCTTTGCCTCCACTCTGCCCACCATAGCAGGGGCTGTGGTCCCAGTTGAATAGACAGCTGTCTTCCCATGATGCATGGGGTGGGGTGGAACAGGACTACGAGTGACCATGTCCTGCATAGCTAGACTAAATAGGAACTTGCATATGGATGTATACATCTCAGTATGGATGAAAGCAGGCTTTCCAAAGCCTAGACACAGGATTATAGATTTAGAGCTGGAAGGGACCTTGGGGACTCCTTCCGCCCCTTTCTCATTTACAAGATTGAGCAAACCAAGACACAGAGAGTTAAATCCCCAATCCCAGAGATTATAAATAGCTGAGGCAGAATTTGAACCCACATCTCCCTACCTCCAGGTCCAGAGTTCTATTCACTGCACCACTCTGTCTTTCAATCAGAGAGTTGGAGTTAGAAAGGACTTCAAAGACTATCTATTCCAGCCTGTGTTTGTACAGGAATCTTCTCTACAACATACCCAACAAGTGAATCTCTAACTTTTACTTGAAAGCCTCCAGGGAGGGGAATTAATTAACGTGGACAACTTAAAAATTCTCACAGTGATGGGACATGGCAGTGGATCACCAGAACAACACGAACTCAAAAGAATAAAAATTGCAAGTAACCTTCTAGCAATAGAAAAATTCTTGGTCAGTCTAAAGGCATAGTTTTTATTGTTATTAAGTTGTTTCAATTGTGTCTGACTCTTTGTGACCCCATTTGGGGTTTTCTTGGCAAAGATACTGGAGTGGTTTGCCATGTCCTTCTCCAACTCATTTTACAGATGAGGAAACTGAGACCACCAAGGTTAACTTGCTAAGGGTCACACAGGTAGTATCCGAAGTTATATTTGATCTCAGGTCTTTCTGACTCCAGTCCTGGTGCTCTATCCACTGCACCATCTAGCTGCCCTTGCTTTATGTTACATTGCCTTACATTGCATCATATTACATTATAACATATTAAGGATATTGTATTATGTAATAATTTTAACTTGGAATCTTTTGGGGTAAAAGTTTTATTGTAGTTATTGTAAGTACTTAGTGCATAAATCAAAAAGATTATTATGAAGAGTATATTAAATTCCTCTGGGAGTTCACAGAATATTTTGTTGTTGTTCAAGGAACAAAACATGTTAGGAACCACTGACTTAGGGCAAGTCATGGCCTCTGTGGTCCTTAGTTTCCTTAACCGTAAGATGAGAGAGTTGACCTTTCAGTTGCTTTCCCACTCTCTATCTATGATCCTATTGTAGTGGGAGAATGGTCACTAAGCCCAGTTGTGATGAATCTGTATAGGGTGCTTGGCTTATGCAACTCCTGCGTGGACTTTGGAGCATGCTTGGACATTCTGTAACTGGTTCTGATTTGCGAACTACCTGGTGAAGAGAAGACTCCTCAATTGGCTGCTTAGCTGGAACTGCGGAGGGGAAGAGGTGAAGAGTGGGCAGGACATTCCAAAAGCATTAGCTGACCAGGGCCTCTTTTCTTGGTTTGACTCCTTCCTGCCTGTTGGTTCTAATGAGAGAAGCAGAAGCCTTGGGTCCTTCCCATTCACGGCCAACATATGATCTGTGAATAACGGCCTCTGCTTTTTACCTCAGCATTTGTTCTTTCATTTTGGGTGAAGGAGAATTGAGACTGAGGCCTTCTAAGTTTCTAAAGATCAAGAAAGTGAGCCACCAGGAGGTCCAGGAGTGGGCTCTGTGTTGGGGGTTGCAGCCAGCCAGTTCAACTCTGAGGCCCCAGGATCAAGGAGCATCCTTGACCAAGGAGCACTCAGCCCAGAAGCAGCTAAGAAGCAGTGATGCTGCATTTGGATATAACCTCAGTGGGACCAATGCAATGTTGAAACTGCATGAAGCATGCATGAACCCACTCTCTTAGAGACTGAGGTGGTAACAGTAGAAAATGCTTATACTACTGTTCATGCTGTATCTTCAGCAGAAATAAACCTTTGTAAAAGCTAACTTCTTAAATGGACCTAGATTTCTGGTGGCTGACAGTGGTGAGAACATACCAGAATGAGGGCTTTGAGCAATAACTTCAGAAAAAAAGTGATTCCCAATCCCTCAGGAGTGCCCTTATAATCCTGATGGATGAAAGCGAATGGTTACATGCTGAACCTTTGGGAGCATCCCATTTCACTTTGCCATGGCTCTAAGTGTTAGAAAGTTTTTCTCAAATCTGTTTCTCTGTAATTTTCATTCATTGCTCCAAGTTCTGACTTTGTCTCTCTCTACTCAATTCTCTGGCAGTGATGCCATCCCACTAGGGCAACATCTGAACCGGTTAGAATAAGGAAGAAGCTGCTTCTTATTCCCTGCCTAAATGGACACATTTTTTACTTCTGTCACACTCCCACCCTCACCTCGAAACCCCAAAATTCTATGTTTCTAAGGCAAAGATACAGAAAACTGCAGAAAGTAGGTTATACTTCTTAAATTTTATTTCTTTGTTATAAACTTGATAGCACCATTGAACGTGAACCAAAAAGAGGATTGTATATGAAAACATGAATTTCTATAGTTAACACTTATTTTTTAAAGCAATTTTTAAATTTAGCACAGTACCAACATTGTCCTGCTTATCTTTGTCTGTTTCTGAACTTCCTTTTCTCTTCTGTGTATTTTTTTTATATTTCACTGATAATCTTTTTTTCTTTTTTATTAGGGGCAGGGAGTAAGACTTTCACAATCACCCCAACTTTCCACTAACTTAAAAAAAGCCTTCATTTGTAATAATAAGCATAGTCAAGCAAAACAATTCCATGCATTGGCCACGCCCCAAACGTATGTTGAATTCTGCCCCCTAGGCTATCACCTCTCTGCCAAAAGGTGGGAAGCATACTTTATCATGAGTCTTCTGGCATCCTGATTGGTCGTTGTGTTAAAGTTCTTAAGTCTTTCCTTAAGTGTTTTGCCTTATAATATTGGAGTCATTGTATAAATAGTTCTCCTGGCTCTGCTCACTTTACTCTGAATACAAGACTTTCCTATTTCTCTGAATTTATCTTTTTTGTAATTTCTTATGACACAATATTATTCCACTACATTCATATACCACAATTTGTTTAGCCATTCCCCAATTGATGGGCATCCCTTCCCTTTCCATTCTTTGCTCTAACAAAAAGTACTGCTACAAATATTTTTGTACATATGGGCACAGGAAGCACTTTGTAAACCTTAAAGAAAACACTATAAAAAGTATTTTTAAGTGGCAAAAGTGAGATCTAGAGAGTACAGATGGATTGACTGAGTGATTGAAAATAGTAAGTGAATTGCCTGAGGTCACACAGAATAACAGTCATATCACACAATGATATTTCCAAAGAAAGATGTGGCAACTGAAAGACTAACTCCTAGAAGTTATAGAGTCAGCAGCTCCCCTGAACAAAGCCTTTCAGTTGAAGAATGGGACATTGGAGCCGAGCTCTTGCTTGGGATTAGAAACTTTGGTATTTCAAGTCCTGAGGTGCAGGATAGAATACGGCAGAAGTACATCCTAAGAGAACCAGGCAGACTGATTACTATCTACTAATTCCTTGAACCCTCCCTCACTGGTTTTTTGTTGTTGTTAGACCTAATCAGAGAGTCAGACATGACTGAAAAACAACTGAACAACAATCAGAGAAGAGAGGAGCATATTGTCCCTGCAGATTAGTAACTATGGTCTTCTAATGAAGATGTTTTGTTCCATTCTTTTCTTCATTTGTTCATTCATTCATTAATTCTTTTGCTTATTCATTCCTTTAATCCTGCTTTTGCTCATTCATTCATTGTAAATTGAACTATTCTGATATTCTTCAGCCCTATTTTAGGCTCCAAAGGGGATCAAGTACAAGACCTAGTTTCCTGCCTTCAGGGGGATTAAAGTCTCATTGGGGAAATGAAAAATGGTCACATGAAATTATTAGTTATTAATTGACAAATAAGTATTGGACAGGATCATACGTATTGCCTACTTCCGGAGGGATTAAAAACAACCTTCCTCTTCACACAAATACCTTCTCTGCTGCTTAAAATTATTCCTTTACTAGATGACAAAGCCCTTGAGCCCACGAGAGAAAAAACCTTGCAAATACAAACCCCCTTGCAATTCATTCATGCTGAGGTCTGGGTGGGTAATATGAGTCCCACTGTGGAAGACAGAGCAAGAGGCCTGAAAGAGGGAGTGACAAAAGGGGAATTAAAGGGAGAGGAGAAGATAAAGGAAGGGGAGGCTTGAGCTCTGAAGACAAATGCTAGGGACATCACAGTTTTGCCCTATTCTGTCCTTAGTCCCAACAGACTGGGAATGTACAGTACAGGGATCAGAGGTAATTCAACTTAATAATTTAGCAAAGGTTTTCTGAAGGAGGTAAGTTCTGAAGTAAACTTTGAAAGATGCGGTGAGCATGGATAGGCGGAGAAGACTGGAAATTGTTCCCAGAATGGATTGTTTTCAGCAAAGGCATAGAGACTGTGACACAAAATATGACCTCATATCCATTGTACCAACACCAGTTTAAAATCTTGCTTAGTTTCTGCTCTCAGTTTTAGCCCTGTCTCTTTAAAAATTCTTCTGGTTGTAACCCTAGGCAGCTAAGCAGGGCTATTAATTAACTAACAAGTTACTCTATAGAGAGGTTAAGAAACAGGGGCTGGGGTGGGGTGGGGGGGATCTGGTCCCAGAGTGGGGAGAAGACAGGTGTAAGAGGAAGTCACAATTCTCATTTGGGGAAATTGAGAGCCTATTTCTAGGTGTGGAGGCAGAGAGAATGATACTAATGATGATGTCTATGTCTTTTCCATTAGAGGTTTGAATTCCAGCTCTTCCAACCCAGTACTTGTGTGTGACCTTGAGCAAATCATTTCGCTTCCCTGTGTCACAGTTTCCTCATTTGAAAAATGAAGGTGTTGGCTTAGGTAATGTCTATGGCACCTTTTAGCTCTAACGTCTTAGGATGTTATGGCAAAGAAGAGCTAGAGAAGGTCAGTTTTGTCTTTCTAGCTAAGAGGGCCCTCATGGGTGAGGGAGACAGCAGGGAGAGAAAGAGAGGAAAGGTAGGGAGAGAAGGGAGAAGGAGGGAAAAAGGGGAGAGGGAGAGAGAAGGGAAAAAGGGGAGAGGGAGAGAGGGAAGAGGGAAGGGGAGAAGGGAGAGGGAGGGAGAAATGGAGAGGGAAGGAGAGAGAGAAAAGGGAGGGAGAGAGGGAAGAGAGAGGGAGAAGGGGAGAGAGAGACAGAGAGGAGGGGGGGAAGACAGGAGAGGGAAAGAAAGTGAGAAGAGAGAGGAGAAAGAAGGGGAGAGGGAATAAGGGGGAGGAAAGAGAGAGGAGAGAAAGAGACAGATAGAGATAGATACAGAGACAGAGACATCCACAGACAGAGACAGAGATCTCATTTTGTGGTTTCCTTTAGATGAGACAGGATATGGACATGTAAGCTAATACTTTTCCCTTCCCCTGTGGTTGATGCAGTAGTCAGAGAAAGAGCTCCTTGACGGAAAAGAGTCAGGTGCAAAGCTTCGAGTTGATGAGATTTGGAGGGATTTGATTCAGAGGGGTTATGAAAGTCATAGAAGGCAGCCTGACTGACATGGATAGAGGGTTAGCCTCGGAGTTACAAAAGAGACATAGATTCAAATCTTGTCTCTGATATATACTGTCTACTAAATCATGGCCTTGTCACTTAACCTCTCAGTGGCTGCAGGCAAAAATCTGTAATTTAGAGAAGGGTTGTTTCTTGCTAGTCATAGAGGGAGTTTCCACATAAGTTTTTCTATGCCTTTGAAATCACAGGTTCAGTTTTTCCCCCACTCCTAAATAAACAAAGAGATAAATAATTAAACACGTACATGTAATCATATATATACAAAGGTTTAAAAAATTTAGAGCTGGAAGGAATCACAGTGATCTCAGAGAATCTAGTCCAATCTTTTTATTTTACAGATGAGGAAACTGAGTTACAGAGCTATTGAGTAAGTCGCCTAAGTCCACACAAGTAGTAAGTGATTGAGGCAGAATTTGAATCCAGATCCTCTGATTGCAAATCCAGCACTCTTTCCACAGTTATAACTGTCATTTAGTTGACAAAATTTTACTGAGTGTACATAGGCCGTATGCCAGACATTACAGGGGCTCAGAGGATAAGGCAAAGTTTCTTTCCACTAAGGGATTACAATCTCACTGGAGAAACAAGCAGGCACAAGAAGTCATAAGACAAACAAAACAAATGTTATTTACATTTAAGGCATTTGTTGTTGGCCAATTTTGTTCAGTTGTGTCTTACTCTTTATGACACAATTTGGGGTTTTCTTGTCAAAGATATTGGAGTAGTTTGCCATCTCCTTCTCCAGTTTATTTTCCAGATAAGGAAACTAAGGCAAACACTGTTAAGTGACTTGCCTAGGGTCACACAGCTCCTAAGTGTCTGAGGCCAGATTTGAACTCAGGAAGATGAGTCTTCCTGACTTCAGGCCAGGGCTCTATCCATTGTGCCACCTAAATATCACTGTGTCAGATATAAGAGGTCAAAGACTCTTAGATGTCTGTATATCTCTACAAATCCCATCAGAGTGCTTCTACAGTAAGTGCTTGAGTACTATTTGTTGATTGATTGATTAACCAATTAGAGCAGTGTTTTCCAAATATTGTTTCATGAGATGTATATGAAGTTAGGATTGGTGTTACACATATATAGAAAATATATATGATGGATTAATTTGGTCAACCTTTGGTTGACCAAAAATAGGTTGACCTTCTATATCAGGCTCAGGTTCCCCCAAACTCCATTTTTCCTGGGAGTAGTCTGCACTCTCAGATATCTCAGGCAAATATTTATGGGTTTCATAAGTATATTTCAAACCCCAATGTATTCACAGGTCAAATTATTTAGGGAAAACACTGAGTTAAAAGCGCATGCAAGATTTCTCTTTAGTTTGTATTTACTGCGTAGGTTGTATTTCTAACATCATGTTACTGAATAACCAAGGTTTAATGAATATATTTTTGTACAAAGTTTTAGCTTGGAAAATACTACTAAATCTTTTATTTCAAAGGCATTTACAATTTTATGAATTATGAGTAGGGGTACACAACCATGACTCTCTACCAACACCTGGTGGTCACACAACTAAATTGCTGGCATGATTCAATTCCACTTTTATGGAGCATCTATGTGCAAGGCATTGTGGTGGAGTTAATTTTTTTTTACCACTTTCTCATCTTCATAGAAGAGATTCTAAAAATAACTTACTCCAACCCCATTATTGTACAGGAGAGGAAACAGACTCAAAGAGGATACAAAAGGTAAATGCTTGACAATCCCTGCCCCCAAGGAGCTCTCTACTAAACTATTATTATAATAAGATATCATGGCCAGCACTGAAGATACAGAGGAACATATAAAGGAAGCAGTGTGGCATATTTGGAAGAACACTGGATTGGGAGTCAGGAAACGGGTTAAAATTTTAAAAGTAGATTTTCTACTTCCTAGCTAAGTGATCTTAGGCAAGTTACTTAAACTCTCTGGGTCTTAGTTTACTCACCTCAAAAACAAGGGGGATAGATTCAATGCTACCTCAGGTTCCTTTTAGCTGTGATATACTGTGATTATGTAGGTCACAATCCCTGACTTCAAGGAGTTTATGATCTAGTTGTGGGGTCCATGATTTGCACAAAAGGCAACCAACAGTATAAGGCAGTATGTCATATTCCCAAATGAATGGTACAGACAATAAGTTGTGCAAGGGATTAGGGAAAGGTTATGTCACTGTGAACTCAGGCAGTCATTGGATGGTTTGATAGAAGAAATGAGCCTTGAATTGGGCATTAAAGGAAGGATAGGCTATAAAGAAGCATAGAGGTTATAGTATATTCAAGGCAGGGGGAATGTTGTAGCAAAGGTAATGAAGGGGGAAAGAGTATTGTATATTTGAAGACAGTGAGTAAACCATTTTGGCTGAAGCAGAAGATTATACATGTAGAAGAATAATGAAAGACAAGACTGGTAAGGGATATCGAACTGTATTGTTGGAAGCTTTGAATGCCAAACTAGAAAATTTGGCATTTATTTTATAAACAATGAGAATCCACTGAAGGTTTCTGAATAGTTGAATGATATATTTTAAAAAAAACCAAATAACAATAGGATTTAAGAAGACTAGTTGCTAACAGTATGTGAGATAGGGGGTGGATTAGAGAGGAGAAAGACAAAGGGAGACTCAGTTGACTATGTTGTGTGAGGTAAACACTGAAACTCTGTCTGAGGTGATGGTTTTGTGATACTTTGTACAGGGAGGGCATTGATTTCATTGATGAGTGAACAAAAGCTGCTAGTCCTTTTTAGCCTAAGTAAAGGTCCTGTAGTGATTTCATGGATGATGATGGGCATAACAGTAGTTGAAAGAAATGGAAAAGAATTTTCTTTTCTTTTAAACTTATTTTGTTTATTTATTTTTTAATAATTTATTTATTTTTAGTTTTTAACAATCACTTTCATAAGCTTTTGAGTTTTACGTTTTCTCTCCTTCCCTCCCTTCCTCCTTCTCCAAGACAGTGTGCAATTTGATACAGGCTCCTCACATACATTTCTATTAAACATATTTTCACATTAGTCATGCTGTAAAGAAGAATTAGAACCAATAGGAAGAACCACAAGAAAGAAGAAACAAAACAAAACAGAAGAAAAAAAATGAGCAAATAGTGTGCTTTGATATGAATTCAAAAGCCATAGTTCTTTCTCTGGATATGGATAACATTTTCCATCATGAGTCTTAGATCCTTGCATTGCTGAAAAGAGCTAAATCTATCAAAGTTAGTCATTTCACGATGTGGCTGTTACTGTGTACAATGTTCTGCTGGTTCTGCTCACTTCACTCAGCATCAGTCCATACAAGTCTTTCCAGGTTTTTCTGAAGTCCACCTGCTCATCATTTATGATAGCACTATAGTAATCGATTACATTCATATACCACAACTTGTTCAGCCATTCCCCAATTAATGGGCATTCCTTCAATTTCCAATTCTTTGCCACCACAGAAAAAGCTGCGAAAAGTATTTTTGTACATGTGGGTCCTGGAAAAGAATTTTCTTAACCTTAAGTCACATAATAAAACAAATTTAGGGAGTAGCATCTAAGGCAGAAGCAAAGGAGTTCAAAAGATATTTTTAATACCTAAAAGCTTTTTTGATTGACTGGTTGACTGGGTATAAATAGTTAAATAAAGAGCTAAAATAGCCCCTGCATCATTAGCTAAAAGAGATGATACATATCCAAAGCATACCATAGGAAAGAGGCTTTATAGCAGCTATAATTTAGTGGAAGACTAGTAAACATTAATAGAGAATAGCAAAAGACTTGCAGAGAACAGTCAGGCAGAAACATCAGCAAATGAACGTACTATAGAGCAGGACCTCTTAACTTCTTTTTCCACTTGGGACCCCTTTTCATGTTTCAGCATCATTTGTTGGCATTGCGTGGCCTGAGGGCATGTGCAATGCAACATGCATGTGTTTTGTGTTCAGAACCAAAGCTGCAGTGAAGTTGCGAGATGCAACACAGGAAAGAGCTGCCAGAAGCACCTTGGATTCATTATGCATTAGATTTTTAATTCACTTCTGGTTGTTGCACATTCAGAACACTTTTACTGTTACCAAATTTTTCATGACCCCATATGGGGTTGTGACCCTCAGTTTAAGAAGCGCTGCATAACACTTGACACTTACTAGCTGTGTGACCCAAGGCAAGTCACTTAACCCCAATTGCCTGATAAAATAAAACAAAACAACAACAACAACAACAACAACAAAAAGAAGCGCTGCATATAGAGGAACGGCTGCTTGGAGCAGTAGAGAGAATAGCTTAGCAGCAGAAATGATCAACTTGTAGTCTACAAATACCAGAGCAGAATACAAAAATATTCTGTAGGGAAATAAGCAACAGGACACAGAACAGTGTTCCTTGAGGTTACTGTCTTAGGGGTGTGATTGCTATGGCTCTGCATTTTCCACAGTACTGTATTCCTCCTGTGTTTGCCTTTTCCACATGGTCTCCACATGTATGTCCTTCCCCTTCTACATAACTGTCCCTTGCTCTTTATGCAGGTTCCCTGGCCGTGTCTGTTCCCTACATGTGTGCTCTCTATCATAGTGTTCCTTCACCACACCTATTTCCCTACACATGTTCATTTTCCCACTCTTGATGTGATAACTTGTAGGAGAATATATCACTGTGTGTAAGGGGAGGAATTTTCCTTGTCATTTGTTTTGCTATATTGTTTATTTTAATAAAATATCTTTTGTTTTGAACTAAGGTGTTTTCTAGTTGCTTTGATAAAGGAAACATTGATGGGGGCTCATGAGCTGTGGCTTTGAATGATACTAAACCACAGCATGCCTTGAAAGGAGGCTTGGGTGATACTTATAAAATTCCACATTCCTGACTTACAATCTCTTATATTTGTATCAAGTTAATTTTTTATAACATGTTTATGTCTATTTTGCCCTTTGATTTACATAGTAATCATGGTGACGAGGAGGCAATATAGTACAGTGGAAAAAACACTATTTGGAGTCAAAGAACTCATTTACACTGCTTTTTGTTCTGCTTTTTACTCCCTGTGCGACTTCGGGCAAGTCATGTAACATTTTTTTCTCACTTTCCTCATTTATAAAATAAAGGTGGATAGACTTGATGATATCCTATGATTTCCTGTGATTATCATACCCTTTCAGTAGATGTGGAAACTGAGATATAGTGAAGCGACTTGCCCTGTGAGGTACTCAGACAGTGAGTTAATGCAAGAGCCAGGATAAAAACCTAGTTTTCTTTTCTTTTCTTTTTTAAATTTTTAGGCAATTGGGGTTAAGTGACTTGCCCAGGGTCACACAGCTAGTAAGTGTCAAGTGTTTGGTCTGACCCCAGATTTGAACTCAGGTCCTCCTAACTTCAGCACCGGTGCTCTATCCACTGCGCGAAAACCTAGTTTTCATAACTTGAAGCTGAGAACATTTACTGATAGACCAGAGCCTGCCTGATGCACTCGCTGGGGGAAGGAAGAGAGGTAATATCTGGGTATGCAATACGGTAACTTGGACAGAATGGATTGGAAACTACTTCCAGGATCAGAAAATTTGAAGACTTAAAATCCAGTTAAAACACACGCACACATGCACACACAATTATTGGATAAGGCACTGGGCTTGGAATCAGCAAGATTCATCTTCATGAGGTGAAACCCAGCCTCAGACACTTACTAGATGTGTGACCCAGGGCAAGTCACTTAACCCTGTTTACCTTAGTTCCTCATCTATAAAATGAGCTGTAGAAGGAAATGACTAACTACTCCAGTATCTTTCCAAGAAAACCCCAAAATGGGGTCACAAAGAGTCGGACACAACTGAACAACAATATCGTAGACTCATAGATGAAACCTTAGAAGCCATTTAATCCATCCCATTCCTCCTCCCCATTTTAAAAATGAGGAAACTGAGGTGCAGGGAGATCAAGGGATTTTCTCAAAGTCATACAGGTATTATACATCAGAAGTTAGGATTTGAACCAATATTGAGTATTTTCTAAAGAGGCTTCTTTGTTTATGTATATTTTAGACTAGAGATACTCTTAGGTATCTTCTAACTTTGAAGTTCTGACTTGTATTTCCAAAGACCACATTCCTTAAATGAATGAACATTGAATCAGACACATTTTGCTTTGCTGATTCCACCCCATACAGAAGACTCAAACCTCTAGCCAATGGGGAAGCCAGCTTTCTTTTCAGATTAGCAGCCGCTTAGATGCAAAGTCTTCATTTTACAATTCACATATTTGGAATGGAGTGGATGACTATTGTGTATCTGTGCTTCTCCATGCAGAAAAAGACCTCCAAGAGGTCAGAGGTATATGTAGGAAGTGCTAACAGCTCCCTTTGACAGATTTCCTCTGTTCTTTTCTGGTAGATCCTTGCAAAGTGAACCACAATGGCTTCATTCTGCAGCTCCCTGCTATTCCCTGGCCCTGGCTCAGTTCTTCTCTTCTCATGTTGGGGGATGTTTTTTTCCTTATTCAGCTTCAGTAGTTTCCTTCTCCTGTCCTATTCAACCTCCTCAGTTCACTTGAAATAGACTGGCTGTACTTTCTGACTCACTGCAGCCTCATTTGAGTATCACAGTGTAAAAAGTCTAAAATCAAAGGACCCTGGAGTTGGTCAGGTCTTGAGAGATCATTGTGCTATCCCATTACCTCCAGGCATATCTGTGACTTTGCCATTTCAGATAGAGCAGAATCTTAACCTCAGATTTACACCTGATTTTCCTACTTAAGAGTAGTTACTTGGGTTGAATATTAGTAACTCAGATTTACACATACAATGTTTTACATTTTATAAGGAACGTTTCTCATAACAGCCTTGTGTAGGGTAATAGCACATAATAATTCCTGCTTTAATAGATGAGGAAACTGAGGCTCAGTGAGATGAAGTGACCTGTCCATGGTCGCATAGTAAGTGGCAGAATTAGAGATTTAAACCCAGGTATCCAAACTCCCAGGTCAGTGCTCTTTTCAAACCGAGTCTCCATCAGTTTATCCACCCATCAGCCCTTAACTACATTCAACTAATCATTTCTCCTTTACCTCCATTACTTGACTAGTTTCTCTCAGAATTCCAGCTATATCCACACCATTAAAAAAAAAAAAAGAGCTGAATATGTTTCAGGAAGGAGTTTTCAATGTTAACTTAGAAATAACAGAAATTACTTTGCATGAGAGTTTGCATTTCATTTATATGACATTCACTCAATGGCAAAAATTTCTATAGTCCCAACCCATCTCTACGTCACTCCTATGCACATTCACCTTCTGGCCTCTGCTTCTTTCTGCTACCCAAAGTGTTTCTATTGGTACCCATATTTTCACTGTTACCTTACTTTTCCTCTGCCTTGGGCTTTGCTTCTGTGAGTGTGTGCATGCATGCATGTGCGTGTATATGTATGCATTCATGCATTTGTATATTGGGGGCTAAGTGGGCAGATAAACCCATTAAAAAGCCTGAACTCAACCAATCAATGATATCAATACCAATCAATACCAATCAATAACAAGGTGAACTAACACCTACTATGCACATATATGTGTATATATGTTACATGCTATAATATGATATAATATACAAGTGGGTACATGTGAATACACACACACACACACACACACACACTAACACTCATGAAACAACTAGAGAACAAGATAGGACAGGACATAGCATAATTAAGTGTGAAACTCTGTGAGTTTGGCCATAAATGGAAACAGAGTTTTGGGGGCTGGGGTAAGGTTTCATGGAGGTGGTAAGATTTGAGTTAAGCCTTGTAGAAGATGTTCATTTTAGATCAGTGGCAAGACCCTTTGGCCCTTTCTTGCTCTCAGGATAAAAGAGCAAATACCATAGATAAATGAGAGATCCATGTGTGTACATCCAAATTCTAGGAAGCAGTCAGGCTATAGCAGAACAAATGATGGATATGGAGTCTGAAGACCTCTGCTTAAATTCTAGATCTGCCGTTTACTACCTAGGGGACTTTGGCTAAATCACTTAACCTATTTAAGCTTCCATATTCTCATCTATAAAATGGGAGAAGTGGAATAGATAACCTATAGGGTAAATTACAGCTTTAAATCTATGTTCTTTTAAGCAAAGGAGGAGTGCCTGAGTGGCTCTCCTTTACCCCTCCTCCATCCTCTATACTCTAAAGGGAGATTTGAGAAGTCATTATTTTGTCAACATGATCAGTCCTTTTTTTCTGAAATATATGACATTGGAATAAAATCAAGAAGTCTCAGAAAGTAATAATAAATATCTTTAACATTTCAGGCCTGTGAGATTCTAACAGCATGGCTACTTCTTCCAACAATGCAAATCATAACCTTTCTAATCAATTCAACAAGTAATGATTAAGTACCTACAACGAGTCAGGTGCTAGGTTAGGTATTAGGGGCTAATAAGACAAAGGGGAAAAGTGTCTCTTTCCTCAAGCTTACATTTTAATGAATTCCCTATGTCTTAATAAATAGAAATTCCTTGAGAGTTACTGAAGTAAAAAAAAAAATCACATGGTCGACCTCTCTGAACTGGTGAGTTTCTCTGAACTTTATTAGGGCATCCCCCCAAATAGAGTCATGAAGAATTGGACACAATTGAAATGACTGAATGACAATAACAACAACCACCACCATTGGACAATGGGACATACAATCAAGTCAGCTTTGTACTTGGAGCCTTATGAATCTTGAAGATTTACTGGAGTTTGTGGTCCACTCTTATAATCTTCTAAATGGTCAAAAGTCATCTTCACACCATGATGAGGCATAGGAATGGAACTTTAATAGAAGTAAGTATAGCAACTCAAGTTTATATAGCACATGTTTATAAAGTAGAGAAGAGCTATCTTTATATAGGTTATAAAAAAGCTGCTATGACTACTAAATAATGTTAAAAATAAATACAGAAAAACTCAGTTATCTAGTGCCTGGGCAGTAGGCTAGGCCTGATTCAGATCATTCAGGAATTTCAGGTTTAGAAATCAAAACAAAATGAGACCCTTATAGTCCATCTAAGAATTAACAAAAGTTTTACTTAGTTATTTGTAGTAGAGAAAAGATATTAAGGAAGAAACAACACAGATTCAATTGGGCATAGTTCCTCTGCTTCTGTGTTGGCCATGTTGGTCTGTTGATCAGAAGCTTGAGGTATGAACTGCTACTTTCTCATGCACTGCCTTTTTTTTAACCTAGGACACCAGAAAACTAAACCAATGGCCAGAGCCTTGGTCCCATAAGCCAATTAAGGGCAATTTCAGTTTTCAAACTGTCTCAAGCACAGTTTCAATATCTATCAAGGAAAAATTAGTCAAGCCTATATGGCAGATGTTGTGCCTACCACAGACCGGTGATGACATGAATTTGGTGACACAGTATTCAGGATATACCCCAAATAAATCATGTCTTCCAAATTCACAGGGGTTGATGGCATGTTACCTCATGTCCTGGGGAAAACTGTAGGAGATACTTTGGGCTAGGAGAGAGTTACCTGGGTCCCATTATGTCACATCATATGAAAGACCACCTATATGAAACTCTGGCTTTGCCTGAAGGTGATGGATTCTATGGACTCCCCATCTGTTCCGTATCCCTAAGCTGCCTCTCTGAGCTGCCCCTAGAATGTCTGACCTTCCTCTTACTTCAATTATCTATACTCTTGTATCCTAGAATCTTTTTGATATCCCCACTCCATGGTATAGAATGTCACCCCCATGCACCTATTTCTAAAGTAAAAGATACTTTAAAATGTTTGTAGAATTGAATATAAGCTGATCTTTTTAAAAGTGACATTAGGCAAATTACTTCATCCCTCTGAGTTTACACTTCCTCATCTGTAAAATTATAGGGTTGGACTGACTAGATGATCTTGAACATCCCTCAAATTTTTGATAAAGTAATTTCCCTCATGATACTTGGAAACACATATGATGTCATAGCAGTTACCCAGGGGCCAAGGTCACCCACTGCATTCTGGGCCATGACCAGTCATCTTTTTTTTTATTAATTTATTTTGATTTATTAACAATCACTTCCATAAGCTTTTGAGTTTTAATTTTTTCTTCTCCTCTCCCCCCACCCAAGACGGCATGCAATCTGATATAGACTTTACATATACAGTCCTATTAAACATATTTTCACATTAGTCATGTCGTAAAGAAGAATTAGAACCAATAGGAGAAACCACAAGAAATAGGAAACAAAACAAAACAGAAGAAAAAAATAGCTAATAGTATGCTTCGATCTGCATCCAAATTCCATAGTTCTTTTTTTGGATGTGGATAGCATTTTCCATCATGAGACTTTTGGAGACGTCTTAGATCCTTGCATTGCTGAGAAGGGCTAAGTCTATCAAAGTTAGTCATCGCACAATGTGGTTGTTATTATATACAATGTTCTCCTGGTTCTGCCCACTTCACTCAGCATCAATCCATACATGTCTTTCCAGGTTTTTCTGAAGTCTGTTTGCTCATCATTTCTTATAGCATGATAGTATTCCATTATATTCATATATCACAACTTGTTCAGTCATTCCCCAATTGATGGGCATCCCCTCAATTTCTAATTCTTTGCCACCACAAAAAGAGCTGAAATAAATATTTTTGTACATGTGGGTCCTTTTCCCATTTGTGTGATCTCTTTGGGATATAGCCCTGGAAGTGCTATTGCTGGGTCAAAGGGTATGAACATTTTTATAGCCCTTTGGGCATAGTTCCAAATTGCTCTCCAAAATGGTTGGGTCATTTCACAACTCCACCAACAATGCATTAGTGCCATGACCAGTCATCTTGATTTTTATCTTACCACTAGGCGTTGATGACTCCGGAGGAGAGAGTGAGACTGCCAACTTTGCACAGCTCTGACTCACTTAAATCCAATTCACAGGCAAGTCAAGACATCATCCTTGTGATGTCATCGGTCTTCTTAAAGAATGAAGGACAAACAACAACAACATTCAGGTTTTTGTATCACATTGCTTTTCTGGATTTTACTGTCTGCTTGTAATTTCAGGGACTATTGGTTCTGAACCAGCCAACTACTCATAGCTAGGTCTGCAGACAGGTTGCGAGGGAAGCTAGGCAAGTGATACTTGGTAGCTGAGGACGGGTGGAAAGCTAATGATAGGAAATGCAGAAGAGTGTATAGAATTCTGGACCTAGAGTAAGAATAGACCTGGGTTCAAATCTTGCCACTGACAAGTCAGGCAAGTCCCTGCTAAAATCCCACCTTCAATAGGAAATCTTTCCTGATCCCCTTTAATTCTATCCCCTTCTCTCTGCCGATTATTTCCAATTCACTCTGCATATAACTAGCTTGTACATAATTGTTTGCATATAATTGTTTGCTTGTTGTCTCCTCCATTATGCACTGTGAGCTCCTGGAGAGCAAGATTTTTTTTTTTTGCCTTTCTTGATTCTTCAGAGCCTAAGCTGTACTAATACAGTGCCTGGTACGCAGCAGGTGTTTAATAAACGTTCATTGACTGGGAAATGATTTTGACACAAAATCAAAAGGCACCAATAAAACAGATTTAAAAAAAATAGAATTCAGAGAGGCTTAAAACTAGAGCATTGGCCATCAGGCGATAAACTTTTAGTCACAAAAACACAAGAAGACCATTCACCAAGGATAGTAGGGATCTGATCTGCATAGGTGAAGGAAGTAACCACAACAATGGAGTGGTGAAGCAGTTATGCAGAAACACTTATCAGTGTAACAATCATCTAGGCAAGGCTTGGACTGGTTGCCTCGTGAGTGGGATTAAGTTACTGGGAGCTGTACTTCTTCCTACTTTAAAAGAGATGAAGCTACTTGTTGCAAGATTAGAACTGGAGGGTAGAGTTTTCACTGCAGCAGCAGTTTTTAAAATCTCTTTGAAGAAAGATTTGCAGGAAGATTTGGAAAGAGTGAGTTGGGAAGAAAGGAGAAGGGAGTCAGAAGCAGTGGCAGATGCTTTTCAGGAGACTGACTCTAAGTCTTGTAAAGGGTGGAGTCTGTGCCTTTTCCTGACTAGCTACTTCAGCTTATTAAGAAAACCCTGAAGGGAGTTAAAGGCAGGAGTGTTCTGGAGCTAGCGCTAGCCGGATTGAGAAGCAATTGTTACATTTTCAATGCGAGCATTTATGCGTCAGAAATTGTAATAGCTACAAATCAGGGCTTGATTTATTACTTTGTTGATTGTCTAGACTTAAGAGAGTGTTAATAGTTCATATTGAGTATAAAAGTGTGTGCATACGTGTAGAGCCTGGTTGTTAAACATTTACCAGCACACTCCTGAGTCGATCTAAAAACCTTTCTTGAGTTCAGCAGGAGGTCAGTAGAAGACTCTGGGAATGAGGTCATCACCACACTGGAGGCCTGTAACTGTAACAACAACTTATTTGTATGACACTTTAAGGTTTGTAAAATGCTTTACATCCCTTATCTAATTGGATCTTCACACTGCTCTTGGATTAACCCCTATTCCTACTTGGAGAAGCCGCTAGATTTATGATGAATCACTACTCTCCCTGTTCCTCACCTTTTTATGTTTTACTTTAAATAACTACTAATACATTTAGTTTTTACATCTTCTTCCCTTCCCCTACCCAGAGAACCATCTCTTATTAAAAAAAAAAAGAAATTACAAAAATAAAGAAATCGAGAAAAGCAATTCAGCAACAGTAATCAACACATTAACTGAATATGTTGGTATATGCAAAGTTCCACACTCATAATCACCCATCTCTGCACAGAAGGGAAGAATATACCTTTTCTTGTCTCTTCTTCTAGGCCAGATTAGATCATTATATTTACACAGCGCTTAGATTAATTTTTTCTGTTGTTGTTCTTTTCTTTTGTTGTGGTCATTTTATATATACATATACATATATACACATACATATATATGTATATAATGACATAAGCCCAACTAAGAACATTTTTATGAATATAAATACATATACATATACATATACATATACATATACATATATATACACACACACATATAAAATGTTTTATATATATACATACCCATGCACACACACACATATAAAATGTTCCTAGTTGGGCTTATGTCAGTAAGTCAGTCAATGAGCATCTATTAAGGACTTACTATGTGCCAAGTACTATGCTAAGTTCTGGGTATATGAGGTAATGTAAAAATAGACCTTGCCCTCAAGAGGCTCACATTCCAATGGGGGAGACAATATAAACATCTAGGTATATACAAGATATATACAGAGTAGATGGAAGGTAATCTCAGAGGTAAAAGAACTAGCAGCGTGTGGCACTGGAAAAGACCTCCTCTGTGTTCTTCATATTCGTTATTTCACACAGTGTAGTTAATATTCCATTATTTTCATGTACTACAATTTGTCTATTCATTCCCTAATCAATGGAAATTTGTTTCTATTTCTTTATTTCTTCAAAAGATGTTACTACAAATTTTTTTGTTTCTTTGTTTTTTTTTTTTTTTTTTTTTTTTTTACCATATATGAGACTATCTTTAACAGCCTTGGAGCACATGCCTTCCAATAGTATATCTGCCACAGAGTAGGCACTTAATAAATGTTTATTGATTCTGACTCTGACTAATCAAGGACATCACAAGTCGATTCAACCAAACGAGGCTCCCCCACTTCTGAGTTGCCTGTGGGGTTCTGCCAGCCAAGCATCAGAAATACTTGTTTGTGCTCAGAGGCTATAAAGACATGATGTCAATAGCTCAAGCATTTGGTCCCCTGAACCAATTAAGTCTCAAAGATGGTTTTAATATCTTTTAAAGAAAAATTAAATTACATGAGGCTAAGGGATTAGGATATTGGTCTCACCAAACAGGCCCTTTATCAGACCATGTGTGTACTGATTTGGTCTTTGGAAAATATGATCTCCCAGGTCATGTGTAATGCATGGCTTGCAAATCCCAAAACATTAGAGTTTTTTTGAATTTGAATAATTTAAAATTCTCTTGTTCCTGTGAATACGTTGTTCCTTACTAAGTGCTTTTGGTATTTATTTTTAATATTTTATGACCTTGTACAGTTTTCTTTACATGTACATCCAGTACACAGTACAATGAGTACAAGGCCATCCAATTAGGGAATACATTTCTCATGAAGCACCATTTGAAAAGGATCCTGCAGAGACTCTCCAACTGGGACTTTCATTACAGGTATCCCCTGAGGGGTTGGGGTTTCTCTTCTCTAATGCTATCTGCTGTGGTCCCCACTGTTAACTTCCAGTGACTAGCTCCCCATCTCCATGTAACCAATTGACATCAATTGGCTTTTACAAAAAAATATTTACTTCAAAAATAGGGCAATGACAAAGTACAAACATTCCCCCTCAATAGCTGGGGAGCATACTCTTCCCTATACCACTTCAGTCCCTGAAGGTTCAGCCTTAACACAATTTCTACTTACTATTCATCATGCACAACATTCCATCTCTTACCCCTTTGCCTTGGCACAGATTGTCACCAATGATTAGAATGCTTTCTTTCCTTCTTACCTTCTCTTATAATTCTTCTTGCTGTTCAGTTGTTCCAATTATGTCCAACTCTTTATGACTCCATTTTTGGGGTTTTCTTGGCCAAGATACTGGAGTAGTTTGCCTTTTACCTCTCCAGTTCATTTTACAGATGAGGGAACTGAGGCAAGGTTAAATGATTTACCCAGGGTCGCATAGCCCGCAAGTATCTGAGGAAGGATTTGAACTCAGGAAGATGTGTCTTTCAGTACTGCATCCACTGTGCCACCTAGCTGCCCCTAGGATTAGAATCCTTAGTTCCTTTCAACACTTAGCTGGTTTTACCTCCTTCACAAGATGTTTCTTGATCCCTAAGGTTGGTAGTGCTCACCCCAACCCTGAAATTTACTACTATTCACTTTCTACATATTTTGTATTAATTTATCCATGCTCACACTGTCCCACATTAGAAGAAAACAAGCTATTGAGAGTAGAGCTGTCTCCTATTTTGGCTGGAACCTTTTTGTTTTTTAACCCAGCTCACAACTCGTTTTATGTATGTAGGAGTGACTGAATTATGGCTACTCAAAGAAACCAGTGGAACAATGGTGAATTTACTCCACTCTCTTCCTTCCTTCTGTTTTATTTATTTTATTTTTTTTCTTGTTTGTTTTTGAGGTTCCTTCTGTTTTATGGTTACAATCAACAGGCAGCATGGTTCATTACATAGTATTAGTCTGCCACTTCACATTTGGCTTGCTAGTTTAAAGTGATAATTTAAACTTTCTGGTCTTTCCAACTCTGGTTAAACAGGAATTCTGTAATAAAAGTATTGATCAAATGTGAATGCCAACATCAAGAATTTGTGCCAGCCAGGAATGTGTTGGGATTCATGAAAAACTGGAATTTGAAATAATCAAAGGGAGCTCAGCCAGTGATAAAAGGTGGTTGGTTAATAGCTTGTCTATAGGATTGTCTCCAGAACACTGGTTCTGAAGTCAGAGGACTGGGGTTCAAATCCCACCTCTGACACTTCCTCCTTGTGTGACCTTGGGAAAGTCATTTAGTCTCTATGGTCTCTTAGTGTTTTCATTTGTAAAATGAAAAAATTGGACCCAGTGGCCTCTGAGCTATGGTGCTAGGTCTATAATCCTATGATAGATGATTAGAAGCTTTCTGAAGAATTCCACTGTGGAGGAGTCCAGGTTTCCAAAGGAAAACATGGCTTCTTTCTCTTCATGTTGTCCACATTTAGTATGATGAACTGAAACCACACTCCAGGTACAATTTGGCTTCCAAACCCAAAGGATGCTCAAAGTGGAAAATACAGTCACATTGGGCTTCTCCAGAATTCCATTCATTAAAGCTCTCTATCAACCAGAGTTCTCCATGAAATGGCACTTCCATGTTTTACTAGCACAATGATAATTACCAGCACAATGATCCTTCTGGCTCCTTATTCCCAGAACTAGTTTCTGGATGATCATCAATTAAGTTGTGTTGAGTAGAATTTTAGTGTGCGGTATTATTATCCTTAATTTGCCTAGGGTGACATAACTAGCTAATAAATGTCAAAGGCTGGATTTGAAATAAGAACTTCCTGACTCTAAGTTCAATGATCTATCCATCACACCACCCAGTTTTCTCCCACAAGGCATTCTGGTGTATTCTCACTGGCCGTCCATCATACCTGAAATGCTCTCTTTCCTGGTCTCCACCTCATGGTTCCCCTAACTTTCTTCAACTCTCATGTAGAATTTCACCTTCTGCCTGGTTCCCCATAATACCTTCCCTCTATGATTACCTCCAATTTACTTCATATGCCTGGGTTGTATGTGGCTGTTTGCATATTGTCTCCCTCATTACACTGTGAGTTCTGTGAGAACAGGAGCTAGTCTTTGCCTTTCTTTGTAACTCCAGAACTTAGCACAGTGCCTGGCACACAGTATATGCTTAGTAATTGCTTATTGACTCACTTACTGACAGCTCTTTGGCCAAATCTGAAGACAGAGAAATTGATGACGCTAGACCACATCCAAATGTCAACTCTCATTCCCTCTGGGAATTACTTTGTATAACTATGTATGTACTTTCTATTTACTTGTGTAAATGTTTCATCCTCCTGTAGGATCTAAAAGTCTTAGTGCAGTTTCAACCTATTAAAGCTTAAAACTGTTGTAAGGATTTTGGGACCAGTTGTATGTTTTATTCCACTATTGTTCTTCGAAAATTGGGGATTTGGAAATGGTTGAATAAATTGTGGTGAAAGAACATAACAGAATACTATTGTGCAATGAGACACATGAAAGGACTGTGCAAACTGCTGAGGGGGGGTGAAAGTAGGACCTTTCCTCTCCAGGAGAAAGGAGGAAAATAGTATATAGGATGACTACAATAATGGAAATGAAAGCACCCTCCCCCCCCAAACGCAGCCGAGTTCAGCTGAAAGCTTTCTTCTTTCTTATTTGAGAAGTGAGGGACACTAGGATGGGCAATAGTGACAGGCACAGAGAGAGGCAGTTGCTATAATGATGACTTTTGTTAGACTGTTTTTCTGTATTGTAGGGGAGGAACTGGGTGAATGGATGTGCTGGAAATGATTGTGATGTAAAAAATCCCATAAAGACATGTAACTGTAGGAAGAAAAAAGCTGGGAATCCAGGTAACCACTTAACTGTGCTAGATAACAGCCTTTACCTGTACCTTCCCAACCCCCTCGTTTGGGATTTTTATATAATAGGCAGTATAGGGCAGTGGGAAAAGCACTGGCTTTGGAATCACAAGACCTGAGTTTAAATATTGGCTTTAAATGACTACTTATGTGACCTTGGACAAATCACTTAGCCACTCTGTGCCTCAGTTTCTTCATCTGTAAAATTAGGACATGTACTAGACTTCTAGGATTCTTTCCATCTAAATCTATAATACTATGACCTTTCGTTATAATTTACTTTATTGCCTAGTGAGAATTGTTTCTGGTTTCTAAGGGTAAACTATACTCTTTAGCTAAATCATTTCACAAAACATTGAAGACATTTTCCTCTCCATTGGAAGGATGCAAGGGAAAAGAAGAGGAAAAGAGGGAGAGGTAGAGAGAGTGGGAGGAGAAACCCTTTTCAGTTTGGGGAATTGTGAACTCCTCCAGTGCACCATGGGAAGGTGACACTGGACATATAGACTATAATTCTTCCATTTCACATTCTAGTCTTCATCAGTAAGGGATGTGGTTGGGTTACTGTTATGTTATGGTGGAATTTCCACATCAATCAGAACCATCATCTACTCAGCACTAGAGTCAAAGTTACATTGATTCTCTAGACTTGGTCCTTTGGTGGATCTACCATCCTTCCAGTGTGACTACTCTTTCCATTGATGCAGATCACAACCCCTCCAGGCCTTTCCATCTTGTGTGAGTCTGTTACATGTTTTCCTATAAATCCTTCCAACATGATGGAAGCCTTCCTGTTGTTCCAAGAGGAACAAATTTCAAATCCTCTTATCATGGAGGTATCAATATGATATCAATATACCACTCAACACTTTCCAATTGTTATATATGTATTACAGTATGATGGGTCCACCTCCTTTTCTGTTCATAAATGTCTTCAGTAATATATTTATATATTTTCTCACATGAAAGGCATTATTAATAATATGCTGTAGCTAGTTTATTTCCCATTGCCCTGTGGGTAATTTTTAATTTTAATTTTTCTGAAAGTGTGGTGTTTTGTTGCTCACAGTCAGATATATCACCAGGAGAATACTAGGTCAGTCCAGGTGGTCAAAGGGCCACAGGAGAATATGGGTGCTAAAAACATGAGCTTTTATCTCAGTAAGCTTGTTGAGATCACTGACATCTCTGGGATCCTGTTCAGTTCTAAACCCAACCCATATTCCTTCAGCAATGACTCTTTAAAAAATATTGATAGACTAATTCAATGGGCTACTGACCCACAGCATGCCGTAAATCTGGTCAAATTCTGTTTTTTATCCTTTTTGTTCTTCCATTGTAGATCATTAGACCAATCTCTTCTGAATGTTATACATTTTACAAGCTTTGAATTACAATGCTCAGGCCCAGAAGAGTCCTATTATGAGATCACATTTGTTTCCATGTGTTCAAATCGCCATCTTATAGTTTTTATTCTTCATACTTTGGCCTTTGGTATATCAATTCCCTGAGGTCATATGAATGGTACTCAACATTCTTACTTGCTCTGGAAAGTACCTAAACATGACCCCTAAGGTTTTGCTTTCTATGTCATTCTGTCATATGTTGGTTTGGTTTTCCAGTTTTATTTGTTTATTTTTCAAAGCTTTCCCCATTCAATTTTCATTTCAAGCCCTCTGTGACATCTCTCTCTCTCTCTTGCTATTTGCCTTTCTCCTTGCTATGTAGAATGTTGGGTGTGGCCTAATGGGAGAGCAAGAAATGAAGCATACAAGAAGCAGTGATGTGATTCAAAAGTTGATGAGGTGCAGGTCAGAAAAAAGGACACCGGCCTTAGATAGGCAGTATTGTTTATGCTCAGGCTGACTTCTAAGTCTACCTGTGTTACTCAGGAATGGACTAGTCAGTAGCCAGAATCTTTTGGAGGCTTCTGCCAGTGATAGGAGAACCAAGATTGGGAAAAAGCACCAACCTTCATGAGTTGGAGAGCACAATGGATCCTGAGTACCACATTCTAGGTTGAACCAAAAGGCCAGGTCCAGAGTCTCTACATCTTTATCTGTGTCTAGACCTACTAAAATCATGAGTTGAGAATCAAGTAGATACTCCTTTGCCCCACTCACAGAGAAAAGATGGTGAGGAAGGAAACAAAATCAATCTGTTCATTTTCCAGAACTTCAGAATTCAGATGCTTCTGCCAATCCTATGTACTATCTGGGGACTTCTGGGGTCTAGGATGCAGCTCAATAGATGTTTATTACGCACTGTTTTCTTTTTATTATGTACTATTTATATGATTATAAATTATTTGCTTCTAGACACATTTTTCTGATTTATGTAGTATTGACTCTATTATACCAGCATCATATGACTAGGGCTCATGGAAATATAGCAAGGCCAAGAAAAATCAGACTTTGTCAATAGGATGGGAGCTCAAGAGCTATTCTGATTAGGTAAATCTACCAATCCATACATACTTTTGATAAAGAGTTGCTGCTGACCATAATGAGAAGTAGATCTGAGAGCTGGAAGGTTAATCACTCTCTGAGAATCATAGTTTTTTACTTACTCAACACTTCTTCCCAAAAGGGTGAAAGCATAAAGTACCAGGGTGAATATGAGCCTCTTCAAATCCCCCTCTCCCCAAAAAATCCTTTTTTTCTAAATAAGATCATGTGAAAGGCTCTCAATACCACCTGATGGCTTAACTCTTTTCCTGTTTCCAACCCTTGCCCAGGAGCCCACAATTGTCCAGAAAACCAAATCACAGTGTTCAGTACCATCTATTTACCTATCCAGATGTTCATTTCTCATCTCCTCCTTCCTCTCCCACAGAAATATATGTCAAATTGAAGAAAATAATATCTGTGTTGTAAATTTCTTCCATCTTCTGTTTAGGATTTCAGAGTCCCTAGAATTGTAACCTAGGTTTCTTCTGACATTGTTATAATTATTGTATGTAATTGTTTATATGTTGTTATAATTGTGAACTAATTATTTTATCAGTGTGTCAATCCATTACTCTAGTAACCCATGGTCTCAATGACCCATAGTCAGCTTCCCAGAGGACCAGCTTGGCCCACAGAAAACCTTGCATCACTATGGGGAAGGCAAGCCAATTTAGAGGCTCCAGTATTGCTGTGAAAGTTCTCTTGGCCCTAAATTTTCTGTAACTAAAACTTGACTCACCAAAACAAACTTCTTTTGTCTTTCTGGGTTCTTCTATGTTTTAAGAAAAAATAACAGATGAAGTCATTGCTTTTCAATATAGCACTTCAGATCTTTTCTTTTTTCCATCAAATTGTCTACTCTGGGCCCTATTCCTTTGGAACTTTGTGCTTTGTTAGTCAACAAGCATTTTAAAGTACTCACTATGTACCCACCATGTTAAGTTCTGGGGAGACTAAAAAGAAGCAAAAAACAAACAAACAAAGAAACAAAAAACAGACCCTGTTCTTGTGAGCTCAAAGTCTAATGAGGGAGACTCCATATCATATGAGGCTTAGCTAATGAATCTGGAGATATTTAGCCTGGAAAAGAGAAGATTAGTGATTTGGGAGTTGTAATAAGATAGGTGTCTTCAAGTATTTGGATAATAGTCACTTGGATGGTTCTATGTGGGCCCAAGGGTCAGAACTAGGAGCAATGGAGGAAGTTGTAGATAATTGGGAGATTTATGTAATAAGAAATGTTCTAATAATTAGAAATATCCCAAAGTGGAGTGTACTGCTGACCAGAAGATATTGTATTCCTCTTCACTAGAGGTCTTCAAGATGAGCTTGGATGACCCCTTGTTAGGGATTTTGTAGGGGCTATTACTGTTCAGGTATAGATTGGACTAAATGACCTGCTGGGTCCCTTCTAACTGTGAGATTTTAGGATTCTGGGATGGCTCTGACAACTGCAGAAGAGAAAAATAATAATAGCCTATATTTACATAATGATTTGCACAGTTATCTCACTTAAGCATCATAACCTTATGAGGAATGCAGCTTGGTTGTTAATTATTTCTATTTTTACAAATGAGGAAACTGAGGTAAAGATGGTTCTGATTTGTCCAAAGATCACCCAGATAGAAAAGGTAAGAGCTGAGACTCCAGCCCAGGTCTTCTGACCACATGATCAATGTTTTTTCCACTTCAGTATTGTGCCTTTCCACTCTGGTATTTTCTTGGTGACCAGATTTTCTTCTGTTTTCACTCTTTCCATTTTCTTTTCATTCATAGATTTATTCATCAAGTATTTACTGAGACGCAGAAGTGCGTCCAGCCCCATGCTAGGTCACATGATGAAATATAAGTAGAAGCATAAGCTATATCAGCAAAAACAGGTAGGTAACCATTCCATGAAAAGTTAACCCACAACCAGATCTTTAACTAGGGATTCTTAAGCTGAGATTAATTCAGTTGAGCATGGGACTTAGAGGGGATTGGAGAGAGGGGCCCAGCCACAGGTGCTGTCATATCAGGAGATGAGGGAACCCTTCCTTTACACTAGAGAGCGTAGAGAGTGCCTCCACAGCATGTCAGATAGCCTCTGATCCTGCTTCCCCTGGGATGACAATGAGATGTGGGACACAGCAATGTGGGAAGGCAGGCTTTGGGAAAGGGCTACTACAGGAATAGGACCTTAGGAGTAACTGCCCAGAGGAGGTAAAGGAGCAGAGGGAGTGGGACAGAGGACCAGAAGATGTGGATTCCCTAGGACAAAACAAGGTAGTATGTGTGGTCTATGCTATATATATATATATATATATATGTATATATATATGTATATATATATGTATGCCATATATATGTATGCCACACACACACACACACACACACACACACACATATATATATATATATATATATATACATATATATATACACATATATTGTTGTTGTTATTGAGTTGTTTCAGTCCTGTCCAAGTCTTCATGATCACATTTGGGGTTTTCTTGGCAAAGATACTGGGGTGGTTTGCCATTTCCTTCTCCAGTTTATTTTGCAGATGTGGATACTGAAGCAAACAGGGTTGAGTGACTTGCCCAGGGTTACATAGCTAATAACTGTCTCAGGCTGGAACTCATGAAGATGAGTCTTTCTGATTCCAAGCCCAGTGCTCTATCCACTGCACCACCTAGACTGCCCCATGTATATATGCATGTATTTGTTTATATTTGTTATATGCTTATATGTGTAATAGTAGTAGTATTATTAGTAGTAGCTAGCACTTATATGGCTCTTTAAGGTTTGCAAAGTGCTATGTAAACGTCTCATTTGATCCTTACAACAACTCTTTGAGTTAGGTGCTATTATTAGCCTTCTTTTACAGATGAGAAAACTGAGGCTGAGAGAAGTTAAATGACTTGTTCAAGGTTACACAGTTACTAGAATCAGTAGCAGGCTTTGAATTCAGATTTTCCCTCTACCCACTATATCACTTCACTGTCTCAAATGCTGTTTCTCTACATGTCTCTTCTGATAGAATGGAATCTCACTGATGAAAGAGATTGTTTCCTTTCTGTCCCTGTAGCCTGACACCTACCTCAGTGCTCAGAATTTAGTAATTGCTTACTAAATTGCTTGTTGATTGATTAAATATGCTGCAGCTGTGCATAAGTTTTACAGGGTTTGAAGAAAGAAAGAAATCACTCTGAGTTAACTAAGCAAGACTACATTAAGGAGGCAGGCCTTGAATTGGCTGGATTTAGATGGATAGAAATGAAGGCTGGGGAGGCCATTATAAAGGTCATAAATCCAGTAGACTAGAGGGACACCTAAGAAATTAGTCCAACCCTTTTCATTTTACAGGAGAGAAAACAGGTCCTAAAAAGTGAAGTTACTTTCTCTAGTTCATACAACTGGTTACTGGCAGAATCCAGAAAAGAACTCAGGAACTCAGGTGTCTGACCTCCCAGGCTGATGTTCCTTCTAATCTACCACAGTTGTATAGAATACAAATACAAGCATACCTCAGAGATATTGTAGGTTTGGTTCCAGACCTCCACAATTAAGTGAGTATTGCAATAAAGCAAATCACATGATTTTTTTGTTTTTTGGTTTATCAGTGCACACAAAAGTTGTTTACACTATACTGCAGTCTATTAAATGTGCAATAGCATTGTCTTAAAAAGAAGTAATGTTAACTTAATTAAAAGGACTTTACTGTTAAAAACTGCTTTACCATCATGTGAGCCTTCAGTAAGTTATATTATTTTTGCTGGTGGAGGGTCTTGCCTCGATGTTGATGGCTGCTGACTGGTCAGGATGGTGGTTGCAAAGGTTGGGGTGGCTGTGGCAATTTCTTTAAATAAGACAACAATGAAGTTTGCCCCATCGATTGACTCTTCCTTTTGCTTGAAGACATAGAGGTCATCGTAGGGTTATTAACTGGCCTAATTTCAATATCATTGAGGGAGGCCCAAGGAGAGGGAGAGAGATGGGAGACAGCCAGTTGCTGGAGCAGTCAGAACACACACAACATTTACCAATTAAGTTTGCCGTCTTACATGGGGGTGGTTTGTGGTGCCCCAGAACAATTACAACAGTAACATCAAAGATCACTGATCACAGATCACCATAACAGATAGAATAATAATGAAAGAGTTTGAAATATTGAGAGAATTACCAAAATGTGACACAGAGATAGAATATGAGCATGCGCTTGGAAAAATAGTACCAACAGATTTGCTCGACACAGGGCTATCACAAACTTTTAACTTGTAAAAAAAACTCAGTAGCTGTGAAACACAATAAAGCAAAGAGCACTGAAATGAGATATGCCTTTTGTGTGTGTATATCCACACATACACATATGTATATGTACATATACATGTATATATATATACACACACAAACACGTGCACACACACGTATATATATACACATGTATATTATGGATTTAGTCATTTGAGAAATGGTTTTCTTCATGAGCATCTACTGAACAATGGCTTTGGTTCATTTTCTCTTCTGTGAGATAGTGGTGAGGACTGTTTCATTTTTGTCCAGAGCCTGGAACATAGTAGGCACACAGTAGATACTCCAGAAATAGTTGTTAAATTAAATTGAATTGAATGAAGTAAAAAAAATTGAATTGGAACTTGTTTTGAAAAACATGAAGGACAATACAAATGTAAGGTGTTTACTTCCCATTAAGAAATGAGTCCCTGCCTCTATCCCCTGAAGTTGTATGATTGGACCCTGCTTTTAGTGCAGACATCCCTTAGGATAATAGAATGGTAAATCTGGAAGGGACCTTAAAGATTGTATAGAGAAGAGGTGTCAAACACACAACCAGAAACATTTCTGAGTGCCATAGGAATTAGATTAAGATTCAATTAGGAAACATTTAACAAAAATAAATAAAAATACAATAGAACATAGATAATGTTCATATGTGGTTTTATAAGTCAATATGAGGCCCACAGGGAATTCTTATATATGGTTTAATGAATTATTTTCATTTGAGTTTGACACCACTGATCTAGAGCAGCCACTTCTTTTTCACAGATGAGGAAACTGAAACCCAGAGAGCAGCAAGTGACCTGTCTAAGGTGAGGCAACTAGTAAATTTTGTCTTTTTACCCTAAATCAGGAATTCTTAATCTTTTTTGTGTCATGAACCCCTTTGACAGTCTGGTGAAGTATTCCATTGACCCCTTCTCAGAATAATGGTTTTAAATGCATAAAATAAAATATATAAGTTTACAAAAGAAACCAATTACATTGAAATAGTTTGTATCTATAGATACATACATATGTGTATGTATATGTGTGTGCATATAAAGTATATGTGTGTGTATAGATATATAAATATATCTTTTTATATGTGTATGTATGTATATGTATATATGTGCATGTGTACATACACACATATATACACACACATACATATATTCATGGACCACTGGCTAAGAACTCCTGCTTGTACTCTTTTCAAGGCTTTCTCCTTTCCTGATACTCCCAACTTCTAGTGTCTGGCCCCCCAATCTTCCTTGTATTTAACTGTATTCATATAATGTAACTATATTATATTTAACTGACTAACCTATATTTGTTTGTTTTATATTTATGCTATGTACATCTATATACACACTTGCTGCCTGCTCCGTCAGAATGGGCACTCCTTGTGAGTGAGGGGGAATAGTTTCATTCTTTGTCCTCATTCTTCCCAGGCCTACCTAGCTAAATGCCTGGCAAGGAATAGGTGCTTAATACTTATTGATTGATTACTTTCTAACCTCCTTTCTACAGCTGCCAGCAATTTGGGTGCTTGCTGAAAAGATGTATACTTGCTATACATCTAGGCTCAGCTGATTCAGACATAGATTACCTTCTCCTATTAAATCCATCACCTGGCCTTTGCCTGCTACAGGATTCTTCTCTTTGAGAAAAGCCCACCTGAAAACCCCAGTCCTATCTCTACCAGAGGGATTTCTTCACAAGCATTTCTGGAGCCTGCTGAAAAATGTTGATGTTATCTCAGTAAAACAGTAAAACCAAAGTGTGGCTCTAGCTCTGTTTTTCCCACTGAACTTATCTGCCGTCCATCTTCCCAGCCAAGAGAATGGGTGTCCTATGGGTAGATGGAATGACCATCCATTTGGCTCTTGCTTTCCCAGCCACCTTTTTGGGGGAGGAGAGATGGAGCAATTAGGGATGCCCAATAACCCCTTCACCTTTCCCCTCAGTTCAAGAAAGGTCTCTGGGAAACCTCCTGACTTTGGACTAGTTTGGATTCAGTTGTTTCACCCTGGGCACCTCCAAAGGGAAGCAGCAGATAAAGGACTTAGCTTGGGCTCAATCAAGGAGAGGAGAAAACAACCTGCAGAGAAGTGGTTCTAGGATTAGGAGGCCAACCCTATAGGGCAGAGTACTCCAGTCCTCCTTAGGTTCTGAGATGCTGGCTCCTGAGGAGCATTAAGATCCCCTTCTTTCCCCAGAGCTATCCAATCACCTGTCCTTTCACATTCTCACCCCAGCTACATTCACTGCACACAGATATATAAACATTGGAGACAAGAGGCCAGGGTTCAAATGGATGAATGAATGAAAAAGCCTTTTATGGTACATTTACTGTATAAATGCGTCTTGCTAAGTTCTCCGGTTACAAATACAAAAGAAAAGACATTCCCTGTGCTCATAGAATTTACATGAGGGTGAGGGGTAGGAAAACAACTATATGAGAGTGGTGGCCAGGAAGGGTGCTTTGGACTATGATATCACTGGGATGGTGGGTGAAACCGTAGGGTGGGTAGTCGGCTGACATACCCTTTCCAGAATCAATGGTAAAAAGAGGAGGAAAGAGATGCAAGTGGTGAAGAGGGGGAGGGGTTTTGGGGTGCTCTTAGTTGCACAGAGGCACCCCAAGATTGTGGGAGGTTTTGGGGTGCTGGGAAAAAGCCCCAGATCGCGGCACGGATCTACCTGAAAGAATTCAACCCAGATCTTCTTCCAGCCAGAGAAAAAGTTTATTAAAGATAAAGCATATAGGCCACACTCCCAAGCAACCCAAACATCAGTGATCTAAATGGGGGCTAAGGTGGTCAGGTGACACTTGTAAGGATGAGTGGACATGGGAGTCTCAGCCTCTAGGCTTGAGAAATTTCCAGCCAGTGAATGGGGTCTGAATGGGAGAGGCCAGGTGAATCCCAAGCCAGGTGATGCCTGTAAAGATGGGCGGGCGTGAGAATCTTAGCCTCTAGGGGCATGAGAAATTCCCAGCATCAGAATGGGGCAAAGGTGAGTCTTAAGTACAGAAAGACTATGGGAGGGACCCAGGAGTGGCCAAGTAGTTTGGAGTGACGGGAGGAGGGGTCTAAGGAGATCTGGATGGGAGTGGCTAGTAAGCTGGGGTGAACAGAACTCCTGGGACCTGGACCTCTTGGCACTTAGCTAGGATTAAGGGTGGCCAGAGGAAGGGGGGTTGGTTGAGTCCATTTGGAAGGTAATAAACAATGAGAATAGATAATGAAGGGAGCTGAAAGGGGGAAGTTTGCTTTCAAATGGAGATAAAGAGAGCTTTCAAAGGGAAATAAGGAAGTTTCTAAAACTTTAAGGTTTTCCTGGGACCTGTAGACAAACTGAAGCCAGGTTCTTTTTGGGGCCAGGAAGGAAAGCACATTTGAGTAAGATTTCAAAGAGAGAATCTAAAAGTTTTAAGGTTTTTCTGGGAATTGTAAACAAAGGAGCCAAATTCCTTTTGAAAAGGGGCAAAAGGGAAAAGGGGCAAAGGTTAACCCCTTCAGTGGGATTACAAATGGAACCCCACTAAAGGAAGATGGCCAGAATGAAGCATAGTCAGGGATGCAGGCCCTGAAAGTTGTCTTTACAGGGATCTTCCTGTCACTTAGGAGTCACTTTTAAGAGATGGACCTTCCTGGATCATTAAAATGATTTTACATGCCCAGAAGCACTGGGGAGTCAGGAGGATCAGGTCATGTGTTGTTACAGGCATTATATTTGACTTTGAAAATAGGATACTCAGGGAAATACTAGCCAAAAATCTCTGATTTGACATTTAGGTTGTGCCTGCCACTATTCCTCTCCAGACTGTATTTCTCTTCCTGGCCTTTTTTTTTTTAGGCAATAGGGGTTAAGTGACTTGCCCAGGGTCACACAGCTAGTAAGTGTCAAGTGTTGGTCTGAGGCCAGAGTTGAACTTAGGTCCTCCTGACTTGAGGGCCAGTGCTCTATCCACTGCACCACCTAGCTGCCCCACTCTTCCTGGACTTCTTCTCCTGTGCTCCAGAAACCTCTTCATCCTAGAAGTTCACTCAAATCCTGGACTTCACATGGTGGAAGTACTGTCCAACTCTGGGACCCCTCTGTTTGAGTGACTGGTTTTCCCCAGAGCCTCCATTTTAAGGAGGAAGCCCAGTGCAGTAATGTCTTCATTCCTTACCAAGCTGCGCTTCTGGTTCTCCTCCAGAATTTTTCTTTGCAATGCCTCATGCAGGGTCCCTTCATTTCATTTTCCCTCTTCGCCAGTTTTCCTAGTTTATGTATTGTCTTTCCCTTTTAGAATGTAAGCTCCTTGCTGGCAGGGATTGTCTTTTTGCTTGTATTTGTATTCCCAGCAGTTAGCATTATGCTGGCTCACAGTGAACTCTTAATAAATGCTTATTGACTTTATTTGATTTGGCATGTTTTCATTTCATTGTTATATGTTCAATTTGTTTTATATATCACAGTGGGAAAAAACCAGTATTATAAGAGTTTTGTTGTCTAGCTTTACTGTTTTATAGTTTTAAATTTTTTTTCATGTTGAGATTTTGCTTAATTGTTTTATAAACCATGCAAATGGAACATTGTAAATTGTAGAAAAGCCAGAAGATTTTTCACAAGGAATATGGTAAGCTGTGACTTAAAATAAAAATAAGAACTGGTCAGGAGTCTGGGGTAGGCTATACAGAGCAAGTTTTCACCAATCAGGACAGGCCAGGTTTGGGTTCTGCTGCTAATACATCACAAAATCTTGGGCAAGTCCCTTTGCCTCTCTGGGATTCAGTTTCTGAATCTGTGAATTAACATTCTGAGTGATCTCTAAGGTCTTATATAGTTATGAAACTGGATGATTCTATGTATACAATACATGAATGTAGATATAAAAGTCAACACTCATCTATACACACAGAACACATTTGTGAAACTCAGTTCATGTAGAAGCTTCTTCCCTTTCCATTTTCCATAGATAAAATTCCTTCTGACTTGGAACAAATCCATAAGGAAAATATAAATTAGCATCAATTAAATTTTTCTCATACTTTGCACTTAGTAGGTTACTTAACAAGTGGTTGTTGAATCATTGAATTAATGAATTTATATAAACCTTCATGGAAAAAGGGAGTGAGGGAACCCTGAATATCAAGGCATCCCTCAGGTTGTCTCCGTATCTTCATATGTAAAATGAAGGGGTTGGTGAGGGCCTCCAGGGTCCCTTCCCTTGATCTCTGATTCCACAGTCCTCTGACTTGGTAATGCCCTAATGTATACCAGAGCCCTGATTGGTCAACAATAGTCAACATGTCCTCTGAAGGTGGGGCCCTACAATTCCTGACTTTTACTTTTGTTGACCAGCTCATTGTCTTGCCTCTCAGTCTTCTGGTGGAAGCCAGGGGAAGATACATGGGACAACTAGATTTAATCACCCTCAAGTGCTTGGAGGAAAGCTGATCAGATGTGTCCCTTGTCTGGATGACAGAAGGGTCTTGTACAAGTTCACCAAATACCAAGGGACTCTCGGGGACAAAGAAATTCAGTTCATCCAGAGGCCTCCTCCCTTTTCATCTTGCCATAGATCAAATTCCTTTAGACTGTTAAACCAAGTCCATAAAATGGGAGAAAAATGTAAAAGAACTTCAATGAAAATTCTTTCTCTGGCTTGTCACTCGAAGGGGCTTGCTTGGGACAAGGCCAGCAAAGCCTCCAGGCACTTAAAGGACTGGTTCCTGCCTTCTGGACTTCAGGGACCCTCAGAGGTTTCTTGGGTGGCTCCTGCCTTTGAAATTCTATGGGAGAGTCACATTTCATTGGGACAGCCCCTCAGACTCTGACAGCTAAACTTGGGGTCTTGATTATGCACAGTGGCTAGGAAAACTAATACAAATTCAGGCTTGGGGAGTGGGTGTTGAAAGTGATCATTGTGCTATGTTCTGGCTTAGTCATACTCCTTCTGGAGTATTTTATTCAGTTCTCAGTGCCACATTTTTGGAAGAATGTTATTTAGCTGGCAAGTATCCAGAAAAGGTCAATCAGGATGGTGAAGGGACTCAGGATCAAGCTATAGGAGAATCATTTGAAGTGATTGTTTAACTGTTCAGCATGGAGAAGAGAAGATTTAGGGAGAAGGAGCATGACAGATGTGTTCAAACATTTGAAGCTCTGACATGTAGAAGAGTTAAGATTAGACTTAATGCTTGGCTCCAGGACACAGAATTAAGAGGAAAGGGTTGCAAAGAGGCATTTTGAGGCTTGAGAGAAGGAAAAATTTCCTAGCAACGAGAGATATTTTAAAGTGGAATGGACTCCATTGAAGGGGACTGGGATCCCTGTAACTCACTGGAATTCTACAAGTAAAGATTGTATGACCTCTTTGCTAGGCTCGTGTAAAGGGAATTCTTGGCCAGGTACAGGCTGGGACTAGCCAGCCTCTGGGGTCCTACCTTTCTCTAAGATGCTATGATTTTTAAAATAGCCTCATCAATGATCAGATACAGTGGTTCCTCCCCTCCCTCTCTGAATTCAGCAGGGCTGCTAGGTCTGACAGATGTCCCCTGAAGGGTAGTAGGAAGAGTTTTAGAATCTTTGACACCAATTCTCCATAGTCTGGGTTTTTTGTGTTTCAGGCAGGAGGAAGACAAATGTAATCTCTGACCCATTAAAGGACTAGCCTAGCCTACACAAAACAAGTTCTGCTCCTTCTCTCCTTTAAGAACTCCTTTTTGGAATGGCCTTCCATCTAGCTATGAGGCACACAAGAAAAACATTTTCATTACTCTGCAGTCTCATTTTGAGCTCATGTTCTAATTATGGGAGTCAACACACTGGGAAATTTCAGTTTCAGGGGTGATAGAAAGGTAGGGTGATCTTTAGGATGCAAAGGCAAAAAGATGGCAGGGTATGGCAAGAGGTCAGGTGGTCAGGCTTTAGGGAGCAATGAAAGGGCAGATGGTAAAGTCTCTTGATGGTTCAGCACAGGGGTGGGGAGGCTATGGCTTCAAGGTCACGTGGCTCCTCTAGGTTCTCATGTGCAGCCCTTTGACTGAGTTCAAACTTCACAGAACAAATCCCCTTACAAGTATTTGTTCTATAAAACTTGGACTCAGTCAAGTGGTGGCATTTTACCAGATAGATGAAGTTGGTGATTCTTCTGCTCATCCAAGTGGTATAAGGGCCCATATTACTCTGGATATGCTCTGTATAACCTCTGTCTAAGAGGAGGCACCCAACACAATATTGGAATTATGAAATGGGACCTGGGGAGGGGGAAGGGAATGTTCCAGATCTCCTTTCTGTCTGCTCCTTGTAGGTTTAGCAAAGTGTTCCTTTGGGTCATCAGGGAGTGTTTCATGAAGAAGGTGGGACTTAAACTGGGTCTTGAAGAATGGCGAGCATTTAGAGAAGGAGAGAATAGGAGGGAAATTTCCCAGGCATTACATGGAAGAAGGCAAAGTGCAAGGTAGTTGGGAGAACAATGACACGAATTTTTTTTTACTCAAATTACGTTTTATTATTTTTTAATTAATGAGCATTTATTTTCTCTCCCTCCCACTTCTCCCACAAATGAACAACAAAGAGGTAAAATAAAACCCTAATAATAAATATGCATAGACAAAAAAAAGTACCTACATTGATCATGTCCAAATAGATGTGTCTTATTCTGCATTTTAGGTCCTGATATCATCACTCTGGCAGTTAATGAGTGGCATGATTCATCTTTGAATGATGCCAGTTTTGTAGAAATGCAAGGAATATGTGCGGGGAAATAGGCCTAATCAATTTAACAAACATTTATTAAGCTCTTTTCCAAGTGTTGGGTACAGGATATGTAATCAATCAATAAACATTTGTTAAGTGCCTACTATGTGCCAAACACAGTGTTAAGGATTGGGAATGTTGTTTGTCCTTCATTTCAAAGAGGACCAGTGACGTCATGGGGGTGCCCTGAAAAGGGCTCAGCAGGCTTTCATACCAGAGGTGCTGCTCCTCCCTGAAAGCTTGGAATAAAGAAACAAAGAAAGACAATCCTAGCCTTCAAGGGACCTACAATCTAAAGAGGGAAGACAGCATAAAAAAGGAATCGGAAAATGGGTGGAGGTGGGGAGGAGGAGGAAGTACCCAACATGGGAGCTTGGTGAAGTCAGTCAGAAAAGTTCCAAAGCAGTCCAGCCAGGGGAGAAATGAGGAGATGTATGAGATTAGCTTTCTCCTAAAATGGAAGTTTGGAGTTCATGGCCCTACCCTCCAATAATAGAGGCAGAGGGTAGGGATAAGGCGGAGGATCAAGGCTGGTGAGATGTTACAGAATGAGGAGGTTATCCCAATAAGGAGCTTCACAGGACATGATAGAGAAGCCAGTCAGGGAAGTCACAAAGTAGTAAAATAACCTTTGTCTTCACCCTCAAGAAAATTATAGTCTAATGAAGGGAGAGGGGATAACACGTAGACAAAAATGAGTATAATAGAAGATCTCAGATAGGGACCTAGGAAAGATCCAAAAGATTCCAGGACAATTTGAGAAGTGTGTGATCAATTCTAGAATGAGGGGTCGAATGTGTGTAGGGATGGGGTGGGGCAGGGCTTTGTGGCCAGGGAAGATAAGGGAACTATTACGTAATGTGTTTCCTAGCCCTTGAGTGGGATGTAAGGAGTTAATTATTTCCTTTCACTCAGCCTAGCCTGACCCTCTCCCTCTGGTCCTTTGATCTCCCCAGGTATTAACCTGGACCTCATGGCTGTGCTGAAAGATCATTGTATTTGGAGTCAGAGGACCTGGGTTCAAATCATGACTTTGTGTGACCCTTGACAACTTACTTAACTCTTACTTAACAACTTACTGTCTGGGCCTCAGCTCCATATGACAGACCCTTATGTAGGAACATAAGGTCCCTTCCAGCCCTAGGATATACAGCTTTATGTGACCAGGTCACTCCCCTAAGAAAAATTCTGGTCCTTCCCTCCCAGCTTTATTGCAGACTTTTTCCTTTTCACTCTAGGCTTCAAACCTGCTTTGTTCTCAGTCCTGTTCCTTTAAGGAACAGCTAGGCTTGAACTAATCTGATAACTGATTTGGATGTTTTACCCTTCCAGACATTATTTGAGTTTTTACCTTGATTCAGATTTTACCCCAACAAATAAAGTAGAAGTGTTCTGGCGCCCCCTTGAGGGCTATCAGGGAAACCTCTTGAAGATTTCTCAGATCATATCATTGGGACATCTATGCTTAGGGCCAGCCAAGAAATAATTAATGGAAAGATGTTACATGTCCTAAAATGGCCTCTAAATGATATTCATCCTATCACCATAATCATCATCACTACTATTTATATAGGCCTTTAAGGTGTGAAAAAGTACTCTATGTATGTCAACTATTTTGACCCTCACTCAACCCTGAGAGGTAGGTTCCATTATTATCTTCATTTTACAGATGAGGAAATTGAGATACAGTTAAGGTTAAGTGGAAAATAGAAGAGATGACTACGGGCATTTGGCCTTAAATCACGTAGAGAGAAAAGATTTCCCAGAAGGTCTCAAGCATTATAGGATTTAGAGCTAGATGACACCTTACAGATCATGTCCAATCCTCCCATCCTGCAGATGAGAAGGGTGGGCCTCAGAGCCAGATCCACTGACTCCGGATGCAGTCCTTTCCTTTTCCCAATTCAATTTGAAGTCTCATAATCTCAGACAAATTCACCTCTTCAACTGCCATGAGCAAGAAAGAATAGTTGAAAAGGATCTTAAAGGTCCTAGTCCAACTCCTTCATTTTGTAGATGAACCTGAGACCCAAAGAGGGAAGGTGATTCACCCAAGATTACATAGCTTATCCATCGTCTTAAATTGTTAGCTATACTTTTACGGTTACATTCCATCTCCCCAAACAATCAACAAGAACTTATCAAATACCTACCATGTGCCAGCCATTGTGCTAGTCTTAGGCATACAAAAGCAAAAATAGAAGGGTCCTTGCCCTCAAATAGCTTATATTCTATTGGGGGAACATAATAGAGCTTTGAAAACTGATTGGAATCTTAGAATTGGTAGATCTTCTTAAAGAAACACAGTCTTCAAGAGATAGATGAGAAGAAGGAAGGGACCCTCAGCAGCTGAGCAGCAGCAACCTGAGGTTAACCTCCCTAGCCTTGCCCAAGACTTAATCAGCTCAGGAGCAACAGAAACAAAAGGGAGAACAAGAGAAGGAGAAATAAAATGTAACATTGAACAGTAAGCCAAGAGTGACCCTATGGTCACCTCAGAGCAAACGACTGGATGAAACCACTGTTTGCATTCACCTCATCAAGAACTGAGGGACAGTCTGAGAAAAAGTATGCTCTTACCCCTCTTCTTCAAGGGCTCATTTCTTTACTCAAATGTTTCTAGTAATCTGAATTTTGCCTCCACATAAAAAGACTAGAGGTTAGTGAGTGATAAACAAAAATTTAAATTAGGGCAGAGAGCCAAGCCTCTGTCTAAATGTTAGAAACATTCCTAACTGGGGGCTCTGAGCTATTGTAAATGTATCCCTAACTTTTCAGGCAACATAAACAGAGGAAGAGACCAAGTGGACCTGATGATATCAAAAGTCTTACTGAAGGTTTAAGTTACTAAAGCTTAAACCTGCACTAAGACTTATGGAATACCTAGTATTGCACCTAGGCTAAAAAAGATCTAATTTTTGTCAATTAAATTTTGGGAGACAAATAGGATAGAGAAGAAGGCTTTAATGAGTATCTAGAGTACCTGTACGCCAACTGCACCCTGCACAGCAATACCTACAATCACTTGAGTTACATAAGTTTACAAAAACATATATGTAAGGTAATTTTTTTGAGGGTTACTAGATTGTAAGCTCTTTCAGGGCAAAAATTGTGTCATAATTTGGATCCCTTGCTGAAGCCAACATAACACCTCACACATGGTGTGTTCTGAGTAAAGCTTTGCTGATTGACTGATTGATTGCCTTTTGCCTATTAGAAAGAGCATGAGAATTGGTCAAAAAAAAAGAAGAAAGGTAAGATGTAGGGAGGAAGGAAGGGAGAAAGGAGGGAAGGAGGAAGAAGGAGGGAAAGAAGGGAGAGAGGGAGGAAGGAAAGAGGGGGAAGAAAGGAGGGATGAGGGAAAGGAGGGAGGGGGGAGGGAGGAAGGGAGACAGGAAGAAAGGAAGGAAGTGAGAAAAGAAGATAGGGAAGAAGGAAGGAATTGAAGAAGAAAGGGAGGAAGACAGAGGAAAGAAGGAAGAAAGGAAAGAGGGAAGGAAGGAAGACAAGGAGAAAGACAGAAAGAAAGAAAGAAAGAAAGAAAGAAAGAAAGAAAGAAAGAAAGAAAGAAAGAAAGAAAGAAGGAAAGAAAAGTAGGAGAGTATTCTGAATTCCATCCACCAGTCTATACCCAGAATCAGAGAGGCCAGAGGCATTGAGAATATTTTCCCTATGGTATTTACCTTCCTAGGGAGAGGCAACAGGATTCAGGGAAAGAATTCCAGACTGGGACTTAGGACACCTAGGTCTTGGTCTTGTCTCCCTTGAGAGAATGTAAGATCCTTGAGAGCAGGGCTTACTTCACAACACCTGTCACATGGTATGTGCTTAATGAATGCTTGTTGATTCATTGCCTCTGTCACAGATCTCTGACCTTGAGCAATTCACTCCCTCTTTAGGGCTCAATTTCCATTTGTAAAATGAGGGATGGAAGTAGAGGAGCCACTTGCTTATTAAGTCCAAGGTCCAGTCTAGCGCTCAGATTCAAGGGAAATCCTGGGAACCTTAGATAACCTTTGTAAGGAACCAAGTCAGTGTTGTTATTCGACCTTTAGAAGCCATCCAAAAAAAGCATGGATTCCAGCAGAATACAGACCTAGACTTCCATCCAGGCTGGATGCTCTGACAGCCTCCTCAGGTCACTGGAATTCCAGACTTCCTGGCTTGTGGCTGGCCACTCAATCAGAGGTCCTGAAAGCTGCTGCTACTACTTTCAGCCTATTTTTCTTCCCAACACTCATCCCTCTCAACCCCATCTCAGCCCCCAGTCGGTTTCTGTACCCACTCTATATTTCAGTGAAACCCTGCCTCGTGCAAAATGTAGAGTGAAGGGCAAAGAGTGAACTAGATCAAATTCTGGCTCGGTTCAGGAAATGTGGAGCCCTGGAGCTGAAGAGGTGCTACCTGGCCACACTTCCTGCTCCCCAGCTCCCCAGCTCTGACAGTCCTCTAATCTCCCCTTGGCACCCAGTCCAGAATGGAAGCAAGGCCAGGGGTGGAGGTGGGGAAATGTAACTGTTTACAAAAAAAAAAAAATCTAGATTTTTTTTATTTTACAGATGAGGAAACAGGTTGAGAGGGTTAACTGACTTGACTAGGGTCATTGAGTAAATGTCTGAGATTTCCTGATATTGTCTCCACACACCAGAATGATCATATCTGAAACATCCCAGTTTCCATTCAACAATAATTGAATTGTTGTTCTCTTTACACACAACTGAATTCCTAGTTACAATATGATGCAGATGACTTTTCCTGCTTTCCCTACCTCACAGGGTTGTTGTAATCAAATGAGATAATATATGTGATAAGCAGGTAAGGGCACAGTGGATAGAGTGCTGGGCCTGGAATCAGGAAGACCTGTGTTCAAATCCAGCCTTAGATACTAATTGTGTGACCCTGGGCAAGTCACTTAACACTGTTTGCCTCCATTTCCTCATCTGTAAAATGAGCTGGAGAAGGAAATGGCAAACCACTCTATTATCTTTGCCAAGAAACCCTAAATGAGGTCATGAAAAGTCCAACACGACTGAACAACAACAATATATGTGACGGTGCTACTAAAATGTAAGCTCCATGAGAGTAGAGACTCTGTCTTCTCTAAATTTTGCATCCTTATCCCACCCCACTCTACAATGATGTGCTTTGCTCAGAAAATATTTCAAGCATGTTTGCTGAACTGAATTCCTTTGAAAACTGTAAAGCCATATGCGACATGTACATAGTTCTTCCCCCTGTATAGATTGCAACCCTCCTTCATGCCTTCCTGTCATGATTCTTGTAAATGTCTTTCCATAAAATTTTCGTAGAGAATATTCCTCAATGCACTGGAGGCTTTTGTTGGCTTCTTTTAGTGTTTTGTGTCCACCAGTGCAGTCCTCAGGTTGCCTCACTCTTGATATACAATTATTGATCTAACCTCTCATTTGAGTCACATGTCTTCTCTGCTGGTTATCTCAGACAAGTCCTTGTTGGTAACATGCTGGAGCCTACTTGTACCTCCCTTTTCCCAGTCAAGAGATGAAGGAGTCAGGAAGCACTCTATGGAATACACTGTGTACTGTGTCTGTTAGTTTTGTTTAAATTATTTTCTTTGTCACAAGGGAGGGGACACAGAAAGCTGAAGGGGAACTGACTTGAATAAAAAGAAAAGGCAACAATGAAACACCCAAAAAAGTGATTCAAAAACACTGTGTAGATTGAATTACTGTTACAACAAATAGTTTCAGTGGTTTTGGTTTTGGTCACTATCCTCAGGGCATAATCTCCAGTGATTTCCAGTCTTCTTCCTGGATTGTAAAGCCCATCGTAAGTAATTCTATAAGTAGAATTTGGATCATTTCACTTGCTGCCTTCTGAGATCTCACTAGGCCTGTACCAAAGAAATGAAAACACAAAGAAGACGCAGCTACATCCCAGACATAGTCTTTCTCATGGCTCGCAGCCTAGATCTGGGGAGGGGAAGGGTATCCCTCCACTAACTCCAGTGGAACTCTAAGAGTCATCCTTATACTTGAGTTCTGGAAGGAAGAAGACTGAGGGTCTAGAATTGTCCCTTAGTGTATCCACTGAGTTCTGGCTCAGCAGCAAATTAAGAGTCCTCGCGGCTAAGGGGAAACAATCTGATGATATCTGTGCCTGCTTTAGAAAGGGGGAGGGGAGAAAGAGTCCCTCCATCATATATCTCCAAGGGGATGCTACACTACAGTTCTTTTGAAAAGAACTTAGTCACATCTACAAACTTGGAAGACTTTACTATATATTCCTTTCAGATCATTTAAAAATTATTTATGATTTTATAAATCATTTTACATAAATGTGTATACACACACTTATGATTGCCATACGTAAAGTATTATTTAAATGATTTTTGATGCTTTTTAGTCCCCTCTAAGTCATTCTTCTTTTTATTTTGGAAAGTACCATTAAGGTTACTTTTTATATGGACTATTGAAAACCTGAAACCCAGCCCCACCATTGTGTGGTGTACAAGATACTGGTCTCTTTGCTCTTATATCTATAGGAGTTTCTCCATAGGTGATCTTAACTAGACACAACTAGCTGTATGACTCTGCTAAGTCAATTATGATTTCTGAACCTTAGAATTTTCAGTGGCTAAATACGAATAGTACTAACCTCCAGCTAACAGGGTGGTTGTGAAGAGCAAATAAAATAATTTTGATAAAGCATTTTGCAAACCTTAAATCACTATATAAATGGGTTGTTATTATTGTTATCACAAATTAACTAGTACAACAAAACCTAGCCTTGTTAGGGAATAGAGATTCTGAGGAATTAAAAACTCTGGTAATGTTACCATTTTGTTGGGTTATTGCTAGAAAAGTAAACCTTTAAGTGCTTAGTAAATTTTAAAGTGCTTTGTAAATCTTACATTTAAATGTGATCATGGCATGTAATAGACTTTTTACTGTCTCACCATCTACTCCATACTCTTAGTGGTCAAACTCCAACAATCTCCTTCATATACACCCTTATGTTATGCTGACTCATTCCTGTCCTTTTTTCCTATTCCTGACCTCCAGAACTTCCACCTAGTTCCTGGGGCCAATTCTGCTCTAGTGCAGATTGAAAGCTCCCTCCAGATTAGAGATTATCATACTAATAAACTGGGAGGAACTTTGAGGTTATCTAGTTGTATTCCCTACTTGACTGAATAATTTTCTCATGAATAACTCCATGGAAGAAAAACCTCACAATCCATACTCACCAGTCACGGAAGGGGCAGCCTGTTCAAGATTAGATATATCTAATTAAATATATCTAATGTATAGGATAATATTTTTACTACCCACTTTCCAGTATTGTTGGGAGGAAAATATTTTATAAACCTTAAAAGGGTTTATAATAGTGAGCTAATATAATAGTATACAATTATGTTCTTGTGAGTAGGATATAAATTCCTTTAATGGCAAAGACTATCAATTCCTTCCTTCCTTCCTTCTTCTTTTTCTTTCTCTTTCCTTGTTCTCTACATTGCATGCAGGTTAATAAATGCTTATTGACTTGATTTGGCTGTGCAGAAAGGATCTGTGATTTCTTCAGGTGGGAAGTGCCCTCCCTTAAGGCAGATAGGATAATAGATCAATCAATCCAAGGGAAATGTCTGAGTTGTAAAGGGGTTAAGTGATTTGTTCAAGATTGCTTAAATTCCAAATGTCCTGAAGGATTTCAACAGAAGTCTTCTTTGTTTCAAAGCCAGAGTTCTATCTGCTACATCAGGCCTTACACATGGCAGGAACTTAATAAATGTTGCTTTAATTGAATTTTATGAAATATTATTGCTTCCTTCATATTATCCCCCCACCTAGTTTTGATTAAAAAGTATTCTTTAAAACTGAAATAAAATATAGTCTTAAGAAAAAGTTGTCACACACCTCAGAGAATTCAAAGGTAATATAATATATTCAGTGTTAAGACTCTATAAAAATTTTCTTTTATGATTCATAATGCATTATAATCTCTTTCAGTTCTTTGGAATTGTAAAATGAGGGGCTTAGCCTAGCTGGCCCCTGAAGTCTGTTCCAATTCTGGAGCTATGATCATTAAGAATGATAGTTACCATTGGGCAGGATTGTGAGAACATTCTGGTTTTTGGAATTTTCTGGTTGTAAGTAGGATTTTGGGTTTTTTTGGGGGTGGGGGGGAAGCCATGATTTCATTGGTATAGGGAACTCTCAGTGCAGAAACTCTCTCTTCCAGGGCAGATTAGCACCTGTTCTGAAACTCAGTGTTTGAGAGTTGTCCAGGGACACTGAGAGGTTAAGTGAATCACCCAGGGTCACCTAATTAGTATGTGAGAGAGGCAGGATTTGAATCCAGGTCTTTCTGAGGCCAGCTTGCTAGTCCCTGTGATGGGGATACAAGGGGATGCCACCGGGGTGAAGAAACATGCTCTCAGGATGGGGCTGTGTTACCTTCTAAGTTTTGTTACACTGAGGCAAAGCCCTCTTTGCCCCACCTTAGATATGGATTTGCCTGGAAGGGACCTTAGAGATGATCTATTCTAAATGCCCTGTTTGGCATTCAAAGTCCTTTATAAGGTAGCCCCCTTCTACCTTTCTAGTGTTCTTCCGCCTTCCTCTCCCAGAATTACTCTTTGATGCATGATACAGGCCTCCTAGCTATTCTGTGAACAAGATATTCCATCTTTCAGCTAGGGGTAGTTTCTCTGTTTCCCATGCCTGGAATGTTCTTCCTCCTCTGTTCCACCTGCTAATCTTTCTTGCTTCCTTTAAATTCCACCTAAAACCCCTCTTTTTACAGGAAGCCTTCCCCATCCCCTCTTAATTCTAGTGCCTTTTCTCTTTTATTATTTCCTATTTATCCTATATATAGCTCATTTGTTTACATTTGTATGTTTATTGTCTTCCCATTAGATGTCCCTGCTCTTTGAGGGCACTTAGCACAATGCCTGGCACATAGTAGGCACTTATTTAATGTTAACTGATTGATTTTGGTCATGGTCTTAAATGTCTTATGTGAAAAGGAATGACACAGAGGGAATCTGAGACACCCTACCAAGAACTTCAGGGAGGGAAATCAATATAACTCAGTTAAAACTGAAGACAATTCTTTTCATACTTTTTCAGATTATTCACACCATAGCTGACCTTCAATAAAGGTAAATGAGAATTGATCATATATCTATTTCACAAGTAGGCAAATAAAGTGAGGGAACTTTGAGGCTGAGACTATAGAGCAAAGGCCAATGAATGGTCCCAATGGGGGGGATTAAGGGTGAGGGGAACTACTAGATGCTGGGGGAATGAGACTAAGAAGGTGGTAGAGTGGGAGCTGAGGCTGTAACTAACTGTCAGTCTTCTGATAAAGCACATTATCCCCAAATTCAGGATTTTTTTTCTTGCAGAGTATTATTCTGCCCCATTTTAGTTGAAAAAATAATGCTAAGAGAGAGTAAGTGTGCCCCAGAGTCACTGAGCAAGTCAGGAACATAGGCACTAGGTTCAAGTTAGTCCATGGGTCTCTTGATTTCTAGCTTAGCCTTACAGCCTCTTAGATCATTCTTTCTCCCTAGTTGTGCATCCTTCATGGCACAACTCTGCAGCAAATGAATAGCAAGTCCTGTTTAGAGAGCCCTGTGAGGAGGCTGTTCACAGGTCTAACCTATTTCAGTGTCCTGGGTACAGGTGAGTCTACATTGAACAACTCCTATCCAGTCTGAGACTGGGCCATTTAAAATGACTGGTGAAAACCGACCACTTCTAAAAGCTTCTTGGCTCATCCACTGACCCTGCAAAGATGGTCCAGATGCTTCATGGTGTCCCCAGCTTCAGCTAGCCCTAGGCCTCTTGCTGACAAAGAAGATGACAGGTAAAGGTGTGTACCTGTGCCTAGACTGAGAGATTTATGTTCTGGTAGAGCAGAGGATTCCAGCCTGGGCTGGCTTTTTTCTAAGGTAGACAGGAAAGTGTGCAAAGGCAGATAGATAGAAGCCAAGATAACCCAGCCTGACTGGTTAGACTGGGTGACCAACTCATGACCCTACACTCTTAGCCTATCCACTATTGCCCCAGCAGAAAAGTAAGGGCACCCAACAGTCACTTTTTCCTTGAAGAGGTGACTGATTTTAAGTCACACACAGAGCAAGGAGCTCTTGAATACACATACACACATAAGCAGAATCACACTAATAACAAAGCTATTCACAGAAAGTCAGAGAATGTTAGAGGTAGGAAGCAGATTGACATAGTGGATAGAATGTTGGACTTGAAGTCAGAAAGACCTGGGTGAGACTGAGTGAATCACTTATTCTCCCTCAGCCTCAATTTCCTCATCTGTCAAATGGTGATAAAATAGCACTTACCTCACAGGGTTGTTGTAAGGATCAAGTGAGATAAATTATGTAAAGTGCTTTGCAAGGCTGAAAAGTTCCATATAAATTTTATCTTCCATTATTACTAAAGAAGTCATCTAGTTCAACTTAGTGTTAAGACTCAGTTTACAGGGGGAGAAAACTCATGCCTAGGAATGAGGAAATGACTTTGATCAAGGTCATATAATGAGTTAGTGGCAAGCTAAGATTAGGACCCAAGCCTTCTAGGCTTGTGACTCCAAATTAAATCCTTTTTCCATGATGACAGAGATTTCCAAATTGGGAGGCACCATCTCCCCTCTGCTGGGGAAATGGGTGAGGTTGAGCACAAAGAAATGGCCAAAATTATTGGAGACTTTTTTAATCTAACTCTTACATAAATATATCCCTTTTTTACATCCAGTCAAAACAAAGTTCAAATCAAAGTCAACAAAAGCGAGACTAACAGGGCAAATTTGTTCCAAGTGACAGTGAATGCAGCCCAGCGGCTATTTAACATGGTATGTGCAAATGAGGTCAGTTTGGGGTATGAGTGTGTCAAATCTCAAGACCGGCACAATCTGCCACCGTTAACCAAGGCATAGTCTTCTAACACCCATGTGTTGTGTTGTAGCACTCCTCGCTGGTGTATTAAACAAAGCAATGCAATTTTTGCTACTGATCATAATATCTTATTTTTATGAAATGGAGCTTTTTATTGCAGCTGTTAAAAAGATGAAATATCAATCTTGGTTAATGGCTGAAAAAGAATCATGAGTAGAAATATCACTGACATGTTTTGAGTTTTGCAACCATTGAATTAATAATAAGATTATGTTAATGATTTGGTTGGTCATAAATATGAAATTTTTAAAGAATTTTTAAATTAATAAATATCTTTACTCATTGAATTTTTGTATTTCCAAAGCTTTGTAACTGGTCTCCCTGTCTCCCCACTTCATTCCATCCTCCATTTGGCTGCTAAGTTGATTTTTCTAAAGCGTGGGTATGACCATGACACCCTCTGGCTCAATTAACTCCAGTGGTCCTTTGCTCCATCTAAGATCAAAATACATTCCTCTGTCATGTAAAATCCTTCATAAAGTGTCCTTTCCTACCTTTCTAGCTGTTTAACACATTCATCCTCTGGCTTGATCTACAATCCAGCTATATTGTCCTACTTAAAGCTTCTGAACAGGATATTTCATCTCTAATTTCTGAGCCACTGACCTGGTTGTCTCCTATGCCTGGAATGCTTGGCTCCCTCACTTCTGCCTCTTAATTTCTCTTGCTCCCTTCAATATTCACCTCAAATCTCACTTTCTACAAGGGTCACTCCTTGTTCTCACAGCAGCTAATGCCTTTCCTTTTTATACTACTTTCATATATTCTGTATATACCTAGATATTTACGTGTTCTCTTGTCCATTAGACTGTGAGTTCTTGAAAGCAAGGACTGTGTTTTGCTTTTCTTTGTATCTCTAGTGTTTAGCACAGTGCTTGGCATGTAGTAAGTGCTTAATAAATGCTGGTTGACTAATTTAAGATGGATGTTGTTATAAAAATATAAAATTATTTGTTTATTTGAATAAGCTATGAATTAATAAAATTATGTACATAGATCATTTTAGGAAGAGTATGGGAGTAAATGTCATTTTTTAAAATGGGAGAGTAATGCTAGATAAAGTTTGGAACCCCTACATTTTACCATGTTGACTCTCAGCACCATGTCCATGCATAGAATCATACCTATATAAACTGAAGGATGTGCATTTCCATAGTTTTACATACAGACAAGAGCATACACACACACACATAGTAACTCCAACTCATAGTCATAAGCAGACATATATATCTACACATAAACACAGCCAGATATGGTATGACATAGACACCAAGAGTCAAAATCCTTCTCTAAATCCATATTAAGAAAACAAGATGATTTTAAAATGAAAATATCTCCTATAGAGATTTTATGATAGCAGAAAAGACCCTGATATTGGACACGGGACACTGGACACTATGTAACCTTGGGCAAATCATTTTCTTGACTGGACCTCAGTGTCCATGCCTCTAGAATGATATGGTTGGACCAAATGATCTCTAAAGTCCACCACAACTCTAGATCTTAGGATCCATAGTGACCATGAAGTGTAGTAATTGGCTATTTTCCTACTATATAGGCTAAGCTAATCCTTCCCAATCCAGCTCAATTCAATAAACGTTTATTAAGAGCCTGCTAAGTGTCAGGCACTATACTAAGAGCTTCAGCTACAAAGACAAAAACAAACTGAAAGGTAACTCAGTCCCTGATCTCTAGGAACTTACATCCTGCTTGGGGTGGGGAGAACAAGAAGTGCTCAGATTAGCAAATACAAAATATATGAAGTAATTTTAGGAACAGGAGAGGTAAAACACTAATATTTGGGGGAAATCAGGGAAGGCTTCTTATAGGAAGAAGCACTTGAGCTGAGCCTTGAAGTCTTCCTGATGTGAAGAAGGTCCCTGCAAAACCCTAAGCCCTCAATCTCTTCCTTTTTTCCTTACCTTTATTTCCCTCCAATCCTCAAATATTCAAGTTATCCTTCCACCTATCCTAGAGAGAATTTAACAGAAAATTGTATTCTCTTTGAGGTATTGGGCAATTACGGGAACCTTCTTGCATTATCTGCACTTAAAATGTGATGAGGAAAAGAAGTTTGGCTGAAGTTAGTTTTAGGTCAACATCTTAGCACCATAATCTCAAAATGGATGTGTAACCCAATTGAATATCAAGTGTTACACAATGAACACATTCACATGCACACACACACAATTAAAATAAAAAGAGGTCAGTACTAGCTATGTCTAAAGGGAAAGTTCATCATCAAACAGGGATAAAGGTGATCACAAAAGAAAAAACAAAAAAAACCCCCTTAAATATCATGAAATTTAAGTGCTTTTACACTAATAAAATCAATGCATCCAAGATAAGAAAGGAAGCTATGAAATAAAAACATTGCACAAAATATCTCTAATAATGATCTGATTGCTAAGATATATAGGAATTAACATGTGCATGCACACATGTACATGTGTACCTACATGTAATTATGTATGTGTATATACATATATGTGTATAACCAAAAGGAATTCCAGTGATAAAAAAATGAACAAATGATTCTCAAAAGAATTGCAAACTAACACCCATATTAAAGATTGATCTAAATAATTAATAATGAGAGAAATGAAAATTAAAACACTCTCAGGTTTCACCTCACATCAGCAAACTGCAAAGAAAACAGAAGATATAAGCAATAAATGTTGGAATGACTGAAGACACACTAAGGCACTGCTGATGGTGCTGCAAATTTTTTCAACCATTCTGGAAAGTAATTTGATCACTCGAACAACAACAAAAAAAGAAAAACCATGGTTATATCCTTTTACCCAGAGATTCAGTTGCTAGAGATATTTGTCAAAGAAGTAAAAGACATAAAAGAAAAGTCTTAAAGACACCAAAAGTATTCATAGCATCTGTTTTCTATGGTAGCAAAGACCTAGGGGGAAGAAGTCAACACCCATCAATTGGCGAATGGCTGAACAAATTATGGTACAAGAATGCAATGGAATATCATCACAACATAAGAAATGATGAATATGAAGAATTCAGAAAAGCCTTGGAAGACTTACACGAATTGATACAAAGTAAACTAAACAAACCAGGAAAACAATATATACAATGACTGCAACAATGTAAATGGAAAGGACAATTAAAGGAAGTTGAACTCTCTGTACTTTTAATCACCAAGCTTAATTCTGAATAAGAGTTGAAAAAGTACACCTGTCACCTTTATTTGCAATGATGGGGGAATATGGATGTGGAATAGAGCGTATACTATCAGATTCAGTGATGTGTTGGCTAGGTACATCTACTACTTTTTAGAACTTTCTTATTCTTAGTTACACGAGATGTTTTGCTGGGTGGGGAAGTGAGGAGAAACATATTCAGAAATTGAGGTGATATGAATACACCAGATAACAATAAAAATAGAACTACAACAAAAAGATAACTAATGGTAGTTTAAGACAATAACAACCAAGGAACCATTTCTAGTCACTGGGCCAATCCTGAGTTCCTACAACTTACATCACACCTCATACCACCAGGGTGACTGGTTACCTCTTCTGGGGATGCATACGGCTGAACTTGCCTTTGGGTTTCTCAGGAACAAATGACTTCACTACTCAAATTCCAGCTATATTCTAGGAACAGGAGAAAACGTGTCAATCCAGCCCTTCCCTTTCCAGGCTGAATAAGGAATTCAGAGAATGTGGTTCCTCCTTCATGAAGTGCACACCTCCAGGGTGCCAGGTCCTGATCCCACCCATCTTCTGCACCAATCACTCTGGCCTGGGGTTTAGAAAAATGAAATGAGATATACTGATTTGTTGTGTTATTTTAAAATTCCCCATTTCCCCTTCTACTTTCAAGTTAAAACATACTGCTGATAAAACATTTAGGCATAAACAGAACAGAGACAGGAAAGGAATGAAATGAAATAACTGTATGTAAAAGACCATTTCCTCCCAAATGATACCTTACTTACAGCCTTTTTAAAAATCAAAATCATTTCTTGATATACTAATATTTCCATCGATTGGCTCCTTCCTTATAGCAAAGAAAAATTTGAGCAAATCTCAAATGACAAATTAACCTCACCTGAAACTATATACAACATTTCATATCCATAGTCCCTTACCTCTCCACCAAGAGAATTTCTCCTGTCCATTAAGAGATAAGAGCTATTTTTTCTTTCTTTCCCTCTGAGACCAAGCTCATCTATTTAACACTACTATTTGGGCAATGTTGGTATTTGGCTGATAGGCTCTCAACATGTACCATGGTACACTTGGTACCTCTCTCTCTCTCTCTCTCTCTCTCTCTCTCTCTCTCTCTGTCTTTTAAACTTGGACATTTGCAATCTTCTGGGTCATTTTTCATTCTCCATATTTCTGCAAAGATAACAACAATCATGCCCTCATGATCATGGGTTCAAGTTCTTTCAGTATCTCACTTGGGCTAAGGGTGAATCATTTGAATGACTCTCAGAAGACTTAAAATTGCAAGTGATACAAAGGTAATAGAAATTGCATTGTGGGGACAAGCCAAGTTCAGTGCATTACCAGGGATGATTTGTTTTTAAGACTTAGAGTGAATTACATCATTAAGGACAGGTAGTTTGGACCTGTACTATAGCTCAATCTGAGAAATAAGAGATTGGCAACTTGAGTGCTAAAGCTGGTTTGTTTTCTTTTGTTTTGCCCTGGATTTGTGATTTGGTAGCTGTAGAGACCTCTTGGTGAGGAAACTCTCTTTACTGATGAGCAATTTCTGTATAACTTAAAGTCTTAGAAAATTGCTTGGAGGCACTGGGAGGTTTAGCCTTGCCCAGGGTTACACAGATAGTATCTATGAGATGTGGAACTCAAACTCACATCATTACTAATTCCAAAGACAGGCTCTCTATCCACTATGCCGTATTGATTCTTTCATTGATACACATATATATATATATATACACATACATATATAATATTAAAAGAACCCGTGCAATGGGCAGAACCAGTATGGAGGATTTATTGAAAAGCATAAATAAGAATTACATAGGATGAGAAGGTCACGTGGTCTAGTGGGAAAAAAACACTGGTCTTGGTGTGGATTCTTAATCCCGTCTTCGTTATTTACTGCCTGTGTGACCTTGGGCAAATCACTTAACTTCTCTGGTATTCAGTGTCTTCATCTGTACAAATGGGGGAGGGATGGAGTGGATGAGATCTTAGGTCTCTTTCTATTTTAGAGCCTATGTTCTTAGCTCAGGTACCCATTTGACATATATTAGCAATTACCTCAGGACTACAAATTGTCTCTTCCCGTATATCCAGCTTCTTCTCTTCCCCTATTCCCTAACCTATTAATCACTTAGTCCTCAAGGCTATATATTTTTTTCTCAGATTGACAGCTGACAGGCAGCTAAGTTTTGATTTTTCTACCTCTTCTTAGCTAATGCAACTGACCTTCTACCCATCCGTGACAGGTTGGCCACATAAACAGACCATAGTTATTTGGGCACCATAGACTTTGAAGACAGTTGGTGCAATGGAAATCATGTTAAATTTAAAATCAGACAACCTGGGGCCAAAATTGTGACTCTTCTACTTACTTTTACTTTGAATAAGTCATTCAATGTCTTTTAGCTTTAGTTTCCTCAACCATTAGAATTTTAGTTTACCACAAAGAAGAGAAAAAGCCTATTGCTTTTTTTTTTTTTTTTTTTGGTGAGGCAATGGGATTAAGTGACTTGCCCTGAGTCACACAGCTAGTAAGTGTTATGTGTCTGAGGCCAGATTTGAACTCAGGTCCTCCTGGCTCCAGGGCCGGTGCTCAATCCACTGCACCATCTAGCTGCCCCTCCTTAATACTTTTCTTACAGGTTTGTGCCATTGTTTTGTATTTGTCCTTGGCTATGTGTCCCTCCTATTTTTTTTAATCCTTTTAAAATCTGAGCTCATCAGAGTACAGCAGAATTAAGATTTATTCATTCATTCAATATCTACTTCTAAGCATTATATGCAAGATCTTGTTCCAGGTACAGTCACCTCATGTTCTTTTATTTTATGGCTAAAGACCAAATTCTAGGTAATAACCCCCGTCAGGAAGAACAATTAGCAAATTCGTACCTTACATTTCAATCTCAAAATCTCAATGTTAGTTTAAACAGAATCTTATTGCCTCAGTCACAGGTACCTATGAGAGTGTTGGCTGAATTTGTTTTCCCGGTGAGGCAAGTGAAATTCAAGACCTGTGAAATTAAAGCGTATTTGTGGAAATGTGAACACAGTTTCACTTACTAATAGCCATAGAAGGTGAAGGCAGGCAACTAATAGTCAAGCAAGCAATTTCCTTGTTTGTTTGAGGTATGAGGAGAGGACAACTTATGAATTTACTCATTGTTCTTTTCTGCTGAGGATATCGGTAAAGCACATATGAGATAATATAGAGACTACCCACATGACAGGAGGTTTGGTCAAGCCAAGTTAGAAATGAGGCTGTCAGAACGGTGTGAATGAAGCAGCGGGCAAAAGGCCTCCGCTTCTAACATAGTCTGAAGATTAGGCAATGGGATCCCCTGGACAGGAAAATCAGGGTCTGAGGCTGGTTTTAGCTATGTGGTTCTTAATGTTTAGATAAAAGTGGTCTTTAAAATCCCTTCCAGCTTTAAATCTATGATCCTATAACCCAAGTGGAAATATCCAGAAATTTCTCGGTATATTTGGGGGTAGCAAATAAAGTGACTAAAATAGTTGTGTAACATTGCATATATTGTCAGATTCTTTTCAATGTGTGGTCAGTTTTGCTGATTCCTTTCTTTTCCTTTGGAAAAAAAAAAGTTATTTATTATTCCATATTAACACCTCAGTAGCCTCCCTGCCCCTTTAAATGATAAAAAATAGGGAAATCTAAGTCCTCTGAGTCACTCAGCCAAAGGAGGACCTGAGGTAACAGCCAAAAGCCTCTTTGAATATCAGTTTGAATCCAGAGGTATTACCCTCGATATGAAGCAGCTCTGGTCTAGGAACCACAATCTGCAGACCAGGTCCAGATTCCTTATGTCTCCTCCTCCCCAAATCTGGTCCTTCTTGACCCAGATGAGAGCCCTCTGCAAACCCACTGAGCTTTACTGGTTTTACTTGGTCCTGCACCAGGAACTCCATTGAATCTGACCTGTTTCTGTTCTCCCTGACTGCCCTACTCAATAAAGTTTACTTTTCTTTTTCTCTGCTAGCTTTCATCTTTGGTTATATTCTGACTTATGGCACACCCCCTCCAAGCCACCTTTAAGTGGCTTGGAAAGTCTTCACCTTTAGAAGTATTAACCATTGAGCATAGCTGGGACTATTGTCTTAGAGGTTAACCCTACTTCCCCAGCCATGGCTTAAGGAGTGTAGAGTACAAGGGATGGAACTGGGAACCCCATGCAAGGATTATAGGACCTCTCATCTTCTCCCTGACTCCAGGATTGTGACCAGGCCTGCCCTGAACCACATGTCTCACTGGATCTTTCCCTGGTATCAAAAGTGGCACATGAGAAAGATTGCCTCCCCTTCCTTGTGCTATACCTAGGAATTCAAAAACCTCAGATTACACAAGACATATAGGATGCTGTGGGGAGGCAGGGTGGAGCAAAGGGGAAGAGAAAGAGCACGGGAGAAAATTTAGGCAATGTAAAACAAAAGTTACAAATAAATTATTTTAAAACAAAAGAAACAATGTTTCAACATTATAATGGCCAAGCTTGGCCCCAAAGAAGAGACAAGAGAGATACCTCCCCTACCACTGATTTTCCGGAGCTCAGAGTCCAGCAATATGGACATTGCACGTAGTAGCTTCTTTTTCAGAAGTGTTGGTTGGTTTTGCTTAATTTTTTTCTTTTCCTCTTTAATAAAAAATTGTTTTAAATGATGGCTCTCTAGGAAGACTGAGAGGAGAATAGGGGGAAATGACAATATAAAAACAAATTAAATCAATGACAATCAATTTTTTAAAAAAAAATATTGGGTGGAATCAGGAAAACTGATTGAATTCTTCCAAATTGGGACTACCTGGATATTTTTTTAATTTTGGAAAAATAAAAGGTAAATTTTATGAAAATTTTCTTTTCTTCCTTTTTTCTCCTTCCTTCCTTCCCTCCCTCCGTCCCTCCCTCCCTCCCTTCCTTCCTTCCTTCCTTCCTCAGAATTTCATGAGCTTGTAGAAATAATCTCTGAAACACTAGCTGGAGACTCTAACTCCTACAGAGACCTGGACTCATTTCCATTGAACTCAATTTCCAAAGCTATATTTTCCTCCCAGCCCCCAACTCATCCCTTCTCTCCTTCCTGCAACCCTCCCTTTAAGAGAGAGAGAAAAAAACTAAACCATGCCCTAGGGCTTCAACTCTAAAATTGGTCTATTAAACCACTGGGTTGAAGTTTAATGCTGGCTAGAAAGGGGCCCTGCTAGAAGGGAAGTCCTCAGGCCAGAATGCAAACCTGGGTTTCCATCTCCTCCTTCTGGTTGGAGTCAGGAATTCTCAAATTTTGGGAACTTCTTGAGAGACTTGGGCTTATGCTCGCCTTTGGGTTTTCAGCACCTTTGCAGGCCCCTACTTTATAGAGCATCCAGAACTGAAATAGCCCAAACAAAAACCACAGTATATCTTGCTGAGAAAGCATTCTATCATGTACTATGTGAGTTACTTTGTGGACCACGTCATGTTCCCCATCATCTCCATGATGTGTTGTTGTTCAGTCATGTCTGACTCTTTGTGATTCCATGGACCATAGCACAGCAATGCTATCTAAGGGGTTTTCATGGCAAAGATACTGGAGTGGTTTGCCATTTCCTTTTCCAGTGGATTAAGACAACTGTAGGTTAAGTGACTTGCCCAGAGTCACATAGCTAGTAAGTGTCTGAGGCCAAATTTGAACTTAGGTCTTCCTAAAGTGGGTTTCCTAAAGTGCAGATCTGACCATATTACCAGATCAAAAAAGTGCTGTTGCTCCTTATAGCCTACAATATCAAACACAAAATTTTCTATTTAGTATTCAAAGCCCTACATAACATAGCTCCCTCTTATCTTTCCAGTCTTTTTACATTTTACTTTCATTCATTGTATGGAAGTGACCTTGCCTCCTTGGATGTTCTAATAGGAGAGACAATAAATAAATAAATATATATATATACTTTCAGGGAGGGAGAGTACTAACATTTGTGGGGGGGGGGCAGGGCAGGGATCAGGAAAGTCTTTGTGCCAAAGATGGTGCCTGAGTTACACCTTAAAGGGAAAAGTAAAGGTACCTTTCAGAGGTAAGGATATTTGCCAGAGCAGAGGCTCAGAGATGCCTTTTTGGTGTGGAAGATGATTTGCCCAAGGTCACATAGTTATTGACCCTAGGTTATAGTTTTATTTTCACATTCTTTTTGTTATCTCAATTTTTAAAATTCCCTGCAAAATCATATTATAGTATTACTACTCCAGATTAGATCTTAAAGGGATCAGAGTCAAATTTGTTTGGTTATTCATTTGTTCTTTCCATCCATAGTTATTGAGCGCTGACATGATAGGAGGCAGCATGGTTGATGCTGTAGTACAGGACATTGTAGTTTCTACACTGCAGAAGCATACAATGGGTAAGGGCAAGAGCACAAAAGGCAGCTCTCCCTCTTTTTCTCTGTTATGCAGTTTTCAGTAATTGCCCTTGGGCTTGAGGGATGGTTGGGGTAGACTCACTGTAGCATCCTTCATGTTTTTAATTATCAATGTACTTTAATTACCAATGCATTTAAATTTTAGAGAAAAGCAGTCTATGCTGACAATAGCTTCTAAAAAGAACACTGTATTCTCAAGAAGGGCATAATTATTATCTTTTAATAAAGTGACATTTTCTATAAAGTAACCATGTCTGTACACTTGAATGTTTTCCCTTTTGTAATGTAGGTTGGATAAAGGAAGTCTTTCCAAGACAGTAGATGACAAGAGATACAAAACCAGTCAGGCAAGTGGCTTTATCTATTTCTTTTCCTGATTTTTCCTTCCTACCCTCCTTTCTTTCCACTCCTCTTTAAAGCATTCTTTACACTGTAGGACACCCACCCCCACCCACCCACTCACCCTCACAAGCACCACCTCTGACATACCATTTAAGTCATTTCCAGGCTTGGAATCACTACCTCCAAACAAAATGACTTCAGGAAAATTCATAGTTAACTTTAGGCACTTGGTCATGGCCCATAAACTCCAGATGTGCCAATTAAATAACGCATCTTCCCTAGTGTGGAAAGTAATATTTGTTCAAGTACAACAAAAGTTAGCCACTGCTTAACTGGACTCCTTTCTTATTTCTCCATTATCATCAATGGAATCACTATTCTCAGTTGCATGACCTGTATGTCAGTCTTTTCAACTCCTTTCTCTCCTTGGTTTTCCATGCTCAGTTGGTCACCATATCCTAGTAGTTTATCCTCCAACATATCTCAATGACTGATCTATTTTTCTCTATTCCAACAAGCACTAGTTTTTATCACCCCTATCTGGAGTATAGCAAGTCTACACTTGGTTTTTCCCTACCTCCACATTTATTTGGTTTTTAAAAAATGTGTGTGTGTGTGTGTGTGTGTATACACGCATATATATGCATATATATTTGTTCATTTATTCAAATTACATTTATTAAGTGATAAATTGGTCCAGCTCTAGATCTCAAGGAATAGAAATACAGTAAGTTCCTACTTAAATCTAATTCTACAATGTTTCCTGGGAATATATAAACCATCAATGGTATACACATAAAAGGATGTAAGGATACATGTGCTAATAAGCTCCATGGCCACCTGACTTTTTTAGCTGTTTGTTCTGGTCCCTTAGAGGCAAAGTAGCACATGGGGTAGTTCTAGAAAAACCTGTGCAGGACACAAGCTAGATTCTAGTTCTAGGATAACCCAGCTCTGTCCAGAATTATAGACTTAGTTCCAGTGGTAGCAGCAGTTAAGGATAGAACTATTTTTAAATGCAAGAAAGCAAAGGGATCTAAAGTGTACTTCAAATAAACCAGCAGACCTCAGGTACTCTTTAGGTTTGGGAGCTTGCTCAGTTAGGATTAGGGATGATACATCTGCACAAGGAAGAGGGGTAGATTCCTTTAGTGCTATGTATCCATGTGTGCATGTGTGTTTGTACTGTATTCATGAATCTATCAGTCATTCTAGCTGTTTCTTTCTACCAATCCTCTCCTCCTATAGGAGGGGAAGCAAAGTCTGGCTGGACAATATCTGCACATATTTTATGCAAATTGCTATATTAGATACTAGGGTAGATATAATATAAAGGTTAGATAAGAGTGGAGAAGTTTCTCCTAGCCTCAGTCTGATCATCTGTAAAATGAGGCCATTGTAGTAGATCAGATCTTAACCTTTTTGGACTGGGGTGTGATGGACCCCTTTGGAAGAGTGCTGAAGCCTATGAACCCTTTCTCAGTATAATATATTTTTTAAAAGCACAAAATAAAATGCATGTTACAATGAAACCAATCATGCTGAAATAGAATTAGAGAATTATCAAATTATCAAAAATAATTTTAAAGACCCTAGGTTAAGAACTCCTGGACTAGATGATCCTTAAGGTCATATCCATGATTCTATTGTTACAATAATACCAACAAAGTCTCCTACTTTCACTTTTGCCATCACCAAAGACATCATAATGCACTCAAAGGCCTGACCTTCCTTGGAGTCTGGTCAATTTCCTGTCATGCAGTGGAGTTGTCAAGCCACTACCACATTGGTTTGTCCTGAGTCCATTTTATACTTCAGCAAAGACAAAGCTGGACAGTTCCAAGTGTTTCTTGGCCAAGGCAGATTGAGTTGCTACTGAAGAGAGACCCCTAGTTCTTTATGCTTAGAGAGAGGATATTGTACCAGGGGAGTTATCAGATTTCAGGAGGCTTTCTTCTACATTTTGGGTTTCTGAGCTTTATATTATAAGATGGCAGACAGTCATATTAAAATTTCCGATTTTTCTAGAATCACAAGTTATAAAATCTTACTGTCCTTTATTATCTTTCTCCTCCCAGTTACCTGATGGAATTGCTATTATATCGCAGCAAATTTCTCCCAGATATGTACAGGAAACCTTGATAGAGTTTCTATGCCACACTTCTATGAAGTGATAATGCAATGTATTGTTAATAGTCGTAAGATCATAGATCTCAAGCTGAAAGGGACCTCAGAAACCATCAAGTCCAATCCCACCCTCATTTTTACAGATGAGGAAACTGAGGCTATTGGAGGTTAAGTGACTTACTCAAGGTTACATAGGTAACAATTGATAAGCACTCAATTTACATTTCTTAAATATCCATGTCAGGAAAAAAGAACAGAACTGGAAAAGAAGAGACCCAGGTTCTAGTCAATTGTGTGACACAGGAAAGTCACTTTATCATCATGGGCCTCAGTTTCCTCATCTATAAAACAAGGACATTGAACTATTTGGTCTCTAAAGACTCTTTTAGTTTTTAATCCTATGACTCCAGGTAGCATGATGCAGTGGAAAGAGGACTAGCTTTCAAGACAAAAGACATGGATTCAATACCATCTCTGCTGCTTGACCTTGGACAAGTTACTTAGCCTCCTTAGGCCTTAGTTTCTTCATTTATGAAATGAAGGGTTTGCACCCAGGGTTGGGGAACCTGTGACCTCAAGGCCACATGCGGCTTTTTAGGCCCTTGGGTGTGGCCTTTTGACTGAGTCCAAGTTTTACAGAACAAATCCTTTTATTAAGCCAATTTGTTCTGTGAAGTTTGGATTTAGTCAAAGGGCCACACTTGAAGACCTAGAGGGCCACATGTGGTCTTGAGGCCTCAGGTTCCCCATCACTGCACTACATGGTTTTTGAGATTCCTTCTGTCTCTCCACCAACAATTCTATGACCAGATCACTTAAGAGTTCTGTCAGCATTCCATTATAAAATTCCATTATAAATTTTCCCAATCCATCATCCATAGAGTTGTCAAATTGAAATTTCTAAAACATAGATCAGAATCACTCCACCCCACTCTCTCCTCCCCCACTCAAAAGTCTTCAGTAACTCTTTATGGTCTTTAGGAAAAAATACAAATCCCTGAGTCCAGTCTTACACAAACTGGCACTCACTTAGCTACATTTCTAGTCATTTCATTACTTCTGTCCATGCACTCTCTGTTTCAATTAAGCTGTCTGATCAGCTCTCCCCACACTTTCATCTCTTGTCTCTGTACCTTTCTAGAAGTGGTCCTTCATACTTGGAATGCTATTCATCTTCTACATCTCATTGAAGCCCTAGTTCATTTATAGACAGCTCCACTACTATCTTCTACAGAAGACTTCTATTCTCCCCAATTGTTAGAGCTCTCTCTCTCTCTCTTTCTCTCTCTCTTTGTCTCTCTCTCCATTTACTTTGTATGCACTTCATATTTGCTTATCTGTTGAGGACTTAGTCCAGTACCTTACACACAGTAGGCCTTCATAAATGCTCATTAAATAAATGTTCTATGACTGTTTCTATCCTCCAAAGTTTTGGAAGAAAAAAAAATGGTGGTATTGGTGAATTGTTGTCATTTCACTCTATGTTGTCATTTAAAATGGAGGATTCAGCAGCCAAACCAGTATGAAACTTCCTTCCCCCAGCCCTAGTACACACATATGCCAGACTCCTGTGTTTGCTACCTCAATAGTGGTTAGAACTGACTGACAGTATGACAAAGTAAATCTACTTTTTGTACAAGGAATGGATGGTTTGGTAAAGTGGGTATAACAATACTTGTCCTACTTGCTTCACCAATAATACCAAGACCTCTAAACTCACAAAGCTATATGTAGCATTGCTGAAGGAGATGTGGCTTGAGATAACTGGAGGATTTTGGGAGAAGAAGTGAAAAGAGTCAAATGCAGACATTTGGATGGAAGACAGGAGATCTCATTGAAACTTTAGATGTCAGGAGTCCAACATGTTACTTGATCCCTAGCATTTGTAATCCTAGAGCAAGGTCCCTGGATAGATTTCAAGGGGCCTGTGAACTTGGGTGGAGTAAAATTATATTTTCATTTTCACTAATCTCTAGCTGAAATTTAGCATTTTTTCAATTATAAAGGAAAACAACAGTCACTATTCTGAGGAGTCCTTTACTATGCTACCAAAGGGGTTCATGATGCAAAGAAAGATTAAGATCCTTTGTATCAGAGATCACTAAGAGCAGATTCCCCCACCCCCATCCTCATCCACCAGATCATTCCATCTCTCCTCCTTGGTTAAGCTAAGATATTCTTTCACTCCAAAAGAATTCATTTACTCTTGTCTATTCTAATTTGTATAATTTCCCTGATTTATATTACTGATTGCTATTATAATGAGATTTACCTGCAATTAATGATGTTCTTCTGTGTAACCAGGCTTTGGTGAATGGAAGCTAAGTTGGCTATAGTAAGCTCAGTATTACCTTCCCCTTGAAAGTGATCTAGGAAGTTGCTTTTACTCTGAGTCCCAAAATATACATAATTCTAGCCAAACATCTTTCTTGGAGAACATTGCAAGAAAGGAGCAAGCATCCAAGTCATAACATTTTATTTGTCCCCCACAAAAACTGAAATCATAGTCTCCCTTTAGAGATGGGGCAGGCCAGATCCCAGTTCAGATAGCTATGAAAATAAAAAACCAACCACACATCTACCTGGCATATACTAAATTTAATTCAATTCACCAAATATTAAGTAACTATGTTCAAAGACTGTGATCTAAATTGGGAATACAAAGAAAGAAAAAAAATGAAATCGCCATTACCTTCATGGTGCTTACATTCTATTGGGGACATACCAAATAAGGAAGTAAATGCATGCAAAATATACTCAAAGCGATACAAAAGAACTTCAAGATATTGTGTGTGTGTGTGTGTGTGTGTGTGTGTGTGTGTGTGTGTGTGTATGACTGTCTGTTTATCTGTGTCTGTGTCTGTGTATTCCTACTAAGAGGCCTCTGAACGGCTTTGAAGTAGTCCTGTATTTGGAAAGGCTTAGAGCAGTTCCCCACCCCTGGCTTAGAATAAGGCCTCCAATTATAGATCCAATTAGGTCTGTTTGGGACTCCATCCCCAACAAAAGCAAAGTTAAATGAAGGATAAAATCTTAAACTTCAAACTACTTCTATTTTGCTTAAAAAAAAAGCTTCTCTTTAAAAAACCTGTTTCCTATGATTTGTTTCCTATCAGTGTCCTTATGAAGTTTTGTTATTGTCTTTTTTCATATAGTTATAGTCAACTATATAAAATATTTTTAAAATTATAACAATATTTTGTGCATATTTTTCTCTTTTTCTTTCTCTTTTCTTTCTTTCTTTTTCTTTTTTCTTTTCTTTTCTTCTTTTTTTTTTCACTAAATTCTTTCTTCATTTAGCAAAACTTTGTATAATAGTTTCCAGGTGTAATAGGGATACGTCACTCTAACTATAAAATCTGGGCTCATGGAGTACCTATTCACTATGAGAAGAATGAGAGAGCAATGTTGAGAAAACCTAGAGAGAAGAGAATATCCAGAAGGAATTGATCAACAGAGCCAAAAGCTGAGGAGAGGTCAAGAAGGGTAAGAACGGAGAAAAATCTATTATCATTTGATATTGCCAATAATCTCCTTCTGGATACTCTCTCCTCTCTAGATTTTCTTGACATAATTTTCTCTCCTAATTCTCCTCCTGTGTGTTTGACTATTTCTGTCTCCTTTGCTGGCTCTTCATTCATGTTATGTCCTCCAACTATGAGTGTCTCAAGGTTCTGGGGCTCCAGCAGCTAGGAGGGATATGTGTGGCAGAAAGCAAATACTAACATAGATCTGAGATTCCTAAAACTGCAATTAGTCCTGAACATGCTCATCAAGGCGTGTGTTGATTGTGACATATAGTTCAGCATTTAATTATATACTAGCTTATATTGCTCTTTAGTTGTTTCAGGTGGGCAAATTTTGTAAATTCAAGCAGACCACAAATTCCTCAAAAATTACATCTTTTGTTTCTCTTAAATGCCTCATAGAACAATGTTGGGTCTATGGTAAACCTTCAATAAATACATTTAGATCAACAGATTGACCACTTGTCTACTGCCTCATGCACAATTTCTGCACTTGCCTGTCTTGCCAAGAAGTCCTAGCTTTCATCAAGTCTAACCAACTGTACTTCAACAATCATTCCTGTTCCCATTTATTCTGGCTGCCTCAATCAATTGACAAGAAGTTAGTAAATGTTGTCTGTGTGTTAAGCACTGTTCCTCCTCCTCTTTTTCCCCCCTTTCTGCATCTTCTGTCCTTTATTTTCTCTTTTTCCTTTTCTCTCTCTGTCTCTCTTATCCTCTTCTCCATCCTCCCCCAAGTTTTCCTTCTCTCATTTTCCACCTTTCTTTCCTCATATAATAAGGAAGCAAGTTAGCAAATAAGCTAGTTTGCCAAATTATTCCTCTTTCTTCTCCCAATATTTTCTTCCTTCTTCCTCATCTAAGTAATGGAACAAATAGACTCACAAAAGCTTGAGTTATTCTTCTGGCAATCTACATATGTAGAACAGTCTATTTCTTAAGTTACACATTAATTCAAGGCTCCATTAAGTAGTTCATTGCCTTAGGCAACAGATTACTTATAAATAGCATAATATTTAGTGGCTCCCTGGTCTTGTAGCTAGAAATTATTAATGTTCCATGACTTGGAGCCAGAATGAGGTTTTCACACACACACACACACACACACTCTCTCTCTCTCCCAAACACACATATAGACACATTAAATTATATATGTGTATATGTTTTCATATGTATGTATGTATGTATATGCCTCAAAGCAAATATCTAAAAATTCTTTTAGAAGGAAAATGGAAGAGGGTGTGTTGAAGTTTTAATCCATAAAACATAGAAGTAAAGGGAAGAAGAATATTTTTTTCAAATGGTAATTATTACATTGCTATCATATTACATTTATACAAAACGAGTTGGATAAGATAGCCTCTCCGGTCCATGTGAGCCCTAGCATTCAATGGTTTAGTAAAAGAAATATATTGTTTCAACTTGACACACCAGACTCGAAATGGGTTCAAAGTGGAAAAAATGAGTTTAGTTCAACAAACATTTATTAAATGTAGAACAGAGGATTGGGTGGTCATTAAAATGCCCCAGGACTTTTAACTTAATAAATGTTTGTTGAATTCTACTTTTTTTTTTTGTCAAGGCAATTGGGGTTAAGTGACTTGCCTAGGGTCATACAGCTAGTAAGTGTCTGAGGATGGATTTGAACTCACAAAGATGAGTCTTCCTGATTTCAGGGCTGGTACTCTAGCCACTCTGCCACCTCACTGCCCCATGGTCACACAAATGCTAAGTGTCTGAGTCAAGATTTAAATTCAAGTCCTCTGATTTCAAATCTAGCACCCTTTTCATATCACCTTCCACTCTTTCCATTACTTTATGTCACCATAATTTCTTGCCATGTCTTTCTTCCTCTTCCTCTCCCAGAAAGGCATCTCTATAACAAAGAATAAAACAGAGTGTGTGTGGGGGGGGGACAGTACAGCTAAACTAACCAACATATCAACCAAATCTGATATTATATGTAGTATTCAGCACCCATAGCCCCTCACTTCTGTAAAGAAGGGAAGGAAATGCAGTCTTCCTTCTCTTCTTTGGGGCTGGGGTTGGCCACCATATTTCTATAGCATTTAGTTTCAATATTTTTGTGGTTGGTATTCATTTCAACTACATTGTTGCTGTGAGAATAGTTTTACAGAATAATTGTAATACAGAATAACCACAATTTCCTATATTTTCATGATGCTTTTTAGTCTTCAAGGCACATGTGCATGATCTCACTTGGTCCTCATAATAACTCTGTGAGCATAAGGCAAGGATAGCAGGATCTAGAGCTGAAAGGGACCTCAGAAATCATCTTCTTTTTACAAATGAGAAAACTGAGACCCAGAGAGGGAAAGTTATTTGTCCAAGATCACACAGGTAGCCAGTGGCAGAACTGGGGATTTAAGTCTAATTTTAATGTCCAGTGTTCTTTCAATCACATCATATTGCCTCTTAAAATACCACTGAATCCTAGAATCTTAAATTGCAGTGGATGTTAGAGGTCCTTTTGTACAATCTATCACTCAGTACAGGAATTCAGAGTCATAGAAACTTAGAGATGAAGGGAGGACATTCAATCCAACCTATATGGAAATCCCCTTAGCAACCAATCTTATATCTGGCCTTCCCTTGAAGACCTTTAACGAGTGGCAACTCATTAGCTCCCAAGTTAAGTCATTCCCTTTTTAGATAGCTTTAATTGTTAGGACATCTTTCCTGATACCCAGCTAAAATTTGCCTCTTTATAACTTTCACCCTTCACTCCTGGTTCCACCTTATGGAACTTAGCAGAACAAATCTAATTTCTTCCCTTTTCCACATGGCAGTTCTTCAAATATATGAAGAAAACCTAGTGTAATCTTCATTAAGCTAAACGACCCAGGATCTTCCAATCTACCTTCTTATGGCTTGATCTCAAGGCATTTCACCACTCGGATCACCCTTTTGTCAATGCTCTCTAGCTTCTTCAAATGTAGTGCCCAGGACTGAAGTCTATCTCCCAGGCATGGTCTGACCAGGGCAGAGTACAGTGGGACTATCATTTCCTCTTCCTGCTACTGCCTCTCACTGTGGCCTAAAATCACAGTTGCTTTTTTGGCCATCATATCCCTCTGCTGACTCATTATGCTGTGTGCAATTTACTCCAAGACCCAGGTTTTTTCCACACAAACTGCTATGGAGCCATTCTTTTTCCATCTTGCACTTCTGAAGTTGACTTTTTGAACCATTTTTCCCCATTAAATTCCATCTCATTAGATTCTGCCTAAAGTTTTGGCCTTCAACTACACACCTGATAATTGTTCATCTGACCTCTCGAATACTTTGGTGTCTCTGTAATCTTCATTTTTACTATGTAAATGGGCATAAAAAGAAAATATTTTTGATCAAAACATTTCACAAAAATCTTAGTAATAGCTAGAATTCATATAATGCTTTAAGGTTCGCAAAGCTCTTTTTTTGGTGGGTGGGGGTGGGAAGTCCACAAGGCATTTCAATTTTGCACAATAAATCCTAGGCACAGAGCAGAATTGAGTGGCATATTTCGTTCTGCAGATCATGTCATTATGTAAGTAAAGAAGAGGGAGGCAGTAGGGCACAAGGAAAGATAAATGATCTGAAAGTCAATAGACCTGGGTTCTCATCCTGGCTCAACAAATCACTTGATTTTTCTGAGACCCAATTTCTTCCCCTATGGGGAAAAAAAAGAACAGGTTTTACTAGGTGACTTCTAAGGTCCCTTCTAGCCCTCCTAGTTGATTCTATGCAAAATTATAGAATTAAAATGCTACTTTTTCCAAAGATACGCCAAAAGAAATAATATAGAAATTATATAACTAGTGTTTAAAACTACATTCATGTTAGTCTTTTGTATATGTTCGTATTACATAAACATATATGATAATAATATGAGATAATCACAAATATCACAGTCTGTTGTAAACCTAATTTTTTTTTTAGGGTTCAGAGTGCAAATTAGAGGATTTAAAAGGAGAGCTTCAAAATGAGGGCTCTATTCTAGCATTTTTTTGCTTGTCTCATTTCTCCTTCCAGCTCAGGAATGCAACCCTGAGCCACCCATGCCACAAATTGGGAGATTAAAAGGACAGCACCAACTCAAACAGGGCACTGACAGAGGTTAGGTGGTCCTCTTTCTGTGTGTCCAGCTTCAGGTCTCTCCCACAGCTCTCAATAGCTTCTCTCTTTTGTCCCTTCAGCTTGTAAATGAAGCCCAGGGCCCGAAGCTCTTTACAGCAACAGCATTCTCATAAAGGCACCTGGTGGTCAATTTCTGCAGCGCACTTAACAGTTTGGATGCAATAAAAGACTCCACTTTTCTCTTTATTCCTTCTAAACAGTGATGTTCTTATGAACAACAGAGTCCTCAGATTTCCTATGAGTCTCCTGAAAGCAGCTCTGGTGGAAATGGATCTGGGCCTTGTTTTCCTCTGTTAAATGCTCCAGGTGAAGTGCTTTCTGGACCAAATCGCCAGTCTTTTCATACTGACCCTCCTCAGTAATCTTGGTGGCTGGGTCTGTGTAAGCAAACATAAACATGCAATTCTTCACAGCTGCTGGAATATGATTCATGACAATATTGTACACAGTAACAGCAACGTTGTGGAATGAACAGCTAGGAGTAACTTAGCTTTTCTCAGCAATACAATGATGCAAAGCAATTCCAAAGGACCCATGATGAAAAACGCTATTTAAATCCAGAGAAAGAACAGATGGAGTCCGAATGCAGATCGAAGCATACTATTTTCACTTTCTTTGTCCTTTTCATGTTTTTTTTTCCTTTTGGTTTGTTATTTCTTTCACAATATGGCTAGTATAGAAATATGTTTTACACAATTGTACGGATATAACCTATTTAAAATTCTTCAGGGAAGGAGAACATTTGGATCTCAATTTTTTAAAATGAATGTTAAAAATTGTCTTTACATATAATTGGAAAAAAAAACTATTTTTTAAAAAAGAAAATGATTCATGATAGACTAAATCAACTCTCTGTTCTCTTTCTCTTTTTTCCTGGGTCTTTTTTTTTCTTTTCTTCTCTCTTTTTTTTTTTTTGATTGACTGCTTCATTAGAATCATTAGGACTTTATAGCAAACCCCTATTTGGTGATGCAAGAAAGCACAAATGGGCATTGCCTGCAAGACAATATTTAAGAACTAAAGATCTTTACTGGGGGAGTTTTGTCTCTGCTAAAATTTTGCTGCATGGTGAAGGACTTTAGGCTGTGAGGACATCTCCAAGGCCTCCTGAAGGTACTGTTCTCCTTCAGCCTCCTATATTAGGTCTTGAGGCTTCAGGAAAGAAGGGTTATAACAAACAGACTGTCAGTATTCAGTTCAATTGCTCTCCATCAAAGGTCCAGGGATGATACCTTTTGACAGTATTATCTATCATCAAGCAAATGACAGATTGTGACTGAAAAACCAGAATTCAACTTGAGGTTGTTGGGTTCTATTTTCAGGGTCTTTTCAAAACATGCACTGACCCTTTCATAATACTTTAGTGGAGTCCACCCTTCCTCACGTTAAATTCATGTAGCCTTTTTGCACTTTGTCTACATAAGGCTGTGCTTTGGGAACTCTTTCCATGGAATAACACACCCAGGTGAAGTTTCTCCAGATTCCAAGGCTACTTTTTTCCACTCAGTCAGCATGTTCCACCTGGATTGTCTCTTCTGCATGTTTTAAGCATCTCCATGCCTCCTCATTTTGACTTTTCAGATATTTTATGTAGGGCAATAGGTTACAAAGAGTGACCTCAGATTTCATATCTAGAAATTTGATCTGCTCAGTTATTGTATCTTTCAGATTAAGCAGATCAGTGTTCAACAAGTTCCATGTAAAGTAGCATTTCAGCTGCCTCAGGATAATTTTAAAGGAATTCCTAGGCATTTGACTCATCAAAGGCTGGCCAGTAGTTGCAAAATTAGTGCAGTCTTGAGATTTCTTCTCTGCTCTTCAGGATGCTTGGTCTCCCAGTTTCTTGAGGTGAGGTGGGGAGGCTGCAAAACTCTTTACAAACCATAATTCCTGCACCTTAAATTTTCTCTTATAAACATGATCTCATTTTACCCTCACAACAACCTTGGGAGGTAGGTGCTATGATTATTTCCATTTTACAGAACAGGAAACTGAGACATTCAGCTTTAGGTAAAATAGTGAGAACTTCCAAGATTTCTGACTTCTGATCCTCATTTATCCTGTTCTTTAAAGTCCCTGTTAACTTTTATTCATCAGCTTGTCCTTAATAAAGGTTGACTTTGTGCTTAGAATTTTGCTATTTATTGAAGTTTCATTGAAATCAAGTTTAACTGTAAAACTTAGATTCGTTAGAACTCTTAGAGTCATACATAGTTTTCCACATTCTATGGCAAAAAGAGGCAAATGATAAAATTGTTACCAGAGATTTAATAAAAAAATAAAAATATCAACACACTAACTTCTAGTCTGTGACTAGAGTTAATCTGAATTCAACACAATCATGTAAATTGGCTGTTAACACACCAGTTCAGCTATTGTATGGTTCAGTTATGACTCACTTTCAGAATAAGGACCATTAGGCACTCTCATAGGCCCCAATTACTAAAAGTTCAGTTTTTATATAGTTCCTGTTTTTTTTTTAGGTGGGTATCCTCCCAGGTATTTTATTCTGTCTAGAGTTGTTTTAAATGGGGCATCTTTTACTATCTCTTCTTGCAGGGTTTTGTTTGTGATATATAGGAATGCTGATGATTTATGTGGATTTACTTTATATTGTGCTGCTTTGCTAAAATTATTCATTGTTTCAACTAACTTTTTAGTTGTATCTTTGGGATTTTCCAAATATATCATCATATCATTTTCAAGGAATGGCTGAATAAGTTGTGTATCTGATCGTGATGGATACTGCTGTCCTATAAGAAATGATGAGTTTGATGATCTCAGAAAAACATGGAAAGACTTGCATGAAATAATGAAGAGAGAAATGAGCAGAACCAAGAGAACACTGTGTACAGCAATATTATTTTAAGAAAAATTTTGAGTCACTAAGTCATTTTGACTATTATAAATACCCAAATTAACTACAAAGGACATATGAAGGAAGACACTATCTGTATCCAGAGAAAGAACTGATAAGTAGAAGTATGTATAGAATAATTTATATATATGTATATATACACACATATATATACACACACATACACATATACATACATATTTGTGTTTAATGGTAGTCATCTCCAGAGTGGGCGTGGGGGAGAAGGGACGAAAAAAAAGGAAAAAAAAAGTAATTTACATGATAACTTTATTGTATATTTAAAAGGAATAGCAAGTTCTAATCAATAGATTTGCAGTTTCATGTGCAATCATCTTTTTTATTGTATGTGTTATGGAAATGCTTCTTTTATTCCATAAACTAAAAATTAAATAAATAAAAAATTTTAAGTTCTGTTTTCCTGCATACCACATTATCTTTCCTGAATCAGAAAATCTCTGTCCCTAGCATGACTGAGCATGAACCTTAGAGCAAAGGTGTCCAACACTGCCAGCAACGCAGAATGCAGTCTGAACAAGATGAAAATGTAACTGGGAGATATTTAACAAAATAAATAAAAATACCATAGAACACAGATAATGTCAATATGTGGTTTTCTAAGTCAATGTGCACCTGCAGGGTGCTGCTTCAAGAACTCAGCATGCTAGAAATACCTGTGGTAGCCTAGCAGATTGTTCAAAGATTACGCAATAGTGACATTTGAACTTGACATTGAGAGTTTTTAGAGACAGAATCCATCTTGCTGAGCCTCACAAAAGCACAGGGCCCAGTTGAGATGTTGGAGGGCCATGTCCTGGCATGGAACATCTTCTTCTTTTCTCACCTCCCTCACCCAAGGTTTGTTCTTCTTGAAGCATGAGAATTAAAGCAAAGGAATGTTTATAGCAGCTCTCTTTGTGGTGGAAAAGAAGTGGAAATCAGTCAGATGCCTGTCAATTGGGGAATGGCTGAACAAGTTGTGGTATGTGATTGTGATGGAATACTACTGTGTTGTAAGAAATGATGAGCTTGATGATCTTAGAAAAACATGGAAAGACTTGCATGAAATAATGAAGAGTGAAATGGGCAGAACCAAGAGAACATTGTATACAGTAACAACAATATTGTTTTAAGAACAACTTTGAGTGACTAAGTCATTTTAACTGTTTCAAATACCCAAATTAACTACAAAGGACATATGCAGGAAGACACTATCTGCATCCAGACAGAGAACTGATAGAAGTATGTACAGAATGGTTGTATGTGTGTGTGTGTGTGTAATGGTAGTATGTAAATTCCCCAACTTTGGAGCATGCCAGGTGGTAGAACATGCCATGGGCACTGGAACTTTAAAGTTCAGGGGACCTTTCTTGTTTGACCCATTCATTCAAGTGTCCTGTCACTCTTTTCATGGCCATTGTGCAATCTCAACAGCCTCATTTACATACCCCAAATTGAAATAGTTCAGCTTCCAAAGCTGGAAGGAAAGGGAATGGAATGTTCTGGCTTCACAGATTTGAATTTCAAATAATGCACCTTAGTGGAAGTTAGGAAAGCCTCTGCTCCTCCCAGCATTCCCACAAAGCCCTGGGTTTTACAGTTGACTTAGAAAGGTTGGGAGATGGGCTGAGCTTGGTTACTGGGAGCTGGAGAGTTTCAACAAGTCTTGTTTAGCTGGTTGGCTTAGTAGAGAAAAAGCTAGGTTTAAAGGGAGAAGGGAATGTTCATACTTCTCTGCCTCTCTGCCTCTAATACTGGTTGTATTGGTAGAGGAAATTTCTTTATAGGGAGTTTACCAATGAAAACACAGGTTTGATCAATGGGTGGATAGATATGGAAGCATTATTTATTTAAATTTGAGGGAGGTTTGAGACCCAGACTTGGCTCTCTCCTCAATTTCTATGCCTATGATTTCAGTTTAGCATGAAGGTGGGGCAGCCTTGGAACAAAAAGATTTCAATTCAATTCAATAAGTATTTATTAAGGGTCTACTATGTGCCAGGAACTATGGATACAAATAAAAAGAATGACAGTTCCTGCCCTAAAGGAGCTTACAGTCTAATGGGAGAGACAATACACAAAATGAAGCTGTAAAGGGGGGAGGAATCAGGGATACCAGGTATGGGGGCAAAACGTTCTGTAAAGTTGAAACCAAGAAAAGTCACAAAATTGAAGCCTCAAGGGAAGGAGGGAAAGAAAGACAGGAAAGTTCCCTTTTGGTCTTGGGGCCTAAAGATTTGGAGCCTGGTTGCTTATACTACCTTCTTCTCTCTTCATTACTCCCCGTTTCTTGTACCATTGACTAGTTGGGAGGCAGGAGAGGGAAGAATCATGATGTAGTGGAAAAAGTGTGTCAGATTAGGAGTCAAAGAACATGAGTTTGAATGAGCTCATCCATTAACTACTTATTTGACTTTGGGCAAATTCCTTAACTTCTCTGGGTCTTGATCTCCTCATTTATAAAAAGTTAGGGCTGGATTAGACGGCTTCTAAAGGTCCTTTACAATCTTAAATGCTATGATCCCGAATGAAATACAAAGGCTATGGTGATAGTCCTAATTTAGCAAATTACCCTAGGGTTTGGATAGATATTGCTCTTCTTTCGTTGACCTATTCATTACTGGAAGAAGGAAAGGCAGCTAGTGTGCTTGCCCTAGATTGGACCATCCAGGTCCCTCAGCATTTTGTTGTCAGTTGTGTCAGTTGTGTTACAAATGAGGAACTGAGGCAAACATGGTTAAATGACTTGCCCAGGGTCACACACAGCTAGTAAGTGTCTGAGGCCAGATTTGAACGCATGAAGACGAGTTTTCCTGACTTCAGGCTCAGCACACTATCCACTTGCCACCTTACTGCCCCAATGGGTCCCACATATATTACTTGATTTGTTCCTCGCCAGAGCCCTGTGAGGTAGGGGGAGAAAGGCAGACATTATCCCCATTTGCATGTGAGGGAACAGATTCAATTACTGATGTGAATTTCCCAAGATTATTCAAGTAGAGGGGTTTTTTTTGGACATTTTATTGATGTGTTTTGTTTTGTTTTTTTTGGTGAGGCAATCGGGGTTAAGTGACTTGCCCAAGTTCACACAGTTAGTAATTGTCAGGTGTCTGAGGTCGAATTTGAACTCGGGGCCTCCTGACTCCAAGGCCAGAGTTTTATCCACAGCACCACCTAGCTGCCCTGATGTGTTTTGGTTTTTACAGTCATTTCCTGATACAGCCCAATTTCTCAAGCCACTCTTGCCCCTGCATTGAACCTTGTCTTATAACAAATGAAAGAAGTTAAAGCCAAACTGACTGACAAAGCAATCACAATTGACAGTGAATGCAACATTTTGCCCCACAGTCTCTTATCTCTCTATAGAGAATTGGAAAAGTCACAAAGCTAGCAAATTACAATGGAGGAACTAGAACCTGGGTCTCTTGACTCTAAGTTGGGTGTGTTTTCCATTGCACCATCCATTGTTGTTTTATCTGAAGTAATGCAATTATTATAGACAACAGTACAGGAAAACAATAAAATAGGAAAGGGCAGCTATAAAGCACAGTGGTTAGAGTGCTGGCTTGGAGTTAGGAAGATTCATCTTCCTGAGTTCAAATCTGGCCTCAGACACTTACTGGGTGTTTGACTTTGGGCAAGTCACTTAACCCTGTTTGCCTCAGTTCTTCATCTATAAAAAATGAATTGCAGAAGGAAATGGCAAATGACTCTAATATCTTTGCCAAGAAAATCCCAAATGAGGACATAAAGAGTCAGAAACAACTGGGAAGTGACTCTACAACAAAAGAATGGGAAAGACAGGAGATCTTTTCAAGAAAATTAGAAATATCAAGGGAACCTTTCATGCAAAAATGGGCATGATAAAAGACAAAAATGGTAGGGACTAAACAGAAGTAGAAGAGAATAAGAAGAGGTGGCAAGAATCTACAGAAGAACTATATAAGAAACATCTTAACATCACCTCATACCCACTATGCATGGTGTGGTTACTAATCTAGAGCCAGACCCTTTTCACAAATAAGGAAAGCAGGGCTCGGACAGACTCCATTACTTGCCCAAAGTCCCATAGCTAGTAAAGGTTCAGGTGGGACTCAAACTTGGGTGTTCTGAATTGAAATCCAGTGCCTTTTCCAAGGCTAGAGGTCAGCCAATGCCAAATCATGATAAACTTTACATTCTCTGGGCCTCAGTTTCCTCATCTGTTGAATAAGACTACTAATCCCTACCCTACCTTCTCACTATGAGGATCTAGGGAGTCAATCATTTTGAAAGCTCTTGGCAAAGTAGAGGAAGCTACAAGACAGGTAAGGGATTATCATTTCCCTGGAGCTACTTTGGAAGCAACATCTTCCCTCAGGGACTAAACCTTTGTCATTACGGGATTTTGGTGTGCCTGCAGCTGGATAACCTGATGTCTTTATCAGGGAGTGTTTGCTGTTTCTACTCAAAGAAACGATGAACTCATTGGGTGAGTATTTTCATGGACTCATTTGATATTTTTACTCTATTAGGGGGCTTCAAGATTCATACACATGTAACACTGACTAGTATGGCTCTGACTGCCTGGAAGGCCAGGTAGATTATATCACTTCCCCCAGGGTTGTTCAAGACCCTAAAGGAGGTTGTGAGGGGATTCCATCTACACTCTCTGCCAATGGCTTCTGCTCCCCCCAGTGCTGTTCCTCCAAGTCTAGATGGGGCTCCTTAATCCCCAGTTCCATTCAGTCACCAACAGTCAGATTAGTTTTTACAAAGTAACATTTACTTCACAAATTTACTCCCCCTCCCCACTTTGTACCACCTCCATCTCTGGGGAAGGGAAGGGGATGAAGATCACAGTTCCTATGACTGACTGGCGGCACCATCCTGCCTGGAGTCTCGGCTTCAATAGCACCATGGCTCAAACTCCAGGTCCAGTGGGTCCAGTGAGACAGGTGAAACAGAGAAGGACAAACAAAACACAACAGAAACAAGCCCTGTTTCTTGGAGCTGGGGTAAAAGGGGGAGAGCCAGGGAAAGAAGTCCTTTCCCTCTCACTGGTTCAGTTCATGGTTTCTGAGCTGTGAGTGAACTGTGATCTCCACCCTCTGGACACAGTAGAAAGAAAACTACTCTTTTAGCATCACCAGTTAGATTTCATGTTCTGCTTATGCGGCCAATCAAAGGAGGCTACACCCACCCACAGGCTAGGGGCCACTTCCATCTTAGCAGAACTGGGCATGCCCAGGCCAGCCCCCTTAGGGGTGCCTCCATCATAAGCAAACCAGGCATTCTCCAAAAGCTGTTACACAAAGATTTGCTCTGGTCCTGCCCTTGCCTCTGCCTCCAGATCATTTAGCAACTTCCAGCCATGCTGAAGAAACAACACTGAAAGGGAAGGGTTTCTTGCTGAACCCTTCAGAATTCTCAGTCCCCAAAATTACATCTTTCCCACAGTTAGCTCGTTTTTCTCGCTGTACTTGTATACCTCTCAAAATCGCCTGTGTGTCCTGAACCCTGACATGCAAAGTAGCCAGCTCCGAGCAGCCACCAGAATCAGGGTCTTAGTATCCCATTCTAAGAGGCACCTTTGGAGCAATCGGGCCCCACCCCCAGTAGAAGCAAGTCTTACCAGCTGAATGGACCCATATCTATGCTCCACCAATATAATGCCTCCTTATGTGAGTTTCCCTGTACATTAGTGTATGTGTCTGCATTGTATACTGGGTTTCCTTCTCCTTTCCCCTCTTCCACTCTCCTTATCATTTGCCAGTAAATCTTAGCATTGAACTGCCTTTTCTGGGGTCTCTGGCTGGCCCACAGGCCTTTCCTTGGACATAAACTGGATCCTCAGATGAGGATTTAGCCTGTTGACAGCCATACCTGTGCTGGACAAGTATGGCTCTGGGAGCCCATTTGTAGAAAGAGAGCGTCAATAGAGGAATCCTATGTCCTCCTAGAAGGGACTCCTTTATGCCAGAAGACTGTTACAAAACTCTGTGTGTGTGTGTGTGTGTGTGTGTGTGTGTGTAAATATGTGTGTATATGTTCATTAACCACAGTGTCTTCTAGAATTTTGTTAGAAATCAAAATCAAGGCCACTGACCTATAATTTTTAGACTCTATTCCTTTTTTGAACATTGTTCAGTTGTGTCTGACTCTTTATGGCAAAGATACTGGAGTGGTTTGCCATTTACTTCTGCAGCTTATTTTATAGATGAGGAAACTGAGGCAAACAGGGTTAAGTGACTTGCCCAGGTCACATAGCTAGTAAGTGTCTGAGGCTAAATTTGAACTTGGGTCTCCCTGACTGTAGGCCCAGTGCTCTCTCCACTGAGCCACCTAGCTGCCCAATTGTCAACATTAGGTCCAGTCCTTTGGTACCTATCTCATTGTCCATGTCTCAGTAATGACATCCTCCATTTCTTTTAGTATCCAAAGATGTAGTTTGTCTGAGCTGGCATTAAAGATATGGGTTCAAATCCTTCCTTTGACATATAATGGTTGTATGACCCTGGACAAGTCACTTCTTTCAGTGTTCTTGGGCTATTCTTTAAGCCTACCAGTTGCAGAGAAGGTGTCAATCTGTATTCAGTACAGAGAATTTTCACACCTGGGACTTCCCTATATTATAATAATAATAGCTAATATTTATATAGTGCTTATATATGTGCCAGATATTGTGCTAAGTAAGCACTTTACAGTTATTATCTTATTTGATCCTTACAACAATCCAGAGAGATACTGCTATTATTATCTTCATTTTACAGATGAGGAAATTGAGGCGTATAGAGGTTAAGTGGGATCACAGAACTAGAAAGTGTCTGAGGATATATTTGAACCCAGGTCTTCCTGACTCCAGACCCGGTGCTCTATCTACTGCACCACCTAGCTGCTCCCTTTATCAATCTATATCAATTTCAATATATCAGTGAAATCATAGTTCCAATCCCCATCTACAAGACATCTATGCTCAGACATCTGGCTTACTCTGGTTTTTTCAGTTTGGAAGTTGAATGCACTGAAAAGGGAAATTAGAGATTCTTCCACAATCTTTTCCAGGAGTAATGTTTGAACTCTCATTTTTAACCCTGCACTGCCATCTGCTGGAAACTCAAACTTATTTCATATTGCCCAAGATTAAACTTTTCTCGTGTAATAGCAACAGCTAACATTTATATAGTGCTATAATGTTTGCAAAGTACTTTACATATGTTATTTGATCCTCGTAACTACCGTGTGAGGCACATGTTAGCATTATTTCCATCTTACAAATGATGAAACTGAGGCTGAAAGAGTTAAGTGATTTGTTCATGGCTGCTCAACTAGTATCTGAGGTAGGATTCAAACTCAGGCCTTCTAAGCATTCTATCTACTGTTACCTAGGGGTCCTAAAGGAACCCTTTCCTTTCATTCAATTCCCTGGGAGCTCTAGTTTAGCCCTGGTTGAAAATGTGAGGTATCTGCCTTACTATCTTTCCTTTCTTTGTTCTCCCTCTTTCTGGTGCTCAACTCTGACCCCACCCCAGCACTCTCATGGCAGTACCCCACTTTCCCTACAAAAAGGATCCATTTCTAGTTCCCTCCTTCAATATACATCAAGTTGTAAAGCCCCAGAAATAATAATTTATTATTTCTAATATCATTAAATATTAAATTATTAATTAATTATATTAAATTATTATTGACTTTTTTTTTTTACATATTTCTAATGTCCCAACAGTGTGGCACTTCCTCCCTATACAATCTTATTTTGTAATAAAGAAAATCGATTAAGCAAAACAAACTTGGTATCTTAGTGACCACGTCTGATAGTCTATGCAAAATTCTGCAACTCTAATATACCACTTCTCTACTGGGAGGAGAAAAATAAGTATTATCATCTGCTCTCTCAACCTCAGACCGACCATATATTTAATCTGAATTCTGATGTTTTTCAGTTTTATTTATGTTATTAGTCATCATGTATATATTCAGGCAGTCAGGCAGTCAATAAGCAATTATTAAGCACTGATGGCTTTCCTTACACTCTGTTAAACCTTGGGGATACAAATACAAAATTATTGCCTTCAAGAAGTCTAAATCCTAATGGGGGAGTAATGACCAGGGAAAGGAGGGCCTATGGGATCAGTTTTATTTGATCCACCTGACAGTCAAATGACAAACTCTTTCCAGTAGAATTGGGATCAGAGGCTCAAAAAACAATTTAGTAACTTTTCTCATAACTAATTTTGGATTGTTTTCAAGAATAGATGAACTAATTCATAGCTCCACCAGCAGCATATTAAGGTCCCTGTCTTTCCACAGCCCCTCCAACATTGTCTATTCCCCTTTTTTTGGTCATCTTCCAATTTGATAGAAATGAGTTTATTTTAGTTTGCATTTCTTTTTTTATTAGTGATTTGGAGATTTTTTCACATGGTTATTGATCTTTTGAATTCCTTCTTTAAAACTGTTCATATTGTTTGACCACTTAACCCTGGGAATTAACTCATGTTCTTATACAGGGAATCCCAAAAGTCTTATTGCAGTTTTAGGCTTTAATAATTTACTATTAGAATCAATAACTTACTATTGGTATTTAGTAGGTTACTGTCAATATTAATAGCCATTAAGCTTTAATAGCTTAAAATTACACTAAGACATTTGGGATGCCCTTTATATAATGGTGTTGGAACATGAGGGCTCAGTTCTTAGAGCATGTGCAGGGGACCCACATGGTTTTTGAATGAGCTTGTTTCTGTCTCCTTTCAACTAGACATTAAATTCCAGGACACTTGGGGCTACATTTTATACTTTTCCTACATACCTCAAAGCCCAAGTATAATATTTAGCTCATGGTCCATCCTCAATAAATTGCTAGCAAGTAGGTGACATGGGCAGCTCAGGTGGGTGGGGCAAAGGAAGGTGACAATTTTTTTAGGCTACTTAGAACCCTATCAACCATGACTGGAAGGTAAACCTCTTAGAGAGATAAAGGATGTTTTTTATTCACTTTTTGAATTTGTATTACCAGTCCCTAGCACAGTGCCTAGGACACAATAGATTCTCAATAAATGTTTGTTAAGTTGAATTATAGGACTGGCTTTTGTCAATGTTTCCCAGGAAACTCCATAGGACAAAAATAACTATTCCTCCTATACTTGGAAGCTGAGACGCTGAACTATAGCTAGACAGATCTCCTTTCCCAGGTCTTATTTCCCTCTTCACCTTTGCTTATACTGTTCCGTTGCCTGAAATGCCCTCTCCCTTCTCTTGACCTCTCCAAATCCTAACCATCCTTCAGAGTCCAGTTAATTTTTTGTCTTCCCTGAGGTATCCAGTTCACAAGAATCTCCCATGTGAATTCATTCCTATAACATGTACAGCTACCCCTTCCACATTGAGACTTTCCCCATTGCAGTTTTGATATATCACAGGTAATCATAAGAAATTAAATGGAAATTTGGGGGGAATTTTGTGGAAGCCGCAGATGATATGTGAAGGCCAGCAGACAACACAGAGAAAGTGTAGAAACTCAGATACATATAAAATATATGTATAGTATTGTATAATATCAACCCAAATTTTACAGTAAGGTGCTATAAACACCCCATGCAAGAAAAAGAAAAAATTTAGACCTTCTCTGGTAAGAAAGGAGGACCAAAATTTTTTATGTGGATTTTCTGTATTGCTAGGGCACCATGCCCCCTAGCCCCAAGACGTGGAAAGGATAACTGTACAGTTTGAATCACACAATTTATTTTATTTTATTGATTCTTTTTGGTTTTTATGTCACAGATATTTCCAGGCATCCCCTCCACCCCCCCCACTCTTCTCTTTTGATTACAAAACAGGAAAACTTTACAAGCTGACTGATTCAAACAGCATACGCAACATTTCAAACCTATCTTCCACCTTTCAAATAAAATAAGGGAGATGGATTTACTATCTATTCTTCTGGGTCAAGCTCTGAACCACACAATTTAGAACTCAACACCATTCCCTTACATTTACTTGGTGCTCTGCTGAGTCCTTTCATATACATTATTTCTTTTTTTTAATGGTAATTTTTATTTATTTTTTTGTTTTCAACATCTACTTCCACAAGATTTTGAGTTCCAAATTTTCACCCCATCTTGCCCCTCCCCCCACCCCAAGATGGCATGCATTCTGAATACCCCTTCCTCTAGTCTGCCCTCCCTTCTATCTCTCCCCTCCTTCTCTTATCTCCTTCCCCTTTAATTTTCCTGTAGGGCAGGATGGATTTCTGTACCCCATTTCCTGTATTTCTTATTTCCCATTTGCATGTGAAAACATTTTTTTTAAACATGTGTTTTTAAAACTTTGGGTTTCAAATTTTCTCCCTTCGTCCCTCCCTACTCACCCTCACTGATAAGGCAAGCAACTAAATATAGGTTATATATGTGCATTTATGCAAAACACTTCCATAGTAGACATGCTGTGAAAAACTAACTCTATTTCCCTTAATCCTATCCCACCCCTCCATTTATTCTGTTCTTTCTTTTGACCCTGTCCCTCCTCAGAAGTACTTGCTCCTGGTTACACCCTTTCCCAATGTGCCCTCCTCTCTATCATCCCCCTACTCTCTTGTCCCCTTCCCCCTACTATTTTCCTGTAGGTTAAGACAGATTTTCATACCCAATTGAGTGTGTATGTTATTCCCTCCTTAAGTCAAATTCTATGAGAATAAGATTCCCTCTCACTTTCCCCTGTTTCCCCTCCACTGGGAGAGTCTTTTCTTTTCTGTTTTTTTTTTTTTTGTGTGTGTGAGATAATTTACACTGTTCTACCTCTCCCTTTCTCCTTCTCCTAGTATAATCCTCTCTCACCCCTTAATTTTGTTCTCCAGGTATGACCCCTTCATTTTCAACTCACCCTGTGCCCTCTATCTATCTATCTATCTATCTATCTATCTATCTATCTATCTATCT
>NW_020950326.1:8173083-8176728 GCF_900497805.2 Vombatus ursinus | reverse complement strand
TCTATCTATCTATCTATCTATCTATCTATCTATCTATCTATCTATCTATCTATCTATCTATATCTATATATATACATACATATAATTTTTCCCCCTCCAACTACTCTAATACTGACAAAGGTCTCATGAGTTACAAATATCATTTTTCCTTGCAAGAGTGTAAACAGTTAAGCCATAATAAGTCTCTTAAGATTTTCCCTTTCCTGTTTACCTCTTCATGTTCCACTTGAGTCTTGTATTTGAAAATCAAATTTTCTATTCAGCTCTGGTCTTTTCATCAAGAATGCTTAAAATTCCTCTATTTCAGTGAATGACCATTTTTTCCCCTGCAGGATTATGCTCAGTTTTGCTGGGTAGGTGATTCTTGGTTGTAATCCTATCTCCTTTGCCCTCTGAAATATTATATTCCATGCCCTGCGGTCCCTTAATGTAGAAGCAGCTAAATCTTGTGTTATCCTGATTGTGTTTCCACAATACTTGAATTGTTCCTTTCTGGCTGCTTGTAAGTTTTTCTCCTTGACCTGGCAACTCTGGAATTTGGCTACAATATTCCTAGAAGTTTTCCTTTGGGGATCTCTTTCAGGAGGAGATCGGTGGATTCTTTCAATTTCTATTTTGCCCTCTGGTTCTAAAATATCAGGACAGTTTTCCTTGATCATTTCTTGAAAGATGATGTCTAGGCTCTTCTTTTGATCATGGCTTTCAGATAATCCAATAATTTTTAAATTCTCTCTCCTGGATCTATTTTCCAGGTCAGTTGTTTTTCCAATGAGATATTTCACATTGTTTTCTATTTTTTCATCTTTCTGGATTTGTTTTACAGTGTCTTGATTTTTCATAAAGTCACTAGCTTCCAATTGCTCTATTCTAATTTTTAAGGAAGTATTTTTTTCAGTAATCTTTTGGACTTCCTTTTCCATTTGGCCAATTTTGCTTTTGAGGGCATTCTTTTCCTCATTGGCTTTTGGGACCTCTTTGGCCATTTGGGTTAGGCTATTTTTTAAGGTGTTGTTTTCTTCAGTATTTTTTTGGGTGTCCTTTAGCAAGCTGTTGAGTTGTTTTTCATGATTTTCTTGCAAAACTCTCAGTTTTTCCTCTACTTCTCTTACTTGCTTCTCAAAATCCCTTTTGAGCTCTTCCAAGGCCTGGGACTGATTCATATTCTTCTTGGAGGCTTTGGATGTAGGAGCTTTGGCTTTGTTGTCTTCTTCTGGTTGTATGTTTTGATCTTCTTTGTCACCAAAGTAAGATAATATAGTCTGACTCTTTTTGCGATGCTTACTCATGATCCTGGCCAATTACTTGAGTTTTAAACTCTTTGTTAAGGTAAAAGTCTGCTTCCAATGTGGAGAATGTGCTGTCCCAAGCTTCAGGAGTTTGTACAGCTGTTTTCAGAGATACTTCTAGGGACCTGAAAATTTTCAGTTCTTCCAAGGTGCTATGATAAAGGGCGAGGTGTTTTCTCTCCACTGCCACAACAAGCTTCACCACACCAGCATTCCTCCTCACCCCAGGACCACCCCTCAGAACTGTGACCCAGATCCAAGCACCAGTAAAACAAGAGATTCCTGCCTCAGCACTGGCAAAGAGAACCCTGCAATCCCCCTCTGATCAGCCACTCGATTCCCCCTCAGTCTGTGGGCCGGAAGCTCAGGAAACAGCCAAGGCCCCGGGAGTGGCTGAGACCTAGCTCCTTCTCTTACCGCAGTCACAGACTTTTCCCACTGACCTTCTAAGTTGTCTTTGGCATTCATGGGTTGAGAAGTCTGGAACAGCTGCCCACAATTCAGTCCTCTGAGGTCTGCTCCAGGTTCTCTGAGGCCTGTGTGCCCTCACCGAACTGCACTCCTCTCCTTGCCCGGTGCGATATACCTTTCTGATCAACCATCCAGGCTGTCTTTGGCTGGAAATTTGTTTCACTCTGTCTTTTTGTGGGTTCTGCTGCTTTAGAATTTGTTTGGAGCCATTTTTTATAGGTATTTGGAGGGGTTTGAGGGGAGAGCTCAAGTAAGTCACTGCTTTCCCTCCACCATCTTGGCTCCTCATATACATTATTTCCTTTGCTCTTATAATGACCCTGAGAAGTGGGTAGGTTCAAGGCTAACTTATGCTCACTTTACAGTTAAAGAAACTGAGGCTCAGAGAGTTTCCCAAAGTCATAAAGCTGGTAAGTAGGAGAGCCAGGCTTCAATCCCACATCTTTGAGAGCAGTTGAAGCATTTCCTGGGATACTATATTCTCTGTCACATATATGTGAATGTAGTGAATATAATCAGTCTAGTTGTTTTTTATACATAGTCTCATCTCCCAAATCAGACTCCAAACTCTCTGAGGACAGCTTGCACCATGCTAAGCTTGCAAAAGGGGCCCTTGCTGATAATGTTCAATGCCAAGCCCTTTTTCCAGCATCATGCCAGCATTTTGATCAGTGAAACAAGTGGGAAAGTGGTGCATTTGCAGAAGCTACTGGCTATACCATGATCCTACTTTCTCATGCATCAGATTGAACTTCCAGTCCCTGTCACAGGTTGTCAGCACTCCAACTCCTAGAATCAGAAGGTTTTCTGTAATGAAAAGAGCAACTCCTTCTACAAACACTTGAGGATTTCTGGCTTGGAGCTCACTACTAGTACATGGAAAAATGACCAAGACTTCAGAAACTCACCTGTCTGGATTCAAAGTTTGAGCCTTTAAGAAAGCATTCAGAAATTTTCATCAGGACTCCCCTGGAAAGACAAGACTCTAGGCCCTTTGTGCCGGCTACAGAGTGTTTTGTGTCAGGAAACAATTTGACAAAGTCTCAGCAAGGCCAAAAGCTGCCCAAGGGCAGGGTTGTCTCTGGCAAATATCTCTATTGGCCATCACGGGGATGAACAGGAGAGGCAGGTATATGTCCAGACATCTGTGTAGAGTGTGACAGGCTTTCCTGCTTCAGAACAGCAGTCTGAAAGAAGGGCAAGATGGTTAAGCTTGACTTATATTGTACCTTTCCTTAGTATTCATCGCGTTTCTTCTTTTCTCCCTTTCTCTCTCCTCCCTTTCTTTCTGATGTGGGGATGGAGGTGGGAGGATGGGAAGAGAAGGGTATTGGTACAAGGGATCAGGAATGATTTTTAATAAAATGTGTGCATTGCTAATTAATTTGTGAAATTATGCAGTTATGAAATGGGGGCAGGCATGCCTAATTTGGGTACTTTAACAACCACGAAGCAGGGGAGGGTAAAAAAAAAAGCACAGAAAGTACAGAGACAAAGAGCAAAAGTGGTACAGAGGCAGAAAGCATAAGGACAAGGGATGGGGTGAAGAAAGCCAGGAAGTATGAGGAAGGAGATGAAGAGGGGGAGATGCAGAGAGTATCATGCACATAACCATGTATTGGAGTTGAGAGCACTAGGCAGCATGGACCTTATGGAGATGGAGGAGTGCTTGGGGGCCAGGGGTTTGAGATCTCACTTTTATAAGGTTTTTTTTTTTGTTTTTTGGTTTTTTTTTTTTGGAGAACAGAATAACTCTGAGCTAAGTCATGCCAGTGAAGTCTGGAAAATGAGGATTGTTTGGTTTCTTCCTCAAAATGGAGGTTCCAGGAAGAGCTCAACAATGGGAGAAGATAAACATCTGAGGCAGGAGTTGTAGTCCAATCTATTA
>NW_020950326.1:8162432-8173073 GCF_900497805.2 Vombatus ursinus | reverse complement strand
CTCAGTGGTAATTCACAGCACAGCTCCTGCTTCCACCCAGATAGTCTCCTCTCTGGGAACATTGAAATTTAGCTTAACTCTATTTCTTACATAAAAATCCTCAGTTTCCTTAAAAGCACTAGGTTAACGAGGTATGGAACAGAAAAATTTCTTAAATATGTAATGGGAGTGGATTATCTCACGAGTGAGTGCCAGTCCTTGAAGTGTGCATATATGTTCTCTTCATGGCTCCCATGTAATGGCTAGATTGTGCAACATCAGCCAGGAAGTTCCACAGCAGCACTGGGAGAAAGGAAAGAGAGGTTATCTTCTGGCAGAACATTTCATAACACCTCCCCATTCTCATTTGTGGAGGAATTTTGGTCCGCCAAAAGTGAGACCTGGAATACCTGGTGATCTGGAAGGTTGATCACAAGGGTCAGGAACAAGTCATGCTTGTGGTAGACTATAGAGATTAATCAGCATGGGAATGGGTGGGAAGAAGGCGTTATTTGGACCCCTTTACCTGAGATGGTAAGTAAACCCGTCTGTGGAGATCTGGTCCTCTTGTTACTATTTAGACTCTAGAGACCTTAGCCAAGGGATTCTTGATCTTTGTCAGAGATGGTGGTCTATGAGAGGGTTTTGTTTTGTTTTGGGATATGAGGCAAAAGTATGACATCCCCATTCTGTGGGAGCAATAGGACCGATATCAGGTGATAAAGGTGTTATTAGCACTTCCCTAGGAAAAGAGAACCTCCTAGGGAAAGAAGGTGTAGCATGGCTTCTGCTGAGAGAGAGTAAACTGGATGTTCTTCCTAGCTCAGACCAAATCCATAGGGAGTAACAAAATTCAAAAGGATGGATGGGTGGCAGGAAAGGAATTCTGTAAACAATCCAAGGTCAAGGACGTCTAACAGTGAGCAGTTCAAAGAGGATTAACTAGGAAGGCAAACAGTGGAGTCAGGGTCCATCAGCCAGATGATGGTCTTTCTATGCAAGTCCTCTGGCAAGATCTTGAAGTAAAGTGTTTGGCTCAAGGTCACGTTGTCAGTAAGGAGCAGTGCCAGGATTTGAACCCAGGTTCTTTGACTACTAATCCAGTAATCTTTTTATTAAATTATATAAATGCATACATATTATATATGAAATACATATGAATATACACATATTTCTACATATATATGTATTTTTTTATTTTGCTGTTGCTCAGTTGTTTCAGTCTTGTCCAACTCTTCATGAGCCCATTTGGTGTTTTCTTGGCAAAGATGCTAGAGTGGTTTGCCATTTCCTTCTCCCCCTCATTTCATAGATGAGGAACTGAGGCAAACAGGGCTAAGTGACTCTTCCAGGGTCATACAGTTAAGAAGTGTCTGAAGCCAGATTTGACTTCAGAAAGATGAGTCATCCTGACTCTAGGTCCAGCACTCTATATACTGCACCACCTAGCTGCCCCCCACATATATGTATGATATATGTCATACTTATATGTATATATTTAGACAATACGTATATGTACAGAGAAAGAGAGAAAGAGAGAGAGAGAGAGAGAGAGAGAGAGAGAGAGAGAGAGAGAGAGAGAGAGAGAGAGAGAGATATGGATGTGTGAATGTAGGATAAAGGAGGCCTGAGAATTTTTGTAGGCTACACTCAGGAGTAAATGACTAAGGGAATATCTTTTGCTGAGAGGGCAATTTGATACTAGAGAAGGAAGAATGAATTGGGAACCTGAAATAGAGAGGCAGGGAATGTGCCACAGTGGGTGAATCAATCTAGCAATAAACACTTACTAAGCACCTACTGTGTGCTCGGCACTACGCTAGATTATGAGAGTACAAAGATAAAATCATAACAGTCTCTGCCTTCAAGGAGGCTACATGTGAACACTTGTTTTTTACATGGCAGGGAAGACATATTTGTACAAAATAGATTTAAAAATAGCTATAAGATAATTTTGAGGGTGGTGGTAGTGGTGAGGAAGGCATTGGTAGCTGAGGAGGGTGAGGAAAGTTATCATGCAAAATGTACTGTTGAGTCTTGAAGGAAACTGGATTCCTAGAGTCAGAAGTATGAGGATGTGTGAGTATGTTTCAGGCTTGGGGGCCTGGCACATAGTAGGTGCTATATAAATGCTTTATTCCCTTCCTCCTCTCCCTTCTCCTTCCTCTTTCCTTCCAGCACAGCCAATGAGTACAAAGACATGATGAAGATGAAATGTCACAAATGAGGAAAAGTAAGATGGCCCATTTGGCTGGACCACTGAGTGCTTGTAGGGGAGTAACGTGTAACAAGGCAAAAAACGAAAGTTAGGAGCAGGTTGTAGAGAGCTTTAAATGTCAAGCAGAGGAGTTCATATTTGATCCAAAGATTATTCAGAGCCACTAGGATTTACGCTATAGCAAAGTGACACGATTACACTAAAACTTTAAAGAAATTGCTTTCGCAGCCGTGTGGAGGGGGAGAGGAGTAGGGAGAGAACTGAAACAGGGGGACCAATTGGGAGAAGATTATAATGCAGGAGATGAGTGCCTGAACGAGAGTAATTGGCTGTTTAATGGAGAAAAGAAGAGAGAAGGGAGAGAAAAGGTAAGTTAGTAATCAGTTGGCCATATGGGGTAAGAGAGGGAGGAGTAAAGGATGACACAGAAGTTTCAGACCCAGGTGACGGGAAGGTTGAGGGTGCCGTTAGCAGTAACATGGGGCTGGAGAGATGATTGGGTAAAAGTAGGTTAGGCGTCCCATGTTTGTTCCTGTGGGTTGGTGGACAGGAGATGGTCCAAAGACAAAATTGTAAAGTAGGTGACTTGGTTTTTTAATGTCCTCCCCCCTCTCCTTTGGTGCCCTCATTTCTGGGTTTCCTGACCAGTCTCCACGATACTCTCGATCTGCCTGGGCCTCCTACAGTTCCTCACACTACATGCTTCCTCCTCCTCCCCTCTATCAATGCCTCCCTGGCCTGTCTCCTGTTTTCTGAGACCTGCTCTTTGCTTCTCTAGTTAGCCCTGGTTAACTCATAAACTAACTTCTCCTTTTGTGCTAGGACATGCTAACTTTGTTATCTTAAGAGTTAATTTACTCAGGGGACTAAATGTTTCAACTTCCCAAGCACAACACAACACAACATAACACAACACAACAAAACAAACAAACCACAAAGAGCCCACAGAGTTCCTTCTTGAGTCTTGGCCATCAGACTAGGGGAGCTACATCCTGCTGAATCAATCCTTCTGCTGTTATGAGTAAGTAAATCTTTTATAAATAGTCAAATAGTCTTCAAGTGTTTCATGTTGTTGTGGTATTGAACTTAGATTACCAAGGGAGCCCCCATCCCTAGTCAGACCTTCTCTGCTTTAAGCAGCAACACACACAAGGGTCTTTGGGCAGCTTATACTTTGTTCCTTTACTTCCAAGTGTTTTCTCATTTTGCCTTCTGCTTCCCCTTTCCTTTGCCTTCCTGTGTCACTCTGACTCTTCTTTCCCTGCTTTCTATTTATGTGTGTGTGTGTGTGTGTATGTGTGAAGTATATTGATGCTTTTTATTTCTTACGCTCCAGTTATTTCCTGATATATTTCCCCCTTCCCCTGCCCCTTACAAAATTCCTCAGAAGTAACAAAGAAAAGCAATTAAGGAAAACTGAGGGACACAGCAACCATTTCTGAAAGCTTATGCAAAATTCTGTACCTATCATTCACCACCTCTTAATGGAAAAGAAGGGAGTGTGTTCTAATATCTATTTCCAGGGACTGAAATTTGGTCCTCACATTGAATCTGAATTCAATTGCCTTTTAGAGAGGCACCAGAAGCAGATTGGTGGCACAGTGGATAATAGACTGACCTGAGGTCCTAAAATCTTCCCGAAGGAAGACCTGAGTTCAAATGTGGCCTCAGATACTTACTAGCTGTGTGATGCTGGACAAATCATTTAACTTCTCTTTGCCTCAATGAAAAATGGCAATCATAATAGCACCTACCTTGCAGGGTTGTTGTGAGGACCAAATAAAATAATATTTGTAAGAAAAACCATTTATCACAGTTCTTGGCTCATACTAGGTACTATATAAATGCTTATTCCCCTCTCCCCTTTTGGTGTTATTTTTATCTACATTTTTGAAATCATTATGGATACAGTTCTCCCAATTCTGTTTCCTACAAAATGCTTCAGTTCCTACAAGGGTTCCCACGTGTCTCTAAATTCCTTATGAACATTGCCTCTTATAGTGCAATAATATTCTATTACATCTTTATATTACAGTTTATTCAGACATTCTGCAATAAGTAGATACTCACTTTGTTTTTAGTTTTTTGATATCACAGAAAGGTGTTGCTGTGATTATTTTGGCATACAGCAACTTTTTTCTGTCTTGATCTTCTCCCTTCCCTTCTGTTTTATCATCCTCTTTCTTCCTCTCCCTTCCTCCAGACTTTTTTCACTTTTTATCTACAAATCAAGGATGTTGTGTGTGCTGAAGCCAAGGTGAAGGTGTCAAGGTGCAGGAGGCCAAAGGGATTCCCAAATTTTTTAAAATTCCTAACCTGGAGCTCTTTCTTTGTCCCTGTGTATATTAGAACCTATTTGTTTTCTGACTTTGGGCCTTTTCCTCCAAGGGAAAGACTTGTTTTGGTCATAAATTCCATGCTCCCGGAGTCTCACTTCTAGCCACACTGTCCTGCTTGCTCTTCCCCATACAGGAAATTCCATCTCTGTTCCTTTGCTGAGACTGGAATGTTCTCTCTGCTCACCTCCACGTCAGAGAATTCCTGGATTCCTGCCAAGCTCAACTTAAATGCCACCTTTGACAGTCAGCTTATCCTAATGCCCCCAGATACTAGTGCCCTCCTCCCTGAAATTACTTTGTATATCTAGCATTGAAAAACCTTTTCCCTGAGACTTTCAGGGGCTGGGTACTACATCCTGCTTTTTCCTGTACTCAAATATGCAGTTTGGACAGAGTTAAGTCCTGAGGAGCCTGTGACCTCTCATGACAATTCTTCCCTTTTCTCATGTTTATTGGCATGTTGAATCTCCCTCCCCTATCATGGGGGTTATTTGAATAGCAGTCAATTAGAATATGGCTTACAAAATCTAAGATTTTTCCCAAAACGGGGAAGTAGGAGAAGTACTCAGTGTGCAATATGATTTATATATGAGATGAATAATTTATTTCAACATGCAGAGGAAGAATAATCATGACCAAAACCCTCACGAGTGTGCGTGAACAAAACAGGATTCAGTAACAACTTAGAACTACTGGTAAAATCTGCTGGGAAGATGGTACTTATGCTTCATCAGAACACAAAACAGCTTGTGGGGAGCTGATCAGGTATTTTACATCTCATTTCAGCTCACCTTATTTCACTCCAAACCAAACTTTTCTGAACTTCGTGCTCTGCCACTTCTATAGTCAATCACTCCTGCATCTGCCTTAACTAACTGTCCTGTCACCAGCCAGCTCCAACACATTGGAAACCAAGACTCTGGACCTTTTAAACTGACAGGGTTGCTTGAGGAATCTGAAAATGTCCATCTCAGGGGACTTTCTCACTCTAGTTTAGGAAAGAACAAACTCAAAAGGGTTAAGGCATCCAGGAGCTCTGGCTCAAGCTCACTTAGTTGAGTCCTTAAAGGGGCAGGGCTGCCAGGATACTGAAGAGGAGGGGGTTTTGGGGTGCTCCTAGATGCACAGAGGCACCCCAAGATTGTGGGAAAAAGCCCCAGATCACGGCACCGAATCTGCCTGAATGAATTCAACTTAGATCTTCTTCCAGCCAGAGAAAAAGTTTATTAAAGATAAAGCATACAGGCCATACTCCCAAGGAACCCAAACATTAGTTATCTAAAAGGGGGCTAAGGTGGTCAGGTGACGCTCATAAGCGGGCTTGAGAATCTCAGCCTCTGGGCGTGAGAGGTTCTCAGGTCTGAATGGGGGCTGGGGGCTAAGGTGGTCAGACCAGGTGACGCCCATAAACACGGGCTGCATGGGAGTCTCAGCCTCTAGGGGCATGAGAAATTCCCAGCCTCTGAGTGAGAGCTGGGGTGTGAGGGCCTCAGCCTCTAGGCTTGAGAACAGCTCAGCATCAGAATGGGGCAAAGATGAGTCTTAAGTACAGAAAGACTGGGGGAGGGGTCTAGGAGTGGCCAAGCAGTTTGGAGTGATGGGAGGAAGGGTCTAAGGAGATCTGGATGGGAGTGACTAGTAAGCTGTGGTGAACAAAACTCCTGGGTCCTGGACCTTGTGGCACCTAGCTAGGATTAAGGGTGAGAAGTGACCAAAGGCCATAGGAAGGTGAAACAAGGGAAGGGAGATTGGGTGCAGCCACAATGTAAGGCCAGTTGAAGGGGGGAGGTGATAAAGAAAAAGGGCCCAGGTGGGAGTTCTGTTTGGAATGTCTGAGAGATTTGAACAGACAATGAGAATAGATAATGAAGGGAGCTGGAAGAGGATGTTTGCTTTCAAAGGGCTTTTAAAGGGAAATAAGGCAGTTTCTAAAACTTTAAAGTATTCCTGGGACTGGTAGGCAAACTGAAGCCAAGTTCTTTTTGGGGCCAGGAAGGAAAGCGCATTTGAATAAGATTTCAAAGAGAGAATCTAAAAGTTTTAAGGTTTTTCTGGAAATTGTAAACAAAGGAGCCAAATTCCTTTTGACAAAAAGGGGTGAAGGGAAAAAGGGCAAAGATAAACCTCTTCAATACCAGGGTAGAGAATATACTCTCTCCATTGTCGTTCCTCATTGCAGTCACCTGATGCCACCTGGGGAAGGGAAGAGAGTGGAAAGTTGTTTTTTCTTTTAACAAATGAAGCACTCTACCCTTCTTCCATTGTCAATGGGGTAGGCAAGGATCCAAGAACTCAGCGTTTACCACATAATTATAAACTACTAATACTTTCAGTGCTGGGTCACTATAAAGCCAGAAGCGGCCAGGAAATTTGTCATCCCTCTAAGACCCAAGCAATGAGACAGCATGTCCTTGAAGTCCCTGAAAATTTCCAGGAGTGCTCTGGGTGCATTCTCCATAGAATGGCCCTGATCATTTCATTCAGCCTCTAACATCACATTTACTTATATCTAATTTTTTTTTTGTGTGTGTGAGGTGATCAGGGTTAAGTGACTTGTCCAGGGTCACACAGCTAGTAAGTGTTACTTATATCTAATTTTTGATGTACATTTGGTCTTTCCAATGAAGTGTAAGATTCTTGGAAGTAGAGATTATTTCATTTTTGCTTCTCCCCCACCCCCAGTTCCTAGCACAGAGTCTGGTACATAGTATGCATTTACAAGCTGATTGTTAAATTGAATTGAAAATGAGTTAAGTGCCAAGGGGCATGCAGGGAAATTATGAGAAGACAGAGTTCCTGCTCTCAAGGACCTTAGGATACAGGCAGGGAGACAAAATACAAACACATCAGTGGTGTGGTATAACTGGGCTTGGAGTTAGAAGAATTGGATTTGAATCCTACATCTGTCACTCAAGTCACTTTATTTTTTCTCTGAGCCTTGGTTTTCTCACCTTCAGAGTGAGTGGATTAGATTAGAAAATCTCTAAAGTACCTTTCAGGTCTAACACTATGCTTCTATGGAATAGAAAAAAATTCCTTGATGACACAAGTTGGTTCTCAACCACGCCCTCTCTTGTCTTTATACATTTGTTCATGACCTCACCATACTTCTTTCTCCTATATCTCCATCTATTTAAGTAGCTCCCTTTCCTCAAAGCCCAAATCACAGAATCAAAGAATCACAAAATCTTAGAATCTCAGAGCGAAAATTATTGAGTCCTGCTGAGCCTGATATGATATTGTCCTCTACCACACACATTCTGATGTGTTAATTTTTAGGCTTCCAATCTGAAGATTGACAGTGACAGGGAATTCACTGGCTCCTAAAATAGCCCATTTGGGCAGCTAGGTGGCACAGTGGATAGAGATCACCAGCCAGGAGTCAGGAGGACCTGAGTTCAAACCCAACCTCAGATATGTACTAGCTGTGTGACCCTGAGCTAGTCACTTAACCCTGTTTGCCTCAGTTCCTCGTCTATAAAATGAACTGGAGAAAGTAATGGTGAACCACCTTAGTATCTTTGCCAAGAAGACCCCAAACGGGGTCACAAAGAGTTGGATACAACTGAAAAAACAACTGAACCACAACAAAGATATCCCAGTTCAATTTAGGGGAGCTCTTTTGGTCAGTTTATGTGCTAGTTCTTCCATGAAACCTTCCATGACCTTTCAGGTGAAAACAATATCTCTCTCCTCAAATTTCTCATGGTACTTTCCACATGTCTCATTTCTTATATAATAGCTATTTGTGTACTATGAACCAAACCAGAACCAGCCTCTAACCTGTGGATGGCTGGAGCTGAACAGAGCAGGCTAGAGACAGGAAGAGTCAGGAATCAAACAGAAGTTTAATTTCAAAGTAAGGGAAATAGCTTGCAAGCAAGAACACATGTGCCAGGGTGCTGCCCCTAGTGGTGGGGACCCAAGGCAGTGTGGGGAGGTCTCAACACTTACTATACCTGTGGCTATGCAGTGAACTGTAGCCCTGACGATGAGGGGTAACAGCAACAATGTGACAAGTTTGATTCATAGCAGGGCCTCATAACCAGAAGCAATTCTGAGATTTTGCTGTGGCTGAGATCATTCAGAGGCTGAATGCAAAGAATTGTTGTTATGCTAAGCTCAGGGTACAGCTTGTTTGCTGGGCTTTAGCTCTGGAAAACAGGGTGTTGCCTAATATTTTGACAGTACTTAACCTTCTACTTATTGTCATACAAGCAACCTGAGAGATCAGTGCTTCCTATCTATCCCCAGTATCTGACACAGTACATTTGTGCACAGTAGGCACTTAATAAATATGTTTAATTATAGGCTAAGTTCTGCTTGAGTAGTGTACGTCAATGTGTTTTCCAACCTATCTGTTGCAAATTTTTACTTGTCCACGAAACTGTTACAACTAAAGGCAATAAACCTTAAAATCTATAAAATTAAAAAAAAAAAGCGAAACTAAACTGATTCTTCCTGCCTTCCTTTGATAGATTGTTGGATATATAGTTCTCTACTCTATTTATATAATAATTAGCATAATAGCTAAATGCACTGGTAACTTAACTCTTTACCAGACTGTAAACTTTTTGACTATAGGGACTAAGTTTTCAATCTAAGCATCTCCACCAACATTTAATACAGTGTTCTACACACAGAAAGTACTGGAAACACATTTGAGTCTCCTTATCTATAAAATGAAGAGTTTGGACTACGTGGCTTCTGAAGTACCATCCAGATATAATGATCTAAAGTGGGGGTGGGGGGGAGAAGAACCTGCGGCCTCGAAGCCATATGTGGCCCTCTAGGTCCTTAAGTACGGCCCTTTGACTGAATCCAAACTTCACAGAACAAATCAGAACAAACAAATTTGTTCTGTGAAGTTTGGATTCAGTCAAAGGGCCATACCTGAGGACCTAGAGGGCCACATGTGGCCTCAAGTCCACAGGTTCCCCACCCTGATATAAAGGATAGGGAAAGGACTTCTGATTTCCTTAGTTCAAGGAACTCCTTCTGACTCCTTCTACCTCTTCAAGTGGGCATCTTCTCTGATATTTATTCCCTTGGAGAGTGGCCTAGAACACTGGGAACTTAAGTGACTTGCCCACGTTCACAAAGACAGGATACACCAAAGGATCCTCCTATTGAACACAGGTCTTCTTGGCTTCAGGACCATCTATTTATCCCTATGTTGTTTGATTTTGTTGGATTGTGTTCCTTCGTGTATATTTCCCTATGTCCTGTTTCTCCTGTCTACGGCACCCTCTTCTCCCTCACTGCTTGCTAACTAAGCCACTGAAGCTTGGAAGGAAAGAGAAGTTGTTGGTAGAGAATTGCATCTTTACCTGTCTTCAGTATAGTTTAGATTGTCTGTGGAGTGTTAAAGACAATAAATTCCATAGAAGTCCAGTGTTTTGAAGGTTCATTCACTAGATGGCACTGTGGCTGTATCTACATAATGACAAACCTACTAGTTGAAAAGAAAAAACAAATATTATATATATATATATATGTGTATGTATGTATGTATGTATGTATGTATGTATGTATATAACCAAACTAATTCACAAGATTTAAACTGAAAGGGTCCTCAGAGACCATCTGGTCCAACCTAGATTTTTATGGAAACTGAGGCCCAGAAAAACAAATGAACTAATCCAAATTCATAGGGAGCAGAGCCAGGATTAAAAGTAAGGCATTCTAATTCTCAGATTACCACTCTTTCTATCCCAGTTTGTTTTCCCAGGCTAATCCCATGAACCAAAAACAAAAAAGAAGAAAAAATTATTTGATTTCCTTAATTTAACCAACCTGTACAAAAATGGATCTAGCAGAAGTTGCATCTAGCACAAGAAGTATTATACTTATTAACTAAAGCACAAACTACACTAAATTAAGGGTCTTCAAATTCTAAGCTAAACAGTGGTGATTATTGGGGTAAGGCTTCCAGACTTTGAAATGGAAAGGGAAGGAGTGAGATAAACAAAAAATGAACTGGAGATGAAGGAGGAGGAGGAGGAGAAGAAGGAGAAGAAGAAAGAGAAGAAGAACAAGAAGAAGGAGAAGAAGAAGTAGAAGAAGAAGAAGAAGAAGAAGAAGAAGAAGAAGAAGAAGAAGAAG